>NC_047047.1:37122226-37818893 GCF_011762595.2 Tursiops truncatus | reverse complement strand
GAAAATCCTCCTTTAGCACCACTCTAATAAGATCAATTCCTGCTTGCTTAATAATATGAAAATTTTTACAAGTAAAGAACACTACAGAGCTTTCTGGGAACCTACAGCTTTTCCCCTTAGCAATACATGCAGGAGAAACAGATTCATTAATGCCTTAGTTCACAAGTAACCAGCATGTATTTATAATGATCGAGTTTTCTCTTCCCTGTTACTACCTATCAACACAAAATAGATTATATGGCAGAAAAAAAGTTCTGACAAGAAAAGAAAAAAGATGAGCTACAACATTCTAGATTACAGTAAGCTCAACGAACTCAATAGACTGAGGCAATTCATTTCTAGAATTCATAAGTCCTCTTTGCTTCAACTTCATTTCCCACCATCGTCCCTACCAAAATATGCTTTAGCCACACAAGCATGTTCTTTCTTGAAAGCATCAAGCATGTTCCCATCTCAAGGTCTAAGATGCTCCTCCCCAGGAATGCATATGGATCATTCCCACAGTTCAAGTCTTTCATCAAATGTGAGCTCTAAAAGGCCTTCCTCCTAACTACTCAATCTAAAAAGCCTCATCTCACTATTAATCCCTTACTCTGCTTTATCTTTCTGTAAAGCACTTATTAGCATCTGATATTATATTTAAGTATCTGTCTCCCCCACTAAAAAAAACCCAACCCAGTTCCACAAAGGCACACATGTATTCCCAGCATTAGAACAGCAGGCATTCAAATTAATTATTGTTTAATCCATGAAAAAAAAATTTTTTTAAAGAAAATGCTGGACAGAGGAAGAAAGTTAAGCAAAATGATGAAATATCTGATGAATAATTAAACTCAAATATTGTTAAATTTTATTAACTTAATGTAGGAAAATTCCATTGGATAGGCACTAACCAACTATTTTCAGGAATGAGTGAAGCACGATTACTGCTTTCCACAACAACACATAACGTTTTAAAATTACCTTTTCCCTCCACTCAAGTAAGAAAATTCTACCTGAAAATATTTCAAACACAGGAAAGGAAAATGAGTTCCTCCAGTAAGATTCATTTCAGTATTTTTCCTTAAATATAACTGTTGTGTATGGGACTTCCCTGGTGGTCCAGTGGGCAAGACTCCATGCTCCCAATGCAGGGGGCCCGGTTTGATCCCTGGCTGGGGAACTACAACCCGCATGCATGCCGCAACTAAGAGTCTGCATGCCACAACTAAGAGTCTGCATGCCACAACTAAGACCCGCGGCAGCATGCATAAATAAATAAAATTATATATTAAAAAAATATATAATTGTTGTGTAGCAAAATTGCTAATTGTTGTGTAGCTAAACCTATGTTTTTTTCCCTTCTTGTTATTTCTAAGCCTAGAAACCTTGGCCCTCCCAAAAGTTTGATAAATTTTCAATCCTATATCTTCTGAATTGTCCTAGAGTTTATTGTGTGTATGCACGCGCATGTGTGTATAAAGAATACTTTAAGTTCATCCTGAACATGAGAGAAGCAGGGTTTTTCTTTCTGCCCCTAAACCGAACATCTCATAAGACTATTTCTTTGCTATCTATTGTGATTTAATTAACACTCTTTATGAGATAATATTGTAGTTTTTAAATGTATAATAGCTAGTATTGAAATTCATCTATTATCCTTTCAGGTTTTCCTCTCAGAACTTCTGATACTGTTTAGTTTATTCACACAGTTTATTATTCAGAGTAGTTTCATCCAATTTAATGTAAAAATTCATTCAGATTTAGGTAAAATATATTAAGAAATTAACATGGCATCTCTACAATATTTTATATAGAGATGCTAGGTATAATCACTTATTCAAGTGTTCATTTACATATCTCAAAAATGTTTTATTCTCATATATTCCACAAACACGTCACACTAAGAGTACCCTAACTAGGGACTTCCCTGGTGGTCCAGTGGTTAGGTTCCACCACTTTCACTGCCACTGCCCTGGGTTCAATCCCTGGTCAGGAACTAAGATCCCACAAGCCACGTGCAGCAAAACAAACAAACAAGTATCTTATGTTTTTTAAATTGCTACAAAACACTTGATTTCTTTAGTTTCCTATTCATCATTATATTACCCTCAAATTATCACTGAGTTCCCTCTTCTGATAGTAATGTTTTATCCAAATCATTTAAAATTAGTGCTTAAGAAAAACATGGGCTACTAGATGAACAGAAACTCTATATTAAACTTTTAATACTTCGGTAGATTTTTATTAATAAAATTTCTTTTCTATGTTACTGAGATAATCTAATAAATCTATGACTGTTCATCTTTTTACAATAGTGAGATAAAACATCCTTAGTAGTGATGTATTGCTAAGATAATATGGAGTTGATTTGCTTCCCAGTTTGTTAGAGACCCTAAGCATGCACGACTTTGTTACAAAATAGAACTAAGATGGCTAGCAGTTTATCTAGGATTTTGGACTCTATTTGATATGTGAATTAGGCCTACATGTTGTGTACATAACGTATCAACTTTCAATTATAACGGCTGAATTGGTTTTTACAGTTAACTGAGCAGCTTTCTATGTTCTACTACTTTTGAGGATCTTTTTTAACTTAAGAATTGCTTATTCCTTAACGGTTCTCGAAAAAGTTGCTATCTTTAAAAAATTTAGTATCTTTTTTTTAAAAATTAATTTATTTTTTGGCTGCATTGGATCTTCGCTGCTGTGTGCAGGCTTTCTCTAATTGTGGTGGGAAGGGGCTATTCTTCGTTGCGGTGCATGGGCTTCTCACTGCAGTGGCTTCTCTTGCTGCGGAGCACGGGCTCTAGGGTGCACGGCCTTCAGTAGCTGTGGCACGTGGGCTCAGTAGTTGTGGCTCCTGGGTTCAACAGAGCAGGCTCAGTAGTTGTGGCACACAGGCTTAGCATCCGCGGCATGTGGGATCTCCCCAGACCAGGGCTCGAACCTGTGTCCCCTGCACTAGCAGGCAGATTCTTAACCACTGTGCCACCAAGGAAGTCCCCCAAAATTTAATATATTAATGCAATGAATGTTTCAAAACAAGAAAAGGAAAAAGAAATCTTAGAAATTCTTAGGTTATGATGATATATTAAACAACACATATCTAATTTTTATCCTCTGAAGCTGCAATAAAGTAAATTTTAAAAATTTTACAAACATCTGACAGGGAAAAAAAGAGAACAGATAATAGCAAACAAGCTTGCAAGCTGGAAATCAAATGCACTTACAGTTACTATCAAGACCTCAAAAAGATAAATCCTAAGCCAGACACAAATTTATAATCCATAATCTGACTTATACTGATTTGGCACAGGAACAAGATCAACACCTGACAAAGGAGGGAAAGAGAAGAGGGATCGAAGCGGTAGAAAGAGAAGGAAAAGAAAAAGAGAGAAGAAGAAAAAAAGAAAAGGAATAAAGGAAAAGAACAGAACCTCAGTGATCTATGAGGCACTAACAAACAGACTAAGATACATTTAATTAGAAGCCCAGAAATTATGGTGAAGGGTAAGGAAAAAGAAAAAAATATTTGAAAAAATATATAATTGCTAATCTTTTTTGAATTTGATAAATGTTATAAATACACAACAGACCCAGAAGCTGAACTAAACCCAAGCTGCATAACACAAAAACACAACAAGGCACATTAATAATCAAACTGCTGAAAATCAATGTTAAAGAAAAATCTTTAAAACGAAGCACAGTTAAAAAGACACATTGTATACAAAGGATGAAAGATAAGAAAAACCACAGACTTTTGGTCAGAAACTTTGCAAGCCAAATGATAATGGGAAATTTTTTTATAAAGTCCTGAAAGAAAAAAAATTTCTTTACCTAGAATTCTATATCCAGTGAAAATTTCTTTCAAAATTGAAGGCAAAACAAACTTTTTATTCAAACAAAAAAAGCTTGAGAAAATTCATCACCAGATCTGCAACATAAACATTTTTAAGGGAAATTCATTAGAAAGAGGAAGAAAAAAGAAAGCAAATGGAAAATTTTCAATCTATACGTAGGAATAAAGAATGCCAGAGTGGTAAATATAAGGTTAAAGACGAGATGAGATTAACAGAAAATAATGAGGTAATTAGCTAAACATTCTAATTGAAATGCAGGCACCATCAGTCTGGATTCTTAAAGATTCAACAATTAAGGAAAGAAAAAACCCCAATATTCTCAAAAAGATATCTCAACTAAGATAATAGGAGTACTCTGAGGACACAAAACAGATGTCTGATATTAAAAG
Organism: Tursiops truncatus; assembly: GCF_011762595.2. Taxonomy (NCBI): domain Eukaryota; kingdom Metazoa; phylum Chordata; class Mammalia; order Artiodactyla; family Delphinidae; genus Tursiops; species Tursiops truncatus. Next base: position 37,814,662 of record NC_047047.1, on the reverse strand, counting down.
CATGACAGCAAAAATGAAAAACTCAAAAGAATTATAAAATAAAGTTGAGAACATCTCTCAGGAAGTTAACACTCAAAGAAATGAACCATAGGAAAGAAAAGATAAGTAAATTAGGAATAGTCCAAGAGATGAAACACGTAGATAAAGAATTTAGAGATAAATGATAAAACAGAACACAGGAAGACTAATTCAAGAAAATTTCCCCGAACTTAAAGATACAACTTGCCAAACTAAAATGGACCTCTAAATATTAAAGTACCCATTACAATTGTTGAAAACAGATCCATACTCAGGCCTAGTATTGTAAAATTTCAGAATATTAGGAACAAGAAGATTCATTAAGCTCTAGAAGAGGAAAAAAAAATTGGATGTGTAAAAAAGTATCAGAATGGCTTCATAATTCTAAACAGCAATAACAGAACCACAAAACACAATGTAGTAATATCTCTAAAATTCTGAAACAAAATTGTTTCCAATCTAGAATTCTATACCCAGCCAAATCACCATTTAAAGTATGGGAAATGTATTTTTGATCATTCAAAGAATCACAGACTTTACCCCATATCATCATTCTCTCAAGAAGCTACTGGACAATTGCATTGTATTCCAGCCAAATAAAAAAGTGAACCAATAAAGAAGGTATGGAATACTGGAAAGAGAACAGTCAACATAGGAGAGAGACAAAAAGAATTATGAGGATGATAAAGGAGATCCAACTGCTATGCATCAGATGTGAAGGATAGAGAACAGGATCAGTGTGACTAGAAAAATGTATTACTGAGGGCCACATGACCAAAATCTCTGCTGCCTTCATAATATCTTCTCTATCTAAGGAAAGAATGGCAAGTGAACCTGGTCCAGATTCTTATCTGAACCCAGACTGTCTTTACCAGTCATGTTCACTACCAGAATATGACAGTGAAATTTTTACTCTCACTTTCATGTCCTACTGCTTAAATCAGCAGAAGACATTCATATTACCTCACAGAAGAAATTCTATTTTGATCTATTCCTAAGAGCTAAAGTAAGTCATGAAGAGATTAGAAAAAGAAGAGACTCTGTGACAGTATTTCTGTTGGTATTTCAGCATCTTGTCAACATTACAGCACTAAAATATGTCTTCACTGTGCCAAGACCTAAACTTGAGAATTTTCTCACTGATAACCTCAGATGAGGCTTTACACAAATCTTTAGAGAGGGTGAAAGTACATCCTCTTTAGCTTGTGTTCTTCTGCGACCTAACAAGGCCATACTCTCTTTTCCTTAATCCATCAAGTTTGTGCACACTTATCTGTTTCACAGAACTAAATACATTGTTTAGGAATATATACACTGGAGGTAAAACTATAAAGAACACCAAAAAGAGAGTAACAAATCAAGATAGTGTTAAGGGGAAGTGGAAAGGATGATATCAGGGAGGGACACACAACTAGCTTCTAATAATGTTCTACTCCTTAATCTGGGTGGTAGGTACATTGGTGGTCTTCATTTTATTATTACTCATTTCATATTCTCTTTATGTATATTTCAATGTTAACAAAAACATACTTTTTGATCTCAAAATTCCATACCTAGGTATTTAGCCAACATGCATTAGATAATGTATGTATTAAGGATACTATCTATAATACTATAATATCAAAAGAAAGGAAACAAATGTCCATTAATAGAGAACAGGTAAAATAAATCATGGTACCCACCACATTACAGACAATGCAGATCTTAAAAAGAATGTGGTAACTTTCTATATGTACTAATATGGAATGTTCTCTAAGATATTAAGCACAACAAACAAGGGGTCAAGAGTATAAATGGAATGCTACCATTTGTGTTTTAAGTATATAGCTGACCCCTGAACAACAACAGTCTGAACTGCGCAGACCCATTTATAAGCAGATTTTTTCAGTAGTAAATACTACAGTACTACATGATTCTCAGTTGGCTGAGTCTACAGATGCACAACTATGGATATGAAAGAACTATGGGTATGAAGGGCCAACTACAAGTTATACATGAACTTCTGACTGTGTGGAGGGTTGGTGTCCCTAACCCCCACATTATTCAAGAGTCAACTGTATATATACAAATATTCTTACATTATAATCTTATTATCTCTTGAAAAATACCTAAGAACATTTGCCTCAGGAAAGGGAAATGGGAGATTCAGAGATAGGGGTAGGAAGGAGACTTCTCAACCTCTATTCCTCTAACCAAGAATACTTATTAGGGCTTCCCTGGTGGCGCAGTGCTTGAGAGTCCTGCTAATGCAGGGGACACGGGTTCGTGCCCTGGTCTGGGAAGATCCCACATGTCGTGGAGCAACTAAGCCTGTGCGCCACAACTACTGAGCCTGCGCTCTAGAGCTCGCGAGCCACAACTACTGAAGCCTGCACACCTAGAGCCCGTGCTCTGCAAGAAGAGAAGCCACTGCAATGAGAAGCCCGCGCCCCACAACGACGAGAAGCTCCCGCTTGCCACAACTAGAGAAAAGCCCGAGCACAGCAGTGAAAACCCAACATAACCAAAAATAAATAAATTAATTAATTAATTAATTAAAAGGACCTGATATACTTTAGAGGACACATACATATACTTTCATCTTAAGCATGGTGTAGCAATATTGTTGCCTCCTTACTAAAAGATGTCAAAGAATTATCACTCTGCACACAAGCAGGTTAAAAGTCCTAAAAAGAAGCTTTTAAAACTTTAAGACTTTTTTCCCTATATATATAGTTAGCCTGTTACAATGTCAGACCTTTAAACTGTAATCAACAGCTTTCTTGGTTGTTCCTCTGTTTAGCTCCTATTTTATGTGCTATGGAAAGACACTAAAGATGCACCAGTGGTTTAACAGTAAGGGAAGAATCAAATATACCTATCAGGCCCATATGAAAAATTTCTTAATATGATACTTTTTTGGAGGTAAGGGGAGATGCATAGATGGAACTTAATGATGTATTGTTTTCATATGCTTCAAAACAACAACAAAATATATCAAAATAGAAAAAAAAATTTATTGGGTAAAATTGGGTACTAGGTAGTGTAAGGACACTTAAACTTATTAGTTCTCAAACTGCTTATCAAATAACCTCCAAAAGTAGAATTTTTTTGAGAAAAATGAGGACAAGTGTTTGCAAATAACATCTTAAAAAAAAAAAACTTAACTCCTGTCTAAGAATCAATGGCACCATACCAAGGGTAGGGGAGGGCATGGCGGGGGGGGGGGGGGGAAGGGGTGCGGGGAGAGTCATGAACATGCTCGGTAGTCTTCAAAGAAGTAAAGGTGTGAAGTCAATATATAATAGAACCTAGAAAATATGAACTGATGGACTTACCAGGAAATTCTCCCTTTCGGCTGCTTTGACCAAACTCCTGAAGCTGAGCTTGTTGATTTATTTGTTCTTTCTGTAAATTTTCATACCAATGAGTTACTTCAGCCCTAAGATCTGCTACCTGGTCACTAGGATACATTTCAATAGTCATCTGAAATATGAGATGCAACCAATTTAAAAATACAAAAAGAACATATATTTGAACTGGGAAATGTTATCAATTTCGAAACTAAAACTATGTAACTACCTTGTCAGGGAGTCCAGCTGGCTGGCATACAACCCTTAGCGGCAGGGACTGTTTGTCACTCAGTGCTTTCAAATGACTACTAATACCCGTGCCTTCAATTTGCCACTGTCTGAGATGATATGCAAACCTAAAACACACAAAAACCACACATAGGAAGGATATCATTATAAACCATTTTAATGTTACAGAAGTTTTTACTATTTTACAAAATGAAAGCACCCACAAAAGGGTGCAGTACGTCCCAATTTACTCTACAACATTAAGTTTAAGTTTGGATTCATCATATTGAATCAAAGTTAAATGTGTAAATATAGCTAAGAGCTCCTTAAAAATTAGTTTCTAAGAAAAATTACTGGGAAAAAAAAAAAAGACCCATTAGGAACATTTTTTTTTTAAAGGAGGGTGGGGGGACGCAGGGGAGTAGCAGAGGCAGGAGGAATTTAAAGAAACAAACTAATCCGGTAAGCAAATGGCGAGCTGTCGTTCCTATTTTCAAAAGAGGAAAAAAGGTATTAAGAAATATTTTTCAAAGACAGAACTGTATTGTAGTAAATATATGTTAACCAGCCTAAAAACTGAGAGCCGATTCCATGACTGCTAAAACCATAAAATGAGTTATAAAGATTAATATTTCAAAGGAAACAGGCATCTAGCATGACACTCACTAAATATTAATTTTCTAACTTATTTTCAGTTGTTGAAGACAGGATCCAGGGTACCTGAATTTAGTTAAGAAAAAATTATCAATGTCTAAAACTAATCAGCAATTCTAGAATAGAAGGAAGGCAAGTAAGGGAATAAATGTACTTGATTTCCTAGAAGTGATCCAATGTCCAGCTTCTATGAGCAAAACAGTAATCTTTTTGGGCCTGATAACTTCTTGTTATGAGGGGTCTATCTGGTGCAATGCAGGATGTTTGGCAGTGTCCTCTACCTACTATATGCCAACAGCACCGCCTTCTCCCTTAAGCTGTGATAATCAAAAATGTCTTTAGGCATTATCTAATGTACCCTGGGAAACAAAATCGCTTCTGGCAAAATCGCTTCTGGTTGAGACCACTGTTTAAGACTATAACCTTAACTCTTTTTAAAAAGAATACCCCTTTTTTTTTTCTTTTAAAGAATACTCTTTTAAAAAGACATTTTTATTTACTCTTTTAATATAAGGAATACATAAACACAACAATTACTTTATATTTTCATTTTATAAATGTTAGGCAATTTCAAATTAGGAGTAGCAACCCCTTTAAAAAGACATTTTTTATTTACTTTTTTAATGTAAGGAATACATAAACACAATAATTACTTTATATTTTCATTTTATAAATGTTAAGGCAATTTTAAATTAGGAGTAGCACTAAGCACATTGAGCACCTGAACTGTACAATGATACTACACAAGGATTTGCATGAAAATTCCTAGATAATTTTTAAAACTAGCTCTTAGCTTTTGAATATTCAATTCTGTTTCCTAGTTTCTTTACTTGCCATCCACAAAATAGTATTTATATAAATTATTTAACACCAACATTAACTTTTAGAGTAAAACATAAACAAATACAAAGACTTCTATCAAGGATACTATAATCAATTTTTTTGAGTTAGAAAAAAGTTTGTACATCTGAGAAGGAATTTTTGAACTGAAATTCATTAAACTTATAAAACGCACCATTGAATCTTAGGAAACAATTTGTTTTTAAAGACTTTTAAAATAAGCGCTTATTTTAAAACCATTGGTAACACTGTATGAGGACTAGGGGCTTGAATCAAAAGGACCTTTTTCGTTTGTTTGTAGGCCCTGCAGCACAGAGAAAATTTTAGAAGAATACCTATCGTATCATTACGAGTAAATATCTCTGATAGGAAAAGATAGAGACTTTGATTTTCTTTAGTATTATCTTAGTGTAATATCTGAATTTTATGAGTATGTATTAATTTTTTATTAATTTGAATAAAACATCACATTTGCTTTTTTATTTTTTAAAGTGGTCAAAATTATGAGGCAGTGTGAAGTTTCTGTGCAAAAAACTCTAGCGTTCCCTTACACATTCTTTAAAAACACAAGGAATTAAGTAGAATTTCCACAAATTATAATCATAATCAAAATAAAGAATTTTGCGATACCTAAATGTTTTAAAGCATGGAGCCATGTTATTTATAAGGAATGTGTAGAAAATCTTTATTCAGTATTCCCTGATATTTTAAACAAAAGGTCAATATTTACAAATTGTATAAGTTTTTCATTATCAAACTGAGCTCTGAAGTTGAAAGAAGTTATTAATCTTAACAATTTTTTTCAACCGTTCTTTGTACTTTTACATTTACTCATGATTTTTAACAAACAGAATTTCTTAATTAAAACTATCTACTCACCTTTCAATTCAGTCGATATATTCATAAATGTTAATTTGCTTTATTTCTGTATTACACAGGGTATGTCTAAATTAATTATACAGATATTCATTAACACAGAATTTTTTGATCATGTTTCCATGGTAAATGGAAATTCAAAATTAAAATACTGTCTCCTAGTCCAGGAAGAAAAAAAAACAGCAAATGAAACAAATGACTCAACTTGATTCAACTATGAGAGATTATTTGATGTTCTTGGTGAGGGTTTTAGTGAAACTTTTTTTGGTAGTGGTGTTCTGCCATTTCAATCATAGTAATACTTTCTCAGAGATGGAATTCTGTCTAGAGATTCTTATTCATGCATATCTTCTCAGTCTTATGATTTTTAAAGCTCTGCAGTATTTACCAGGAACCTATATTGCCTATTCCACAGCAAAATGGTACATATCATGAATAAAAATTACTTCCATTACTAACCCTTCACTTCTGGTAAGTTATGCTTTCTACCTGCCCCCAAGAAAACCTTTACTTTAATTTTAAGAATATTTTGGACATATCAGCATAAAAAAAAAGCCTAAAATTCATTCTAATAATGTGGTATTAAAAAATTACCTTCTCCTAAATGCTTCCAGATGTGTCTTCAGCATAAGGAGTCCTCTTTCTATAATAGTGAGACTTGAGTGTGATTCCTGTTCAAGACTGCTAGAAGCTATCATAAGACTCTCCATACACTTACTAATAAATTCTTGCTCCTTCTCCAAACCCGTTTTACCTGAAAATCAGATGTTTAGATATGTATATCAATCCTATATTCTTGTTTAGCTATATTAAAGAAAACAAGTTATAGCTAAACAAAAAATACTTGCATAAAAAGTTACCTATCAGACAATATTTCAAATCACTCACCATTAATATAATAGGAGTTAATATACTGGATAGCTGCTCGACTGACATCCCCAGACTGTGCTCTTAAAGCAATGCCCCAAAATTGGTCCATACCACAAAGCTAAGAAAGAAAAATATGACATCTATAAATGTTATTATTTGTCAAACAATGTAAATTATTAGAAGAGCAGTTACAAATTTAAAAGGCATTCAATATCCTATAAAATATTTAAAAATAACTTAGTGTTATTAACTAATATTTAATAATAATGATAAAAGTCTTGGAAATCTCTTCAGTCACTGAAACATACCTGTACTTGTAAAAATACTTAGTTATAAATCATCTAACTATGTATGTGTATAATGTTTAACTCAAAAGTTGTGACTACATAGTGGGAAAAACTCAAGTCCTCCAAACATGCTACAAAGTAAAAACAACACATAATTATTGGCATCACATGTTAACGCTCTCATCCAACTTATTCTGAAAAAGTCATTGCTTTCAGGTGTTCACAGAAAATTAAAAAGATTTGCTAACCGAAGGTGACATTTAAATTTATGACATTAACCATGAGATGAAAAAAAGTTTTCACTGAAAATTACAGAAAAAGTGGAGAGTGAAAGTTCTCAAAAGTTGAACAGGGTGAAGAAAGATAACCTGATAGGGGACAGAACACCTTTAGTGTTCATATCATCTACTTAAAAAGCAGTATTATCTCAAAATTAGAGTATGACTAATTAGGTAAATCAGATCTGTCTGGTTATCTGAAATAACCAAATTGAAACTTATCATAGTGCTATCAAAGTAAGAGTTAGGACCAAAAAATTAAAAACAAAAACAAACAGAACACTATTCAAACCAGGAAAGAAGGTAGGAAGATACTATGAAAGCATTCTAAATACAATTAAAATTATTTTTTACCACATAGATTAACATCAGTTTTCTATTATAAACAACTCAACCTCTAAAGAAAATTAATGAAAAATGTTAGCGTATACTGCATAAATCAAAGCTATCATTAATAAACAAATGTCCAATAAGGAAGACTTTCAAATAACAATCTGTGTTAGGTGAGTTTAGGAATAATGCATTCAACAAAATCTTGCAGCCACCCAACTAGGCAAATGGAACTCAGAAACAGAGATAAGACTAGCAATTTGTCCTCAATAAAGATGTTAAAAAAAAAAAAAAAAAAGACTAGCAATTTGTGACAGTCTTCAGTTAATGAATTGATCATCATGCCTCATGGTCAGAAATGATTTAGGTGGACTCCATTCCAGAACAGAAGTTACCAATAGGAACTCTGGAGTTGCCCAAGAGCAACGAAAAGCCTGGCCACAACAAATGGCATGAAAAACAGATTTTAGACAAATCAACCTTTCTTCTTTACTAATCAAGGAATGTATAATAAGTCATGTTAATTGAGTTATAGTTAACATATAATATTACATTAGTTTCAGGTGTACAGCACAGTGATTCAATATTTTTATACATTATTAAATGATCACTGCAATAAGATCAATTACCATCCAGCACCATACAAAGTTGTTATAGTATTATTGATTATATTCCCTGTGTGTACATTACATCTTCGTGACTTACTTATTTCATAGCTTGAAGTTTGTATCCCAAGTTTTCATTATGTACAACCGAGGTTATCTTTAGTAATGCAAAATTATCAACTTTGCTTTATAAAACTTTTTAAAACCAAAAGATAAAACTTTTTAAAACCTTAGAATAAAAGTCTGCATAGTTAGTAAATTCAGTGCTTGGTAGACTATATAATTCAATAATCTAATTTGAGGAACAACAACAACAAAAATTCTACAAGCTGACCTAATAAAATGACAAACCTAAATCCATACCTCAGAGTTTGAACCACCATCATAGGCACTGGTAGCCAATCGAGCCAAGTTACAGAGATGCTGAAACAGGTTTAAGCCAGTCATGCTAATTGTTTCAGGTTTTAGCTGGGGCATCTTAAAAAAAAAAATTTTTAAGGGTTTAGTATGATAATTAAGTTAGCAGATTTCATTTTACTGGATTTAACATAACAGATTTAAATTAATAAACCTAGTTTTACTAAAAAATATTGCAGAAAAAAATGTATCAACTGAGATTTTTAGTGACAATTTAGAAATAGATAATAATTTAATGAAAATTTTATTCATGACATAAGTGAAACCTGATACGTGTTTCAATTTTTGAGATGTACATCGACCCGAACCAAAGGAAATTTTTAAATTTTATTATTTATTGTATACCTACACTACACACATTTATAATATGTATAGCCACATGTACAGTTTGTATATAAGTTAGAGCTTGAAATTAAGATAACTGAAGGTCTATTTGTAGCTTTGTCTTGGATCTATTAAGTGATTTAGTTTACATTACCAAAACTCATTCATATGTACTCAATTCTGTCACAGAGACTTCCCAGAGAGCCTTTATAATCTCAAATATTAGCATAGGAATAATAAAGTCTATTGCTTTATCATAAATGTTTTAAAATTCAAATGGAAAATTATCACCTGAACCAACTGTGGCACCTGATAAATAAAAACAAAAATTGGATAGAGGAGTATCTTTATTACCATGACAGCACTTCCTAAAAACGCCTTCCCAGAAATCTACAAATCTGAACACTGGCTTATATCTGTGGGAAGACTGGCTAAAACCATACCATTTAGGGAAAGACTTGCAGAATACGGCTCTCACACTAGTGGGGTGGGCACCACCCCTGAAAAATTGAACTACAATGTTACTCATGATTTTTTAAAATACACACCAAAAGCCCCCACATTTCTTATTAGTGTTTACCAAGAGTTACTCTAATTACTGTCAGTTTAAGTACTTTAGCTAAGGAACATAACATTTTTGTAAACATAAACTAAGTATTCATTTAGATATAAACACTGTAGAGGACAAAATTAAAGCAAAATCTAAGTGGCAAAAATTATATAAGGACTGCTGAAAAGCAGTATATTTGACTAGTTTTTTTAAAAGTATTTCAAACAGGAAAAAATGAACATTGCAGTTTACATTTCAAGAAAGAAAAAGGAAATATAGAAAAACAATACAAACAGTCAAGAAATAAAATTACCTTCTCCAGGAAAAGATGTTTGTAGGTTTCCATTCCCATAGCATGTTGATCTTTACTTCGAACTTGATTTAAAAACCAATGAAGTGCATCATCATAACACTCAGAATCTTCTACTAAACAATGCCATAAAATATCAACTTGCTCCAAACTTAACCCTAGATAAAAATTACAAATTTTAAATCCTGGTACATACAACATTTTCATCCTAATTAAATATACTAGAAGCACCAATATATATAGAAATATAAAGGAGATATTTCATATCATTCTATAAAATTTCATAAGAGATTTCATATAATTTATGCTTTCAAATGTAGTTAAATATACTCCATATATAAATCATCTAAAAAAACATGACTTATGTAAGTATCCTAGAAGAGTCATTTGTTCTGGAAATCATTTTCCCTAAAATATGAACATATCATTGTATTACAGCAAACATGATTAAAGGGAATTCCCAAAGTCCAGTTAGTTCTAAGGTTTAAGGGTTAAGAATAGAGTGGATACCATGTCATGTTCAAAGCTCATTCTATGCACATAGGAGATAAACAATAAATGCCAATAAGCATTATTTTTGAAAACTATGAAAAAAGGGATCCTTATAATTAATAAAACAAAAGGGAACTGACGGCCTAAAACAGAACAGCAACACATCAGGGGATACAATTGGCTGAGAAGCCAATGTAATGAGACAAAATCTGTATATTACTTTGACCCAAGTATTAGATAATTCCAGAGTGTGGCAGAAGGAATCAGAAGAACTATTAAGAATCAAAGAGAAGGCATTAGGGCAATCACAAGTCTGAATATGGATAAGTGAGACAATCCAAAAGGGTAGAATAAAAGTGTAATGGGATTTCTAAAGTATATCATAAGGGATTCTAGAGCCTAGGCTTATTCCCCAGAATCAGAAGGCATCTGAAAAGATGACAGAATCGTAAGAACCACCATCCCCTAAAAAAAGTAGATGAGATTCAGAATATGAAAAGCACCTCAGAAAGTATTCCATAAGATGTTATGGAAAAACCTGAACAGAACGTTTGGGCCAACCCAGTATTGACCTAGTAGCAATATCAGTCTAAAGAGTTTAATCAGAAAAATGTATCCAATCAGTTTCTCACAAAAACAGTTAATGTATGGAATACTTGTTCTAAGAATTTGTGCCCCTGGGAGCCAACATAAAAAAACCAGAAATAACCTTTAGTGTATATTATAACTTAAACACATTAAGTAATTAAGAAGAGAGATAAGTGAAGATAGGTAAAAACAGGTAAGAATCTTAAAAAAAAGCATCCAGGTTAATTATAGTAAACAAAACCAAAGTGTATTCATAAATGGCTAAATCACCAATTCACAATCTTAATAGGCAATGTATAAGCTGCCGTTACTGTTTTAAGTTTTTAAAGGAATACAGTTACTGGTATATTAAAAACCTGTATTAACTTATCAAATATAACTTTGGAGTAACCATATTATACCTGAAAGGAACTGTGCCAGTTAGATAAGTACAATTATGATGCGGGATAAGTGAAGTTTTCAGTATGATTCTATATGTACAGTAGCTATTGAAAGCCCATACATACTGTGTATGAATACATACTGTGTTCACTGGAATGGGAGCAGCAAAATAAATAATTCATTACTCAAATACTGAAAAGAGTGATTAACATTTTCCAATAAAAATCTATACTCAACAAACATGAAACTTAATGGTCATGTGAAATTATTTATGCTGACAATATTTGTTTTGGCTTGACTTCTCATATGTAAGATTTTAAAAAATATTTTATATTATTTGTTTCTTATATATTATGAGTCATAATGGGTGTAATAAATGACCTAGTAATATGAAACAGAAGTTTCCTATCAAAAACAGGTGTCTTCATTTTGATATCTATTGGTATCACAATGTTAGTGACATTACAAACAGCTTGACTTAAAGAAGAAATTATAGACTTAAACAATAAAATAAATGCATGGCATATCTCAAGCATATATGGACTTAAGAGTCATGAAGACATCTCTCAGGCTAGCAAAACGCTCATCAGTTTGATTATATTAACCACAGCTAAAGAAAGAATGCCCTTCTAACAAATGAGGTTTGTTGACAGGGACACACAGTAAAAGAAGTGTGTGGAGTGTGAAAGAAAACACAGTCTAGCAAGAAGAAAGGAGCTCTGGCCAAAAGAAATCAAGCTTCCTCCTTTCTTGTGAGAATATCTAGCATGTGGATTTGGAAATGGTCCACACTCTGAATATACCAGACCAATGTCCCTGGTTTTTTTTTTTTTTTAAATAAGATTAACTGTTAATGAAATTGAGTTTGAGATTCATCTAAATAAAACTAGGGTGTCTAAGTCTCTATCACCTATGAAGCCAACCAATTTTGGATAAGATCAGCCCTGATAATAATATGCAGACAGTGGCTGTTTCCAACCGGAGTAAAAGGAATACTCTATAACCAAAGGTAATAAAAAATACAGTCACTCTAACATGATACGTTCTCCTATCCCAAATATTTTGTTCCTGAAATGAGTCATTTATTCATTAAGAAACTGGCACTTTCAGAGCCTGAAACAAGAATGTGTCAGTGGCGAGTTCTCATTGCCATACATACTGAGAGGACATTCAGTACTGAGAATAATGTGATCACCACAGAAATCTAAAGGCATGAGTACATTTAACTGGACTATTTCAAGAGCCAAGGAAGATCTAAAAACTGACTAAAATACTGATTTAAAAACTTACTGAAATGATCAGGTGATCCCAGAGTTGAAAACACGCAAGTTAAGAACTGAAGCCGCACCTGAACTTCAGCACTATGGCTGTACCTGTATTTAAAAAGTCATTAAAATAATTAACTGAGAGATCCTATTTCTTAATTATTTTTAAAGATTTAACGGTCCTAATCTTAAATTATACAAAATAAGTAAAATTCCATTTAATAACATTCATAATTATTAAATATTTTAATTATATCTTTGGTTATACACACAAAAAATGGCCACAAAGCCAAATGTTACATGTGAGATTTATGTTATTTAATATTATAAAAATCTGCAAATTATTAGAACACATACTTTCAAATTAGATAAGTAGATAAGAACTCAACAGTGGAACAAAAGAAATGTCATTTTAAAATTATGCAATATGGGGCTTCCCTGGTGGCGCAGTGGTTAAGAATCCGCCTGCCAACGCAGAGGACACAGGTTCAATCCCTGGTCCGGGAAGATCCCATATGCCGTGGGGCAGCTAAGCCCATGCACCACAACTACTGAGCCTGCGCTTTAGAGCCCGCAAGCCACAACTACTGAAGCCCTTGGGCTTAGAGCCTGGGCTCTGCAACAAGAGAAGCCGCCACAATTAGAAGCCTGCGCACCGCAACGAAGACCCAACACAGCCAAAAAGAAATAAAATAAATAAATAAATTTAAAATTATGCAATATGTACATAAATTAGAATAGCTAATAAAAAACATTTCCATCTAGAAATTGCATGTTTCATTATCATTGTCCCTCCAGGGATAATACTATATTCATTTAACAAGAAATGTTAATAAAATATCATTTCCATAAGTCTAATTCATAAAACAGTGGATACAAAATGAGCATTTCTGAATGTTATTTCAAATCTAAGTAATTGTAATTCATGTGTACAAAATTCAATGGATAATTTAAGAGTTGCTCTGAAAGCTTGTTAAGTAGGTGATTTCACATGGTTCTCTGGGAATTCAGTTTATAGGAACAGCATTTTAAGAAGCAAGTGCTGGTCTGTGGTGGAAGAAGGGTAGGAGATGGGTCTAAAGAGGTAAGCAGGGGCCAAATCACGGCCAGCATGAATGTCAGAGGAGTTTGATACTGTTCTGGGAACATAAGGAAGTCACTGAAGGGTGTTGGGGAAAAAAAGGTAGTAATGATCAGGTTTGCATTTTAGGATTCCTTTAGCAACTCCATGAACTGCATATTGAACTGTGACTGTGGTATCACAATATTCTAGTTCCCACAAGCACCTGAGTACCCAATCAATGAGACTAAATCAATCATGAGTTCTTATCTCTATGTTACAAATCAAAAGGCTGGCTGTGGAGGAACTGCCCAAATTACCTTGCCAACAAAAGGCAGCAGCCAGTCTGGGCCATGATCTATATCTCAACTTGCAGAGAGTCATAGAGCCTCTTAAATCAATTTCTTAACATCTTTAAGTTAAGTGCAAAATTCTAAAAGCTTCCTAAAGTTAGCTGGTTTCAAAAACTACACTAGATTCGTCATTGAAGTTTTAAGTTAAGGCTTCCTAAAGGTTGAGTTTGCTGGATATATCTTTGCTTCTCTTTACTGTCTCATGTTAACGTTGGAAAAGATGAACTTTTGCTTCGTCACTGTTGCAGTGCCCTTCATGAAGATGAAAGTACTTACGGCAAGGTGGCTGGGAACTGGGGGTGGGGGGTGGGGGGTGGAACTCACAAACTAGAACACTATTCAGATAAAATTCAAGGCCTGCTCTTAATAGTTTTCATCCTTTTACTAAAAGGACAGAGATTTTTGTAGCAGAGACCTTGGAGTACAGGTTCAAACATGAGATCTATCATATATCATATGCCCTGAGTATCGGGAACGTTGGTCACAGACATAAAAGGGGAATGATGTCTTCTTGTCCTTTACAAAGTGCCTTTATTTCCTGAATACTTCCTTCCCCTATACTTGCATCTCAGAGTAAGGGACCTATAACCCTAGAAGGCATGGATCCAGTCCCTTTGTCCTCCCTTCTTCGGCTTCCACAGTAGTACCATTGGCTGCACACTTCAAAGGACTCCGCCTGCTCTGTCAGGATCCCATTGGTTGCTGAAATCACCAACCAGGAAATTTCTTGGGATGCAAATCAAAAGTGTTATCAATACTAATAAACTCTCATGGGCTTGTCCATGGCTCCTGACATTACAGAAAATATAGGACAAAAATAATCTCCCCACGGGCATGAAACTTTAGTGACAAACTGACACCTTAAAAAAAATCTTTCACTTGATAGTCTCAATGTTAACACAGAATTTTCTCTAGCGGCAACTGGATTCAAGAAATATGTAACACGTCCATTTATGAAATGAAATGTTATCTTTAATGCCACAAGAATCTTTTTGTCCTACGTGAAAATCTTAGAACTTGCCTACTATTATAATCGCCACAGAACGAATGCAAAGTAATGTGCCACAAACTCATGAAATCAGTATGCTTTAACAAAGAGCAGCAAATGTACAACTCTGTTTTTAGCCTGAAGAATCAAGGGAATTATAACAAAATAGTCTGGACAGCTCTCTGTTCTAAGATTTTATTCTCCTAAAATATCAGGAAACAAGGCAGACTGGAGGACTGGAAGGATACTCTGGTGTACCCTAGAAAAGTATAAAACTCATCTCCAAAGAGCACCACATTTTTTCCACCACAGAAACAATGCTTCTTTAAATTAAAAAAAAAGAAGGAATGCTTCTGTGAGGCTCTGCCTGTCTGCCTTCACTAACAAAGTGAGCAACTTCCCTGTTGTCGATGCTGTCAACAACCAAGTCTCAGATCTGTGTACATTTTTTGGCACTGAATGTTGGACTTTCTCTTTTTGAGCATGACTCATCTATGTCTTCCATGCTCCTCTCTTAAGTTCCCATCCCTGCTCTTCAAGCCCACAGGCTGTGACTCTGGTGGGAGCTTTTTTGCAACTTAAGTGTTTATTTCTCTGTTGACATGTAATTTGAATTCTGCCTCCTAATAATGCTGGTCAGTGTGGTTTTATTCCTGTTCCTTGTTGATCTTAAGGTTTTTATAGAGAATGTATGGAGATACAGAATCAGAAGGCTTTAATCCTCATCACTGCTTGAAGAAGAATAATTAAAGAAGAGACTCTGAAGAACACTTAGAATTTTAAAAGGATTTAAAAAGAATGCATCTTGTATAGAGGTAACTTTGTAAGCCAAGCTGTGGAACAGAGTAAATTTAAGGAAACATATCAGAAATAATTTGACAGGCATGAAGAATAGAATGTCTAAAACAATCACTGAACAATAAAACAGGAAAAGTTGTTGAGTTTAGATTTTTGAGAGCCCAGAATACTAGACTGAATAAAGTAGAATTTATTTTTTATGCAGTAGACAATCTAAATGGGGGTAGGAGGCAAGTTTCTTGTTTATTTTATACCATAGTTTGTTTTAGCCAAGTAACTACAATTTATACATAACCTACTATGTGCCAGATACAGCTTACTAAATTATTGCATTTAATTCTTTAAAAAAACTCATGAGGGGGGCTTCCCTGGTGGCTCAGTGGTTAAGAATCCACCTGCCAATGCAGGGGACACGGGTTCGAGCCCTGGTCTGGGAAGATCCCACATGCCCCGGAGCAACTAAGCCCGTGCGCCACAACTACTGAGCCTGCACTCTGGAGCCCATGAGCCACAACTACTGAGCCCACGTGCCAAAACTAATGAAGCCCATGCACCTAGAGCCCGTCCTCCGCAACAAGAGAAGACACCGCAATGAGAAGCCTGCACACCGCAAGGAAGAGTAGCCCCCATTCACTGCAACTAGAGAAAGCCTGCGCACAACAACGAAGACCCAACGCAGCCAAAAACAAATTAATTAATTAATTAAAAAAAATAAAAACAGGAAAAAACTCATGAGGTAAATAATAGGGATTTATTAGAGTGGTAAGTAACTGAAATAAGATCAAAACAATAGATTCATAACCTAAATGCAGGTCTGTATGATTCTCAAGCCCATGTGCTTTCTACCAATATCATTAATGCCTTCCTCATTTAATAAGGATAAGGAATTAACAAGCATGGGGGAGGCTGAGGGAAGAAAACTGATCCAAATGTTGGTTAAAGAACTGGAACAGTGTTTGTGGGAATGTCAACTTGTGAAAAAAAAACATGGGATATATTTTAGCCTTAAGATAACTAGAGATTAATGACAGTATAATGTGGCACTCAAGAATATGAATTACAGAAAACAGACTGCTTGACTATTAATAAAATGAGTGTTTATAAAATGAATTATAGAAATTCTAGCTCCACTACTTATAAAATCTATAAATTTATAAAAATTTATAACTGTGACCTTGGGCAAATTATTTATTACCTCATAGCTTATACATTCTCATTTTTAAAATGAGAATTCCTACTTCAAATAAGTTGTGTATCTTGAAGTTAATATTTAAAAGGTATCTGGCACATAGTAAGCATCAACAAATACTGGCTATTTTTATCACCACTAACATCATTATTCATGTTTGGAAATAAAAGTATATGAAAAGAGCCCCAAGTCTCTAAGTTTTAGGTGACTAGGAGGAGGGTGGTACACTGAAGGGTAGAGTAATCTGGAGAAAGAACCGATTTGTCGGGGGAAAATGTGATTTCATTTTTGGAGGTGAATAAGTATGCTTTAAAGGCCTATGGCTTTTTTTTTTTTTTTGCGGGACGCGGGCCTCTCACTGCTGTGGCCTCTCCCGTTGTGGAGCCCAGGCTCCGGACGCGCAGGCTCAACGGCCATGGCTCACGGGCCCAGCCGCTCCGCGGCATGTGGGATCCTCCAGGCCCGGGGCACGAACCCGTATCCCCTGCATCGGCAGGCGGACTCTCAACCACTGCGCCACCAGGGAAGCCCAAAGGCCTATGGCTTTTCTGAACACTTCTACAATCTGATCAATTCTGATCTACATGAAAGTTTTCTATGCGGATATTTTCTCAATAAATACTGTGCCTACTTCTCTTATTTACTGACATGCTGATACAGACACTTAGCTGGTTTCCTAGACTTGACCATTAGTTTCCACCAACTGACTTACAAACAAAAACTTTCTGAAATCTCCAAGCTTCCTTCTAGGCAGGCATCTCCCTATAAGAAGCTTTAAACACAGCTATACTACTATCACCCCAACTTCTACCAATTCTTATCCAAACTCACTTCAATATATCCAGATATTTTAATGATGAAATATTAACCAGCTATAACATCACAATTCTTAACGTTTTCACACGTCTTAAACTTTCTAATACTAGTATTCAATTATAATAATAAAAGAAAATGTTTTAAATTAACTCTATGATAAATATACTTGTTCAGAAGTAAATATTTATAAGTTTTAGAATCAATGCCCTAATACATTAATACAAGGATACTGGTGATTTCTGAAAAAAACATTTACTTTTGATTCCTGAAAACACTGACTTATGAACAGAACTCAACAGTGAAGATTAATCAACCCCCAAAGTTATATAACCTACATTTTCCTAAGGTTAAGAATTATAAAAATAACCTTATAGAATTCAACTTAAAAAAGAAACTTTCGGGCTTCCCTGGTAGCACAGTGGCTGAGAGTCCGCCTGACGATGCAGGGGACACGGGTTCTTGCCCCGGTCTGGGAAGATCCCACATGCCGCGAAGCAGCTGGGCCCGTGAGCCATGGCTGCTAAGCCTGCACGTCCGGAGCCCCGCGTACCACAAGAAAAAAACAAAAAAAAAACAAAAAAGAAACTTTCTCTTAAAAATTTCATAACTAAAATGTTCATTACATTTATTTATTATATGAAAGAAAAGGACTAGGAGTAGGAATACTGGAAAATTACCTTTCACAGGAAAGACAATCAATACTTACATGTAACTTACGTAGCTAAGGTATACTTACAGTGCATGTTTTTGTCTTCCTTCTCTTACAGCTTGAATATAGTATACCAAATTATCAAAGAAAAGCTTCATCATGTTCAGTTCTTTTTCTGCCCACCTGGAACAATTGAAAGAAGAAATAGTTTTAGAGGCACAGGGTAAGAGAATAAATCTATTCTAGAACAGGAAAAAAACTTCTATGTAAAACATTTTCAAAAGCAAAATCTATCAATTATCAAAACTTACAAGTTCTGTTTATATTTGAATTGTGAAAAGATATAAAGCAGTGCACCTTAATTTTTATGAAGTTAAAGCACCACCGTGTTTTTGTTTTTGTTTTTTTGCGGTAGGCGGGCCTCTCACTGTTGCGGCCTCTCCCGTTGCGGAGCACAGGCTCCGGACGCGCAGGCTCAGCGGCCATGGCTCACGGGCCCAGCCGCTCCGCAGCATGTGGGATCTTCCAGGACCGGGGCAAGAACCCATGTCCCCTGCATCGGCAGGCGGACTCTCAACCACTGCGCCACCAGGGAAGCCCACCACTGTGTTTTAATCTCAAAATACTCAATCTCTGTGAAGGGGATAAAATGTCTGGCAGAATGCTAATTATAAATGACTAATATGAGTTAATATTAAAAAACAGTACAATACAGTCCATGTTAAGGATGGACTGTGTACCTTGGTCATTATTTAGCACAGTGCGTGGCATACAGAACACATATAATATAAACTAAATGAACCAATCAGTTTGTTTTTTTCTACTGTCAATAACTGCTTATTTTTTAAAATAACTTATTTTAATCAAATAAATATTCACATATTAAAGTAAACTAGAAACAATAGAAGAAAAAAGAAATAGTGATAAATACAATTAGAGATAGCAGGGTCCATAACTAACATAATCTCTCTCACACAATAATTATTAGCAATATAACTACTAACATGTAGAAGTACTGAAATTCCAAAACTTCAAATATAATTTACATCATGTTTTTGCTATAGCCTTCTTTTCCAAATAAGTTACTCTTGCATTGCCAATCACTCGCCAGTCTGTTTGCTGGTTACCTGAAGATTTACTAAGATGATCAGAGATAATTTCCAATTTTAAAATATGGGCCGTAAGAGTTTAAGAGACAGTATGTACCAAATGCTGAGTGTTACTGCACATAATAGGTTCACACCAAGTGGAAGTTTTTGTTGTTATTGATGCCAACTAATCATAAGAGCTCAGTTCTTTTAAGTGATCTACTTGATAAGATTTAGGATACCAGTCTCATGTTGGCATTAACTGAGCTTATTTATATTTAACTTAAGGACCAAGCTAAAAGGGTTTCAACTCAATATACTTAAGTTCAGGTATACTTGATAAGTAACTGAATATTCGCAGCTTTGCACTTCTATAAGAATGTTATCTTTTGTTACTCCTTAATTCAAACCTCCTCACATGACTATAATATCAACTTGCCCAGGTAAGCTACAAGTGAATCACTTTAATACTTCTGAATTTTGTAATTCAGCCATTTAAAAACCATGGGAAGAGAGTCAATGAAATAAAACTCATGGTACTCTTGTACTTAAAGGATGCTAAATGCTTTCCTCTACTCCTCTGTTTAGTATCTCAAAGAACTTCCTTGCACTCACAAATAGAATTGTCACTAGGGTCACCATGAAATAGTAACCAAAGAAAGAGACTTTCTAAGATGATTCTTAAAAAACAGTAATAGGGCTTCCCTGGTGGCGCAGTGGTTGAGAGTCCACCTGCCGATGCAGGGGACACGGGTTCGTGCCCCGGTCTGGGAAGATCCCACATGCCGCGGAGCAGCTAGGCCCGTGAGCCACGGCCGCTGTGCCTGCACGTCCGGAGCCTGTGCTCCGCAACGGGAGAGGCCGCGACAGTGAGAGGCCCGCGTACCGCAAAAACAACAACAACAACAAAAAAATTTAAAAAACAGTAATAGAGGTTCAGGTTAAACAGATCCCCTATTAAAAGAAAAAAACCAGCAAGGGCTATAACTCAGAAGAACTAACTTCATCTTATTTAGAACTATAGTACAGACTTCTAAGAATTTTAAAAATCATATTCAGTTTGAAAGCAAGTATTCCTACTAACTAATCTTAGATTTGAGGAGGAATTAGATAAAACTCCATCCTACTTGACCTCACAAATAAATCCTTCAACAGGTCTAATTTTTCCTAAAATTTAAAGTCTCTGAAATCTCTCCAAAAAGTCTATTTTGAATAAAGCAAATAATATTCTTAGAGGTTAATGAAGTGTGTGTGATAGCCAACTTTCTCTAGAATATTCTTAAACATTAGATCAATATCACATCAAAGTACTATCCTTGAAAGAATTCTTTAACATTAATCATAAGTTCTCTATATATGTAAAGGAGTAATAGGGTGGTGTCAAAATTATCCCTAAGGTGATGTAATGTCTAGAACCAACTCCTAGTAATGGGAAAAATTAAAGGCACCTTAGAGTGTTTGATGTGTGGATCTTCTTCAGGAGTCCTTTGCCATGGTCAGATACACTAAAAATCTTTATCTTAAAATTAACGCATTATTTGCTACAATATTTTTCTCAAACTACAATGAGTACAAAGGTCAGACTTCCTGGTGACAGAGATATACATAATCTCCATGGGGCTAAGTGGCAGAGACAGCACTCAGAAATCTAAGCAAACATTTGAATTACACAAAATTCAAATTTTCCTGGTGCAGAATAAAAGCTAGTAAGTTACTCAAAACCTTGTTTGATAATTATGACTGGGAAAAAAATCTTTAAAATGAATACTTCTGTTTCTTTTATTTACTTACATTGTAATCCAATGTGTATCATAACTGCTCCCAAACTGCTGAAAAGTACCAAACAGTTTTGGAAGAAGACGAAGTGAAATTACTACTGATCTGAAACAGCAAAAACAGGTATTTATAGAATAAAATAATTTTAAATAGTATCAACAATTCTAGATCTTAACAGAAATTCAGCTATTTAAAATCTTAAATGCAAAAAGAGTTAATGAACTTCACATACATTTCTATGCAAACACAAAATTTTTTCCTTAAGTATTAACTTATTATACACTGGGGCAAGAAATCCAAGTTTTAAAAAACCAATCCAAGACTTTTAAAGTAAAATACACCATATAAATATCTGAGTATAAAAGCAAGTGAAGGGCATTTAAATATAAATTTTTTTAATGACAGTATTCTTTAACGAGTCATAGGTGCTTCTGAGGATTTAATCAAGGAAAACAGGAAGCAGCAGCTTGGGCAAATTATCTAGAGCAGGGCTTCTCAAAGTTTAGTGTGCACTTGATCCAGCTGGGGGGATTTTTTAAAAATGCAAATTCTGATTCAGTAGGTCGGGGTAGGTTCAGGATTGCATTTCTAACAAGCTCACAAGTGATACTCAACTGCTGGTTTGTGGACTACAAACAATAAATGTAGAGAACATTTTTCAAACTATATAAATTATCACTTTCTCTCTAATTCTCACTTAATATCATCTCCATCTAAATTGAGAATCACTGCGTTATGAGCATGCTAATAATAGAAGCACACCACATACCTCAAGTATAAAAGGGCCAAAAGGCAATAGGAAATCATTCTAAAACCTCAAGAAGATCTGAGCATGTCTATCTTCTGGAAGAAAAGGGGGTACAGGGAACATATTGACATGCAAATCCCAGAAGTCCTAGTAGGCAAGAAGGTTGCCTGCATGAGCCTTGAAAGAAGCAGGACACACTCTAATAAAGTTACTGAATTTCTTTTATTTTTAAGCTTAGGAGCCAATATTGCTTCATGAAAGAATTTTTACAAAGAGAAAAAGTTGGCACCCTACCCACAAGTATGGATTACAAATAAGTCCTCAAAAATGCCTACTCTTTTTAAGAGTACCAGGTATATTCGAATACAGGACTACACTTCTGAGTGGGAGGAAAACAGTGGCGAATGCTGAGTAGGAGAAACTACAAAACTTTGTTTCTGAATAAAATCCAAAGTACTTAAATTTGACTACAAAGCCTTGTCTGATCTGTCCCCATTCCTTCTATCCGTCTAACCTATTTTCCTTCCCATCTTCCTTTTTTTTTTGGCGATATGTGGGCCTCTCACTGTTGTGGCCTCTCCCGTTGCGGAGCACAGGCTCCGGACACGCAGGCTCAGCGGCCATGGCTCACGGGCCCAGTCGCTCCGCGGCATGTGGGATCTTCCCAGACCGAAGCACGAACCCATGTCCCTTGCATTGGCAAGCGGACTCTCAACCACTGCACCACCAGGGAAGGCCCCCCATCTCCCTTTTTGCTATTCCTTCAAAACACACGAGCACATTCCCGCCTCAGGGCTTTTCTATTGCCTCTGCGTGGAATGCGCTTTACCTAAATAGCTACCTGAAGGACTCCTTCCCTCACTTTATTAAGGTCTCCTCAACTGTCAACAGAATGGATGACCCTGACAACTCTATATTAAATATCACCTTTCCATTGCTCTGCAAACCTCTATTATTCTTGACTCCTTCCCAATTTTCCTTCAGTCATCATCACGTAATGAATATTCCTTTATTTAATATGTCTACCACTAGAATGTGCTTGATGTGAGCGAAGAGTGTCTTATTCACTAAAAATCCCTGCATATGGTGCATGCTGAGTATATATTTCCTTAAATAACAAACCAGCAAACAACTTAAAGGCAAGATTTTCAAGGAAGGAGGAAGACCAACAGTGTAAAATGCTATATTACAGTTATGAAGGAAAAGGACAGAAAAAATACTACTGGAAGATAAAAGAAACAGCATGTTAGAAGTATGTCAAAGGATCAAAACAACATTAGTATAGATTAAAGAGTATATAGTGGACTTCCCCTGTGGTCCAGTGGTTAACACTCCGTGCTTCCACTTCAGGGGGCACGGGTTTGATCCTGGTGGGAGAAGTTCCACACGCTGCACACTGTGGCCAATGATAATAATAAGTATATAGTGAAGCAACGAAGACAGTAAATGCCTGATATCCAGTAACTGCAAAGTAAATATTCTTTAAATATTCAAAAACATTTAAATTTTTAGTATACTTTTAAATATTAAAATATTTAATATTTTTCAACAAGTCGCACAGAAGTGGTGCTTGGGAAGATAGACCAAGATAGATCAGGGGAAATCAATTTCAATTTTAGATTATTTATCTAAACTCCTTTGTCAAAGTTTCAGAAACATTAGCAGAGTTTTTCCTAAAAATTAAGACATAAAAAACTGGAATGAATATATATATATATTAATTTGACTTTAAAAGCATAAAATCAATGAGATATCACAAAGGACAGAAAAATTTCACCTAAAATCACAAAAGCAAATTCCAAAATTGTTTACCTAGTGTAATTTCAACAATACTTTTAAAATACAAAGAAACAAAGACTAGAGATACCATATCTCACTAAAGCAAGTCTTATAGTGTGCAGCAGTTGTATATTTTCTGAAAATCTTATTACCTCTTTTGCAGTCAATGGTGTTAAGAGTCTAGACTGTTTAAATTTACTTTCCAAATTTTCTACAATAAACATGTTTTCATTTTATAAAATGTAATGTAGAAGCAAGCACATGATGCTTGACATTAGAGATTAGGATGCCAGGCATTGAGCAGGTATTGGTTGAGTTGAGTGAATAATGATGTGGTTCATGTAAAAGAATCCAAAATAGGATTGTAGAAATGGGACTCGTCTTACCTCTACTACCTAAGGGGAATGCTTTTCTCCATAATTTATAATAAAAACACTGAATTATTAATAATTACATCTTACGTGACTAAAACAGTTTTTTTAAGTTTTTCCAAAGATTCAGAAAAACTCCAAATTTTTCTCCTCAAAAAAAGATTTCAGGGGCTTCCCTGGTGGCGCAGTGGTTGAGAGTCCGCCTGCCGATGCAGGGGACATGGGTTCGTGCCCCAGTCCAGGAAGATCCCACATGCCGCGAAGCGGTTGGGCCTGTGAGCCATGGCCGCTGGGCCTGCGTGTCCGGAGCCTGTGCTCCGCAACGGGAGAGGCCACAACAGTGACAGGCCCGTGTACCGCAAAAAAAAAAAAAAGATTTCAAAGAACGGTGAAGAGACATATTTTAAGTGCCATAAATTTAAGAATATAAGAAATGACCAAATCCAGAATCAAAGTGATCCTGAAACTCTGGAACACTTTATTTAAACTCATAAATTTGAAAGGAAAAATGATATAAAGTACTGATTACAGAATGAAAATTAGTAAAATATTTACAAACAGGGTAAGATCATGTATTTGTTTGCTGACTATAATAATTTATATTCCAATATTAAAGGAAACTTCACAAGATCACATATACCAACTTATTCCAAGTAAAATTATATCATGCTGTACAGCAGAAACTAACAACACTGTAAATCAACTACACCCAATAAAAAATTTAATTTTTTTAAAATAAAAGAAATAATGTCATAGCACTTCTCCTACAACAACTATGAGATACTACACCCTGACTTATCAACTTTTTTGCCCAAATAGTTTTGACTGCTGATATGCTTATGAAAAACATCAAAATTACTGTTATATTCAAACTTACATTCACAAATTCTTCCAAGAGTGAAAATTTCAAATACCAAACCACACAACCCTAGGCAACAATATGTTTAAGATGAAAAGGTTCAATGGTCCAGAGTAACAAGATACAGTCAGCCCATATGCAGGTTCCTCATCCGTGGATACAGAGCTAACTGTCCTACTCTATTTTATATAAAGGACTTGAGCACCTGAAGATTTTGGTATCTGCAGGGGGATCCTGGAACCAATCCCCCAAAGATACAAAGGGATCACTACACTAATTTTAGACTCAAGAAAAATGCTATTACTACCTTAGACTGCCCTTTGCTTGATACAAAGGTTTTGTTGCAACCTTTGCTGAAGCTTATTACTATACAATAGTGTGATGTGACTCTAAGAATTACCAATGTAACTTTATATTGCTTTAGTAGAATGAACACATTTGGTAGTAGTCTTCACAGTTAAAGTTACATTTGGACGATTTTTTCCTAATCCTACACTCCATATTTGAAGAAGACTGGTGTGTTCTACAAAATGCTGTCAACTAATTAATTAATTAATCTTAAAATATTTACTTATTTGGCTGCGTCGGGTTTTAGTTGTGGCACACAGGACTTTGTTGCTGCGTGCAGGATCTTTTTAGTTGCAGCATGCCAGATCTTTTAGCTGCAGCAGGCAAACTCTTAGTTGCGGCATGTGGGATCTAGTTCCCTGACCAGGGATCGAACCCAGGCCCCCTGCATTGGGAGCATGGAGTCTTAGCCACTGGACCACAAGGGAAGTCCCTCAGTCATTTTAAACTATAGTATATACCAAGAGTTGACAAAAAATGCTGTATATAATATAGTCTTTACAGAGAGAAAACAAAACCAAAAAAAGGTACATAGTACCATGCATTTCTTAATTATATGAACCTTTATTTATGTAAACAGAATCCCTGACTCGTGACCATTTTTACTTTTGTATTCAAAGGCAAAAAATTTCACACGTGGGTTAAACTACCTACTGCATAAAGAATGGCAAAAAAATAGCACACTGGATAGGTTCCCAGACAGAGTCTCAAATCAATTCTCAAGAAGCCACAGAATTTCAGGAGGTACCTAGCCCAGGATGTGAACCTGCATGTGAAGCTACCTGCCTTCTAGTAAACATAAAACACCAAAGGGGCTGATTACAACCCAACTCCTACTTCCGCCCTACTCACTAGACAGCAGCCTTATCTCACTCACCCAAAGTAACAAATACCAAGCTGAAGAGTAATGGATTTTTCATTGTGGGAGCTACTGTCTACCTCATGCTCTCACTTTATGACAACATTCTGCAAACCAGTCTACTATGTGTTTCCGTGTGTAACTTTAAACCTCCTGCACTGCTGAAATGTTATATGCCTTATAAAACAATCTGCCTAAGGCTAAATGTGCATAAGTCACATGCTGCATGTTTAAAGTGTTTTAAAGTGTTAACAGTGGGTTCCGTATAAATGGCAGAATTATGGGTGATTTATGGGAGACTTTTCCTTTTTCAGATCTCTATGCTTCCCAAGAAGTAATGAGCCTATATTACTGTTCAAAAGAAAGCTAAGTTCATTTTGTGAAATAAACTGTAATAAGACCATAGAACAGCAAAAACAAACAAAAATTGGTGACAGGTCTATAAACCATGGAAAGTGAGGAACTAGAAGGAAAATTAAAAAGTCAACATAGAGGGGGCTTCCCTGGTGGCGCAGTGGTTGAGAGTCCACCTGCCGATGCAGGGGACGCGGGTTCGTGCCCCGGTCCTGGAGGATCCCACATGCCGCGGAGTGGCTGGGCCTGTGAGCCATGGCCGTTGAGCCTGCGTGTCCGGAGCCTGTGCTCCGCAACGGGAGAGGCCACAACAGTGAGAGGCCCGCGTACCGCAAAAAAAAAAAAGAAAAGTCAACATAGAGAAAATAAAAAGAAACATAAAACCTGTGTAAACTACATAAAAAATTGACATCATCAAGAAGCAGACATCTGTGCGGTTTTTTCGGTCAAATGTCAGGAAAATGGTAAATGAGTTAAGATTTCAGTGGCCCATTTATTTCAACATAAGGAAGAGCTTTCCTATTAATATTAACACCCTTGTGCAACATTCCTTTCCTACTGTGATGGCAAACTCGGGGGAGAGGAATCCTTGGAGAAAGGATTCTTGTGTTCAGAATAGGATTTCTCAAACTCTGATATCAATACTGACACTTCACACAATTCTGTTGTGAAAAGCTGTCCTCTGCATTGAGGGATGTTTAGTAGCATCCCTAGCCCAAAGTAACATCTCCAATTCCACTCATTAATGTGACAACCAAAAATATCTCCAGATACTGATACTACCTAGGGAGAAAAAAAATCACCCCCATTAAAACCCACTGGTTTAATTGTAAAATAGCTAGTGGGAAGCAGCTGCATAGCACAGGGAGATCAGCTCGGTGCTTTGTGACGGCCTAGAGGGGTGGGATAGGGAGAGTGGGAGGGAGGTGCAAGAGGGAAGGGATACGGGGATAAAAGTATAAAAATAGCTGATTCATTTTGTTATACAGCAGAAACTAAAACAACATTGTAAAGCAATTATACTCCAATAAAGATGTTAAAAAAACACTAGTTTATCAGGAAACTGGAACTAATAATGTTTAAAAAAATTAATTATTTTTCAGTTTGCATGATAACTTCAGTAAGTTCAGCTGGTATACACTGGATGTGTTGCATATGTCACAGGCTAAAAAATGCCACTATGCTCTAAGTACTGGCATATATGACCAATTAATAAGAGGCCTAGCATAATACACACAGCAACCGTCTGAGTAAATTTTGAGGCCAAAATTAACATCAATATAATAGTTATGTTTACTATATATCAATAAACCATTAAGTAACTATGATTAGGTACAGGACTGCCTCCAACAAATGAAAAATGCTTCAACTTCAAGTGATTTGGGAGTGAACAAATTAAAGCTTAAAAAAATCCAAAATGATGATTTTCCATTTTATACACAGAATTTTCCTTTTGTCTCTTTTACTCTTTTTTTTTTTTTTTTTTTTTTTTTTTGCGGTACGCGGGCCTCTCACTGTTGTGGCCTCTCCCGTTGCGGAGCACAGGCTCAGGACGCGCAGGCTCAGCGGCCATGGCTCACGGGCCCAGCCGCTCCGCAGCATGTGGGATCTTCCCGGACTGGGGTACGAACCCGCATCCCCTGCATCGGCAGGCAGACTCTCAACCACTGCGCCACCAGGGAAGCCCCCTCTCGTCTCTTTTAAGCTACACTACTTAGAAAAATATATGCTCATTATGGAAAAATTAGAAAATAGAAAACCATAAAGAAGAAAAAATTAACTGAATCCTCCCAGAAATAACCATTCTACAGTCTCACATATTGCTTGCAATCTTTTTAACAAACGGGCCTATGAGTATACGCCCATATCATTATATAATCTTTGAAAACATTTGACTCTTAAAGGCTACATGATATTTCATCTTTCACATAGCTTTTTTCCTTTTTATTGAAGTAACATACATGAAAAAACACATATAAACCTAAGTGACAGTTCAAAATATCAGGAGGTGAACATACCTGTGTAACATGCACCAACATCAAGAAAGAAATCATTACCAGCATCCCAGAAGCCTTGGGATATGCCCCCTTTCCACTCACTAACAACCCAAGAGTAACCATTATCCTATTAAATACAATAGTTTTCCTGATTTTCTTTTTTAATTTATTCATTTATGGCTGCATTGCATCTTTGTTGCTGCTACTCTTTATTGCAGTGCATGGGCTTCTCACTGCGGTGGCTTCTCTTGTAGTGGAGCACTGGCTCTAGGCGTGCGGGCTTCAGGAGTTGTGGCTCATGGGCTCTACAGCGCAAGGCTCAGCAGTTGTGGCACACAGGCTTAGTTGCTCTGCGGCATGTGGGATCCTTCCGGACCAGGGCTTGAACCCGTGTCCCCTGCATTGGCAGGCGGATTCTTAACCAATGCGCCACCAGGGAAGTCCCAGTTTCCCTGTTTTTAAACTCTGTATAAACAGAGTAATAGAGATTTACTTTTTTACATCTGGCTTCTTTCACTCAAAATTTTGTCTGTGAGATTCAACCACACTATTCCATGCAGTTGTAGTTCTTTCATTGTTACTACTATATATATACTATTTCATTCAACAAACAGTCCACAATTTAATTTTCCTTCCTATTCTTTTTCTGTCATTTAGATAGCAGTAGAAAGAATAGTTATTTTGAATAATGCTTTTATGAACGTTCTTGAATGTGTCTTTTGGTGACCTTCTGGATGTATTATTAAAAGGCACATACTTAGCAGTGCAACTGCTGGGCCACAGGATATGCAGATGCACTTTTGGGGAATAAAAATTGATACAACTTAAAAAAGTATTCATTAGCTTCACAAAGACTTTTAAAAGACAATTAACATTTTAGGGACTTCCCTAGTGGCCCAGTGGGTAAGACTCCGCGTTCCCAATGTAG
Source organism: Tursiops truncatus (assembly GCF_011762595.2). Taxonomy (NCBI): domain Eukaryota; kingdom Metazoa; phylum Chordata; class Mammalia; order Artiodactyla; family Delphinidae; genus Tursiops; species Tursiops truncatus. Next base: position 37,785,057 of record NC_047047.1, on the reverse strand, counting down.
GGGGCCCAGGTTCAATCCCTGGTTGGGGAACTAGATCCTGCATGCATGTCTCAACTAAGTTTGCATGCCACAACTAAGAGTCCGCAGGCCGCAACAAAGATCTCACGTGCTGTAATGAAGATCCCGCACATAACAACTAAGACTCAGAGCAGCCACAATAAATAAATGATAAATAAATATTTTTCAAAATATTTAAAAGACAAAACATTTTAAAACTAATTTCTATAATACCTATGTAAATGATGAAATATCATTCACCCATTAAAAGCATTCTTTTTAAAGAATATATGCCAAATGAGGCAACTGATCCAACTAACAGGGGTCTATTAGTAGTTTCTTATACCTGCATGAATAAGCAATTTTTCTATTGTGATTGTACCAATTATAGCCCTTTAAAGATCAAAAGAAGAAAATTAAATATTGCAGATACTTTTTCTAATTCAATTAGGTAAAAAAATTTTTTGAAGCAGTTAAATATTCAATAAAATTAGACATTTATATTGAGCCTTGGCAGAGGTAAGCTGAAAATATTAATGTAATATATTCAATTAGGGGCTTCCCTGGTGGCACATTGGTTAAGAATCCACCTGCCAGTGCAGGAGACATGGGTTGGAGCCCTGGTCCAGGAAGATCCCACATGCCGCGGAGCAACTAAGCCTGTGCGCCACAACTACTGAGCCCTTCGCTCTAGAGCTCACGAGCCACAACTACTGAGCCCACGCACCGCATCTACTGAAGCCCACGCACTATAGAGCCCATGCTCTGCAACAAGAGAAGCCACCACAATGAGAAGCCCATGCACCGCAACAAAGAGTAGCCCCCGCTCGCCACAACTAGAGAAAGCCCATACGCAGCAACAAAGACCCAACACAGCCAAAAATCATAAACAAAAAAATAAATTAAAATATATATATATTCAATTAATAACTGAATTCACCACATCAGAGAATGGAACAATATTATCAGAGCAGTATAAGGGAAACTGGAGACTGTATCAACAGAACAGAACTGAAAATCAAGAAACTTGTGGTAATTATTTGAGCCCCAATAAGAAGTATATAAATATACAGCAGAATTCAAACTAGGAAAAAAACACAACTAACCTAATTCTTTGTGCACTACAGAAGTCAAAAGATCCACCCAGATGGAAGAACAATGCCATTATCAAAATGTTTATATTTCAGCTTAAGTTTAACTTCACTTATCTTATTTAGCTTTCTTTATATATAACAGTTCAAGAACATTTAAACTGTAATCTGAAAATAGAGTAATCACCACCATGTTCCCAGAATCAATAAGACAGTATTCCTTTGTCTCTGTTGGAGGTGATCTAATCAAGAGTGCCGAAAAGTGCTGAAAAAAGCAAGACTGTGTGATAACATATAAACCCTGTGGGGGAAAACAGTTTAGAACTAATATAAAAACCACAATTACTAAAAAAAAATAGGTTGATAACAGTACATTAAATGCTATGAACCCACCATATCTAGGTCAATAAGAATATTGATTATGAATATGATTACTGCATAAAAAATTTTAAATTCCTATTTACCTGTTGTTTCCTAAATTTTCAAGGCAACCTTCAATGAATCTCATTCGAATCTGTCTATCCGTAAACCAACATACTAAGGAACAGAGAAGTTTCTCTGCTTCATTTATTAATCCTTCAGAAAGATTAACCTACAAAAAAATGTATATACATAAAATTACTGTTTATACTGAATGCATTTTGCTGTAATTTTGTAGTCTTTTGGGTTTATTAAATAACTTACTGCATCATCATCTTGGACTATATCCCACAACAAAGTGTTTCCTTTCTTGCAAACGTTATCCAAATTAATGTCTGTTACAGCATTACTGCTGAATTGATGTTTATGAACTGTAGGTCCTGAAGGGGCAAAATATAACACACTATAGAGCAATGCAGTTGACTGAAATTGTAAAGTGAACTACAGCATTCATAAAGTTAACAAATTCAAAGTGAAGTATAACAATAAATCTCTTCTTACATCACAAGATAAAAACAAGATTAACACAGTTGCTTTATGAATGAGACAGAATAGTACTGTTTAGAGTTTGATACTACTAAAGTAAAATAAGAAAAGTTTTCATAGCCTCTCCACTATTTCATAGCCTCCTCACTATTACTAATAAGTATGATTAATGTTTTCCACATGTCAAGAGAACTATATATAAATATTTGAAACCCAAATTAAACATTAAGAAGAAAATTTAACTGAATTAACTATATAGCCAAGGGACGTTCCTCTAAATGACCTTCTGTAAAGTGTCTTATACCTAAAGATTTTTTTAATTGAGATGATTTACTCAAAACATTCAATTAAATTCAAAGCGTCTATTATAATAATTCAGACTTTGAGTGCCAGACTATGAACTCTCCCTAGCTCTGTTATATTAAGCAAAAATGCTTCATTGTCTTTAACAGCTTTACCATGAAATTTCCCTCTTAAACTGTACATGTACATTGATTTCATTAAAATGAGAACTATGCAACCTTCACCATAATTCTGTTTTAGAACACTTTCACCACCCTAAAGCATTCCCTCATACTTAATTACATTTAATCCCTGATCCCATTCCCGAGCCCTAGTCTGTTCTTCCATCCCCATAAATTAGCCTTTTCTAGAAATTTCATATAAATGGAATCATACAATATGTATGTATAGTCATGTCTGACTTTGTTCACTTAGCAAAATGTCTGAGGTTCATCCATGTTGAAGCATCTATCAGTAGTGTGTTCCTTTTAAATAGAATAATAATAAACAGAATAATATTCCATTATATGAAAAAATTGTTTATATATCTACCAATTACTGAAAGTTTGGATAGTTGCCAGTTTTTGTCTAATATGAATAATGCTGCCATAACACTGATATAACCAGTCTTTGTATAGACATACACTTTCTTTTCTTTAGGGTAAATACTTAGAAGTGAACTGTTGGGTCATAAGGTAAACACGTATGTTTAAAATTTGAAGAAACTGCCATACTGTTTTTCAACACATAGGTATGGTCGCTCTTTTTAATTTTAGCCATTCTAATAGATATGCAGTAGAATATCATTCTGGTCTTTAATTTTAATTTCCCTAATGACTAATGATGCTAAGCATTTTTTCATGTGCTTATTAGCCATTTGTGTACCTTCTTTGGTGAAATAAATCAATTCCCAATTTTTAATTAAGCTGTCTTACTACTGAGTTGTAAAAGTTCTTATATGGTCTGGATACAAGCCCTTTATTAGATATATGATTTGCAAATATTTCTCCCAGTTTGTAGCTTGACTTTTTAAGTTTGGGGTTTGTTTGGTTTATTTGTTTTGGTATTTACTTTTTAAAATTAATTTTATTAAAATACAATATAAATACATAAGATCCGGAACATTTCTATCACCCCAAAAAGTTCTCTTGTGTCCCTTTACAATCAATCCCCACCACCAATCACTGAGTAGATGTCAATCATTATAAATTACTTTAGGAAATTTTAGAAGTGCATATAAATGATATACAGTATGTATTCTTCTGTCTAGCTTCATTTGCTTAGAATGTTTTTTGATATTCAGTCATGGTGTTGAACGTATCAGTAGCTCTTTCCTTTTTATTCCAGTGTGAATATACAACAATTTGTTTATCTACCAGTTAATTCCAGCTGAGGTTCATAAATGAAGCAGTTATGAACATTCAGGTACAAATCTTTTTGTGGACGTATGTTTTCATTTCTCTTGGGTAAATACCTAGAATAGGAATTGCTGGGTCATACGGTAAGTACAAGTTTAACTTTAAAAGAAACTGCTAAAACAGTACTCTAAACTGCCTGTACTATTTTAAGCTCCTTCACAGCAATGTATGAGAGTTGTAGTTGCTCTGCATCCTTAGCGTCATTTGATATCATTAAGTCCTTAATTTTTTACCCATCCGAAATGAGTAGAAATATCCAGTTGTAGTTTTAATTTGAATTTCCCAGATGACTGTAGATATTGAACATCTTTTCATGTATTTACTGACCATTTTTATATCTTCATTTATGAAGTAACTAAATTTATTCATACCTGTTGCCCATTTTTAAATTGTATTGTTTGTCTTACTGTGTTGGAAGAGTTCTCTATAGTATTAAATACACAGTAATACAAGGTAGATTTGGAGACCAATAATACATCTAATATTTTGCTCAATTTCTAACTTCATATAGTAAAAAAAACATGTACAATACTGAATAAAAGGAAAACAGGTTAAGAATAGAAGAATGGTGAAAATTTAATAAATATGGTATAAAATTAAATTGACCTCAATCTTAACCCATTCATTTCTCAACAACCACAATAACAAAAATGTCAAAACAGGGAATTCCCTGGCAGTCCAGTGGCTAGGTCTCCGCGTTCTCACTGCTGAGGGCCTGGGTTCGGTGCCTGGTCGGGGAACTGAGATCCCGCGAGCCACGCAGCACGGCCAAAAAAAAGGAAAAAAAAAAAAGTCAAAATAACCTTATCTAGATTATACGCAAGTAACAGTTGAAATCAGAAAGTTGTTGCCAAGATCCACATATTGCATCTCCAAGTCTGATCATGGCTTTAAAAGCATAAACCTAATCTATCTGGTTTACTTAGTTTATAATTTACTGGCATCCCAAAACCCATGTCCTAGGCTACTAAGTGCTGATGGTATGTAACTAAGCAAGAGGCTGGATATGGACCTTTAAATTGCCAATTCTAGAACTGTTTGCCCTCTTAATTTTTCTCCCTTTCCTCCTTTATCTCCTCCTATTCTTTAACCTCTTCTAACCTCTATTCTTTAGAGTTTGGTCATGTCCTATCATCTTTTTAAGACTGATTTAGAGTGATTAGAACCATCGTTTTTTGAACATTTTCATCACCCCAGATGAAAGAAACACCTCACCCTTTAGCAGTCACCCCTCCTCTTATTTCTCCCAATCCTCACTAGCCACAGGGAACCACTAATCTATACTTTCTATCTCTACAGATTTGCCTATCTTAGTCCTTTTATATAAATGGAATCATACAACATGTGATTCTGTGTAATCTCCTACTTTTAAGTCCTAAAATTCCTGAATATAAAATCTAATGCAGCCATATATTTTCTCAAATACAAAGCTATAATTTTTATACATATTATTTTTTATTTCTTTTCCTTGTTAAATATCTCTTGATGGAACTGCAGCCTTCATATTCATGATGGAGTATTCATAATAATTTCATTTCCTTGGGGAAAAAAACTATAATATGAAAATTACTTGGCAAAAACACTGAAGTAACAAAACATTGACTGTTGATTCCTTTTAACAATGTGTTATATAAATTATTCCTATTTTAAATAAAGGAATATATTTTACTTACTACAGAACCTTACCTTGACTAAGATGTTCATGGTAAATAGATGCTAAATTGGGAAGATGTTGTTGGAGATGAGATGTTAGCTCTGCATGTGAATTAATCTGAACTAGCTCCTCTTCACACCCAGATTCTTCACCATCAAAATCAGCCATATTTTTTTCTGATTTTGCACTGACCTGGGAGCTGCTGCAACTGACATCATCTGCACTTAGCATATCATCAACCATATGACTGTAACACAGAGAGGAGTACAAAGTCAGCAATTACAAATTTGAACACACATTGTGAATCACAAAAAAATATCTCTCAAAACATTTGGCACAAGTTACAACCCACTCAAGAATAAAGCTACATTTGTTTGTTAACAATATGGAATATTGACAGCTTTACAAAAAATAAAAAGCCCACAAAGTCTGCACTATATATTAATTATACAATATATACCTACATATTATCTGGCTCATCAACACACTTCACTAAAACAACTTCAAAGAGAATAATTTTAGGAAAAACAAAATCAGTAAACTTAACTGTTAGATAATTTTTTTATAAACTCAAATCTTAAAGTGAAACCTTAAAATTTATTTACATTTGTTCATCCAACTGCAGAATCAAATCAGATAAGGAAAAAAATTTCAATTTACAGCTGCAATCTAGATGTGGTTAGTATTAACTGAGCAACTTTTAACTCAATAAACACCTATTAAGCCCTCCCTTCTAAAACGTACCATACGGGGTGCTCTAAGGATGTAGAGACAAAATGATAAAAATAACACGAAGAAGAAAAGTTCAGGATTGATTTAGACTCACAAATGGTACCCATACACAGAGAATATGGAAATGGCTAACATAAAAAAATAAATCATTAGGTCTTTTCAGGTAGAGCGTTGGCGTGAACACTATAAGAGATTTACAATGTACCAAACTGAACATATTACCCTCCTCAGTTTTATGAACTAATTGCTTTGTCTCCAGTATGTCCTGGGGAGAGCTCTGAATGTGCATTTCTGTAATGTCAGACCATAAACCAGTGGTTCTCAAACAGAAGGCCAAGGAGACATCTGGCAATGTCTAGAGACAATTTTTGGTTATCACAACTTGGGATATTCCTCTAGTATGTAGGCCTAGAGGCTAGGGATGCTGCTAAACATCCATCCTACAATGCAGAGGGCAGCATTCACATTGCTGTAAATCCAAAACACAGAATTACCTGGCCCAAAACATCAATACTGCCAAGACTAAGAAACATTACTGTAAACTCATATGGGTTAATGATAAGAAGAAAAAGGCAAAGGAAATAAAGTAGGAATATGTATGGATGTGTAGTTCTCCCAAACAACCATATTAAATTCTGAAAGGCCCGGCAAATAGTCAGGTTTAAGATAAATCCTGATAAACTACATATCCCTATTTCATCATTAACTCAAATATTACTACTTGCAATGATAGTAATAATAAATAGCAGCTAATATTTATTAAGTTCTTATTATGTGCCAATCATATCAGCCCATGAAATGCTCACAATAAGCCCATGAGATAGGTACTATTGTTTCTATTTTATAGATGAGAAAATGATAGTAAGAACAACTGAGTACCTTGCCCAATACTGTAACACTAGTAAATGACAGAATCACTTACTATTAAACACCATAGGTATATTTCACAGATAATCAAAAAGCTTTATGCTGAGGCTTTATCCTTACTAATATCCTAAAATTAGAATGTGCATAAAATTTCCCTTTTCGTGATCACACTTTAATGGAAGTTTCCACAAGCAATTTACTATCTACTATTAGGCAATTATTACAAGGAGTTGAAGATCTAGATCTGTGTTGTCCAATACAACAGCCACTAGCCACCTGTGGTCACTGCACATGTAAAAAATGGCTGGTCTAAATGAAGATGTTAGGAGTATTAAATATACACAGATTATTGAAGACCTAGTACAAAAAAATTTTTATTAAAAATTTTACACGGATTACATGTGGATATATGATATTTTGGATACTACTGCTTTAAATAAAATTTATAATTAAAATTAATCTTCTCTGTTTCATCTTGCTTTTTAAAATGTGCCCATTAGAAAATTAAAAATTGGGACTTTCCTTGGCGATCCAGTGGTTAAGACTCCATGTCTCCACTGCAGTGGGGCATGGGTTCGATCTCAGGTTGGGGAACTAAGATCCCACAAACTGCAGGGCGTGGCCAAAAATAAATTAATTATGAAAATTTAAAATTACATACTTATGGCATGCATTTTTAGCTTACATTATATTCCTATTGGACAGCACTGATCTAGAATATATCACAATTGAATAAATATAGGCTATAATTAACTCCCTAAAGGAAATGTAAGCTGTTTTATTTTTAGGTAGACTTACCCATCGTGGTGGTGATGATGGTGGTGGTGGTGGTGGTGATGCTGTGGACCAATAAACTGCCGACAATTAAATAATTCATTCCCAATAGTCTCCCCAAGAAAGTCCCCAGTGCGTGTAATACAAGATTCCTGAGATGCTTGTGCTATATGAGCAGCATTCATTTCCCCTGAAATATCATGTTCTGGGTCTTCAGAGTGTGAACAGGCATCTAGCATTCGTATTCGATTATCTACTGATGGCACTGACTCAGTGTTAAAAACCAGGTCCTTTCCTGTTCCATTGCTTGTCCCACTTCTTTCTGATGGACCTTGGGAATCCCCTAAGCAAATGCCTGCTTGACTTTCTAATTTCCTGTTCCGATGATCTGTACCACAACTGCTTTTAGAAGGATTATGACCATGATCGTCATCTTCATCTTCTTCTTTAAGGGCTTCAATATCTGCAATGTCTTCTGACTGTACCTCACTGCCAGGGCTCCCTGCTGACTGGCTTGCATGGCTAGAATTCACCTCATTGCTAGATCCATCACTATGTCCACTACTGCTACCAGGACCACTGCTTCCATCTTCACCACTGTTGGCAGTTTCATCAGAACTTCCCTGCATGGATTCCTATATTTAGAAACAAAGAGACTTAAATAAATATTTAAACCAGTAAGAAAAAAGTAAATGACATTAACACACTGTACTTTTTTAAAAGGCTGCCACAGTCCTGACAAATTTCATTGAACAATACAAAATGGAATTAAAAACTCAAAGAAAAGTAAAGAACCTCAATGATACTTAAAAGATAGGAAAGGCCTCAACTGGCATCATGTTTATATTCCCAGTTCGAAGGATAAACATGGCACAAACCCAAAAATCAAAAAATCTCTTTAAAGCGGGAGGAAAAAGTATTTTCATACCTCTGTATCTGAAAGTCGCTGCTGCACATGTTTGGTTCTATTAATAAGTTGCTCATCCATTTCAATGTCACTGCCTCCACTTTGATGGGTATCGCTGTTATCACTGCTTTGAGGACTGGCTGCAGGTGACCCTATATTAAAATGATGGGGATTTTTTCACTTCTAACTTGTATTAACATGGATCTATCAGAATGTCATAATCCTTTGATTCTTTGATATACCAAAGCTTCACGCTAAGTAGCCAAAAATATAATCTGGAAATATGTTAACATTTGCCAATTATTTCTAAAGAAGATATACATGATTTCAATTAAAAGTCAGGATACTAATGATTTCAGCAAAAAGGGTAAGTAAGATAGACAGGTAGTCAGGATTTACATCTCCTATGCAAAATGAACTTTATGAATGTGATACAAATATATTATATAAAATTAATTAAATCTAGATGATCATCAAAATAAAACTACAAGTCATCTTGCCATACATTTCTAAGACTCAACTTACAAGGTGATGGTGCAGCTCTTCTGAGCTCTTCGTCCTCTGAAGGAAAAGGAAAAAACAGGATGGAAATAATCTAAGTGACTGAATTTCTTTGGGGCACATATCAGTTGTTTTTATTACATAATCAACAAGATATAGGTAGGGAAACCTGCAATAATATAAGTCCCCACCACGTGTTGTAGTACTTGTGGGTGCCTGCACAGGAAAGCCTAAGAAAAGGGTAGTATATGATGTCAGGAAACAAAAAGAGGGGTAAAGCTGATAAACTTGTAGGAAACCCTAGAAAGTTATACATGTAAAAGCACATATAAAATACCTGGAAAGACAGAAAACTTTGAAGTAGAAAACACAGAAAGAGAAATGTATCATTATGTTCTATTCTCAAAATTATTTCTAAAAGAAATCATGTTGACTGGTTTCTAACCAAAAGCTCTAAAGCTTTTATGACATAGTTTTGTTTTTTTCTTAAAAGAACACTAATGAAAGAAGATCCAGTAACTACTGAAACGTTATTGCTGTTAATTGAACAGTAAACCAAAAACATGACCTAACCCCAATTTATTAACGTTTTAAGAAAACCAACACCTCCCTTTCCAACTTATTTCAAATTGAGATTAAACTGAAACTAATTTGCAGAAACTATTTCAAATTTGAGTTATAAACTATGAACAACTTACTTCAAATTACATTATACTTTACTAACCTTTCTTATTTCCAATGGGAAGATTGGTGTTTAGTAAAGATGCAAAAGAACTCTGTTTAGATAGCTGGGCCTTAGCTGCTAGTGCATTATTCCACAATGCTTTAATTAACATCGATGCCAAGTACAGTGTCTTTAAAAAAAAAAAAAAGGAGAGGTTGAAATTAGCGGTTTTAGGAAATACTGTAACAAATTTAATATCCTTTTGCCTAACTGAAATGCCAACAGTAATAAACTACAAGTTAAATCATCTGGATCACAAATAAATTTTCACTTTACAAAAAAAAAAAATTAGTTTTGAATGAATTACCTGTTCAGTATGAACACTTGGTTCAAGAGCTGAGACCAGATTAAGAAGATGTCTAAGTGGTACTGGATCCAAATTCTTGATGAGTGAAGGAAATAAGTCATGTATATACCGACTACAGTGTTTCAGCTAGAAAATAAAAGTAGAGACAACAGTCAAAAATAATCACACTATATAAATAACCTGACACCAAAAAAGTTATATAAGTTTAAAAGTGAAGAAGCTGGCTAGTACACTGATGTTTTTAAATATATTAGTAAAATGTTAATTACCAAATGTCATAAATCGCAGTACATAAAATTGTGAAAATAAAATTCCACTTATGCAGAACTTCACTTTATCCAAGCAAACCACAAGCATAATTTTTTAACCTCAAGAAGGAAGCCTGCAATAAATAGTCTCTGGAATCCAAGTATAAAAAGGATTCCAATTTAATTTAGGAACATATCACTAATATAAAAACAAGTTAAACTGTTAATTAAAATGTAGGCAATAAAAAATAAAATAAATTACAATTAGACGAGAAAACCAAATAAATATTATTTTTTAAGTGTACAGTGGACCCTTGAACAACATAGGTTTGAATTGTGTGCATCCACTTATACAAGGTTTTGGGGTTTTTTTCCACTAAATACATACTACAGTACTATAATGATCCACAGATATGGAACTGTGGATACGGAAGGCTAACTGTAAAGTTACACATGGATTTTCGACTGTGCAGAGAGCTGGCATCCCTAATCCCCATGTTGATCAAGGATTGACTGTATTATATTTCTCACATTAAGTGGTTATAAAGTATTTATATAACATGGTCATTAATTGAAATACAGTACAAAATAGAAACCCCTTTATAATCAAGGTCTTCATAATATAAACTAGGAAAGTCTCCTTTGTTATACTAAACAGAATTATGTAAATATGAGGGAAAATATAATATTTACAAAGATATGACTAGTAAATATTACAATGTCATGTAAAATAAGCATCTTTTACAGCTACAAAGGTGCTAACTGCTAAATCAAGATACAGCAACAAATCTGACTTGGTCAGAAATACCCAATTTCAGGACTCCAAAGGTAAAATGTATCCTACTTATCTACAATACATAAAAAGTCTATAAGAAAATGTATTCTAAAACACTGACTTTTATATTTTTCAGGTATAAATCATATAAACTCTCTTCTACTAAATCATCTTATCAGGGTAAATATATACAACCTAATTTTAAAACAGAAGGTAAAATAAAATAACACTGGAAGAATTCCTCTACGTTGAGGTAACTTCTAATAAACTACTCTATCTACTTCAATGCTACTATTAAATTCAACAGTGTTCTTTACACAACTGCAGTACTTTAAGACCAAAAACATCATTTGATTTTGAGAAGTGAATCATCAATTATAAGTCTGCCGATTTTACAGATCTCACCTAAGAATATTTTAATATAGTATTAATTAACATTATAATTGGACTGTACTAACAGTTTATACTTGCTTTTTGTCAAGAAGTAACTATCAGATTTACACTTTTCCTAATGAAAATGTGATTAAAACATACTGTGTGATAAATTCCTGATTTGTACCAGCGTAAATATTAATAAAATGGGATTTTCATAATAGATATAATTTTGGTTATTTTTAAGTAACAAGACCCATAAGAGATAATTATGTAATCCTGTAACTGAGGCAAAAGACACATAAGGCTCTTTTCAAGATGCACTTTATGAAGACACATCCAAAAGTCAGAAAAAAAATATTAAGATTGACAGCTTTCGTTCCTGGTAAAAATGGTAGTGTGGAGTTGGTTCACAGACGCTTCTTAACTAGTTATTGAAAAGAAAAGAGAAGAAAAGAATGTCAGGGAAGATGGCAGAGCAGGAAGTACCAGGAATCCAGCTCTGTACCTAGAAAGCAACTGTACTACTAGCAGAAACTGTCTGATGTAACTACTCTGAAACTCTGGAATAGCCAATTTGAACTCTTGTGCTCCCAAAGGAAAGCTTGGCTGGTAAACTGTTGTTAATGTTGGCCAATTTCAGCCTTCAGTGTGATAGCAGCTACCCATTTCCTACTCCTTGACCCTATGGCAGGCAGCTGTGGGGACAGCAATATGTGACTCTGGTACAGTTTGTTGGAGCCATGGGTGGGCAATAATGATCTTGTCCAAATAATAATGTCCAAATAACAAACTTCTGTGTTCTGAATTCGGATTACTACATCTGATGGGTGAGGTATGGGCACAGAGGTTAGCTGCCATTGTTTCAACCCAAATCAGCGAGATTGACTACTGGGGGAATTAAAGGAGCCACACCAGGGTTTTTTTTAGACATTCAATAACAACCAAATATGTAGAACAATTTAGAAAGGTACTGTACATTCCCAGGGAAAGACACAGCTCAGAAAAATACCTGAAAAGACCATGAGCTTTCACATTAGATCATTTTTAGGCTAGGGATCAATTAAAAAAGAACAAACTCTGAGAAAAGAAGAGAATCTCTTTTCCAAAGTTACCATACTATAAAATTCAATGTTTTCAACCAAAAAAAGAAGAAAACCAACACAAAGTATAAAAAGAAACAGGAAAATATGGCCCATCCAAATAAATAAAATAAATCAACACAAATGCACCCGTCATTTGTAGAATGCGCACCCATAGGAATTACTAGACAAAGACCTTAAAACACCTTCCCTTAAAGATGTTAAAAGAGCTCAAGGAAAAGGATGAAGACTGGAAAACAATGCATGAACAAAATGAGAATATCATTAAAAAGACAAATTATAAAAAGGAGCCAAAAAGAAATGCTGAAAAGTAAAATAACTGAAATAAAAAATACACTAGAGGGGCTCAAAAGCAGATCTGAGCAAGCAGAAGAATAAGCAAACTTGAAAACAGGACAACTGAAGAAAATAGGACAACTGAAATTACTGAATCTAAGGAACAGAAAGAAAAAAGAATGAAGAAAAGTGAAGAGAGTCTAAGGGACCTGTGGGACACCACTCAGTCTACCAATACACTCATTGTAGCAATCCCAGAGGAAAAGAAAGGTACACAAAGTATATTTAAAGAAATAATGGCCAAAAGCTTCTCAACTTGAGGAAAGACGTAAGTCTACAAATTCAAAAAGTTCAACACACTCCCAGTAGGATAAACTCAAGAGAGTTATACCAAGAGATATTATAATCGAACTGTTAAAAGCCAAAGACAATAAACTAATCGTGAAAGCAGGAAGAGATAAGCAATTCACATAAAACAGATACCCTATAAGACTATCAGCCAATTTCTAATTACAAACCTTGGAAGCCAGAGGAAGAAGTATGATATATCAAAGGGTGAGAGAAAAAACTTTCAACTGAGAATTCTACAATTGGCAAAATCTGTCCTTAAATAATGAGAAATTAATACATTTCCAGATAAACAAAACTAGACCTACAACTAGACCTGCCCTGCAAGAAATGCAACAGGAAGTCCTTCAGAATAAAATGAAAGGAAGCTAGACAACAGTGAAGAAATAAACATCTCTGTAAAGGTAAATATACAGACAATTAAAAGCTAGTATTATTATAGTTTTCATTTCTAACTCCATTTTTTAATTCCTACATGATTTAAAGAACAAAAACAAAAATTATTATTATTCTACACAACTGGGCACAAATTATATAAAACTGCCATCTGTGATATTAATAACAAAATAAAGGGGATGGAGCTGTACAGAAACAAAGTTTTCGTATGGTATTTAAATTGGCATAAATTCAAATTAGATTGTAAAAACTTCAATATGTCAAATGTAATTACCACTTTATACACAAAATATCTATAAAATACACACAAAAGGAAATGAGAACGTAATCAAAATATTTCACTATAAAAAAATCAACTAAAAAAAGAAGGCAGTAATGGAGGAAAATAATGGACAAAAATACTATAAAGACCTATAAAAAACAAACAGAAAAATGGCAGAATTAAACTCCTCTTTGAGTAATTATTTTAAATATAAATGGTTTGGGGAGAGAGATAAATTAGGAGTTTGGGGATTGAAATATACACAATACTATATATAAAAAGTAGATAATTAAAAAGGACCTACTGTATCGCACAGGGAACTATACTCAATATCTTATAATAACCTATAATGGAAGAGAATTTTAAAATATATGTATTTTTATATATGTATAACTGAATCACTTTGCTGTATACTTTGCTGAAACTAACACAACACTAAGTCAACTATATTTCAATAAATGTTTTTAAAATAAATAAATAGTTTAAACACTCCATTCAAAAGACAAAGAACAGCAGAATGGATTAAAAAACGTGATACAAATATACAATGTCCTCAAGAGATTCATTTTACATCCAAAGACACAAACTGGAGAGGATGGAAAAAGATATTCCATGTAGATAATGAGCAAAAGAAAGCTGGGCTGACCATACTAAAATCAAGTAGTTTTAATTTTTTAAAAGTTACTAGAAAAAGAAGAATTATCACATACTCCAACAACCCCACTCCTGGGTATATATCCAAGAGTTAAAAGTGGGATTTCAAAGAGATATTTGCACACCCATGTTCACTACAGCATTTCTTACAACAGCTAAGACATGAAAGCTGCACAAATGCCCATCAACAAATCAATGTATAAATACAATGTGGCACATACATACAACAGAATATAATTCAGCCAAAAAGGGAAGGAAATCCTGTCCCATGCCACAGCGTGGGTGAACATGGTGAACATGGGTGAACTTTGAGGACATTATGCTGAGTGAAATAAGCCAGTCACAAAAGGACAAATACTACAGGATTCCACTAATATGAAATATATAGACAGAATGATGGAAGCAGAGTCAAATGATGGATACCAGGAGATGTGAGGAAAGAGAATTGGGGAGTTGTTGTTCAATGGGTGCAGGCTTTCAGTTTTGGAAGATGAAAAAGTTCTAGAGATCTGTTACATAACAATATGAATATAATTAACACCATCAGAATTTTTTAATGGTTCAGAGGGTAAATTTCATGGTTTTTTTTTTCCCTACCACAGTTAAAGATTTAAAAAAAAAAAAAGGTTAACAGAGACAAAAGGTAACATCATTCATTAATAAAAGGTTCAATATAGCAAGAATATATAATAAACACTGAAGAAAAAATTGACAGAAATTAAGGGAGAAACAGAAAGTTCTACAATAATAGTTGTAGATGTCAATAACCCACTTCAATAATGGATAAAACAACTAGACAGAAGAAAAGAAAGGAAAGAGAAAACTCGTAGAGCACAATAAACCAACTACACCTAACAGACATATAGAGAGAACACTCCACAAAACAACAGCAGAAAACATTCTTTTCTAAAGAATGTATTCTTTTCTAAAATACAGTTTTCCAGGACAGACCATATGTTAGGCCACAAAACACGTCTCAAGAGATTTAAAAAGATACGTGTTTTCTCTGGCCACAAAATGATGAAGTTAAGAAATCAATACTAGAAGGAAAACTAGAAATTTTACAAATACATGGAAATTAAATAATACATTCTTAAACAACCAATAGGTCAAAGAAAAAAATGACAAGGGAAATCAGAAAATATTTAGCAACAAATGACTTGAAAAAACAACAAAACAAAATACATGGGATGCAAAAAAGCACTGCACAGAAATTTATTAAATGTAAATGTAAATTTAAAAAGATCTAATTATCAACAACCTAATTTTATCATTTAAGGAACCAGAAAAATAATAAACTAAACCCAAAGCTAAAAGAAGGGAAATAATAAAGATGAGAACACAGATAAATAAAATACAGATTAGGAAAACAATTTTAAAAAATTAACAAAACCAATAGTTGGTTCTTCTAAAGATTCACAAAATAACAAACATTTTGCTAGACTGACTAAAAAATATTTTTAGAAGAGGAGAGAGAAGATGTAAATAGCTAAAATCAGAAATGAAAGTGGGATATTACTACCAAACTTAGAGGTTAAAAAAAAAATTATAAGAAAATACCATGAACAACTGTATGCCAAAAAAAATTCCTCACAAATTACCTAAATTGACTCAAGAAAAGGAAAATGTCAATAGAGCGTTAACAAGAGACAGAGTCAGTAATCAACCTCCCAACAAAGTACTAAAATACATGGTCTTAACTAGTGAACTCTACCAAACATTTATAGAAAAATTATCACCAATCCTTCTCAAACCCTCCCCCCAAACTGAAGAGAATGAAATACTTCCTAACTCATTCTATGAGACTAGCACTGACCTGATACCAAAGCCTTCATTAAGAATAGAAAATCACAGAGCAATATCTCTTTCAATGATACTAAAGTTCTCCAAAAAATATTAGCAAATCAAATACAACTGCATATTAGCAAATCAAATACAACTGCATACTAAAAGAATTTTCACTGTGACCAAGTGAGATTTACTACAGGAATACAAGGGTAGTTCAATAAGAAAAACACTTACTGTAATACATCCTATTAATAGAAAGGAAAAAAGCCATATAATCTTCTCAACTGATGCAGAAAAGGCATCTGACAAAAATCCAACACCTTTTCATGATAAAAACTCTCAGAACTTTAAGAATAAAGAAAACGTCCACAGCCAACATCACACTCAGTACCCAATGACTGAAAAAATTTCCCCTAGGATCAGGAACAAGACAATGATGCTCGCATTCATCACTGCCGTTCAACACCATATAGAAATTCTAGCCAGAGATATCAGACCACAAAAATAAATAGCAAATCAACTGGAAAGGAAGATGTAAAACTATTCATAAATGACATGATTTTATACATATAGAAAGCTAGTAGAGCTAATAAGCAAATTCACAAAGTTATACAGTACAAGCTCAACAAGCAAAATTCAGCTGTTTCGATATACCAGCAGTGAAATACCTGACAAGAAATTTAAGATAGCAATTCCATTTACAATAGCATACAAAGAATAAATACTCAGAAATGAAACAAAGTAGGTGAAAGACCTGTACAGTGAAAACTACCAAACACGCCTCAAAGAAATTAATGATTTAAATAAATGGAAAGACATCCTATGTTCATGAATAGGAAGACTTAACATTGTTAATACTACCTAAAGCAATCTACGGATTCATCACAATTCCTATCAAAATTAAGAGCCTTTTGGCAGAAATGGAAAATCCAGTGCTCAAATTCATATGGAATTGGAAGGAGTTCTGAAAAGCCAAAAACAATCTTCAAAAAAAGACTTTGAAACACAACAAAAATAGAGTAATTAAAACAGTGTGGCAATGGCGTAAAGACAAACATAGAACAATGGAGTACAATAGAGAACCCAGAAATGTAACCTCACATAAATGGTGAAATGATTTTTCAACAGTGCCAAGACCATTCAACGGAGAAAGGACAGGCTTTACAAAAAAAAAAAAACAAAAAAAACCGGTGCTCAGAAAACTGGATACTCACATGCAAAAGAGTTAATATAGACCTTTACCTTATCCCCCACACAAAAATTAACTCAAAATGGATCAAAGAGCTAAACTCAGGACATATATAAAACTTTTTTAAGAAAACACTGGATAAAATCTTCACAGCACTCGATTTGACAACGGTTTCACTTGTATGACACCAAAAACACAGGCAATAAAAGAAAAAATATATAATAAATCAGACTTCATCAAAATTAAGACTTTTTTTTTGAGCTGTGTCGGGTCGGGTCTTAGTTGCATCACATGGGATCTTTCGTTGCGGCGCGAGGTTTCTTCATTGCAGTGCTCAGGCTTCTCTCTAGTTGTGGCCTGCAGGTTTTTTCTTTCTCTACTTATGATGTGCAGGCTCCAGGGCATGTGGGCTCTGCAGTTGTGGTGCATAGGCTCCAAAGTGCATGTGCTCTGTAGTTTGTGGCACTCAGGCTCTCTCATTGAAGCGTGCAAGCTCAATAGTTGTGGTGTGCAGGCTTGGCTGTCCTGCAGCATGTGGGATCTTAGTTCCCTGACAACAGATTGAACCCGCGTCCCCTGCATTGCAAGGCCGATTCTTTACCACTGAACCACTAGGGAAGTCCCCAAATTAAGACTTTTTTGTGCATCTAAGGGTACTTTCAAGAAAGCAAAAGACAACCTACAGAGCTGGAGAAAATATTTGCAAATTACGTTATCTGATAAGAGATTAATATCCAGACTATATAAAGTACTCCAAAAACTTAACAGAAACTCTCAAACCACCCAATTCAAGAACAGGCAAAGGATAAACATTTCTGTGACTTCCCTGGGGACGCAGTGGTTAAGAATCCGCCTGCCAATGCAGGGGACACTGGTTTGAGCCCCGTGCTGGGAAGATCCCACATGTCGCTGAGAAACTAAGCCCGTATGCCATACTGAGACTGCGCTCTAGAGCGCACAAGTCACAACTACTGAGCCCACATGCCACAACTATTGAAGCCTGCATGCCTAGAGCCTGTGTTCTGCAACAAGAGAAGCCACTGCAATGAGAAGCCTGCGCATTGCAAGGAAGAGTAGTCCCTGCTCGCCACAACTAGAGAAAAGCCTGTGTGCAGCAACGAAGACCCAACGCAGCCAAAAATAAATTAATTTTTTTTTAAAAAAGGATAACCATTTCTCCGAAGAAGATGCACAAATGACCAATAAGCACATGAAAGGCTGCTCAACATCATTAGTCATTAAGATGCAAATAAATGCAAATTATAACCACAATTAGATACCACTTCATAACTACTAGGATGGCTAAATTTTTTTAAAAAGACAAAAGTGTTGACAAGGATGTGAAGTAATTAGAACCTGCCTGTATTGCTGCTGGGATGTAAAATACTGCAGTTGCTACAGGTTAAACCTAGATTTACCATATGACCCAAAAGTTCTACCCTGAGGTACATATACAGATGAACTGAAAGCAGAGATTCAAACATGTATTTGTACATCCATGTTCATAGAATTATCTACAATAAACATCCAAAAGGTGGAATTGACTCAAATGTCCACTGATGGATAAATGGATCTAAATGTGGTATATACATACAATGGAATATTATTTATCATAAAAAGAAAAATTTTATATATGCTATAACATGGATGAACCCTGAAAAAACTGTGTTTAGTAAAATAAGCCAGACACAGACAAATACTGTATGACTCCATCAAATGAGGTACCTAGAATAGGCAAGTTCATACAGACACAATGTAGAATGGAGGAAACTAGAAGCCCCCTGGGAAGGAGGAATGGAGAGTTATTGTTCAACAGGTACAGAGTTTTTACTGGGGATGATGTCAAAGTTTTGGATACAGACAAATGATGGTTAAAAAAACACTGTGAATGTATTTAATGCCACTGAACTGTAAACTTACGAATGGTTAAAATGCTAAATTACTGGTTAATTATGTTGTATATATTTGTACCACAATAAAAAATTTTTAAATAAAGGAAAAAATATATGTTAAAGGCCATCAACCAAAAACTCAAAACAAGTTAAAAAGAAAAACCCTCATGGGATTTATGAACACCTGAACATGAGAGAAATATTCTACCAACAGAAAATGATAGGATATTATCTTTGTAAAATATTAAAAATAAAAGTTGTTTGTTCAGAAAACGACTACTCTTCATGTATACTACACAGTTCTGATGGAAACCAAAAGAGTGGCTCTAGTAATATGACATTCAATCAAACTCTTCAAGTACAAAGAAATCAGACATCTCAAGTGTGTAGAAACCCAGAACAAAATATCCATAAATTTCTCTTCAGAGACCGGGGGTGTAGATAATTGAGAGGACAGGACTGCCAGTTGACCTTTGAACTAAAACTGGGGAAGCAGCGGCTCCTCACTACCCTCCATCATTAGAATATATGTTCGGCCTGCCTGCCATTCCCAAAGTGGGAGCTACTCCCAGGACATAACCTTGAGAGAGAGTAAGGGGTTGAGACCATCTGGATAGTATTTATGCCTAAACCCAATTAAGGCCTCTCTTATAAACTTGTAAGATTTGACAGGTGAGTGCAGAGATCTACTCATTTTGCAGCCACTGAAGACAAGCCTCATAAGTTAAGTTCCCTTCCTTATTAAACCTGCCACCTACCAATCTGGAGTGATCTCTCTGCCTCTTTCTTCAGTTTCTCCCTGACCTCTGTATACAGGGCCAGTTTATAAACCAACAAGGGAAAACAAAAGTCTACTCTGTGAATTATACGAGAACAAACACAAATTAACCCTGGAATAAGGAAAAAGGAATGAGAAAAACAGAAATGAAGGAAAAGAATATGTGGTAAATCATATAGCTAAATACAAAATTAATATTAAACAACTGTGGAAATTATAATTTATAGTATAGAACTTAAAAGTTACATAATTTGATAAAAATAAAAATAACATAATAAAAACTGCAAGTGGAAAATGAGGAGAGAAAAATGATGAGAATTTCCTCATCTTCCACAGAGGAAAATCAATCGTTACTGTATTTTAGAATGAAAAGAAACACACCCACAAAGAAAATGAGCATCAGTAATAGGTATGAGGGACTTCCCTGGGGTACAATGGTTAAGACTCTGTGCTCCCAATGCAGGGGACACAGGTTCAATCCCCGGTCAAGGAACTAAGATCCGTATGCCGCAGAGTGCAGCCAAAAAAAAAAATTACTATTAATAATAATAGATACGAGATTTCAACAAATTTCTGAATGACTGAAATGAATGGGAATACATTTTTAAATGTACAGGTAGAGAAAGCTGTAGCTCAGAATAATTTGTCAGTGAGCTGCAGAGGAGATAGGTCTATCTTCCCACTGTAACTGGGAAAATTTCTGAACTCATCTGAGTACCAGATCTGATGGACAGCAGGAGTGAGACATGAACATGAAATCCTCTGTTTTCTCATTCCTTCCTCTGTTTCCCATTCCCAGGAGTCCATCTGAGAGCTGTAATGGAAAAATATTTCACAACACCCAAGAACATCTAGGCCACTTACCAGTCGTCTTCCTTAAGTATGGACAGCAAAGGCATATGAAAAGACCCAACAACATAAAAGAAAGAATACAGTACAGACAAGAGGTTTGAATATGTAATACAAGAAGGAATCATCATTCATATTAACAGCTCCTAAAAAAGCAGGAATGAATAGAATTCAAATCATAAGATGTAACATAGAGGCAGATACTGCAGTGGCCAGATTATAATTCAAGTACAATCATAACTTCACATGCTAACAGTATGCAATGTCTCATAAATCAGTAATCTAGGGCTTCCCTGGTGGCGCAGTGGTTGAGAGAGTCCGCCTGCCGATGCAGGGGACACAGGTTCGTGCCCCGGTCCGGGAAGATCCCACGTGCCGCAGAGCGGCTAGGCCCATGAGCCATGGCCGCTGAGCCTGCGCGCCCAGAGCCTGTGCTCCGCAACGGGAGGGGCCACAACAGTGAGAGGCCCGCGTACCGCGAAAACAAACAAACAAACAAAAAAAACAGTAATCTAAATGTGTGTACAAATATACATGCAGAAGCTAATAACCAAGAGAGTGTATATCAGCATTTCTAAAATTAGTCATCACATAAACCCTTTGAGAATCTGATGAAAATTATGAACTACTTCCCCTCAAAATATACATAATGCACATTTGAATCAGATGATATTTAAGTTCCTTCTAAATCCTAGGGAATTTTACTTCTGTCATTGAGACATGAAAATCTATTCCCAAAAAGCTATTAGCTGCATTTTAAGATAAGATTATTATCTCAGGAAGTTACATAAATTTATGTGTAAGTTCTTCAAATATGGAAAGCATTTAACAATAAATTCCAATACAGTGGAAAGATTCTGAAGTTTATTTATTTGATGTCCTATGACTAAAAGATTTTATGGTGAGAGGGTATGAAGAGGGAGATGTAGAGAGGTAACTCAGTCAAACCAGAATAATAAGTAACTTTAAACGGCAGAGAAAGTCATTTAAATGTCTAAATGTTTACTGTTTACTTTATACACTAGTTTTTATATGTACTGAAAAATTAATAAATACATGTAAAATTTTCACAGTCTACATAAACATAGACAATAAAAGTCTCCATCTACTTCAGGTCACTTCCCCAAAAGCAAACCTGTGAAATTTTCTTGTCTGATTTTCCAAAATAGTTCCAGACAGTCACAAGTACAAAGAGTACATATACGTGTATGTACATCCCCTTTTTATAACTGTTTTAATACGCAGTGAAAGAATACACTGTGTACTTGCTGTCTTCTCTTAATAAAATAACTACTGTTTTAGATAAAATAATAAATATTTAATAGTGTTTAATAAAAATATTTCTTGGAGGTTGTTCCACATAAGCATAATACAGCAACTTCAGTCCTTCTCTTGGCCACAGAACATTCTATTAAACAGATTTCCCAAAACTTATTTAACTAGCCCTACAGTGACAGACATTCGTGATCTGCTAGTGTAGTTAATGTTGTATCAAACATCTTCATGTACATGTATCTAGAGGATAAATTACCAGAAAGAGAACTGCTATACTGTTCTCCTAAAGCTATACCACACTCTGGTCAATACAGTGTATTGTTAAACATAATGAGAATTACCCAATATATAAAAATGCTATTATGTTAGCTGAACTTACATTTAATTATAATCAAAGATAAGCATTTTTCAAATATTTATAAACCACTTGTTTTTTCCCAATCAATTTCCCGTTTATCACCTTTGTCTTTTTTCTCCTTGGATTCCAATGTAAGAGTTGTGATACAAACAATGAAAAAACCAGCAGCCAATCCAATTATTACTGGGTGAAGTGTGTGTACCAAGTGAGCAAAGTGACCTCAAAAACTTACTCCAGAGGGAAGGGAAAAAAAACTCACGCAAGACTCTGTATGAAACCAACCAACCCTGGACACTTGGAAGCCAGTTACAGTTGGTGCTCAAATAAAAAGAACTCCAAATGTAAAAATTCCTGATAATTCTACATCTGTGGTATATTCAAAAGTAAAGCAGTAACAAAACACAGAAACACCCAAATAAAATGACCTTTAAAATATACTTATTTAATCTTGTTAAACTAACTTTTATAGATATTTTAAGTTGTTTCAGACTGTATCACAGATTATGCCAGAATTTTTAAATCATTTCCTTATTAGGTTACTTGAAACTCTTGCTAGGGTAAAACACTAAAAGTTTTAATACACCGTATTATTAATTATAAATTTGATGAATTTCACCTTCAATAAACAGTGCTTCACTATTCTTAGTTATTTATTCTATATTACTTACCATATCACTGTTCTCATATTTTGCTTGCCTTGCTATGAACAAAATAAAATTTAAAAATCTACTAAAAAGAACATTTTCTGAAAGTTATGAAAGAGAACTTCCTAAGTATTTTAGGATTACTCTGAAATATGAACTGCTTCATTAATGTGTTAAAATGATAATGATGTATAAATAGACAATATTAAATATGAGAATTTTAAAAAACTATATTGAAAAATTACCACAACCAATATTAGGTTTCAAGGCACACAATTATTAAAAATCAAAAATTTGAAAATGCTTAAGTATATAAAAAGTATATATGCAATGATCATTAAGTATAAGGAAGAAATAAAGTATAATGGACGAAAGCAAGTAATATAAGGGGAGAAATGGCTATTTTAATAGCAATAATAAATAAAATTAAAATCCTAAAAAAAAAAAATCCTTAAGAATAAGCTTAACATGAAATAAAATCTATACACAAATAACTCTGAAATGCTGAATGAAACAAAATAAAACAAATGGCATATCGTGTTTTGGATAGGAAGACAACTTCACCTCTCAAAATAATCATTATAACGGTAAAAACAACAATATTTTTAAAGAAGAATCAATGCTAAAATTCACATGGAAAAATAAGAGACATTAAGATTCTTTTAAAAAAATATAAGGAGAAACAATCAGCCTTGCCAGATAATAAGAAATATTACATAGACACAAGGGGGAAAAAGAAAATACATTAGTATAAAACCAAGGACTAGCAAATGTCTTCTTGATGGCCCAGACAATAAATATTTTAAGATTACAGGTGATATGGTCTCTGTTACAAATATTGCACTCTGCCACTGCAGTGTGGAAGCAGCCACAGACAAAAATATGAAAAAGAATAGGCAAGGCTAAGTTGCAAGAAAACCATTTACAAAATCAAGTGGCCAGCCCACAGGTCATAAGTTTACCAATCTCTGATATATAGATCATGACTAGATACACCAATAGGTCAGTCTACAAAGTCCAGAAATTGACCCAGTCAAGATAAAACTGGTATCTCAAATCAGTGAGGAGAAGAAGAATTACTGAACAAATGGAATGGGGACAACTATATAACCAAAAAATGGGGGGAAAATGTTGGATACGTACATGACCCTTTGAACCATGATAAATTCCTATTGGATCGAAGATTAAAATATAAAATTGAAACAAAATGTACAGAAAAGAACTAAAGAGGAATTTTCTTGTAATCTTGAAATGCATTTCAAACCATAACATAAAAGCCACAGGCCATGAAAAATTCAACCACAAGTGTGAAACCACAAACTTGAAACTCAACTGCAAAAACCACCTTAACTAAAACAGCAAGAAGACATCAAAGCAGAATGTAGGCATAACTCATAACACAAACAAAAGTCTGATTTCACTGATATATAAAGATCTCCTACAAAAAAGAAACTAAGTAAAGCAACTGATAAATGGCAAAGAATATAAACATCACCAGAAAAGGAAACAAAAAGGGTTGTTAAGCACAAGATTTTCAACCTGATTCATACAAAAGAAATCCGAATTTAAAACATCAATGAAAACACTTTTCACCCATCAGTTTAGCAAATAAAAAGAAGTTTAAGAACATGATTTTAAAAAAGAAGAAAAAAAAAAGATCTAGCAGCCTATTCACTTCTCTGCAGGACTCTCCGCTTCACCTGGCTCTGGTCCCCTTCCACAAGCTGTGTGGCTGACAGAGTCTTGGTGCTCCAGCCTGATGTCAGGTCTCAGCCTCTGGGATGGGAGAGACAAGTTCAGGACACTGGACCACCAGAGACCCCCCCAGCCCTATGTAATATCAATCAGCAAGAGCTCTCCCAGAGATCTCCATCTCAATGCTAAAACCCAGCTCCATCCAACGGCCAGCAAGCTCCAGTGCTTGATGCACCATGCCAAACAACTAGCAAGACAGGAACACAACCCCACCCATTAGCAGAGAGGCTGCCTAAAATCATACTAAGTTCACAGACAACCCAAAACACACCAACGGATGCGGTCCTGCCCACCAGAAAGACAAGATCCAGCCCCACCACCAGAACACAGGCACCAGTCCCCTCCACCAGGAAGCCTACACAAGCCACTGAACCAACCTCACCCACTGGGGGCAGACACCAAAAACAACAGGAACTACGAACCTGCAGCCTCTGAAAAGGAGACCTCAAACACAGTAAGATAAGCAAAATGAGAAGACAGAGAAATATGCAGCAGATGAAGGAGCAAGGTAAAAACCCACCAGACCAAACATATGAAGAGGAAACAGGCAGTCTACCTGAAAAAGAATTCAGAGTAATGACAGTAAAGATGATCCAAAATCTCAGAAATACAGTGGAGGAAATACAAGAAACGTTTAACAAGGACCTAGAAGAATGAAAGGGCAAAGAAACAATGATAAACAACACAATAAATGAAATTAAAAATACTATAGAAAGAATCAATAGCAGAATAACTGAGGCAGAAAAACTCATAAGTGACCTGGAAGATAGAATAGTGGAAATAACTACCGCAGAGCAGAAAAAAGAAAAAAATGAAAAG
The DNA here is from genome assembly GCF_011762595.2 of Tursiops truncatus. Classification (NCBI taxonomy): domain Eukaryota; kingdom Metazoa; phylum Chordata; class Mammalia; order Artiodactyla; family Delphinidae; genus Tursiops; species Tursiops truncatus. The sequence goes on along the minus strand of NC_047047.1, from coordinate 37,759,116 downwards.
AACTGAGGACAGTCTCAGAGACCTCTGGGACAACATTAAACACACCAACATTCAAATTATAGGGGTGTCAGAAGAAGAAGAGGAAAAGAAAGGGTCTGAGAAAATATTTGAAGAGATTTTAGTTGAAAACTTCCCTAACCTAGGAAAGCAAATAGTCAATCAAGTCCAGGAAGGAGAGTCCCATACAGGATAAATCCAAGGAGAAACACGCCAAGATACATATTAATCAAACTATCAAAACTTAAATACAAAGTAAAAATATTAAAAGCAGCGAGGGAAAAGCAACAAATAACATACAAGGGAATCCCCATAAGGCTAACAGCTGATCTATCAGCAGAAACTCTGAAAGCTAGAAGGGAGTGGCAGGACATATTTAAAGTGATGAAAGGGAAAAACCTACAACCAAGATTACTCTACCCAGCAAGGATATCATTCAGATTTGGTGGAGAAATTAAAACCTTTACAGACAAGTGAAAGTTAAGAGAACTCAGCACCACCAAACCAGCTTTACAACAGATGCTAAACTTCTCTAGGCAGGAAACGCAAGAGAAGGAAAAGACCTACAATAACGAACCCAAAACAATTAAGAAAAGGGGAATAGGAACATACATATTGATAATTACCTTAAATGTAAATAGATTAAATGCTTCAACCAAAAGACATAGACTGGCTGAATGGATACAAAAACAAGACCCATATATATGCTGTCTACAAGAGAGCCACTTCAGACCTAGGGACACATACAGACTGAAACTGAGGGGATGGAAAAAGATATTCCGTGCAAATGGAAATCACAAGAAAGTTGGAGCAGCAATTCTCATATCAGACAAAATTGACTTTAAAGATTATTACAAGAGACAAAGAAGGACACTACATAGTGATCAAGGGATCAATCCAAGAAGATATAACAATTGTAAATATTTATGCACCCAACACAGGAGCACCTCAATACATAAGGCAAATGCTAACAGCCATAAAACGGGAAATTGACAGTAACACAATCATAGTAGGGGATTTTAGCACCCCACTTTCACCAAACAGATCATCCAAAATGAAAATAAATAAGGAAACACAAGCTTTAAATGACACATTTAACAAGATGGACTTAATTGATATTAACAGGACATTCCATCCAAAAACAACAGAATGTACTTTCTTCTCAAGTGCTCATGGAACATTCTCCAGGATAGATCATATCTCTTCGGTCACAAATCAAGCCTTGGTAAATTTAAGAAAACTGAAATCATATCAAGTATCTTTTCCAACCACAAAGCTATGAGACTAGATATCAATTACAGGAAAAAACTATGAAAAATACAAACACATGGAGGCTAACCAATACACTCCTAAATAACCAAGAGATCACTGAAGAAATCTAAGAGGAAATCAAAAAATACCTAGAAACAAATGACAGTGAAAGCAAGATGACCCAAAACCTATGGGATGCAGCAAAAGCAGTTCTAAGAGGGAAGTTTATAGCAATACAATCCTCAAGAAACAAGAAACAACTCAAATAAACAATCTAACCTTACACCTAATGCAATCAGAGAAAGAAGAACAAAAAAACACCAAAGTTAGCAGAAGGAAAGAAATCAGAAATATCAGATCAGAAATAAATGAAAAAGAAATGAAGGAAACAATAACAAAGATGAATAAAACCAAAAGCTGGTTCTTTGAGAAGATAAACAAAATTGATAAACCATTAGCCAGAATCATCAAGAAAAAAAGGGAGAAGATTCAAATCAACAGAATTAGAAATGAAAAAGAAGTAACAACTGACACTGCAGAAATACAAAGGATCATGAGAGATTTCTACAAGCAACTATATGCCAATAAAATGGACAACCTGGAAGAAATGGACAAATTCTTAGAAATGAACCACCTTCTGAGACTGAACAAGGAAGAAATCGAAAATATTAAACAGACCAATCACAAGCACTGAAATTGAAACTGTGAATAAAAATCTTCCTACAACAAAAAGCCCTGGACCAGACAGCTTCACAGGTGAATTCTATCAAACGTTAAGAGAAGAGCTAACACCCTGATACCAAAACCAGACAAAGATGTCACAAAAAAAGAAAACTACAGGCCACTATCACTGATGAACATAGATGCAAAAATCCTCAACAAACTACTAGCAAACAGAGTCCAACAGCACATTAAAAGGATCATACACTATGATCAAAAGGTGTTTATCCCAGGAATTCAAGGATTCTTCAAAGTACGCAAATCAATCAATGTGATGCACCATATTAACAAATTGAAGGATAAAAACCATACGATAATCTCAACAGATGAAGAAAAAACTTTCAACAAAATTCACTCATTTATGATAAAAACTCTCCAGAGAGTAGGCATAGAGGGAACCTACCTCAACATAATAAAGGCCATATATTCCAAACCCACAGCCAACATCGTTCTCAATGGTGAAAAACTGAAACCGTTTCCTCTAAGATCAGGAACAAGACAAAGTTGCCCACTCTCACCACTATTATTCAACATAGTTTTGGAAGTTTTAGCCATGGCAATCAGAGAAGAAATAAAAGGAATCCAAATTGGAAAAGAAGAAGTAAAACTCACTGTTTGCAGATGACATGATACTATACACAGAGAGTCCTAAAGATGCTCCCAGAAAACTACTAGAGCTAAGCAATGAATTTGGTAAAGTAGCAGAATACAGAATTAATGCGCAGCAATCTCTTGCATTCCTATACACTAATGATGAAAAATCTGAAAGAGAAATTAAGGAAACACTCCCATTTACCACTGCAACAAAAAGAATAAAATACCTTGGAATAAACCTACCTAAGGAGACAAAAGACCTGTATGCAGAAAACCATAAGACACTGATGAAAGAAATTAAAGATGATACAAACAGATGGAGAGATATACCATGTTCTTGGATTGGAAGAATCAACATTGTGAAAATGACTATACTACCCAAAGCAATCTACAGATTCAATGCAATCCCTATCATACTACCAATGGTATCTTTCACAGAACTACAACAAAAAATTTCGCAATTTGTATGGAAACACAAAAGACCTCCAATAGCCAAAGCAATCTTAAAAAAAACAGGGGCTTCCCTGGTGGCGCAGTGGTTGAGAGTCCGCCTGCCGATGCAGGGGACACGGGTTCGTGCCCTGGTCCGGGAAGATCCCACATGCCGCGGAGCAGCTGGGCCCATGAGTCATGGCCGCTGAGCCTGCGCGCCTGGAGCCTGTGCTCCGCAACGGGAGAGGCCACAACAGTGAGAGGCCTGCGTACCGCAAAAAAAAAAAAGAAAAAGAAAAACAGAGCTAGAGGAATCAGGCTCCCTGACTTCAGACTTAAGACTTTGTAGTTATACTACAAAGCTACAGTAATCAAGACAGTATGGTACTGGCACAAAAAGAGAAATAAAGATCAATGGAACAGGATAGAAAGCCCAGAGATAAACCCATGCACGTATGATAACATATGTGCATGTTATGTGCATGTTATGATATGATAATCTCTCAAAGATAACCTTATCTTTGTTAAAGGAGGCAATAATATACAATGGAGAAAAGACAGCCTCTTCAGTAAGTGGTGGTGGGAAAACTGGGCAGCTACATGTAAAAGAATGAAATTAGAACACTCCCTAACACCATATACAAAATTAAACTCCAAATGGATTAAAGACCTTAATGTAAGGCCAGACACTATCAAACTCCTAGAGGAAAACATAGGCAGAATACTCTATGACATAAATCACAGCAAGATCCTTTTTGACCCACCTCCTAGAAAAAGGGAAATAAAAACAAAAATAAACAAATGGGACGTAATGAAACTTAAAAGCTTTTGCACAGCAAAGGAAAACATAAACAAGACTAAAGGACAACCCTCAAATGGGAGAAAATATTTGCAAACGAAGCAACTGACAAAGGATTAATCTCCAAAATATATAAACAGTTCATGCAGCTTAATATCAAAAAAACAAACAACCCAATCCAAAAATGGGCAGAAGACCTAAACAGACATTTCTCCAAAGAAGATATACAGATTGCCAACAAACACATGAAAGGATGCTCAACATCATTAATCATTAGAGAAATGCAAATCAAAACTACAATGAGGTTATCACCTCACACCGGTCAGAATGGCCACCATCAAAAAATCTACAAACAATAATGCTGGAGAGGGTGTGGAGAAAAGGGAACCCTCTTCCACTGTTGGTGGGAATGTAAATTGATATAGCCACTATGGAGAACAGTATAGCCACTATGGAGAACAGTATGGCGATTCCTTAAAAAACTAAAAATAGAACTGCCATATGACCCAGCAATCCCACTACTGGGCATATACCCTGAGAAAACCATAATTCAAAAAGAGTCATGTACCACAATGCTCACTGCAGCTCTATTTACAATAGCCAGGACATGGAAGCAACCTAAGTGTCCATCAACAGATGAATGGATAAAGATGTGGCACATATATACAATGGAATATTACACTCAGCCTTAAAAAGAAACAAAATTGAGTTATTTGTAGAGAGGTGGATGGTCCTCGAGTGTCTCATACAGAGTGAAGTAAGAAGGAGAAAAACAAGTACCACATGCTAACACATATATATGGAATCTGTAAAAAAAGTTTCTCACGAACCTAGGGGCAGGACAGGAATAAAGACGCAGACATAGAGAATGGACTTGAGAACACGGGGAGGGGATAAGGATAAGCTGGGACGAAGTTAGACAGCACTGACATATATACACTACCAAATATAAAATAGCTAGTGGGAAGCAGCTGCATCGCACAGGGAGATCAGCTCGGTGCTTTGTGACCACCTAGAGGGATGGGATAGGGAGGGTGGGAGAGAGACACGAGAGGAAGGGAATATGGGGATATATATATACATATAGCTGATTCACTTTGTTATTCAGCATAAACTAACACAACGTTGTAAAGCAATTATACTCCAATAAAGATGTTAAAAAAAAATTATTGAGGAGAATAAGGTGAAAGTGGCACTATCACACCATTAGCTACCACAAGTAAACCACACTTACTTTAACCTGACAATACTACTTATAAGTAGGAATGTATCCTATGTAATAGTTTTGCATATGGATTAGCTGACTACTATAAGTTACTTATTGTAGCATTGTTTATAATAAAAAAGATTGGAAAAAATAGTGCCTATGAACAGGAACTGGTTAAATAAATTATGGTTCATGCATATAATGAAACACTATACAGTCCTAAAAAAGAAAAAATGTGTTTTATATATTGACATGGAATAATAATCTCCAGGACAAACTGTTAGTGAAAAAAAGCCAAATCCGTTTAGTATGATACATCTGTGGAAAAGAGGACAGGGAAGAGAAATGTTTACAATTGGCAATTTATATAGAAAATCTATGATGCACCTGAGAGGTTAGGAACTGCATGCATGGGAGACATAGGCAGAAGGGGGAAAATGTATAGCATATCCTTTTATATCTACTTTTTGAAATTTGAACTATATGGATATGTGCCTATTCAAAAAATTAAATTAAAGAAGAAAATAGTATAATAGAAAAAAAACATATGAATACAATGTTCAGGACAGAAGCATTGATTGTATAAATTAATAGGAAACTATCTCTTAATAAACCAAGAACCTCTAACAGACTGACTCTCATTTCCTTCGATTGTACCAGTAGTACAGTAAGATAAGACATGGACTCTGAAGCCAGATTTCTTAGATTTGATCCCCAACTTTTCCCATGGCATGGTTTCTTTAGCGACAAATGAGGATAATAATAGAACGTACCTTATAGGGGAGTAAAGAACTTAGAACGGAACAAATAATAAAGAAGCACTTATGTTAAGCTGTTGATATTACCTGTGCTGCAGCCCAAATGCAGTCAATATGCTGAGTACTCAGTCGCCCTTCTGCTGCCAAAAAATTCAAAATCACTTGGCACTGTTTGATAATCTGGAAAAGAAAAACTTATTACAGTTAATTTTTAAAAGCATTCTTCTCTCTTAATAGAGCAGATAAGTCACATATTAGTCCACAAACCTCAATATGTAAATTTGGTCCAAATATATGCTCTACCACATTGTTGCTTATAAGCCAGTCTGCAAGTTCTTTTGCAATGGACCTAAAGTCAAATAATAAAAATAGTTAATACATTTAAGAAAATATTAGTATCAATCTTTCCCATGTCTAAAAGCAGACTCAGGTGAAAATCTAAAACTGTTCACATACCAATTATAAAGAAGTGATTATATACAATTAACTGTTAATAGTACTATGAAGAATAACTGAAACAGAAATACAAGAAATGGTAATACTACCTGAATTTATAAACAAGCAAAAAAAAATCTGAAAAGTTAGGATAACTAACACCAGGTACACAGGTGAGAATACCAAGGGTAACACCTAAAAACTGATGTATTTTCTTACTCAAAGACCTTGCCTTCCCATTTTTAATTTCCATAGTAGGCACTGAGGCATTCAGGGAAGGGTTCCCCGTATGTCCTCTATGGTAAGATAACATCAGAAAAGTAGGTTACCGAAAGGGTGGGGGAAGAAAAAAAGAAGAATCTCCAAGTCAAATGGCAAGTCTCCTTCCTGCCTGATATTAACGAAGGTTCTGCTAATGTGATCCCTAAAGTTATCAACTGACTGTTCAGAACACTTGGTTACACTTAGGAACAACTCATCTTTCATTTCAAAAAGTAAACTTTTTATTTTTGAACAGTTTTAGATTATCCTTCATTTTGTAAAAAGAGCTATCAATTCTTTTAGAGTAATAAATCACTGGCACAGAAAATTAAATTATTATGTTACCAATAAGGTAATGTAAGTTTATCAGTTAATTTGTCTTTTACAGCTTTGAGATATGTATGAAATATAGTAAACTAAACATATTTAAAGTATATAGAGTTCAATGAATTTAAACTTAAATATACATCTATGAATCCATCAGCACTGCCAAGATAACAAACACATCAACCCAAAAAGTTTCTTTAAAAAAAAAAAAAAAAGTTTCTTTATGCCCCTTTTTAATCCCTCTTTTTCTCAGCTCCCACAACCCACTGCCCAGACAACCCATGATGTGCTTTCTGTTATTACATAGTTTTCATTTTCTAGAACTTCATATAAAAAAAGATACAGGATGTACTGTTTTATAAAATTTAGATTCTTTCACTCAGCATTAAGATTTATCCATTTTCTTTCATTTGTCATTAGCCCATTGGTTCATTCCAGGTTTGAGCAATTATGAATAAAGCTGCTATAATCACCCGTGTGCAGGTTTTTGTGTGGACATGTTTTCAACTCCTTTGGATAAATGCCAGGGAACATGACTGCTGGATCATATGGGAAGAGTACGCTGAGTTTTTTAAGAAACTATGAAACTGTCTTCCGAAGTGGCTGTACCTTCTTGCATTCCCACCAGCGGTGAATGAGAATTCCTGTTGCTCCACATCCTTGTCAGCATTTGGTGTTATCAGTGTTCTGGATTTTGACCATTCCAATAGGCATGTAATGCAATCTCATCGTTGTTTTGATTTGCATTTCCCTGATGAAAGAGGAGCATCTTTGCATGTGCTCATTTGCCATCTGTATGTCTTCTTTGGTGGAGTGTCTGCTAAAGTCAGTGTATTTTTTAATCAGATTGTTCATTTTCTTACTGTTAAATTTTTAAGAGTTCTGTGTATATTTTGGATAACAGTCCTTTAACAGATGTGTCTTTTACAAGCATTTTCCCCTGTCTACGGCTGTCTTCTCATTCTCTTGACATTGTCTTTCGCAGAGCAGAAGTTTTTATTTTTAAAGAAGTCCAGCTTACCAATTCATGGATCATGGTGTTGAACTCAAAAGGTTACCACCATACCCAAGGTCATCTAGATTTTTTCCTATGTTATCTTTTAGGAGCGTTATAGTTTTACATTCTATGTTTATGTGTGTGGTCCATCTTGAATTAATTTTTGTGAAGGGTGTGAGATGTGTCTAGATTTTTTTTCCCATGTGGTTGTCCAATTGTTTCAGCACCATTTGTTGAAAACCCTATCTCTGCTGCTTTGTACTACTGTCTTTGCTCCTTTGTTAAATATCAGCTGACGATATTTATATGGGCCTATTTCTGAGCACTGTATTCTGTTCCATTGACCTATTTGTCTGTTCTTTCACCAATACTGCACTGTCTTGATCACTGTAATTTTACAGTAACTCTTGAAGGTGGGTAATGTCGGTCCTCCAACTTTGTTGTTTCCTTTCAAAACTGTGTTGGCTATTCTGGGTCTTTTGCCTCTCTATTTAAACAAATGTTAGAATCAGTTTGTCGAGATCCACAAAATAACTTACTTTGATTTTGATTGAGACTGCAATGAATCTATAGATCAAGTTGGAAAGGACTGATACCTTTACAATTTTAAGTCTTCCTATCCATAGACATGGAATATCTCTCCATTTATTTAGCTCATCTTTGCTATCTTTCATCAGAGTTTTGTTATTTTCCTCATATAGACCTTTTCATATTGTTAGATTTATACCTAAGTATTTCATTTTTTGTGGTGTTAATGTAAATGGTATTGTATTTTAAATTTCAAATTCTATTTGTTCACTGCTGATATATACGAAATTATTTATTTTTTTTTTTTTTTGTGGTACGCGGGTCTCTCACTGTTGTGGCCTCTCCCGTTGCGGAGCACAGGCTCCAGACGCACAGTCCCCGGACGCACAGGCTCAGTGGCCATGGCTCACAGGCCTAGTCGCTCTGCGGCATGTGGGATCTTCCCAGACTGGGGCACGAACCCGTGTCCCCTGCATTGGCAGGCGGACTCTCAACCACTGCACCACCAGGGAAGCCCGTGACTGACTTTCGATTACTAACTTTGTATCCTGCAATCCTGCTATAAATGCTCATTAGTTCCATGAGACTGTCAATTCTTTCAGATTTTCTACATAGATGATCAGGTCATCTGTGATCAAAGACAGTTTTACTTCTGCCTTCCTAGTCTATACACCTTTTATTTCCTTTTCTTCTCTTGTTGCATCAGGTAGGATTTTCCAGTACAATGCTGAAAAGCAGTGGTGAGAGTGGACACCCTTTCCTTGTTCCTGACCTTAGTGAAACAGCTTTGACCTTCACATCATTAAGTATGATGTTAGCTGTAGGAGGTTTTGTAGATGTTCTTTAACATGTTGATGAAGTTCCTCTCTATGCCTAGTTTACTGAGAGGTTTTTTTATCATGAATGATAAAATTTGACCTTGTCAAAATTTTGACTTTACATTAATTGATCTTGAAACGCTGAACCAGCCTTGAATACCTGAGCTAAATCTCACTTGGTTGTGGTGTATAATTCTTTTTATACCTTGCTGGATTCGATTTGCTAATATTTTATGAGGATTTTTATATGTATGTTCATGGGAAGTACTGGTCTGTCGTTTTCTTGTAATGCCTTTGTCTGGTTTTGGTATTAGGGTAATGCTGGTAAGGCTTCCCTCTGCTATCTTCTGAAAAAGACTATAGAGAATTGGTATAATTCCTTCCTTAAATATTTGGTTAAATTTACCAATGAACCCATCTGGTCCTGGTACTTTGTGTTGGAAGGTCATTAACTGTTGATTCAATTTATTTAATTGAGACAGGCCCTTTCAGAGCAATTCTTTAAAAAAATTTAAATGGCTACTACCGAAGAACAGCTAATGAAGAAAGTAGTGATATGTATATTGTGGGTAGAAGAAAAACGGTTTCAAAATAGGATGAGCAGTGAAAAGACCCCAAGTTTTTTCAGTTATGTAAATTATACACAGAAAAACTGGAAGGACTGAACAATTTCTTTTCTTGTTTATCCATAGAAGAATCATATTTAATTTTAAAATTATTCTAAAGATTTTTAATAAGCTATGAATTAGATATATGACCTCAAAGGGTAAAACATTAAAATAAAACTAGTAGTGGTATATTTTACCTATTTCTGAGTAACCCAACAGAAGCTATGATCCATGAATCAACTCTATGATGTTTAACATACAAAAAGACAATTCAACAACTAAAAATAATTCTAAAAAATAAATCCCATTCTTTCAGTTTCTTGAAAAACACTGAAAGGAGACTCAGGGACTTTTGTAACAGCCAAGAACTGTAACTATAACTGAGCAAGCATAAAACTGGACAATGTTATCAGTAACAATCATTCAGGGCTCTGGAAACATATATATACTGGGACTCCCAGAAGGAGTAAGGAGAACAGAAAGAAAATTTGAAGAAACTATGGTCAAACATCCCAAATTTGATGAAAAATGTTCATCTACACAGCCAAGAATCACAACAAGCGCCAACTAAGATAAACACAAGGATATCAACACCCAGAGACATCAGAGTCAAACTCTTAAAAGCCAAAGAGCAACAGAAAAATCTTAAAAGCAACAAGAGAAAAAGAACTAAGCACATAGAAAGGAACCACAATAAGATTCGCAGCTGACTTATCAGAAACAAAGGAATAGAGCTATACTGAAGCACTGTTCCTATATTTTACCAGAATTGTGATTAATCTGAAGTAGACAGTATTAAATTAAAATGCATATTGTAACCCATACAGCAACCACTGGCAAAATAATTTTTAAAGTATAAAAAAATGGAATTAAAATGGTATACAGTACTCCCTCTGTATCCATGGGTTCTGCATCCATAGATGCAACCAACAGAGGATCAAAAATATTTCTTAAAAAAAATTCCAGAAAGTTCCAAAAGGCAAAAACTTGAATTTGCCAAATGCTTGCAACTATTTACATAACACCTACATTGTATTAGGTATTGTAAGTAATCAAGAGATGATTTAAAGTATACAGGAGGATATGTACAGATTACATGCAAACACTACATGACTTTATATAAGGGAGTTGAGCATCTGAAGATTTTGGTATCCACAGGTGATCCTGGAACCAATCCCCCACATATACCAAGGGACAACTGTACTACCGTATACTGACATACTGCAAAATAAGGCAGTAAAGGAGAAACAGAAAAAAAAATTTTTTGAGGAAGACATACAAAAACCCAACAGCAAAACGGCAGGCATAAATCCAACTATATAATATTAAGAGTGACTGGATTAAATACTCCTATCAAAAGGGAGAGATGGTAGGAGTGGATTCTTTTTTCTTCTTCAATCCAACCAAATGCTACATCCAAGAGACATACTTTAGATCCAAAAACAAACAGGTTGAAAATAAGAGGATGGAAAAAGATATACCATGAAAACAGTAAGCATAATAAAGCTGCAGTGGCTATACTAACATCAAACAAAATACACTAAACTAAAAATTGTTTTAAAGAGACAAAGAGGGATATTTTATAATGATGAAAGGATGAAATTATCAGGAACATAACAACTATAAACATATATGTACCCAACAAAATATCCTAAAATACATGAAGCAAAAACCAACAGAACTGAAGGGAGAAAAAGAAATATAGCCAATTCCTACTACTCTTGGCAGTTATATTCTATAACGTCACTGCACTGAATTAGCTAATACTGAACCCCTGAGTATTTTTTTAAATTATTGTCACCCACTGCTTTAATGGGTAAAAAGAACATGTCATTAGCATCAAGTGCTTCCTAGAGTGGGTTCTCTTTAAAAGAATGACTCAGTGCAATAAAGTGACTAGCTGTTTGCCTTTGACTGGAAGAAGACAGAGGGTTTGATTAAATGCAAATCTTATATAGTAACTTTAGATACACAATTTGTTCTACAATCCGTTTGCAGAACTCCTTTAAAGAAAGATGTTTCACAAAACTAAGATTTGTTTTGAAGTTCCCACTTCAGTCAGAACAATGCAAGGGAGGCTCTTCCCTTTATGTAAAAATGCCATCACAGATAGACCATCAACATCCTTCCCCCTACCCCATTCCCTCAGAAAAAAGAGACGTGGCTCTCATTTGCGTATTCCAATGATCTCTCAATGTTGCTTTCTTTTATTTGATCCTCTTTTTCTAAAAACTCTTTTTATAATTGAGGTACAACTGACATATAACATTATATTAGTTTCAAGTGTACAACATAATGATTCAATATTTATATATATTGCTAAATGATCACCACAGTAAGTCAACACCCATCATCATATATAGTTAGAAAAAAAATTCTTTCCCTTGTGATGAGGGCTTTTAAGATCTACTCTCCTAGCAACTTTCAAATATGCAATACTATATTATCAACTATAGCCACCATGCTATACATTACTATCCTCATGACATTTATTTCATAACTAGAAATTTGTACCTTTTGACATCCTTCACCTGTTTTGCCCTCCCCTGACCTCCACACCTCTGAAACTACCAATTTGTTCTCTGTGTCTATAAGCTTAGGGTTTTGGGGGTTTTTTTCTTTTTCTTTTTTAACATCTTTATTGGAATATAATTGCTTTACAATGTTGTGTTAGTTTCTGCTGTATAACAAAGTGAATCAGCTATATGCATACATATGTCGCCATATCCCCTCCCTCTTGCGTCTCCCTCCCACCCTCCCTATCCCACCCCTCTAGGTGGTCACAAAGCACTGAGCTGATCTCAGCGTTTTTGTTTTTAAAGTCCGTACATAAATGAGATCATATGATGTCTTTCTCTGACTTATTTCACTTAGTATAATGCCCTCAAGGTCCATCCATGTTACCATAAATGGCAAGATTTCATTCTTTTTTATGGCTGAATAGAATTCCATTGTATATAATATTTCACCATAGAACTGAAAGGACAAAAAAACAAATAATACAGTCAACTCTTGTTACTCATGGCAGCTGAGTTCTACAAAATTGCTGGAGTAAATTTACTCATGTTGAACCCTTGAATCTTAAATCCTAAAAATAACTTATCAGATTCTATTTTCTCTATTTTACAAAAGAGAAAATGAGCTTCAGAAGTGTTGAGGTGACTTTACTGAGGCTGCCCCAATACCATATGCTAGACTTGGGATTCATATCCCTCCAACCGGCCCAGAGCCAGAGCTTCTTGCCCTATACTGCACTGCCTCCTACCACTTCCTTCCTCTGGTCATTTCTGTAACCAGCACTAAAACAACACAGAGCATCACCTTGTATGACTTCAGTTGGAAATGTGCATGTTAGGAGACTCATTTTTTACTGCTCTGTGCATTTCCACAAATGACCGTGAGGGCACCAAAAGTACTGATTTGGGGATCACAAATAAATTGCAGCAAATAGGCAAATTAATAAAAACAAAATCCACAGATGAGGATAAACTGAAGTTGGAGACTTCAATGCCCTACTTTTGATAATGGAATAGAACAAGTGTAGGTAAAAAAATCAACAAGGATATAGAAGACAAACAATATTACAAACTCATTAGACCTAAAAGACATCTACTGAACACTCCATACAACAGCTGAATAAAGTCTTCTTAAGCACATATGAATATTCTGTGGTACAGATCATATGCTAATCTATAAAACAAGACAAATAACCCAACTAAAAGCTAGGCAAAAAGTGAACAAACAATTCAGTGAAAAAGAAATAGAATGGCAAATAACCATATAAAAAGATGTTCAACATCCTTAGTAATTAGGCAAATGTAAATTAAAACCATAATGAGGGCTTCCCTGGTGGCGCAGTGGTTGAGAGTCTGTCTGCCGATGCAGGGGACACGGGTTCGTGCCCCGGTCTGGGAAGATCCCACATGCCGTGGAGCGGCTGGGCCCGTGAGCCATGGCTGCTGAGCCTGCGCGTCCGGAGCCTGTGCTCCGCAATGGGAGAGGCCACGGCAGTGAGAGGCCCGCGTACCGCAAAAAATAAATAAATAAATAATAATAATGAAATGCCACTTTATACCCACTATAATGGCTATAATCAAAAAGATAAAAACAAGTCCTGACAAGACTGGGGGAAAACTGGAACCCTCATACATTGCTAGTGGGAATATAAAATAATACAGAAATGCTGGAAAACATTTTGACAGTTTCTTTAAAAGTTAAACATAAAATGATCTTACAAACCAGTGATCGCATGCCTACGTATCTACCAAGAGAAATGAAAACATATGTCCACAAAAAGACTGTACACAAATGTTTAAAGCAGCATTATTCACACTAATCAAAAAGTAGAAACATTCAAATATCCATCAACTTTGGTAAAAGGATAAACAAAATGGGATATGGCTACATAATGTAATACTATTCAGCAATAAAAAGGAACAAAGTACTGATTCACACCACAACATGAATGAACCTCAAGAAAAACAGTATAAGTGAAAGGTGGCAATGGAAAAAAACACTGTCGTATGATTCCATTGATAGGAAATGCCAAAAAAGGGCAAATCTATAGAGACAAAGAAGGTTAGTGGGGCTGGGGATAAGAATGGGGATTGAAGGAATTCCCTGGCAGTCCAGCAGTTAAGACTGAGCTTCCACTGCAGGGGGCACAGGTTCGATCCCTGGGCAGGGAATTAAGATGCCACGTGCCATGTGGTTCGGCCCCGGGTTGGGGGTGGTGGGGAGAACGGGGATTGACTACAAATGGGCAAAAGGGACCTTTCTGAAGTGATGTAATGTTCTAGAACTGTACTGTGATGATAGTTGCACAACTGTGTAAATTTTCTAAAATTCATTATAAAAACAGGTGAGTTTTATATGTATCTATATCTTAATAAAACTGCTTAAAAAGAGAGACCCAATTCACAGGCTTCGACAATATTTATCACTTTTTGTATTTGCTCCAATCTTTTCACACTGTACAGACCCTTCTCTTCCCAACTTAAACTGTCCTACCCACTATTCCTCAAAACTTTTACTCTCCTCCCTCTTAAGCATATCTTTAGTATGTATAAACCTTACACATTTTTGAATGGAATTCATTCTTTTCTCTATCCACAGCAACACAGAGACCTAACCTGGACATGTGGGGTTACTGCACAAGTGATTCCAGGATTTTTTTTTTTTTTTGTCTTTTTGCAGGGATAGGGAGTGATTACTGCATTGGCAATTTTAAGATTCTCCTAGAGGCAGTCTGAAGGGGTTGGAGGGTGGGTACTGAGGGGTCAAATGGGAAATCCAGAGCTGTAGTTTTATATACACTGGACATAATCTATATAGTATCTTGACTGTGTGAAATAGCACTCCTAGTATGACCCATAATTTATAATGCTACTACCAATTCTAGGCCACACATTTTAAGGCACCACTGACAAAGAATGTTGCCAAGAGTGAATGACTTTTCTGGTGATAAATCTAAAAACCATAATATGTGAGGGAAAAAGCAGAGACATAGTCTCTGGTTTCCAAATTCAAGAAGGGCTGGGTTCAACTGAGATCAGCTCCATAGAGCAAAACTAAGATCAATGCATAAAAGTTACAGTAAAGCAAAAATATGACTCATTCATATAATTACAAATTTTCTAACACCTTAAGACTTTGTAACTCTGGGGAATTCCCTGGCGGTTCAGTGGTTAAGACTCCGCACTTTCACTGCCGAGGGCACGTGTTTGATCCCTGGTTGGAGAACTAAGATCCTGCAAGCCACACAGCGGCACAGAAAAAACAAACAAAAAACTATGTAACTCTGTTCAAGCAGAAAATATTACTACCGAGATTTAAAAAATGATTTCTATACTGGATGGACAACTAAATGGAATAAATATTGGAAAAAATAAATATTTCTAAGTACTTTAAAAAGCCCTAAGCTATAAAAACTACTTCTTTTCATACATGAGCATCATGAACTTGGTTTTTTCCCCAGAAAAATGTGTTAAATGAGATCCTTTCCTGCATCAAGTGTGGTTTCTGAAAACTATCTGTACCATACTCTTTACTATTAAATTCTCCTGTATAGTCTCCCTTTGCATTTTGTGAAAAATAACACGATATGTTTTTTTAAAAAGAGAAGTATTGCAATATATTCCTCTGAAAGCTTGTTAAAGACTGTACAGATGAAGCCACAAGGCAAAGAATTTCTAGTAAACACTTCAAATCTAATAAAGTCAATTACATTTACCATATAAACAGCTACACATTAAAATAGTACTTATGCATAAATTAATGCTCCTACTTACGTTTCTGTGTCTGATACCAATGATTCATTATTGCACACATCATTGAAGGTGTGAAGTTGATTCTATAAATAGAGAAAAGAAATTAAAGATTTTTTGCAAAATTATTCTTGCATATGTTAGCAATTGCCAACACAGTTTGATACATGTAGATCATAATCAATAACCAGATCAAAAGTATAAAATATAAGATAGGTAATCAGATATACATATATACTTCCCAATTAGTCTATTTCCTTTATCATTTTTAAACACTAATTCATTCCACAAGTAATACTTAGGCTTTATTCCACTAAGTATGCTAGAGAAAAAGCTGAACAAGGGAAAAACACAAAAATCTAATGCAAGGCAGCAAGTAACATGTCATTACAAACCGAATTTCGGGAAAGGATTCCTAGACATACACTTTTAAGATTTGATTTGGGAAACTCTCATTAAGTGTTTTCAACACTTACAAAGTCCGATACATGGGTAAAATCTAGGTCACAAAATTCAATACATGGGTACAATCTAGCTACTTCAGAATAACTACACTACAAAAACAGGCCCCAAATGTAAAGGAGTAAACCTAATGCAGACCTTGGTAAACCAGAGAAAATATATCCATTCTAAAAAATGCAGCTAACTACTTAGTTCTAGCAAATTGTTGTCATGCAAGAAGACAGACCCAAAGACACTAGGTCTTTCTACCCACCCCGCCCCTCCAGGAGAAGCCAATAATATGTATTTCTCCCTATTTAAAACAGTACTTGCTACTGTGCAAACCAAACATTTCTGTTAGTCAAATTTGGCCTATGGCCCAATAATCTGTGGCTTCTGCCTGGAAAATTAAGTAACTACTTATAATCTCCGACTCTTTTTCTCTCTGAAAACACTGCTTTCTAAATGCAAAAAACTGAACAGTTTAAAAAAAAAAAAAAGTGAAGGAAATCAAAAAGACCTAAGGTATAAAACCTTCTAAATCTAAGCCTCAGTCTCCTCGTATTTAAAACAGGAAAAAAGAGAACATATAGAAATTATTTGTAAGGGTCACACAAAGTAATGCATGTAAAGTACTTAGCACAATGCCTAGCATGGCATAAATACTAGGTATTTATGCCACTAGGTATACTGGCCACTAGCATGGCTCCATAAATACTAGGTATTATCATAATGATGATAGTCTGAGAGGACAAACAAAAAATTACCAAAAATAAAGCAAATACAGCTTACCGTTATCTGACTTAATCCAGCCAACCTCATAGTCAAAGTAGGTGACATAAAGTACTTAAATGCAAGATCTAGGCTTTCTTTATCAAAGCATAACGTCGTGTCCAATGGTTCTTTCACTGTGCTCCACATTAAGTCAGCCATGTTGCGAGCCGCACTCTGTCTTAACTCCTGATCAGAGAGCTTGCATAAATACCTGAAATGATACAGAAATACAACATACACAAAAACTTGCAAACTATTTCTGAAGACCACTCAATAATTCAAAGGGGAAAGCAGGGAGGAAGAGGAAGGAAGGGAGGGACGAAGAGGGAGGGAGGAAGGGAGGGAGGAACTGCACAGAGCCAAGTCATTTAACATCGGATTCTGCACCTGCACCTCCAGTAGAGCTTTACTATTCTCTAGTACCTGTCATGTATACAGCTCCTGTTTTAGTAAATTTCAGTTGACTTCATATAAATAGTACATCTACTCCCCAACACAGCCAAAATTCTTCAAAATGTGTACATTTTAAACATCATTCTTTTTTGGCTTTCAAAAATCACAAGCCACTGGTTTTCCTCTCAGGCCCTGCCTATTCTATTTGGTTAGTCTCTCCTCCTGTACCCAACCTTTCAACATTATTGCTCCTCAGGGCTTGTAATGGATTGCAGAAAGGCCCCAAATTCCTCCCATCACTTTATATAGTAGTCTTTGCAATGTGACTTTACCACTCTTCATAAATGTGTGTCATTTAAATAACATTAAATAAATGTGTCATTTATTCCTCTACTTCCTTGCATCTGAGCTTTGCCATGAAGGTTCCTTTGCCCAGTGGGGTATTAAGAGATGTAACATAAGCAGAAGCTTAAAAAGCCTTTGAGCTTGCCCTCTCTTGCTGGGAACTCTTCCACCACTGAGAAAAGGACTCAGGATAGCCTGCTGGATGAGAGAGACACGGCTAATGCCCCAACTGACATCCAGCCAACTGCCAAGATACATATGAGCACCCTTCCCCACTCAAGACCAATCAGCCTGCCAACCAGAGGACAAATGACTGAGATTATCTATCACAGAGCACCCAGGTCCAGCCAAGTCAGCCCAGATCAGAAAAGCTAGCCAACCAGAGAACTGTGACAAATAATAAACGGCTGTTATTTTAAGCTACTGGTTTTGGGTGTTTTCTCACACAGCAAAAGCAAACTGATATAGCACTCCATCCTAGATTCACTTTTTTTTTTTTTTTGCGGTACGTGGGCCTCTCACTGTTGTGGCCTCTCCCGTCGTGGAGCACAGGCTCCGGACGCACAGCTCAGCGGCCATGGCTCACGGGCCCAGCCGCTCTGCGGCATGTGGGATCCTCCTGGACCGGGGCACGAACCCGTATCCCCTGCATCGGCAGGCGGACTCTCAACCACTGCGCCACCAGGGAAGCCCCACTTCTTTTTTTTTAATTTAGGCCGTGCCAGGTCTTAGTTGCGGCATGCGGGATCTTTGTTGCAGCATGTGGACTCAGTTGCGGCACGCATGTGGGATCTAGTTCCCTGACCAGGGATCAAACCCGGGCCCCCTGCATTGGGAGCACGGAGTTTTACCCGCTGGAACACCAGGGAAGTCCCCTAGATTCACTTCTATTTTCTTTCTACATTCTCTCCCCAGATGACCTCATTTATTCCCCTGAGGTTTTTTGGGTTGTTTTTTTGCGGTACGCGGCCCTCTCACTGTTGTGGCCTCTCCTATTGCGGAGCACAGGCTCCAGACGTGCAGACTCAGCGGCCATGGCTCACGAGCCCAGCCACTCCGCGGCATGTGGGATCTTCTCGGACCGGGCCATGAACCTGCATCCCCTGCATCGGCAGGCAGACTCTCAACCACTGCGCCACCAAGGAAGCCCACCCATGAGGTTTTTTAAAAATTTATTTATTTATTTTTGGCTGTGATGGGTCTTCATTGCTGCCCTCGTGCTTTCTCTAGTTGTGGCGAGTGGGGGCTACTCTTCTTTGCGGTGCGTGGGCTTCTCATTGCGGTGGCTTCTCTTGTTGCGGAGCATTGGCCCTAGGCATGCGGGCTTCAGTAGTTGCAGCATATGGGCTCAGTAGTTGTGGCACACAGGCTTAGCTGCTCTGCGGCATGTGGGATCTTCCCAGACCAGGGCTCAAACCCATCTCCCCTACATTGGCAGGTGGATTCTTAACCACTGTGCCACCAGGGAAGTCCTATTCTCATGGGTTTTTTTGTTGTTGTTGTTTAGTTTTTTTTGTGATACGCGGACTTCTCACCGTTGTGGCCTCTCCCGTTGCGGAGCACAGGCTCTGGATGCACAGGCTCAGTGGCCATGGCTCATGGGCCCAGCCGCACCGCGGCATGTGGGATCTTCCTGGACCAGGGCACGAACCCGTGTCCCCTGCAACGGCAGGCGGACTCTCAACCACTGCGCCACCAGGGAAGCCCCTATTCCCATGGTTTTTAAGTGCTACCTTTATGCTGACAACTCCTAAATTAACGCTGTTGTTCTAAGTTACAGGCTTATATTCCCAATTTCCCCGTGCCACTTAAATGTCCCACAAGCATCTCAAAATTACGTCTTTAAATTCTCCCAGTCTTTCACATCTGTTAATGATACTCACAGCAAAAAGAGAAATCAAAGGGAGGGCAGCTAAGTGTCTTCCACTATGCTACCCCTTTCCTTAAACTCCACAATCACCAACCTTATTGATTTCATTTTCAACTATATCCAGTCAATTTTCAAATCACCATAAACAATTCTTGTACAAGTAACCATCACTTCTTTCCAGGACTACTCCATTAACTTTTCAACTGGTCTCCTAGCTCCTCCTCCAACACTCCTGTAATTTATGAGCCACTTAAAGGCCAAAGTGATCTTTTAAAAACCATCATGAGGACTTCCCTGGTGGCGCAGTGGTTAAGAATCTGCCTGCCAATGCAGGGGACATGGGTTCGAGCCCTAGTCCGGGAAGATCCCACAAGCCACGGAGCAATTTAACCCGCATGTCACAACTACTGAGCATGTGCTCTAGAGCCTGCGAGCCACATCTACTGAGCCCGTGTGCCACAACTACTGAAGCCTGTTCACCTAGAGCCCGCGCTCTGCAACAAGAGAAGCCACCGCAATGAGAAGCCCATGCACCGCAATGAGGAGTAGCACCCACTCGCCACAACTAGAGAAAGCCCACGCGGAGCGACAGACTCAACGCAGCCAAAAATAAATAAATAAATAAATAAAATTTTTTTGAAAAAGATTACAAATTAAGCAGCTTAAAATATTTTTTTTAAAAAAGCCATCATGATTCATCTGCTTAAAACCCTTCAATAGATCCCACTGCTAAAATTAAATCCAAGCTCCTTAAAAGGTCTTGAAGGTCCTGAATAATCTGCCCCTGTTTATATCCAACCTCATATCATAATCTTACCTCCTTATACACTATGCTCCACCAGTCTACTTCTAGTTTTTTTTTTATATATATAAATGTCTTTATTTTTTTATTTTTGGCTGTGTTGAGTCTTCATTGCTACACACGGGCTTTCTCTAGTTGCGGTGAGTGGGGGATACTTTTCTTTGCGGTACGCGGGCTTCTCATTGTGGTGGCTTCTCTCGTTGCGGAGCACGGGCTCTAGGTTCATGGACTTCAGTAGTTGTGGCACATGGGCTTCAGTAGTTGTGACTTGCAGGCTCAGTAGTTGTGGCGCACAGGCTTAGTTGCTCCACGGCATGTGGAATCTTCCCGGACCAGGGCTCGAACCCGTGTCTCCTGCATTGGCAGGCATATTCTTAACCACTGTGCCACCAGGGAAGTCCCTACTTCTAATTTTTTAATATGTCATATTCTTTCCAACTTCAAAGCCTATGCCCTTATGTTCCTTCTACTTATCATCTGATTAGCAGATTCATGTTCCTCAGATGTCACCTTTCAGAAAGGCCTCATATTCTCTATCACCTTATCTTTACTTGCATAGGATTCATCACTATCTGATTCTTTTCCTGATACTTTCTCCAACAACCCGAACAGTAACCAGAAAATAGCAGGCACTCAAATCTTTGCAAATGAATAAAAATTATAAAGAACTCATAAATATTATCAAGAAATACAATCTTAGAACTCCAACAGTTTACACTCTAAGCCTAATAAATATGATAATATCTCTATCCTCGTCTTAGGTTTCCTTCTTAGGTTGGAACTTCCAGAACTCAAATATCACCCTTTTCCCAATGAGACCTTCTCTAAACCATAGGTATAATTGTGACCCACTCTCTAGAACTCTCAACCCACCCTTGCCGCTATTTTTCTCTGTCATACTCATGACTTTCTAATGAACTGTATCATTTACTTATTGTGCACACAGACTGCACAAAAGGAGATATATTTTCTTCTCTGCTGTATCTCCAGTGCCTACAACATAATACTTAGTATACATTTGTTGACTGAATAAATACAGTGGACTATCATGCAACCACTGTTAATCTGTTTAATTCTTTATACTTACATAAAAAATATTCCAACATAAATTGCTTTAAAGTAAACATTAAATATAAACCTACATAGGTGCATTAAAAAATACATCAAATGGTCAAAAATTTTCTCTGGAGGATGTGAACACAAAGGACTTTCAAACTATATAATTATGTACTATGTTATGAATAGTTTAAACATTACTACACTGGGCTTCCCTGGTGGCGCAGTGGTTGAGAGTCCGCCTGCCAATGCAGGGGACGTGGGGTCGTGCCCCGGTCCGGGAGGATCCCACGTGCCGCCGAGTGGCTGGGCCCGTGGGCCATGGCCGCTGAGCCTGTGCTCCGCAATGGGAGAGGCCAGAACAGTGAGAGGCCCACGTACCGCAAAAAAAAAAAAAAAAAAAAAAAAAAAAAACAACATTACTACACGGATAACCAGGGGAGAAAGATTTTATAAACTTACCTGATAACATATGTCCTAAAAGGGATAATGTGCTGCATGACAGCAGGGATATGTAGCCATATTCTAATCTATAAAGAAACATAAAAATGATATTAATGATTAATGAATATGTGAAATACATGTCTTTAATTAAAAACAAGAACATTTAGTATTTTCCTGCCTCTAAAAACTAAATGTATTTCATCTATTTTGAAAAGGATAAACTAAGAAATACGACTGCACACATATCAGGTAAGTAATTTAACCTATAAACAATTCTAATCCATATACCTAAAATCAATCTGAAGAATTACTATCAGTTTCTTCCTGAAAAGGGAGAATCACCTATCCAAGTAACGTCTTACTACCTGCTACTCTATACCTCTTTGTATGGTAGCAACCCAAATACTATAGAACTAAATTATTTTTTTAATAAATCATCCTTCCTTCTAAAAAATATCAAATTACCTGATACCTGGTCACTTCAATATCCATCTAAGACAAATATATTTTATAGAGTCAAACACTGATCATCAACAACTATTTGTTTAATTAAGTTCTCACTGTAAGTATCCCAATCTAAGTTATAATGAAAGTTATAATAATCTGTTCACTTAATTTTTTCTACATAATATTCCAGCCCATTTCTAAATCTAATATGCTCATATTAGTTTTATTCTCATAAATCGCAGTTTAAATATCATATAAGAAAAAAATCCTAAGCAAATCATCAAACAAGAAACTACAATACTAAGCCTTAACACATGCAAGTAATACAAATTGAAAACAAATTTGTAAATACAGACTGCATGGCTTCACTTTAATCTATGAAACATAAGTCCTATAGCAAATACAATAGTAACGGTGAAATGCTAAAACTCTTCCCTCTGAGACTAGGAACAAGACAAGAATACCTTTAATTCAACTTAAACTGAAGGTCCTAGACAGTGCAACAGACAAGAAACCGAATAAAAGGCATAAGACTAAAAAGGAAGAATTAAAATCAATATTACTCTGAGATGATGTGATTATGTAAGTAAGAAATCCAAAATAATTTTCAGATAAACCTTTTTGGAATTAACTAGTTTAGCAAGATTGCTGCTTAGAAAGTTAATATAAGTAAATGAATTAATATACACACATATGTACATACATACACATACTATATTACATATATATAATACATGTATACACGTCTTACATACCAGAAAAAAATAATAAATAAAATTTTCAAAAATATTCTCTTTACAACAGCATCAAAAAGTATCATGCGCCTAGAAATTGTCTAACAAAGATATATAACATCTCCACATAAACACAGAAAATTATGAGACAAATCTTAAAGCATGTAAATAAAAACACATTTACCATATTCATACATTAGAAGACTCAATATTGCAGAGACACAGTTCTCCGCAAATTGATCTACAGATTCAATGCAACCCAAAAAGGTTTATACGTGGAACTTTAGGCACTGATTCCAAATGCAAAAGTCCAAGAAGAGACAAAACACTCTTTAAGAATGACAGAGAGTAGAGATATAATGCATGGTGACTATACTTAATAAAATGGTTTTGCATATTTGAAAGTGCTAATAGTTCTTAAAAGTTCTTATAAAAAAAAATTTGTTAACTATGAATGGTGTCAGACGTTAACTAGACTTCCTGTGGTAATCATTTTGTAACTATATAAATATTGAATCAACTGAAACTAATGTTATATGTCAGTTACATCTTAATAAATTTTTTTAAAAAATGACAGGGAGGTAGAACTTGCTTTACCAGATAGCAAGACTTCTTATAAAGCAGCAGAAATTAAGATGGTATGCAAAACAGCACAAGACTAATCAAATAGACTAATGGAATATACTAGAAACCCCAGACCCATGCACAAGAAGACAAATAAAGATACCTGATTTATGACAAAATGATACTTCAGAACAAATAGGAAAGGACTGTCTTTGCTATAAATAGCGACAGGTCCAGTGTCTGTCTATATAGAAAAGAAAATGAATCCTGATCCCTCACACACCACACACAAAAGTCAATTCCAACTGAACTACAGATCAAAATGTGAAAGTAACATAATAAAAATTCCAGAACATAGAAAAATATCTTCATAAGGAAGATTTTTTATCCATTAATGAAAACATTAACCATAAAGAAAAAAATTTTTTATAAATTATACACCATTAAGTTTGGTTAGAAAATAACTCTTAATGAAATCAAAACGACACCTCACACCAGTCAGAATAGCCATCATCAGAAAGTCCAGAAATAATAAATACTAGAGGATTTGGAGAAAAGGGAATCCTCCTACACTATTGGTGGGAATGTAAATTGGTAAAGCCCTATGGAAAACAGTCTGGAGATTCCTTTAAAAACTAAAAATAGAGGTACCATATGATCCACTCCTGGGCATATATTCTGAAAAGACAAAAACCCTAATTCAAAAAGGTACATGCACCCCCCAATGTTCACAGCACAATAGCCAAGACATAAAAGCAACCTAAATGTCCCTCGACAGATGAAGGGATAAAGAAGATGTGGTATACATACACAATAGAATATTACCTAGCCATTAAAAAAAAAAAAAGAAATCCTTCCATTTGCAGCAACGTGGATGGACCTAGAGATTTGCATATTAAGTAAAGTAAGTTAGGCAGAGAAAGACAAATTCTATAAGATATCATTTATAAATGGAATCTAAAAAAATAATACACATCAACTTCTGTACAAAACAGGAAACAAACTTATGGTTACCAAAGGGAAAGGGGGAGAGGGAAGGATAAATTGGGAGTATGGGATTAATAGATATGCACTACTACATATAAAATAAACAACAAGGATTTACTGTATAGCACATGGAACTATATTCAGTATCTTGTACTAACCTATAATGAAAAAGAATCTGGGGCTTCCCTGGTGGCACAGTGGTTAAGAATCCGCCTGCCAATGCAGGGGACACGGGTTCAAGCCCTGGTCCAGGAAGGTCCCACATGCAGTGGAGCAACTAAGTCTGTGCGCCACAACTACTGAGCCGGCACTCTGGAGCCTGTGTGCCACAACTACTGAAGCCTGTGTGCCTAGAGCCCATGCTCCGCGACAAGAGAAGCACCACAACAAGAGAAGCACCGCCACGAGAAGCCTGCACACTGCAGTGAAGAGTAGCCCCACTCACCGCAACTAGAGAAATTCGCATGCAGCAATGAAGACCCAACACAACCAAAACTATAAATAAATTTTATTTAAAAAAAAAAAGAATCTGAAGCTGTACACCTGAAACTAACACAGTACTGTAAATCAACTATAGTTAAGTTAAAAATAACTCTTAAAAGACACAAGAGAATTAAAAGCAAAACCAGAGTTGAAGAAGATAT
The DNA here is from genome assembly GCF_011762595.2 of Tursiops truncatus. Lineage (NCBI taxonomy): Eukaryota > Metazoa > Chordata > Mammalia > Artiodactyla > Delphinidae > Tursiops > Tursiops truncatus. The sequence goes on along the minus strand of NC_047047.1, from coordinate 37,733,617 downwards.
TAGCAATACATAAATGTCAGGCAGAAGACTTGTAACCAAAACATATAAGGAATCTCCACACATTTGTAAGGAAAAGGCAAACAATTTGATTTTTAAAACAGATTAAAAAAACTTGAACTGGGGTTCCCTGGTGGCGCAGTGGTTGAGAGTCCGCCTGCCAATGCAGGGGACACGGGTTCGTGCCCCGGTCCGGGAAGATCCCACATGCCGCAGAGCGGCTGGGTCCGTGAGCCATGGCCGCTGAGCCTGCGCGTCCAGAGCCTGTGCTCCGCAACAGGAGAGGCCACAAACAGTGAGAGGCCCACGTACCGCAAAAAAAAAACGAACTGACACTTCTTGAAAAATATTGAAATGGCTAATATGCCCACGAATTGGTGCTCAATCTCTTTAGTCATTTAAAAACACAAAAGCAGACCACAAGGAGATACTACTATTAGTTCATCATGAATCTCTAAGAGTTAGAATACTAGGTGTCTGCAATGATATGGAGCAATGGGAACTCTCATTCCTGGTAAGAGTGTAAATTAATACAATCACTTCAGAAAATCTTAGCATTAACGTGTAAAACTGAATATATGTATACCCTGTGATAAAGAAATTGCACTACTATATATATATGAAAATAATGTACACATGCACTAAAAGACATGTAAGAGAATGCTGACACCACATTAATCCATCACCAGTAAAACAGATCAATGTTGGTATATTTTTAAAGGAGTATTATACAACAATCAAAATGAGCAACTCGAACTACATGCAATATAAATCTCAATGTTAAACAAAAGTAGCCATACATGAAAGAATGCATTGTATGTGATTCTACTTATACAGTTAGCAAGAGACAAAACTAAATCACAGTATTTAGGGATATAAGCTTAAGTAATAAAACAAAGAAAAGCAAGAAATAAAAGTATGAATTGTGTTCACCTTTAAGGGCAAAGAGATGGGATAGTGACTTAGAGGAATCATAAAGGAGGCTTCTGGGGAATTGACAATGATTTGTTTCTTGACATGGGTAGTGGTTAAATGGGATATTCACTTTGATAAGTCACTGAGCCATACCTTATCATTCTGTTCACTTTTCTATATGTTTATTTCAAATTTTTTTAAAAGGTTCACAGATTCAATTATATATAAGATACATTAGAACGGATGAAAATGAAAATAGATACAGTGATACCTTTTATTTGGGGATAAACAAATATGCCAACGAACAAAAATTTAAATAAAAATGACAAGGGAAAAAATGTCAACATTGGAAAGAAATTTTTAATAGAAAGAAGAGCTACCATTTACTGAACCCTTAATATTTCCATTGTGATAGATGAAAAAAGTGAGGCTTATAGACATAATGTAATCAAAATTAGATATTACATCAATAAAAAAATTTTAAAAACAAAAAAACAAAAAAATTAGATAGTACATAACAGAACTACAATTCAAGCCCAAGATTATTTCTCTGTAAAATCTACATTCTTTAATCTACTATGAGGTATACCATTACAAGAATCAAATTCCATATGCTATTAATCACATAGGTCCTTTTTCTTTCCTTACTGTAAGTTTTGAGCTTCCCCCTCTTTGTGGTAACAGAGCTCTAGTAGCCCTTCTAAGTACTTGTTAAAAATCTCAGGAATAGGAAAAAATATTGTCTGATCCCCTTATAACTGCAGAAATGTAGGCAGTATTCTGCATCACAAAGCTAGTTTTGACAAAATGAAAACTTCACTGAACTGTCAGCGAACTCTCCTGATTAGTGTGAAAATATATGAAAATGTATAATCCCAGCCTAACTTCTGATATTAAATGGTCCTTGTTAGTGTTTTTTGTAAAGTAGTCTTAGGAAACTGACAGTTCGGAAATTGTTATTGTGTCTTCTGTTGTGTTACTACAAGTTTGCATGTCTGATAACATCTCTTAGGTAATAATTTGTCATATCTGTTTTGTAAAGCATATATTCATGAGGTTTATTAAGGCTCATTTGTACTTTTCCATTCATATTAATAAAATAAATCCCATGACTCTTAAATTCTTTATGCAAAGTCCTTAGGCTTTGTTATTTTGTAATTAATAAAAGGTGTCATGTCTGAGATGACTAACTCAGGCATCTTTGCTGAGGCTGAGGCAGGATACATACTATGAGCTATAACCACCATGCATCTCAGTGGGGAAACTTCTATGAGGACTCTACATTCTACTTCTGTAAGCTGTGCTAAATATTGGTTAACTGCTTTTGCTGAAAACCTACAGACCAATACAAAATAAGAAAACTACATATATAAAGATTTTGTTGTTATTTCCCTGAGGTGGCAGTCATTATTACTAAGAATAGATCCTTATAAGAGTGGAGTAATACTTGTGCAAAACTGAGAACTCTCCTAACAGTGTTAGTTTAGAAATGCTAAAGCAAACTTCTGAGACTGAAATAAGTGTATGGGCCTAAGCGTATTATCAGATTTGAACCTTAACTGATCAAAGTAAGAGTTTTCCTTCTTTGCTGATAACTCAGACTCAAGGCAAAGTGAGTTTTCCTGTGCTGCAAGCTAAAGTTCTAGGAGATAACACCACCTTCCTCATTAAGAGTGAGGGAATGACCCTAGAAAACAAACAGAATGGCTTGGTTCCCAGGAACTGATATAAACATGTTTTCTTCTGAATGTGTGATTTATTATAATCAAGTGTGGGAGAAACAGGTACTCAATAAGGTCAGGCCTTATCTACCTTACCATAAAAGTAGTTTATAATTCGTAGACTTTTTTGCTTTTCAAGAAAAGGATTGCCCTAAAATTCAATAATTTTTTCATTATTTGAATGTAGGAGTTTTTGTTCCTGTATGAAAGCCCATGGAAAATCAGGGATTCCCAAATAAGGGACCTTCAGCCTTACTGAAGCTGAAACAACATGGCTAAACAAGCTGCCTATTTCTCAAGAAAAGAAATGAGACATACAGAAACGACCAGGGTTTATCATTTACAATGATCCACTAAAGGAAACTACTCTGCTCTAGATCAACTTGTATGTGACTAGAAAAGTCTGAAATTTAAAGGCCTTAAAGTTTCTCAAAATGCAAAAAGGATGTCTATTTCAATTGTTTAAAGTGGCTGCTAAGTGTTTTCATATAAACTTCAGGCAGAGTGGTCAAAACTCCAAAAAAAGGTCAGAAATCATGCCAACACTTATATTGCTTTAAATGTCACCAGTCCCTTAAGAAAAACTCCAGACTCTGAAAAAAATAAAGTACAGGGTCTGCAGACAACTTAATTACAAAAAGAATTATAATTTAAGCTCTTAATTTGCACCAAAGTATTAACTGTATTTTTAAAAATTAGAAGAAAGCAAAATCAAAAAATATTTTTTTATGAGGAAAAGATGCCAAATGAGAGTTACCCAATCAAGATATAAAACCTTTGGTTAAAAAGTACATTATGTTATACTCTCAGGAAAAAAACAAACATAGATTATAGTATCCAAACAATTACATTATTAATTTAAACAGTATGACTAATTTTAACTTTGGTTTAATAGTCTCAGTTGAGTTAAGATAAAGTTATGCAAATTGACAACAGCCCACCAATTAGCAGTCACAAAAAGGCTGAAGAGAAAAATGAAACAGAATCCAAACCTCCAAACAGAATCCAAAGTAAAGGATTACTTTTCAAGAGATAGCAATAAGTTACCTGTAACAAGGCTTCCACAATAGACTTTTAACACCAAGATTTAGTAAAATTAATTCAAGAAATACATTTTAATTCAGGTTAATATTCCTGATTAAGGAAAACTTGATAAATTATTTTTTGAACTTTGGATTTCAAACTCAGTTATTTACCCTCTCTAAATTTAGGACAATTTAAAACTAAAATGTCAACACAGGATTTAAGTTCACTCAAAAGTCTGTATTTTATTCTTTCTCCCAAAGAAAGCCAAACTGAATAAAACTTTCTTTCAAACAAATAAAGTCAATCAGACTAACAGAATCAGGTTAAGTGTTAATAACAGCTAAAATAAATAGCAGCACCAGTCACTAAGGGCTTACTATGTATCAGGTGCTATTAATAAGAGCTTAAAATCTTAAAACCTCACAACAATCTTTTAAGGTAGATCACCATATTTATCATTCCCATTCTACGAATTAAAAAATTGAGGCTCAGGTTCAGAATTCAAATGCAATTGTGACTCCAAAGTGTATATTCTTAACCTACCATGCTACACTGCCATTACATGTAGCATGTTCAACCTGTCAGAAACCAAGGAATTTGGGGACTAAAAATGACCTTGATACAAATTAATTATTTCAAATATGGAAACATGGAGTTCCAGATACTCAATAAATTTGAGTGAAGCCAGTGTCCTCTCCAGTGTTATTTCTACACTGGAAACGAGGAAACAAAGTTATTTTGTTCAGTCTTTTTTCACCCTGTATTTTATATACACACTTGAAGTATTTCACAGTAGTTATTACTTAAGGTAACTCAGTTAATACAAGAATTCAGGCTTTGGTAAAGTTAGATTTAAGTATTGCTTCACTATTTTTTTAAATGATGACCGGAATAGAAGATTATTTTAGGTTAGATTTTAATACACAGGTGGTAAAATGTATTTCTTCTCTCTGCTTCCACACATATTGTGCTTCACAGTAGCTGACATTCACAACATTTGAAAGAATTATCTTCTTTACAAAGGCAAAAAGAAATGTTAGTTCTTCACTTGCAATATACAGGGAAGTCAGACACACTGTAGTAGTGCCCTAGGCTAGGCTAACCATCATTTAAGTAACCAAAAACTCTAAAATTTCCCAGTACAAAATCCCTGGCTAAAGAGGTAGATGGCTAAATTTATCTAGTTAACTTAAATTCATTAATTTTTTTTTTTTTTTGGTTGTGCCGTGCAGCTTGCAGGATCTTAGTTCCCCAACCAGGGATTGAACCCGGGCCACAGCAGTGAAAGCACCAAGTCCTAACCGCTGATACAAATTCCAATTTATTATAACAAAGACATTTTAAAAAAGATTTCTGTACTCGCTTTTTTCAAAGTATAATCCAGAAGAAAAGAAAAACAAGATTGTACATGTAAATCACTCATAATCTGGCTTTTCTGAACATAAAAATTCATGTTATTAAAATACTAGACTTTGATCTCAAGATTAAAACCAATTCCAAACAATACTTACATTAGATACAACTGTAATAAATGCATGTGCTATAAGAAATGGCAAAGTTTCAGGAGTTCCATATTCAAAGCAGTCCTTCATGAGAGAAAGGCCATTTTTCCCACAAAACAAACATACATAACGAAGCAAATGCAATGGTACTTCTACATCCTGAAGAAAAAAGAAAATCTATTATTTTAAAACTTATCAGGAACAATTTTTATTTTATTACCAGTACTGGAAAGATACTGGTCAGGCATAAACTCAAAAAGACTTACATGAAAAAGTAAAATTTTCCATAAACCTAAGAATGAAAAAAGATAAACACTTACATTCATATCACAGAATGCCCCTAATATGTTGCTTTCTTGGGTTGATATATCCTGATTTAAAAAAAAAAAAGAAAAAAAGGTAAATACAATTACATCACACTACTACATGACAATCTTTAAAAACTACAATTTTTTAAAGATTGATTTTATAAAAACTCACCGATTGTACAATTGCTTCTCATCATCAACAGCAGTATTCCTAACTGAAGCTAATATGATTCAGTTCTAAAGTATACTTTAACTCTTCTCCAAAGAAATCTTTCTATACTATATGCTACACATTATTTTGCCTTCTTAAACAAAAACCTTTCCTTAAATAATTGGGGTAATTTTTGAACACATTTTAAACTTAGTTAAGTGGTTTTGAAACTGTACTCGGGAAATCTCTAGAGGTATACTCAAAAGTTCCACAACGTGCTTTCCATACGTAAGATTTAAACTACCTAAAAGCACACTCATCCACTGTTGGTGTGAATATAAGCTGGTATGACCTTGTTGGAGGATAATTTGGCAGTTACCTATCAACATTTAAAATGTACCTTCCCTTTGACCCAGCAAATCAACTTCTGGTTATTTATCCTAAACAACTAGTAAAAGTAGTGCTGGAAAATGTATGTATAATGATGCTCACTGAAACTATTTATAACATTTCAAAATTAGAAACAACTTCAGTATCCATCAATAGGCTGGCTAAATAAAATGGTGACATAACCATCTAGGGTCTTACGCAGCCTTCAAAAATAATACGGTGAAATGGCATGAGGGATTATCTTTTTGGGATGATGAAAATGTTCTCAAATTGAAATGTGGTAATGGTTGCACGGCTCTATAAATTTATGAAAATAATATATACTTTAAGCAAGTGATTTTTATGGTATGTAAAGTATACCTTTAAAATGCTGTTAAAAATAAGGTGAATCAAAAAATAAATAAGGTGAATTCCACATGCACAGGCATATAAAGATAATATCCTGTATTTGTTAAAAATAGAATTTATGAACATGATCTAATTTTCATAAATTTTTAAATGTCTGAAAATATCTGAACTAATTTCATAACAATTTTTTTTGATGAGAGAATGGAGCAAAAGGAGAGATTCAAGGCCTTTTATTTTAAACTCTATATTTTGTATAGTCTATGCTTTTTTAGTCATATTGAAAGTGTTACTTTTATAATCAGAAGGTTAGATACTTTCAGCTGAAAAGTTAGCTGCCAAAGGAACCCATTCATTCTTTGCTGTTACCTGTTTTACATAAAGTTTGACTGCTGAAATAAAGTTTGAAAACAACTGATTGAGAGCATACATAAAACTCTCAGAACATTTCAGAATAATCAAAAACTGTCCTAAGAGAGGTCAAAACACTTGTCAAATTAAGTGTAATAAACCTCCTTAAATGTATTCTCAAGCCTCTACTACCAGGGCCACAGTTAAAGTTTTAAGTTATTCTTAGCAAACCTTTTGTCTTCAAAAAATCCAGAATATAAGAACTCCTGTGGTATTACTAAATACGATTCATGGACCAGATGAACCATGCTGAAATATCAAATATCAAATCAAGATTTCTACTGCCTAACATGAACACAGCTAGAAATTCTCCTGACAGAATTCTATTCTGATGTGCAAAATGTTACTCATGGACTTGGTTGTATCTATTTTAGCTACTCAGAAGATCTGTTTTACCATTTCATATTTCTACTCTGGATACATGAAGCCACTACCCTAAGGTGTTATTATAATCTCATTTTAAGTAGTATGCAAAGAAGTGAACATAGATCTGTTGGTAACAACACTAGGAGCAACACTAGGAAGTCTTGATAAAAGCTGAACCTTCTCTCAAAAGCTCTCATTATAGAGGATCCCTGAAAAGGTGTTAAGAAACCTATCAAGAATTTTTTAAGTTTTTGTTTTTTTCCCCAAAACCTCACATTTATTACATAAGATGATGCCACTCTCTTTCTAGAACTAAACAGAGGAATATGCCTACTACTTTAAAAGATACTCTAAAACAAAGAGAAATAAAGGAGTAACTAGAAAGTAATTCTATATCTAATTAAGCAAATGCTGCTCTATGATCTAACCACAAAGAATTGAAGGCTAGAAGATTAGGAATAAAATATTTGCATAAAAAAGTCATTGATGTTGGAATTAGATAGTAGTGATGGTTACTTATTAAAGTGTATACTTTAAAAGAGTAAATTTAAAACATTTAATTTTCTTTAAAAAGGGCGAATTAAAAGTCAGTAGAAAGTGGCAAGAAAAAAAAACAGCCTAGATTCAGAAACTTGGACAATAAAACAACAATATATGTATTTAATCTGCCAGAGCATATTATACCTACCTTTAACAGAAGGGCAAAGATCTCTCTTCTCTCTACAATTTTTATACTCATCTCGCTCTAAGAAAAATACTTAACACTAGAGCAATACCTCATTTGATAGAATTACCTATATTATTCAGGATTAGGAAAAGAATGCCACTGGCCTCCAAAAAACTTTTAATGTGAATTAATATTATGTATTTTAAATTACTACATCTTTAAAAATATTTTCAACTTCAACAGGAGGGAAAGAAGGATGGAGGGAGGAAGGGAGGAGGAGAGGCTTCAAGTTCCCATCTTAATTCACTATTGGCAATGGATTACAATAGTTAGTGACTAGTCTGAAACATTTGAGAAACAATGCAGTAGAATTAAGACCTGAATTCTAGAACTCTCTGAGCAATATGCTATGCAAATGTGATCAAAACTTTTAACCTTTGTAAGTCAGTTTCCTCTTACATGAAATAAGGATACTGACTAAGTTTCTAAAGTCACAGGTGTCAAAACACTAACACAGGAGTACTGAATCTTCTCCTAGAGTCTTGGTCAATTTGTGCCTCTTAAAAAAAATAAATAAAACCAAAAGTAAAAGGTCTTATCAGGAAAGGATGCATATAACAGTATGAAGGGAAGACTGGATGGACTACCTCCTTATAAAAAGGTGGAATTAAACATCTCTATAGTAAACTCTATAGCACTGCATAATAAATATTAGTTTTCTTAAGATACCTGTGTGTATGTATATAGACACATACACATAATTTTATAATATATATGTATGCTACACCAAGGATTTTTTTTGTTTTGGGGGTTTTTTTTTGCGGTACACGGGCCTCTCACTGCTGTGGCCTCTCCCGCTGCGGAGCACAGGCTCCGGATGCGCAGGCTCAGCGGCCATGGCTCACAGGCCCAGTCGCTCCGCGGCACGTGGGATCCTCCCAAACCGGGGCACGAACCCGTGTCCCCTGCATCGGCAGGCGGACCCCCAACCACTGAGCCACCAGGGAAGCCCTACATCAAGGTTTTGATCGGAGACCCTTTGAAACAGCTGGCCCTTAACATATTTAATAACATGGCCAAAGGACAGAAACTAGAAATTTTAGAGTATTTATAACATCTCATTACTAAGATATTAGAAACTTGGGAAACAGCTCTTATGAACAGAATATTAAAGAAGCACATATAAATTCTGTATAAGGAGATTAGAATTCTGTATAAGAATACAGAATTCTGTATAAGGAGACTCCTACTTTATTATATCCAAGAGTGGTTTTTATTAGAATTTTACCTAAAGTTATGAAGCCACTGCTTTCAACCAAGTAGTCACATGGAATGATCCTAAAGAAGAGTAACAATGGGGCATTTTATTCCACAAGGAGAAGTACAGGGGAGTGTGACTATGCCTACATTTGGAGATTATCATATTTGAAAATCATTTTTAAAAAACTGATGAGGAAATTGATTTTGAGAGCAAAATGGCAGATTTAGTATTGCTGTAACTCTACCAACAGATTTTTAACTGGAGAAAAAATATTTCTAAGACACTCTGCATGAATTTTACATATCTACATCCCTAACCAAACTATTTTTAGCATCTTTCAATTATCAATTTAAGGCATTAAAAACACTATTTGTGTGGTGTTCTTAAGATTAAATTTTACAGCTTTGCACAAATGGATCCCCTTTTTGTTGAAAAAGGATTCCAAGATGACATTTTTTAGAATGATTAATAAATATCTGATGTCATATAAGAGATTTATTAAAAGGTTTCTACATGGGAAGATAATAGGCTAAAAATTCTAGAAGACAGAGCACAGTCTGATTTAAAATATTCTTATGGAGAATTCCAATAGGGAAAACACCCACCTCCTGGGCTATGTTTTTAAATAGTCTCAATTCAATGTGAAAATATTTCCAGTAAAGGACAACTTTTTTTCCAGATGAAGAAGGAAGTTTAGAGAAGTCAGAATGGAGGTTATAGAAAAAATAAGCTGGAGAAAATAGACAGCCTTAAAAAAACAAAAAGCATATGGTAGATTTGTTAATGGCCACAACTCTACCCATTCCTGGATGCACGAAAAACAGAATGTACTTAAAAGTTTAAAATGAAACTTTACCTCTCCTCCTATCCAGAGATGGAGTCTACTTCACACCCCTTTGATCTGAGCTGCCCTTGTGAATTGCTTCAACCAACAGGGATGTGGTAAAGTTGATACTGTGTAGTTTCAAAGGCTGGACCTTTATAAGAGGCCTTACAGCTTTCCAGTTTTGCCTTCCTGGATCAATGCTAAGACTACAATGTAAGGAAGATAGTCTACCCTAGTAGAGAGGCCATGTAGAGAAAAATCCAAGGAGCCCTAAAGAGCAGCCAGCACTATCAGATGTGTGAATAAGACCATCTTGGACTTTCAAACCCATCCAACTCCCAAAATAAATGCAAGTGCCTAAGTAAGGCCATACAAAACCAGCAAAGAAATTGCCCAAGCAATACACAGAATCATGAGAAATAATTAATCACTGTTGTTTTAAGCGATTATTATAATACATTATCACATCACTGTTTCAATTCCTGCTATCTGTAGAAATAATGCCATTATGTAAATACCTAAGATGGGTTACTGATCTCCTGGAAAGGCTTGTATAAATATCACTAGTGGAGGAGGGAAGGAGGAAAAGAGGGAGGTGGGGGGGGAGGGAGGGAGTGAGGGAGTGGAAAAATATCACTAGTGAAATAAGTAAAGCATCTTGACATACAAAAGAAAATACTATTATTTAAAACTAGTAATTACATATAATTTGTTAAGCATTTTTTCTTTACAAAAGGAATTCCAAATTCTGTTAACCTATGTTTCTAAGAATGAAATTCAGAACTCTATGTGCTTCTTTTTCCTCAGTTATTACTTTTTGAAAGAGTCACAGTAAATACAGCACAGATCTACATCAGCAAAATGTCTATCACTGACAGTTTAATTTTATGAGCTCAATTTATAAATCTTTCCTTAATAGAACTATGCTGAGCAAATGTTCAACACAAGTTGCTACAGAAATGGTCTGAAGAAATCTGAAGTAATTCTTATAACAACAGTGATTTTTATAATTTTTTCCATCAATAATGACTATCTTCATATTTATTCATAAGTGAGAAATTACCAACATAACCATGACTTGGTATTACTTAAAATTCACAATACCTATTTTTACATACCTCTATAGTAGGATGAGTATTATGTTTGTAAGCAGTATATAAGGGAAACTGAATTTGAAAAATTTTTGCCACACATAGTAACAGTTTTTCCTTCTCATCTGTACTCCATAAACTAAAAGGATCAGAGCTCTTTGAAGATTCCTCCTCAGTCAAAATACAAATTCTTGTAGAGTTTGATTTTTTTTCTATTGATTTTTGTCTTTCTGTACTTCCTTCATTACACTCTCTTTCTATATTCAGTGGTTCTTCCGCTTGATTACTCTCATCTTGCCACGTGGAATCTATGTTAATAGTAGTACAATGTTTACAAAGCTGGTCCCGGAGCACTTGAACTTGGGCAATCACTAAGTTAATAAGTGCACACACTACTTGGTTAAAAATCTCCAAATGCTTATATTCTTTGAAGCAGCATAGACATTGCCTATAAGAGAAAAAAAAGTTTTCAATAAATCAATGCTTCCTAGAGAGGCAACAATTATATCTTTCTAAAAAGTAATATAAAAAAACAAATACTAAAATATCTTTTGAATAATTTAATTTCCTCCTTCCTGGTAGAGTTAGCACTACAATAACTTAAAAAGACAGCATCACACCAAAAACTGGTACTGGTAAAAAGTCACCATGTTAGGTCGACAGCTATCATCTTCAGTTTTATGTATGTATTTATCTGTCCCTCTAGACAAAGAACAAGAATTATGGCTATATCTTTGCTTCTCTAAGTACTAACTACTCAATGCATGTTTAACAAATATCAGGAAACTGGCTATAATAAAATACCTTATTAGTAAACCCAGCTCATTATTTTACATAAGGGATTTTGTTGTCAACTAATAAAAAAGTTACATTTAAAAATAATTTGCTTGGGACTTCCCTGGCAGTCCAGTGGTTAAGACTCCACACTTCCACTGCAGGGGGCACGGGTTCGATCCCTGGTTGGGGAACTAAGATCCCGCATGCCATACCACACGGAGCTGCTGATAATAATAATGCTGCTGATATAATAATTTGCTTGAAGGCTACTTAGGAGGGACATTCCTATCCTATCTGACAGATCAAAAGTGTTTAAAGAACACACACACAACATATATACACACACACACGCTCGCTCTCTCTCTCTCTCGCACTTCAGCTCCAGTAAAAAAACAAAAATAAATAAAAATAAGAGTCAGTAATTACTACATACAAATCTAGTTCTCTTAGACATGTTCAGTTAGTAGCACAATGCCTGGCATATTGTGCATAATCAAAGGGGTCTGGTGAATCAATAAGTAAATAATACACAGTACCAGGTTACAATGTATCCAATAACAGATGACAGTTAAGCAACTATCACTTAAAATTTGCACCTAGTTATATTATCGAAACAAATCAAAACTCTTATTGTACCAAATAGATCACCAACTTCCTGTATGACCATGTAAGAATAACTTCATTTCTCCAGGTGTGGCAAATTTGAAGTATGGCCACAAATTCTTTAATACTACTCTTCCCTTTAAAAGGTGAAGCCCAATTTTCCTCCCCTTGAATGTGGACTGGACTTAATGACTGGCTTCCAATGAATGGAATGTGGCAGAAATGACAGTGTATGACATCTGAGACTAGGTTATAAAAGACATTACCACTTCTGCCTTGTTCTCTTTTGGATCACTCACTCTGGGGGAAGCCAGCTATCATGAAAAACACTCAAGGAGGCCATGGTAAGGGCCACATGAGAAAAAACTGAGTCCTCCCACTAACAACCAGCACCAACTTGCCAAACATGGAAGTGAGTCAACTTGGAAATAGATCCTCCAGTCCCACGTAAGGTCATCGAAAGATGACCATAACCTGGCCAAATCTTGACTACGACCTTATAAGAAATCCAAGCCAGAACCAACCAACTAAACCACTCCCAAACTCCTACCCATAAAATAATTGATGATAAATGTTTGTAATTGAGATAATAAACATATCTCTGAGGATAACAAACGTTTACTGTTGTTTTAAACACTACTTTTGGAGTACCTTGTTACACAGAAATGCATAAATGATACATCAGGACTATTTTCTCCATGGCAAAATGAAAGGGATTTTATCTCTAAGGCCTCCTCCAGTTTTAAATTCTATAATATCGCAATTTCTACAAAAAGAAAAATAAACACATTACTCAACATTTTTCTGATGAGTAGCTTCTTCCTTTAAGTTTAGGAAAAACCAAGTTCAAAGTGAAGGATCATACATCTGACTATCTTTAGTGAAAATGAAATCTGAGTTTCCCCTCAAAAAAACAACCTTGAGGGGCCTCCCTGGTGGTGCAGTGGTTGAGAGTCCGCCTGCCGATGAAGGGGACACGAGTTCGTGACCCGGTCCGGGAAGATCCCACATGCCGCGGAGCGGCTGGGCCCGTGAGCCATGGCCGCTGAGCCTGTGCGTCCAGAGCCTGTGCTCCACAACGGGAGAGGCCACAACAGTGAGAGGCCCGCGTACCGCAAAAAAAAAAAAAAACAACAACCTCGAGGTCAGATTTTGGATTAGGAAAGCCAAAGAGCTAGTCAAATTTACTATAAAAGTGCAGTCAGGTATGGATCTAGAGATTATCATACTGAGTGAAGTAAGTAAGAAAAAGACTAATATCATATGATAATCACTTATATGTGGAATCTAAAAAAATGATACAAATGAACTTATTTACAAAAGACTCACAGACTTTGAAAACAAATTTATGGTTACCAAAGGGGAAAGGTGGGGGGAGGGATAAATTAGGAGTTTGGGATTAACATATATATACAACTATATATAAAATAGATAGGGACTTCCCTAGTGGTCCAGTGGTTAAGAATCCATCTTCCAATGTAGGGGACGTGGGTTTGATCCCTGGTCAGGGAACTGAGATCCCACATGCCTCAGGGCAACTAAGCCCACGCACCGCAGCTACTGAGCCTGCGAGCCACAGCTAGAGAAGCCCATGCACCGCAACAAAAGATCCCGCATGCTGCAACTAAGACCCAACACAGCCAAATAAATAAATAAAATCTTAAAAAAAAAAAAAAATCAACGAGGACCTACTGTATAGCACAGGGAACTCTACTCAATATTCTGTAACAACCTATATGGGAAAAGAATCTGAAAAAAGAAAGAAACACATACCATCATGAAATTTCTGAAGCCAAGGAGGGATAAAGATCCTAAAAGCTTTCGGGGAGAGTGAAAAGAGTGACAAGAAAAAGCTCAGGAATAAAAACAGCTCATACTTTCTCCTAAGTAATATTGGAAGATAAAATACAATGGAATAACACTTTCAAAATTCTGAGAGAAAATAATTTTCTATCTACAATTCTGTATCCAACAAAAGTTATCAACAAAAGTAAGGGTAGAAGAGACATTCTTTTAGGCCGGAAAGGTCTAAAAACCATTTGTCTCCCATGTACCTTTTCTCAGAAAAGATATCATCCTAACAAAACAAAGAAGTAAACCAATAAAGATGGCATAGAATCCAGTGAACTGGATATCCAATATAATAGAAAAGCAAAAGAATTTCAAGGATGATCTGAAGAGAATATAGCTGTTTCAGTAACCCTACTGAGAAATCAATACAGATTGGAGTAGGAAGATAAAAGCCAAAGGAGATGGAGGGAAGGTAAGAAAATAACAGATCACCTAATGATGTATAAAAATGTAAAAACTAGTACTAAGAAGGGCTGGAGAGTTTGGGAAAAATTAGTGATCCACACCTAGAAAATTAATCAAATGAAGAACAAGACACTAAACTCTATGAAACAAAGAATGAAAACAAAAGAAAAACAACAATTTATATCTTGTAAAATATAAAATGAACCACAGAATCTTTTTTGGCTAATAACTGAGCATTATTTTTGTTTTTAGAACTACCTCAAGAACTGATGTAACTATATTGAGAGGACGGGGAAGGGTAAATGGGTGAAATCTTTATATATCAGAAAAGGAAGTTCACAGATTATACCTAAAATTGACAGATAAAGCAACAGCAATATAATATTATTTCAGAACATAAAAGTTAGTATCAAAACCAACATCTCAAAAAGTTGAAAACAGAAATGGGGCTGAGGAGATAGGGGACAATGGACTTTTATATTATAGGCCTTTCCCTACCATTTTATTTTTTAAACTCTGTACATACTGTATTTGTACACCAATATCATACATTACCTTTCACTATCTGAGCTTATCCTATTTTCTTCTCAGTCCTTCCCATTATTACCCACCTGATAAAACTTTACTACCTAAGCAGAGTTATATACTGCCTATCTGAGTGGAATACGCTTACATTTAAGAACACACAATGATAAAAATTTCTAAATGACTAACAAAATATGTAGCTTCAATTAATAAAAATACTAACATTCACGAGGAAGCTACATGTCAAAATTAAATTATTTTAACCTGGATTCCATAATTCCATCTAACAAATCTTCGAATGGATCTAACATTTTCCTGGTCTGGTACTGCTGAACACATGAAAGGACTGTTCATCTACAGTATCCAACCATAGCGGAAGTTTTTTTATTTATGAGCTAATTTCTGAAAAACACTACTTTAATAGTGGTCAATATCAATATCCCACTGGTCAAATTTCTTAATTCCAAAATATAAAGTAGACCCTTAAAGAGTGGAGAACATACATTAACCTGTTCAAAAGCAATAGTGTCTAAAACTGTTATAAAAAATAAAAGTTTAATAAAACAATAAAAATAAGCAACAGCCTCAAACTTTAAGTACAAATGACAGGTGTGAAAGGTGAAATTTTTAGCCTGAAAATAGAAATATCTGACAGAACCTCCGCCTAGCTAGCACCCAGAATTATTTCAGGGGAGAAATCCTGAAATAAAGGTAAAAAGTAGACAGGTAGAAGACAACGAGGAACCTTGAATGCCTACTGAGGCATCTGCAAGATATAAAACATAAGCCTGTTTTGTAACAGGCTTTAAACAAGTCAAACAAAAACCAGCAACAATTCCAACAAGAAGAATTTTGCTGTGTGGTATCAATGCCTTCATCATGCACGACATTCCTTTCAGAGCCATGTATGCTCTTTTGCAAATTTATATTCTTTCATTTATTCTCCTAATATTCTCTCCCCATTCTCTGGATTCATTTTCCTCCCATTTCATTCCAATTTTCCATTCCAATATTAATAAAATAAAATAATGATAATCTGTTAAAGTAATATACATAACTAACTCCCTGAATCTTACGAACAAAACAAAGAAGTGGCAGCTATATTACTGTGATGCAGCAATTATTAATAAAAATGATGACATAATATTTGATGACACAGAGACTGATCATAGTTCACATGAAAAAAATCAGATTATAAAGCATACAAGTTTTATAATCACATTTTTGTAAAATTTTAAACTGTACTGTTCCCAATCTCATACCAAGGTTATACCAAAAGAAAGTTACCAGTTGTTACTCTGGGTGATGGCATTTTTTTTTTTAAATTTTGATTTTCTGTATTTTCTAAAAGACTTTCACAATGAGTATATCATTTAAATAGAAGGAAAATTATAAAATATTAAAGCCTTTGAAATTTCTATAAATATTAAATTCTTAACATATTGTTTTTTTAAGTGAACATTCTCCTTCAGCTATATTCTGGTCAACCAACATATTAGAAAAAATGATTCTTGATTATTGATAATCTTTTGAAAGTTAACACTTTTCTCCCAGAAAATCTACAGAGAACATTTTGTATGAGATGTCATGGATCCGATCCATTCGTGCACTAAGGTACATTTATGGACCTTCCATGGTCATGGGCCACCAAGTTAAGAATTTCTTTTGTAAATTAACTGTGCTTTATTAGTAGCTTTTTATTCCCTACAAGAACCACAGTCTTAATCTGGACAATATTTTTTGATGCCCTAGAGAGAAACAGGATGGGGGGAGGGCAGAGCAGGGAAACATGCAAAAAATTTTTACTCTAAAGCACTGTGATCCAACTGTGTATTTTATTGTCATTTCTCTCTTCTATCAGCATGAACAATTAAGAGTGTAACATTCTACTTTTTGGTACTTTTTACTATCATCTAAAAACTGTTAATACTTACTAACATGTGAATAGAATTATAAATATTACACACTATTTTCCAATTTGACTTTTCATGCCTTAGCTTATGTACCCTTCAATATATATTTCATTTTCTAAAATGTTTCAACAATTTTAATTAAAATAGGTATTTATTAAGTTCTTTGTCAGACACCTTGTTAAGTATTTTGTTTCTTCACAACCTCATGAAGATAGTAGTAGCTTTATTATTACTCATTTCACAAATGAGGAGGTAAGAGCTTACAGAAGTTAACTAATTTGTCATAATCACCTAGTACACAAGTGATGAAGCAGGACTGGAAGCCACATCTATCTGGCTCCAAGGCCATACTACTCTTAATCACTATATTCTGGAACAGCATGATATAAAGGCAGAGAGTCTCTACATCCTTTGATATTCTAATGAAGCCTACAAATTACTACCTAAAACTGTACATATCAAAATTTCATTTATGGGCTTCTCTGGTGGCTCAGTGGTTAAGAATCTGCCTGCCAATGCAGGGGACATGGGTTCAAGCCGTGGTCTGGGAAGATCCTACATGCCGCCAAGCAACTAAGCCCGTGCACCACAACTACTGAGCCTGTGGCTCTAGAACTCACGAGCCACAACTACTGAGCCCGCATGCCTAGAGCCCATGCTCTGCAACAAGAGAAGCCACCGCGATGAGAAGCCCATGCACGGCAACGAAAAGTAGCCCCCACTTGCCACAACCAGAGAAAACCCACGTGCAGCAATGAAGACCCAACGCAGCCAAAAATAAATAAATAAAAAATAAAATAAAATACAACTGGGAATTCCCAAGTGGTCCAGTGGTTAGGACTCCGTGCTTTCACTGCAGGGGGCACGGGTTCCTACCCTGGTCAAGGAACTAAGATCCCACAAGCCGTGTGGCATGGCCAAAAACAAAAAATAAAAATGTAAAACAAAACACAACTGACAAAGTTACTCTTCAAAATACATAAAGATGCATACCTCTGTGTCCAGGAATTGATATAAGCAAATATTTTGAGAGTATGTTCCTTTCTGAGCTGCAGTCCATCACCACCTTCTATATCGGATACTGAAAGAAAATAGAAAAAGTAACTTTTAAATTATGAATAAATAATGCCAAACCAATATTAAAGCCAACAGGGACTTCCCTGGTGGTCCAATGGTTAAGACTCCACGCTTCCACTGCAGGAGGCATGGGTTCAATCCCTGGCCAGGGAACTAAGATCCCCACGTGCCACAAGGCATGGCCAAAAAAAAAAGTCAACACTTGAAAAAAAAGCTAGATTTACAAATACAAATATTTCCAATAATTTTTTTTTTTTGCTTTCACTAAAGAAAATAAATCTTGGTTAATTATTGACCAATTCGATGCTAACTTTGTCTCAGAGTCTCTCAGGAATTAGAAACACTGAGTACTTCTAAAAGAAGGAATACAAGTGGGGCTAAAAAATGTTAAAGTCTTATTAAGAAGCAGTTCGACAAACCCTCATCACCCCCCCCACACACAGACAGACACACACACACCCACACACACACACACACACACACACACACACGATCTCTAAAAGACTATGTTTGCTCTCCGGAGATGTTGAACCAGAGAGAGCTGGGTTTTGCACAATCAGGTAGCTGAAAGCCAGGAGGTATCATACTGAAAACATTTAATCTCTCTGTACAGGCATTTCCTACTGTGTCATGTAAGCACTGCTAAGAAGCCTCATGTGATATAAAACCTTACAATAAAGAAAATGAGACTAACAATAAAACATTAGAAGCAGACTACTCAATACCTATGAAACTTTATAACCAGAACACTGACAAAACCAATAACTAGTCTGATTTAAAATTTAAAAAAATACTAGCACAGTTAAATCTCTACTGGTATCTGCACTAACCAGTGTCAATCAATCTTCTGCAACTTTAACCCATGAGGTTCATGCTTCATCTTTTGATATGAAGGTGCCTGAGGGCATTCAATTCTAATAAAGGTCATTTCCAAAAAAAATTAAACATCAAATATAACCATCCCCATAGCTCCATCATTTTAATGACTTGGCACCTACTTCCTTCTCCACACAGCTCTACAAAGTAGAAAACACAGGAGTCCCTGAAGGCAATAAACCAATCACTGTATGCACAAGAAGGCATTTTTGAGGAATGTCAGCTTTGTTACTGTTTTCTCATGTACCAGTAGGGTCCTCTCTTTAATCACAAGAAAGCTTGCATGAATCACTATAAAACATTAATGTGATGGGGGAAATCCCATATGAACCATTAAGATGTTCCATTATATTAGTATCATCCCTCTATTTACCAACTGCGTATGTCTTAATTTTCGTTTTAAAAAAAACCTCACCTTGTTCTAGATCAGACTATATACTCCATGTTGAGACTTACAGCACTCTTCCCCTACTCAGCTCCAGAAATGCTTGAAGTCCAAGTAGGAGGTTGGAAGATTTCTGTCTGATAATACTGACTAGACCAAGGCAGGTAAAAAAATTCTCTTGGGCAGAGAGAGAAGGAAAAATCACAGGGCAAAAGTATATGCCAAACAAATAGGTAACAAGGTAAACAGCACCTGAGGCGGCCCTGGAAGCCAAAGACACTAATGCCCATCAGGAAGAAGATCCCAACAACAAAACCTAGCAACCATGACGAAGTAAGATATAGTGGGGGATAAGATAAGGTAACTACTAAAAGCAAGCTCTTGGCTTGTGTGATTTCATCAAGAAGAAGAGACCACAGTAGACAGTAACAGTTTTCCTTCCCCGGCCTGAAAACACAGGGAACAGAGTGGTTGCAAAGATCATATCCTTCTCTAACACAAAACGCAAATGGCACACATTCTGGGAAACGCACACGTGTGGTGAGAAACACGTACCCCACCTGAGGCCCAACTGGCAACCTAACTGCTCACCAACATAAGCTTACTATTTCATTATATCTACCCCATAACCAGAAAGGGAAGGGAAGTACATCTTATCAGAGCCAGATAAAATAGACCTCTCCAGACAGCAAACATCATACTCAATAGTGAAAGACTGAAAGCTTCTACTCTATGATCAGGATCAAGACAAAGTAGCTGCTTTCACAACTTCTATTCAACACACTACCGGAAGTTCTAGTCAGAGCAATTAGGCAAGAAGAAGAAATTGGAAAGGAAGTACTAAAATTACCTCTGTTCATGGGTGGCATGATTTTATATGTAGGAACCGCTATAGTCCACACAAACACACACACACAACTGTTAGAATAAATGATTTCAGTAAAGTGACAGGACACAAAGTCAACGTACAAAAATCCACTGCATTTCTATATACTAATAATGAACAATCTGAAAAGGAAATTAAGAACACAGGCATCAAAAAGAATAAAAAACTTAGGAATAAACTAAACCAGGGAGGCGAAAGACTTGAAAACTGACAACTACAAAAAGTTGCTGAAAGATATCAGGTACAATAGGAACAAATCTCATATTCATGGAACATTTAACATCATTAAATGTCAATAATGTCCGAAGTGATCTATAGAGTCAATACAATCCCTACCAAAATCCCAACGTTTTTGCAGAAATGGAAAATTCTACCCTTAAACTTGTATGGAATTTCAAGGGACCCCAAATAACCAAAACAATCTTGAAAAACAAGAACAAAGTTGGAAGACTCATTTCATGATTTCAAAGCTAAGTACACAAATAAAAACCACAATGAGATATCACTTCACACGCCTTAGGACGGCTACTGTTAAAAAAAAAATCATAAAATAACAAGTATAGATGAGGATATGTAGAAACTGAAACCCTTGAGCACTGTTGGTGGGAATAATAATTGGTGCAATTACTATTGAAAAGAATACAGCAGTTCCTCAAAACATTTTAAAAAGAATTACCATATGATTCAGCAATCCCACTTTTGGGTATATATATGAAAAAAGGATTGAAAGCAGAACCTCAAAGAGATATCTGTACACCTATGTTCACAGCAGCATTATTCACAATCGCAAGAGACATAAGTAACCCAAATGCACACAGAGAGATGAATAAACAAAAAGTGGTCTATACAGAGAGAGGAATGTTATTCAGCCTTAAAAAGGAAGGAAATCCCATCACATGCTACAAAATGAATGAACCTTGAGAACATCACGTTAAGTAAATAAGCCACAAAAAGTAAGTCACAAAAAGACAAAATACTGTATGATTCTACTTAAATGAGATATCTTGAGTAATCAAATCCATAGAAACAAAGTAGAATGGTGGTTGTCAGGGGGAGAGAGAAATAAGGAGTTGTTTAATGGGTACAGAGTTTTAGTTTTCAAGATGAAAAAGTTCTGAAGATGTTGCATAACAATGTGAATATCCTTTTTTTTAAAATATTTATTTATTTTGGCTGTGCTGGGTCTTAGTTGCAACAAGCGGGATCTTCGTTGTGGCATGCATATGGGATCTAGTTGCCCGACCAGGGATTGAACCCGCGCCCCTGCGTTGGGAGCACAGAGTCCTACCCACTGGACCACCAGGGAAGTCCCAACAATGTGAATATTCTTAACACTACTGAATTGTACACTTAAAAATGGTTAAGATGCAATTATACCCCAATAAAGATGTTAAAAAAAAATGGTTAAGATGAGATAAACGAGGTCCTACTGTAGAGGGAACTGTATTCAGTATCTTGTAATAACCTATACTGAAAAAGAATATGAAAAAGAATACATATGTATAACTGAATCACTCTGTGTACACCAGGAACAACACTGTAAATGAACTATACTTCAGTAATTTTAAAAGATGGTGAAGATGAGAAAATTTGTTGTGTTTTTTACAATTTTAAGAATGTTTAATTAATTTTAAAAAAGGGAGATAGAGTACCCCACACTGCAGTTTAAAAGAAGCCACTGATCTTTACAAATCAAAGATCCATTAAAGTCCACAGTATAATATTTATAAGCAAATAAAGGAAGTAGGGAGGAAGGCAAGTTCAAGAAATCTTTCCACCTATTTCCTATAGAAGAGGAACTGTAATTCCAACTCTAAAGGGCCAACCACCTGGACTGGGAAAAGAGCAAGGTGGAGGAATTGTCACATAGATCTAAAGAATACCAAATACAGCCCAAGAGAAGATTTCCAAGTGGAATTGGAAACATTAAGGCTGGGTAATACCTGGGTGCCAGAGATGCCATTCCCCAAAAGCAAGGAGAGGAAATTCAGTAACTGAAAGAAATGTACCCAACTGACACAATGCGTGAGGTAGAAGGGTGGAAATAGGGTGAAAAGTAAATAGTTCTTGTCACTTAAATTTAAAAAGAAGAAAATGCTCATAAAAACTTCAAGATCAGAAATGAACAGTATGATGGCAAGCATCACCCCAAAAGGAAACATGAGAGGACAGGAGGCATAACCCAGGAATCTACTGAGAAACCATTAGTAGTCATGACCCGGATCTTACCCCAAGTAAAGGGTAAGTATTCTCATATACAATCTCACAACTCATCAGATGAAAAAATTCATGACTGCTCACCAAGCCAAAGGTGCTGAACACAACCTCACATAACTTCTTATCAGCAAAGTCCCAAAAGAACAGGAATTACAAGAACCTGGGCCCTATCCAGAACCCTGGCCAGCACCAAGGTTAGCCGCTGAGACCCACCTAGGTGGGTAAAATGTTTAACGTAAGTACAGACAGCTCCAGGGGACCAGTACTAGCCAGCACTCCTAGCCTGAGTTGTTCCTTGGGTATACAGAAATTACGAGACTAATGCTTGATTTTAAAACTTATTAATACACATTCACCAATCTTCTGACATAGGGCCTTTTCTTAGGGTTTCAGTCCACTGACTAGAGTTCTGCATCGTATATTTCAAAAGAAACAAAAGCAGTGCATTGGCTATCATTTCCATTCCAGCATTCTATTACAGTAATTTAAACACTTACTCAAGTTGCAGAGCAATCTAAATACAGAACACTTTCTAGACTTTTTAAAAACTTCCCAATCTGTTTGAACAATACCTAGTTCAAGAGAACTTTTTTTAAACAACTCAGCATCAATTCTTTGCAACTTTTTTTTTTTAACCTAATAAGCAGGACATGGAAACACAATCTTGGAGAGGACTAAGGAAAGTTCCCTAAAAGAAATAACAACTAACTGAAAGACAGAAGTTAGTAAAAAGGGAAGCAAGAAGGACAGCAGGAAAGGAATAGGAAGGAGGGAGTGATGGCAAAGAAGGCCACAGGGGATGGAATCCTAGTCAGAAGGATCATCATGTGCAAAAGAAGAATTAAGAGAGAGAAACATAGTGTACTAGATAACTGCTAAATAGGAGAATGGGAAAACAAAATAAAGCTGTTGAAGCAGCTAATATATCTAAGGCTTGATTCACTAAATTATGTAACAAGATGCTGTCAGAAAATTCTATCAACATTGATAAATCATGAATACTTTAAGACCTGTTGTCTTGAAAGTAAAATGTTAAATGATCTACTACTTGACCTAGTTACAAACACATTTAAAAGACTATTCAAAGGGACAATTAAGTGAATATAAGCCAATTAAAGAAAGGTACTACATGGTTACGAACTTGGATGAACTACTGCCAGACAAATTTCACCTTTTAATACCGTAAGTATATTATTCTTTTGCATATATTAGAAATTTGTCATAGAAAATTTTAGTAAAAGCTTCAAAGAAAAAAAGACTACATAGAGTAACAAAACTACAGATTCTGAGAGGCAGACTTCTGACTGAAAGAATAAAATCTTCAAAACATTAAAATGGCCAATCTAGAATTTTACACCCAAGTAAACCTCAACCTAGAATTTGATACCCAGGGTAGACCTCAAGAGGAAGGGTGAAATAAAACTTTGGACAAATGGATATGCTTATCATTGATAAGCCATGAATAGAAAATCAAATTTTAAAAAGATTACGAGGTTCCTCAAAAGAAAAAAAAAGAAAAAGGCCAAGAATCTAAGAGCAAGAAGAAAGAAAAATGGTAAAGAAGGAAATACATGGGTAAACCTAAATAAGCAAACTGACAAAATATTAACAAAATAAAATACTTATTACAGCTATTTCTCAACTTACAATGGAATTACATCTCGATAAACTCATTTTAAGTTGAAAATACCATAAATTGTGAAAATGCATTTATTACACCTAACCTACCAAACATCACAGCTTAGCCTAGCCTACCTTAAATACACTCAGAACACTTCCGTCAGCCTACAGCTGGATAAAATCATCTAACACGAAGCCTATTTTATAGTAAAGTGTTGAATATCTAATGCAATTTATTAAATACTGTACTTAAAGGGAAAAACAGAATGGACCTATGGGTACAGAATGGCTAAGTGTATCAGCTGTTTACCCTCATGACTGCAAAGTTGACTGAGAGCAAGGCTGACTGAGAGCTACAGCTTACTGCTGCTGTCCATCCTTAAGCCAAGAGTATCATACCCATATCGCTAGCCCAGGAAAAGACCAAACTTCAAAGTACAGTTTCCAGTGCATGTATATCACTTTCTCACCATCAGAAAGTTGAAAAGTTGTAAGCCAAACCGTCATAAGTCAGGTGCTGTCTGTAGTCTGGGAGTCTTTAAAGCCAACTGAAACACTAGATAACAGTATAGAAGATGGCAGAAACAAAGACTGGCATTCTTAAAGTGTTCTAAATTGATATGTCTGAGCATATAAAAAGTTCAATTACAGATAAAAACAACGAAAAAGCAAACTTCAAAGGAACTACAAGCCAGGAAAAGTCTTTACGAAAGAGTAATCTCTGAGTTCAAAAACAGATTGGAAAAGAAAAACTGAAGAAAAAAGGGATTAAAAAAAGAAAAAATGATACACATGGGGTTCAAACATACCACTGAAACACTATTATTTTTCTTACCAGGTTTGCAAAGAGTTTAAATAATACCTAGTCTTGACAAATTCAAGAGAAAACAAGTGCTTTCATACATCAGTAAAAACAATTTGACAATATTTATCAAAATCAAAAATGCACTGGGCTTCCCTGGTGGCACAGTGGTTAAGAATCCACCTGCCAATGCAGGGGACATGGGTTCAAGCCCTGGTCCAGGAAGATCCAACATGCCGTGGAGCAACTAAGCCCGTGCGTCACAACTACTGAGCCTGCACTCTAGAGCCCACGAGCCACAATTACTGAGCCTGTGTGCCACAACCACTGAAGCCCATGCACCTAGAGCCCGTGCCCCACAACAAGAAAAGCCACCGCAATGCAAAGCCCACGCACAGCAATGAAGAGTAGCCCCCGCTCGCCGCAACTAGAGAAAGCCTGGGTGCAGCAACGAAGATCCAACATAGCCAAAAACAAACAAATAAATAAATAAATAAAAGAATGCACTGATAACTCTGAGTATTATTTTAAGCATCATTTTCTACACATTTTTTTCTCATCCAAAATAACACTCATTGATATTCAACTTAGCATTGTTCTTAATACCAGAAGACTGGAAATAACCTAGATGCCTATCAATAGAAAACAAGTTAAATTCATCCTGACAATGGAAAACTATGCATCAGAAAAAAAAAAGTGGAGGGAAATGCTCTTTATAAACTAATATGAAATAACACCCCAAAAGTTAGGTGAATAAAGGCAAAAACATTATTTTTAATTACATAATTTTATAATGATCCTCAAAAAAAGGACCAATTACCAATCAAATGTTAAAATTTTAAAGAACTCACTGTTTGAAAACTGGTAAATAAAAGGGGAAAATGAGACATTTACCCTGCCTTCCTGTACTAATGGTAATTCAAAGTAACTAAATGGGTAATAAAAGGAAGTTTCTCCTTATAGCAACAGACCAGCTGATGAAGAAAAATGATAGGATTCGAATATCACCATTTTGCAACTACAAATGAAATAAAAGATCTAGGCAATGGTTGCTGGCAGTACAAAAAAAAGCAACAACATGACATTTTTTGCCCCCTGATGGAAGAATACAACACATTCTATAAAAGTCTTGCCAAGAAATCTAATCGAAATCTGATCAAGCCTCTAAATCTAATAATCAAATTACAGAAATAGAGGAGACAGAAAAACATGTTCAATAATCCCACAAGGATACAATAAGCAACATCCAAAACAAAAAACCTTTATGGGCTAAATGATCCATGGAATCAGTAGTTTCTTCAACAGATAAATAGCAAGAACAAAAAAGGATAAGAATTATGTATTTAAAAAAAAAAAACACATGTCAGTGACTATAAACAGCAGGGCAGCCAGAATCTATAAAATTAGTCCAGGCAGATAACCAACCAAGCAAAACAAAACAAACAAAAGCAAAATAAACAAAACAAATTATTCAAGCAGCCTCAAACTAAAAACAAATCACCTGTCCAAAGAGTGGACTGATTTAAAAAAAATTATAGTTTTCTATTCAACTGTAAAAAGCAGCAAACTTCTAATACACTAATAAGCAACACAGATAACTTACAGTGATATACTAAATGAAAAAAATGTCAGATACACATAGCACATAAAGTTTATTTTCATTTTAATAAAGTTATACAAAAAAAAATCTAAGCTTTGGTCATATAAAGTACATCAGCAGAGAGTGATGTCATCAAAATAGCAAAATGTAAGTTTTCTACCATCTTCCTCCCAAAGAACACTGATGCTGACAATCACCATGGACAACAGTGCCTTTGTGAAAGTCTGGGAGTACGGCAGAGAATTTCCGAAGCAAAAAATAAAATAAAATAAAATCCAAGACTGGACACACTGAAGAGAGTAAGAGGAACAGTTTCACTTTACCTGTGACACCCTTCTCCCAAGGCAGCACAGCACAGTGCCAAGAAAGATCTTGTCTGAGGATGCCCCCAACCCACATAAGAACCCCCAATTCTCCATGTACCTCACTCACACACACTCCCACCCTGTGGCTGGCTCCTTGTCTGCACCCCTAAGGGCAGCAAAAGCAAACCTTCACAGACAATTAACAGCATGTGCAAAAAGCTGTCCAGACCCTGCAGAAGTGGGAGAAAGTACACAAACTTGAGAATTCAGCACTGCTGTAAGAAAAGCACATGAGAGACTGTCAGCACTCAATCTGGCTTTGTATGATCAGGAGACAGCAACAATCTTAGAATTACCTTCCAAAACAGAACAAGAAATGAGGAGCAGATATATCCGTTAAAAAAGGTCTGAGATGGGGCTTCCCTGGTGGCGCAGTGGTTGAGAGTCCGCCTGCCGATGCAGAGAACACGGGTTCGTGCTCTGGTCCGGGAAGATCCCACATGCCGCGGAACAGCTGGGACCGTGAGCCACAGCCGCTGAGTCTGTGCGTCCGGAGCCTGTGCTCCACAACGGAAGAGGCCACAGCACTGAGAGGCCCACGTACCGCAAATGAAAAAAAAAAGGTCTGAGATGGACTTCCCTGGTGGCGCAGAGGTTAAGAATCCACCTGTCAATGCAGGGGACATGGGTTCAGGCCCTGGTCTGGGAAGATTCCACATGCTGCGGAGCAACTAAGCCTGTGCGCCACAACTACTGAGCCTGCACTCTAGAGCCCATGAGCCACAACTAATGAGCCCGCGTGCCGTAACTACTGAAGCCTGCACGCCTAGAGCCCGTGCTCCGCAACAAGAGAAGCCACCACAATGAGAAGCCCACACACTGCAATGAAGAATAGTCCCTGCTCGCTGTAATTAGAGAAAGCTCAAGCGCAGCAATGAAGACTCAACGCAATCAATCAATCAATCAATCAATAAAGGTCTGAGAAACACTCAGAATCCATTCATTCGTTCATTTATTTATTTATGCCTGCATTGGGTCTTCGTTGCTGCGCGCGGGCTTTCTTTAGTTGCGTCGAGTGGGGGCTACTCTTTGTTGCAGTGCACGGGCTTCTCATTGCGGCAACTTCTCTTGTTGTGGGACACGGGCTCTAGGCACGCGGGCTTCAGTAGTTGCGGCACGTGGGCTCTAGAGCGCAGGCTAAGTAGTTGTGGCACACGGGCTTAGTTACTCCACAGCATGTGGGATCTTCCTGGACCAGGGCTTGAACCTGTGTGTCCCCTGCACTGGCAGGTGGATTCTTAACCACTGCGCCACCAGGGAAGCCCTAGGCTCAGAATTCTTAACAGGGCTATCAGAAGATATGTCTCTCCCAAAGCCAGTCAGTAAAAACTGGAGGAAATGACTGCTTCTCCACATGCAAAAACAGCAATTCAAGACATCATGGAACATGAAAAATCAAGGTGACATTAAACCACTAAGGGAACACAATAATTTTCAAGTAACCAATTCCAAGAAAATGGAGATCTGCAATTTGTCCAATAAATAATTCAAAGAAGTTGTTTTAAGGAAGACCAGTGAGCTACAAGAAAATACAAAAAAACAATTCAATGAAATCAGAAAAATACACAAAATGAGAAGCCAAAAATTAAATAAATTAAATAAATTTTAAAAAAAATACAGGATCCAACTAGATGTGGCATGAAAGAGACTCACTACAACTTTAAGGACACACACAGATTCAAAGTGAAGGGATGGAAAAATATATTCCATGCAAATGGAAACAAAAAGAAAGAAGGAATAGCTGTATTTATACCACACAAAATACACTTTAAGCCTAAGTCTGTAACAGAAGACAAAGAAGGTCATTTTATGATGATAAAGAGGTGAATTTATCAAGAGAATACAAAAACAGCAAATATATATGCACCCATAAGAGTATCTAAATATATTAAGCACATACTAACAGATCCGAAGAGAGAAATAATACAAAAATAGTAAGAAACTTCAATATCCCACTTTCAACAATGGATAGATCAGACAGAAGATCAACAAGGAAACAATGAACTTGAACTATACTTTACAACAAATGAGCCTAGCAAACATACATAGAACATTCTATCCAACAGCAGAACACACATTCTCCTCAAGCACATATGGAACATTCTCTAGGTCATATGTTAGGTCAAAAAAGAAGTCTTAGCAAATTTAAGAAGATAGAAATCATACCAATTATCTTTTCAAGCCACAGTGGTATAAAATAGAGATGAGAAACAGGAGGAAAGCTGGAAAATTCACAAATACATGGATATTAAACAACATACGGGGACTTCCCTGGTGGTCCAGCGGCTAATACTCCGCGCTTCCAATGCAGGGGGCCCAGGTTTGATCCTTGGTCAGGGAACTAGATCCCACATGCCACAACTAAGAGTTTGCATGCTGCAACTAAAGATCCCGCATGCCACAACTAAAAAGATCCCATATGCTGCAACTTAAAAAAAAAAAAAAAAAAGTAGCCCACACGCCACAACTAAAGATCCTGCGTGCTGTGACCAAGATTTGGCACAGCCAAATAAATAAATATTTTTAAAAAATAAAATATACAACATAGATATGAACAACCAATGAGTCAAAGTAGTCAAAAGGGAAATCAAAAAATATCTTGAGACGAAAGTGGAAATGCAACATACCAAAACTTAGGGAATGCAGCAAACATAGTTTTAAGAGAGAAACTTACAGAGATAAATGTTATGTTAAGGGGGGAAAAAACCCTCAAATAAACTACCTAACTTTACACCTCAAGAAACTAGAAAAAGAACAAACTAAGCCCAGAAAAAGAACAAACTAAGCCCAAAGTTAGCTGAAGGAAGAAAATAACAAACATCAGAACAGAAATAAAGGAAATAGAAACTTGAAAAACAGGAAAAGAATCCATGAAACTAAAAGCTGGTTCTTTAAGAAGATTAAAAAAAAAGGACAAATCCTTAGCTAGACTAAGAAAAGAAGAGAAAGCACTCAAAATCAGAAATGACAGAGGAGACAACTGAGGTATTACAACTGATGGATCTTAAGAGACTACTATGAACAATTATAAGCCAACAAATTAGACAACCTAGAAAAATGGATAAATATCTAGAAACATACAACCTACAAAGACTGAACCATGAAGAAATAGAAAATGTGAACAGACCAATAATGAGTAAGGGAACTGAATTAGTAATCAAAACCTCCCAACAAAGAAAAGCCAAGGACCAGATGGTTTCACAGGTGAATTCTACCAAACATTTAAAGAATAATTAACACCAATCCTTTTCAAATCCTTAAAAAAAACTGAAGAGGAAGGAACACTCCCAAACTCATTTTACAGTGAAAGCCAGCATTACCCTGATACCAAAGCCCAATGAGGATACAAGAAAAGAAAATTACGGGTCAATATTCCTGATGAACATACATGTAAAAATTCTTCAACAAAATACTAGCAAACCAACTTCAACAGCACATTAAAAGCATTATACACCATCATCAAGTGGGATTCATACCTGAGATGAGTATCATGTTTGTAGATGACATGATCTCATATATAAAAAAATCCTAAAGACTCCACCAAAAACAAACAAAAAACTAAATAAACAAATCCAGTAAAGTTGCAGAATACAATATCAACATAATCAGTTACATTTCAATACACTAACAATGAACTACCTGAAAAAGAAAGAAAACAATCCCATTTACAATAACATCAAAAATAAATACTTAGAAGTAAACTTAAGCAAGAAGGTAAAAACTACAAGAAAATGATGAAGGAAATGAAAGAAGACACAAATAAATGGAAAGATATCCTATGTTCACAAAGCAGAAGAATTAATATTGTTAAAATGTCCATACTACCCAAAAGCATTTAAAAGTTCAATGACATCCCGCAAACTTTCAGTGGCATCTTTCAAGGAAAAAGAAAAAAAAAATCCTAAAATTCACATGAAACAACAAAAGACTCCGAATAGTCAGAGCAAACCTAAGAAAGAACAAAGCTAGAGGCATCACACTTCCTGATTTCAAATTATATTACAAAATTATGATAATTTTAAAAAAATTATGATAAAACAGTACTGGAATAAAAAGAGACACACAGACCAACGGAACAGAATGAAAAGGTCAGAAATAAACTCATGCGTAAATGGTTGACTAATATTTGGCAAGTGAGGCAAGAATATTCAACGGGGAAAGAACAGTCTTCAATACGTGGTGTTGGGAAAACTGAATAGCTACACACAACAGAGTGAAACTGGATCCTTACACCATACACAAAAATTAACTTAAAATGGATTAAAGACTCAAATATAAGACCTAAAACCAAAAACAGAGAGGAAAAGTTACTTTACAGTGGTCTTGGTAACAAATTTTTGGCTATCACAACCAAAAGCACAAGCAACAACAACAAAATAAACAAGTAGGACTACATCAAACTAAGAAGCTTCTGCACAGCAAAAGAAACAATCAACCTACAGAATGGGAGAAAATACTTGCAAACCATTTATCTTATAAACAGTTAATACCTAGAATATATAAAGGAGACTTCCCTGGCAGTCCAGTGGTTAAGACTTCGCCTTCCAATGCAGGGGGCGCAGGTTCGATCCCTGGTCGGGGAGCTAAGATCCCACATGCCTCACAGCCAAAAAACCAAAACATAAAAAACAGAAGCAATACTGTAACAAAATCAATGAAGACTTTAAAAATGGTCCACATCAAAAAAATCTTTAAAAATAATAAAAAATTTAAAATATATATATAAGAAACTCATACAACTCAATAGCAAAAAAAATCAAATAACCAATTAAAAAACGGCAAATGACCCGAATAGACAGTCTTCCAAAGACAACATACAAATAGCCAACAGGAACATAAAAGATGTTCAACACCACAAATCATCAGGGAACTGCAAATCAACTACAATGAGCTATCACCTCACATCTGTTAGAATGGTCATCATCAAAAAGACAAATGATGGGCTTCCTTGGGGGCGCAGCAGTTGGGAGTCCGCCTGCCGATGCAGGGGACACGGGTTCGTGCCCCGGTCTGGGAAGACCCCACATGCCGCAGAGCGGCTAGGCCCATGAGCCATGGCCGCTGAGCCTGCGTGTCCGGAGCCTGTGCTCCACAACAGGAGAGGCCACAACAGTGAGAGGCCCACATACCAGAAAAAAAAAAAAAAAGACAAATGATAACAAGTGTTTTTGATGATTTGGAGAAAAGGGAACCCTGGTGGACTGTAAGTGGGAATGTAAATTGGTACAGCCACAGTGTAAAACAGTATGGAGGTTCCTCAAAAAATGCAAAAATAGAACATGATCTAGCAATCCCACTTATGGGTACATATCCAAAGGAAATGGATTACTATCTAAAAGAGACAGTAATTCCCCCATGTTCAATGCAGCATTATTCACAACAAAAAGCCAAGAAATGGAAGCAACCTACGTGTCCACTGATGGATGAATGGATAAGGAAGCTGTGGTACATATATATAATGGAATAAATTCAGGCATCTGTGACAACATGGATGGACCTTGAAGGCATTATGCTGAGTGAAGTAAGTCGGAGAAAGACAAACATTATATATTCTCACTTATACATGAAATCTTAAAAAGCTGAACTCACAGAAAAAGAGAGTTAGAATGGCGGTTGCCAGGAGAGTGGGGGGTGGAAGAAATGGGACGATGTTGGTCAAAGGGTACAAACTTCTAGTTACAAGATGAATAAGTTTGGGAATTCCCTGGCAGTCCTGTGGTTAGGACTCCATGCTTTCACTGCCAAGGGTGCAGGTTCAATCCCTGGTCGGGGAGCTAAGATCCCGCAAGCTGTGCAGCGGGGAAGAAAAAAAAAAATCAGCCACTACAATAGACTTTAGCTGAACCTTGATTCAAATTTTAAAGGAAAAATTAAATAAAACTTTAAAAAATTCAGACAATGAGGGAAATTTGACCACTAGATGTTTTGTATTACATTACTCTTAATTTTTTAGTTGTAATGATGATATTGTGGTTATGTATTTTTTTTTGTGGTTATGTATTTTTAAAGTATTTGTCTTTTAGAGAACTACACTGAAATGTATACAGGTAACATATAATACTTGGATTTGCTTGAAAATCATACAGTGGGTGGGGGAAAGGGAATGAGGAGGATACAAATGAAACAAAATTGTCTATGAGCTAGTAATTATTGATTGAGTGACAGATTCATAAACATCATTGCTATGAACCTTCCTACTTCTACACATGACTAAGTTTTTCTATAACAAAGTTAAAAAAAAATTATCAAGCATACCAAAAAACAAGACCATAAACCACATAATCAAAACAGAGGGGAAAAGAAAGTAAGAAAAAAATGAGATTAATTAGTTATCAGACCTGAACTTTATAACAGTAATATGTTCAAGACAGTAGATGTTAAGATAAAGAATTTCAGCAAAGTTCTGAAAACTATTAAGAGAATCAAAAGCTTTACAATGAAAATATACAATAACTGGAATTAAGATCTCAATACATGGCTTTAATACTAGATTACATACAACTTAAGGAAGGTAGGTCAAAAATAAATATCTAGACTGAAGTACAGACACACAAAAGACAAAAGGATGGAAAATACAGAAGAGCAAAAGAGAGAAGGAAGATGATGAAAAACATATAGCATTTATGTAACTGGAATTCCAAAAAGTGATGAAATCATGAAGCAGGACATATACTTGAAGAAACAATGGCTACAAAACTAACTTTTTAAAGCTCAAACCAGATTCAAGAATGAATCGTTCGCAAATAAATACAAAAAGAGACGTAGACACATCACAGTAAAACTGCTGAAGACCTAAGACAATAAGAAAATCTTAAAATCAGACAGATGAAGAAAAAACTTACCTTTAAAGAAGCAATAGTAAAACTGATGGCTGAATTCTCAGTATAAACTATTTAAGCCAAAAATTTTTTTAAATGGAATGACTTATTGAAAGAAGCAACAGCACCCACAAATCTGTAATTCAATACCCTATTTAAGTGTTTGTTGTCTGAAAATATATTTTATCTTCATTTTAAAAGACAAGCAAATATGGGAAAGATCATCCACAGGAGAACCACACTAAAGGAAATTCTAAAAGAAAAATGATCCCAGATGAAAGCCCAGAGATGCAAAAGAAAATGAACAGCAACAGAAAGGATAAAAGTGCGTAAATCTAAATGAATACTGACTTGACAATAACGTCTTACTGAACTTTAAAAATATAAGTAATTGGGCTTCCCTGGTGGCGCAGTGGTTGAGAGTCCGCCTGCCGATGCAGGGCAGGTTCGTGCCCCGGTATGGGAAGATCCCACATGCCGCGGAGCGGCTGGGCCCGCGAGCCATGGCTGCTGAGCCTGCGCGTCCGGAGCCTGTGCTCAACAACGGGAGAGGCCACAACAGTGAGAGGCCCACGTACCGCAAAAAACAATAAATATATATACATGTAAGTAATTAAAATACACTACAACAATAGTATAAAAGACAGGAACAGAATAAATGGAATTAACGTATTCTAAGGCCTTGCTACTCAAAGTGTGTACTAAAGACCAACAACATCAGCATCATGTGGAAGCTTTCTTAGAATGAAGACTCTCAGGCAAAATTCCAGACTGCTTGAATTAATCTGCCTTTTTAAGAAAATCTCCAGGTGATCATATGTACATTAAAGTTCCAGAGGCATCATTCTAAAGTACGGAAGGTAGAATACTAAAATAAATTCCAGTGTGAGAAATTCATAGTTAAGCAAGATTTACATAAAGAAGCAAGCAAAAAAAAAAATATGAGTACAAGATGAAGGACTCAGTTTTACTTCTGTTGAATTTGAGGATGAAGGATACTTAACTAAAGATGTCTAGGGGGCTTCCCTGGTGGCGCAGTGGTTGAGGGTCCGCCTGCCGATGCAGGGGACACGGGTTCGTGCCCCAGTCCGGGAGGATCCCACATGCCGCGGAGCAGCTGGGCCCGTGGGCCATGGCCGCTGAGCCTGCGCGTCCGGAGCCTGTGCTCCGCAACGGAAGAGGGCACAACAGTGACAGGCCAGCGTACCGCAAAAAAAAAAAAAAAAAAAAGTCTAGAACTAAGTTAAGGATATTGGTCTGACACTTGGAAAATCAGTCAGTGCTAGAAATATACTCTGAAAGATAATGAAGTCATGGCAGTAGACTGAATCCTTACTTCAACCTCTTCATAATATACACAGCAAAGGACTAAACCCTGAGTAATCTCCATACCGAAGAGATTAGAGTAACAAAACCCTGAATAAGGAAGGGGAAAATTTTAAGATTATGCAGCCCAGCAGTTCTCAAACTTTGTTTTCAGGGCTCCTTCACGTGCTTAAAAACTGAAAACTTGGGGCTTCCCTGGTAGCGCAGTGGTTGAGAGTCCGCCTGCCGATGAAGGGGACATGGGTTCATGCCCTGGTCCAGGAGGATCCCACATGCCGCGGAGCGGCTGGGCCCGTGAGCCATGGCCGCTGAGCCTGCGCGTCCGGAGCCTGTGCTCGGCAACGGGAGAGGCCACAACAGTGAGAGGCCCGCATACTGCAAAAATGAAACAAAAAACAAACAAAAAAACTGAAAACTTTAAAGAACTTATGTTTAGGTGATTTATATTTATCAGTATTTATTGTGTTTTGAATTAAAATTTAGAAATATTTATTCAATAGTTTATAAGCGATAAATTCATTACCTGTTTTCCATTTTTAAAAAATCAGTGACTTGAGTGGCGCTGTTTTAAATTTTTGAAAATATCTTTAGGGTCTGGCTTAATAGAAAACAGCTGGATTCTCATTAACTGCTTCTGCATTCTATATGCTGCCATATAGTTTTGGTAAAGCAAATAAAGAAAATCCATCCTTAAAAGATCTGAACATGGAAATAAGAGGACTATTTTAACAGCCCTGTCAGATAATTTTGGATATTCTTCGATATTACACCAAAACTCAATGAGTGTTAATTTTTTTAATTAATTTATTTTTATTCTTATTTATTTTTGGCTGCATTGGGTCTTTGTTGCTGGGTGCAGGTTTTCTCTAGTTGTGGGGAGTGGGGGCTACTCTTCGTTGCGGTGCGCAGGCTTCTTATCGCGGTGGCTTCTCTTGTCACAGAGCACAGGCTCTAGGCGCGCGGGCTTCAGTAGTTGTGGTGCATGAGCTTAGTTACTCCACAGCATGTGGGATCTTCCTGGACCAGGGCTCAAACCCGTGTCTCCTGCATTGGCAGGCGGATTCTTAACCACTGTACCACCAGGGAAGCCCCGAGTGTTAATTTCTAAAAGACAAGTTGCAATATGAAATCTAAAACTTTATCGGTACTGTTACATTAAAATCCACTGATCTATCTTGCTCTCTGAATAGACCTTTTGACCATAAACGATTTTGTAACATCATGCACTGGTGATATGGAAAATACTGGCTCACTAAGTTATGTAGATCTTTCCAGTGTTGACATATTTCATTACACAATATCAAAAAATCATATCATTAATAGTTCCATCAATCTCGTAAAAAAATCCGTACGTTTTGGGCAGCTGTCAAACTCAGTGACAGGTACAAGTTTTCCAAATCTTAATTTTTTCTTGAAAGCTCAATTTTATCACTGGCAACTAACACCATCAGTCTTCTTTGAAGTGACATGCTTGCCTCATTCATTCCAGAAAATGCACGCCATATACCCAAATCTGGATAACCTCTGAGTTAATCATTCTTTCAAATAAAAATGGAGTTTCATGAAAAAAGCAGCTAGTTCAGCTTACAACTCAATCACATGAGGGCACTTCCTTAAGACAACCATCTTACTGCAGTAAACAAAAGAAATGCTTTATATGCATTTCTCATTTCATCACAGGATATTAAAAGACATGCACATAAGCTTCTGAGATTTAATAATATTAATATCCATTGCTTCATCAAAGGCATAAAGTGAACATTTTTTTTTAAACAGCAAGTGCTTGGCAGCAAAGATTACATTAACTACTTAGTGCACTGTGTTATTTCCTGCAATGTGTTTTATCCACCATGCCTTTGCAGTACCAGTGAAAATATTAACCAAAAGGCAAATATGACTTACCTCTCAGACCCCTTGAAAGGCTCTCTGGGACCCCCAGGGTCCACACATCAAACTTTAAGAACCACTGATGGAACCAAATGAAGATACAGATTTAATAATAAAGGGTTATATGAAACAAAACATATCCCAATTGAAAAGGAAGTAAAACTGTTTCTATTCACAGATGACATGATCTTGTATAAATCCTAAGAAAGTCTTAAGGAATCACTAAAGAAAATTAATAAACAAGTAATCAATTGTATTTCTATACACTAGCAACAAGCAATGCAAAAATGAAACAGAGGACTTCCCTGGTGGCACTGCCAATGCAAGGGACACAGGTTCGAGCCCTGGTCCAAGAGCACTCCACATGCCACGGAGCAACTAAGCCCATGTGCCACAACTACTGAGCCTGTGCTCTAGACCCTGTGAGCCACAACTACTGAGCCCACGTGCCACAACCATGGAAGCCTGCACTCCTCAACAAGAGAAGCCACCGCAATGAGAAGCCCGTGCACCGCAACGAAGAGTAGCCCCCGCTCACCGCAACTAGAGAAAGCCTGCACGCAGCAATGAAGACGCAATGCAGCCAAAAATTTTTTAAAAAATTTTTAAATGAAACGTACAAAACAATTCCATTTACATCAGAAACAATAAAATTCGGAACTTCCCTGGTGGTCGAGTGCTAAAGAATCTGCCTTCCAATGCAGGGGATGTGGGTTCGATCCCTGGTCAGGGAACTAGGATTCCACATGCTGCAGGGCATCTAAGCCCACGCACCACAACTACTGAGCTCACGTGCCTCAACTAGAGCCCACGTGCTGCAACTAAGACCTAACGCAGCCAAAAATAAAATAAATAAATAAATATTTTTTAAAAAAAGGAGACTTTAATGTGACATCTCATGACTTAAAAAAATAAAATAAAATTCTTGGGAATATATTTAATAAGAAGAAATGCAAAACTTATACTCTGGGGCTTCCCTGGTGGCGCAGTGGTTGAGAGTCCGCCTGCCGATGCAGGGGACGCGGGTTCATGTTCCAGTCCGGGAAGATCCCACATGCCGCGGAGCGGCTGGGCCCGTGCACCACAACTGCTGAGCCTGCGCTCTAGAGCTCGCAAGCCACAACTACTGAGCCCGTGTGCCACAACTACTGAGCCCGTGTGCCACAACTGCTGAGGCCCGCACGCCTAGAGCCCGTGCTCTGCAGTGGGAGAGGCCACCGCAATGAGAGGCCCGCACGCCTAGAGCCCGTGCTCTGCAGTGGGAGAGGCCACCGCAATGAGAGGCCCGCTCACCACAACGAGGAGTGGCCCCCGCTCACCGCAACTAGAGAAAAGCCTGCGCACGGCAACGAAGACCCAACACAGCCAAATAAATAAATAAGTAAATAAATAAATAAAAGAAGGGATGTCTGCTTTAAAAAAAAAAAGAAGAAGAAGAAATGAGAGTCCAAAAACAAACCCATTCATCCACAGTCAACTGATTTTCAACAAAGCTGCCAAGATCACTCAATGGAAAATGTCTTTCTACAAATGGTGGCAGAACAACTGGACAGCCTCAT
Source organism: Tursiops truncatus (assembly GCF_011762595.2). Lineage (NCBI taxonomy): Eukaryota > Metazoa > Chordata > Mammalia > Artiodactyla > Delphinidae > Tursiops > Tursiops truncatus. The sequence goes on along the minus strand of NC_047047.1, from coordinate 37,695,148 downwards.
ACAAAAGGATGAAGTTGGACCCTTACCTCATACCGTGTGCAAGAAATTGACTCAAAATGGATCAAAGACCTAAATATAGGAACCAAAACTATTAAACTTACAAGAAAACATAGGGGTAAGTTCTTCATGCCTTTGGATTTGGCAATGCATTCTGGCAATAGACATGATACCAAAAGCACAAGCAACAAAAGAAATAAATAAACTGAACTTCAACATTAAAACCTTTTGTGCTTCAAAGAACAGTAGTGATAAAGTGAAAAGACTACCCACGGTATGGGAGAAAAAATTTGCGAATTATATATATCTGATAAGGGACGCGTGTCTAGAATATATATTAATGAACTCTGACAACCCAATAATAAAAAATAAATAACCCAATTAAAAAGTGAGCAAAGGATCTGAATGGACATTTCTCCAAAGGAGATATACAAATGATAAATAAGCATATGAAAAGATATTCATCATCATCATTCAACAGGGAAAGGCAAATCAAAACCACAGTGAGAGGAACTTCCCTGGTGGTCCAGTGGCTAAGGCTCCATGCTCCCAATGCAGGGGGCCTGGGTTCAATCCCTGCTCAGAGAACTAGATCCCACATGCCGCAACTAAGAGTCTGCATGCCGCAACAACAACAAAAAAGATCCCGCATGCCACAACTAAAGATTCCACATTAAAAAAACAAAACACAATGAGATACCACTTTAAGCTCACTAGGATGGCTAGAATAAAACAGTCAAAATAACAAGTGTTGATGAGGATGTTGAGGAACTGGAACCCTCATACACTGCTGAAGGGAATATAAAATGTTGCATCATTTTGGAAAACAGTTTGGCAGTTTTTCAAAATGTAAAACTGAGTTACCGTTTGACCACGTAATTCCACTCCCAGGTACCTGTGAGAAGTAAAAACTAAGTCCATGGAAAACGTTTTACACAAATGTTCACAGAAGCATTATTCATAAGAGCCAAAAGGTAGAAACAACCCAAATGTCCATCAACTGATGAATGCATTAACAAAATGTGGGGACTTCCCTCCTGGTCCACTGGTTAAGACTCCATGCTTCCACTGCAGGAGGCAAGGGTTTGTTGATCCCTGGTCGGGGAAGATCCTGCATGCCACACGGTGCGGCCAAAAAAAGAAAAAAAAAAATGGACTATGTTCATACAATGTCTATTATTCAGTCACAGAAAGGAATGAAGAACTGATACATGTCCAACATGGATGAATCTTGAAAATATGCTAAGTGAAAGAAGTCAGTCACAAGATATACTATTATTCCATTTATATGAAAGACTCAAAATAGGCAAATACATAGGGAAAGTAGACTCTTGCTTAGGGCTGGGAGGACAGGGGATTTAGAGTTATAGTTAAAAGGTGTGGGGTTTCTTTCTGAGGTGATGAAAGTGCTCTAAAATTGACTGTGGTGATGATTGCATAATTCTGTGAATACAGTGAAAGCCACGGAGTTGTACAGTTTTAATGGGTGACATGTAAGGTACGTATCTCAATAAAACTGTTATCAAAATAAAGCAAAATAATTAATGATAAAGGTGTGTGAAAATTCAATTTATAAGAAGAAATAAAAATACCTAGGAATAATTATAAAGGAAACGTGCAGAATCTACATAAAGGAAAAACCCCACAAAGTTTCACAAAGATTATATAAATGGGAAAGCACATTATGCTTCCTGAAGTGGCAGAATCAATACTGTAAGATGTCAACTCATGCTCCTATTTAAAAACATTATGCAATTTCAATAAAAATTCCAACAGAATGTGAGGCAAGGGGGGCAACACAACAACAAAAGAATTCTAAAGTTTTACCTCAAGGAATAAGTAACTTTTCACTAGCAATGTGGTTTAATATTTTCAGGTACTAAAATATATCATGAAGCAACTAAATTAAAACCAAACAATTAAACAATAAAAAGCTTAAAAATAGACCTCCAGGAATATACTCAAAAATTCTGTATAAGACAGAGGTGGCATATCAAAACAGTGAAAAACTAGATGGACGCTAAGATCAATGAGTAATAGTTTGGAAAAACTAATATTAGATCCACTTCATAACTTACACCAAAATAAATTCTAGATGGATTAAAAATTAAACAATTCATAAAAACTAGAAAAAAGCTTAACTGAATATCTGATCTCAGAGTGGGAAAAGCTTTTCTAAATAACAGTAGAATACTCATTAAAACTCAGGAACCAGAACTTCTCTGGTGGCACAGTGGGTAAGAATCCGCCTGCTAATGCTGGGAACACGGGTTCAAGCCCTGGTCTGGGAAGATCCCACATGCTGCAGAGAAAACTAAGCCCGTGTGCCACAACTACTGAGCCTGCGCTCCAGAGCCCACGAGCCACAACCACTGAGCCCGCGTACCACAAATACTGAAGCCCATGCACCTAGAGCCTGTGCTCCACAACAAGAGAAGTCACTACAATGAGGAGCCCGCTCACTGCAAGGAAGAGTAGCCCCCACTCGCCGTAACTAGAGAAAGCCCGCACGCAGCAACGAAGACCCAACGCAGCCATAAATAAATAAATTTAAAATAAATAAATAAAACTCAGAAACCAAATATGTCAATACAAACAATGCAAAAATCCTCAATATCTGAACTCTTGCAGGAACCAAGTAGTTTTGGATAGTGACTATATCTGTTTTTCCTCTACTATATGGATTCTTCAAAATATCTAATGCAAATAAACAGGCACTCTCAAATACTACTGTTGGGGTATAAATTAGTATAACACTTCTAGTAGGCAATTTACCAACAGAAGCCTTAAAAGTTTCTACCTATTGACCCTGGACATGACCCAAATTTCTATGCGCAAGGATATTTTAATTTATTTTTTTCTTCACAGGAAAAACGCTAGTTAAATACGTGTTATATTCAAAAGACTAAAAGTAGGCTGCCATTAAATTCTGTTCTCAGATATACATAAGTAAATGAGAAAATGCTCCTTAAAAAAGCAAACAGTACATATGAAATCAATTTTTTATAAATACCGAAAATTAGCTGGAATAATATATACCAAAGTTTTAACAAAACTCTTTTTACTGAAATAACCATTTCTCCAATTGCAATCATTAAAAAGAAAATTACTCAAAGATCAACTTAAATTCTATCAACTCCATGAAGCCTTCTCCAATCTTAGAAAACTAAACTCCTCCCACTGCACTTCAGCTATATATACTTTAATGGAATTTACCATTTGTCTTTTCATACCATTGTTTTTTGTATATTTCTTACACTGGCACTGTGTTAAGTGTTGATATGCATTATCTTATTTAATCCTCACAAAATCCCTGTATTTAAGTCATTATTATCCTCATTTTCAAGTAAGTAAGAAGGCATTAAGAGATTAAGGAACATAACCAAAGCCAGAGATCTAATAAATGACAGGAACAAGACTTGAACTCAGGTCTGTAAGATCAATGATCACTCAACTATTATCCTACTGCCTCATCTGTATTGTACTCTGACCTTCCTTAAGAATAGATATACATCTAAATGTATCTCTGTATCTACCACAGCATACAGCAAATGCTTACATGTATAAAATATTCAATATATTTGTTATATATTGAAAAAAAGTATTCAAACATAAAGAGTTAAGGTAAGACACACAAAAAATAATCAAGTCAGTAAATAGAATGTTAAGAAATGGTTTTTGGAAAAAGATGCAGACCTACTAGAGAATGCACTTGAGGATACGGGGAGGGGAAGGGTAAGCTGGGACAAAGTGAGAGAGTGGCATGGACATATATACACCACCAAACGTAAAATAGATAGCTAGTGGGAAGCAGCCGCATAGCAGAGGGAGATCAGCTAGGTGGTTTGTGACCACCTAGAGGAGTGGGATAGGGAGGGTGGGAGGGAGGGAGATGCAAGAGGGAAGAGATATGGGGACATGTGTATATGTATAACTGATTCACTTTGTTATAAAGCAGAAACTAACACACCACTGTAAAGCAATTATACTCTAATAAAGATGTTAAAAAAAAAAATGGTTTTTGGGACTTCCGTGGTGGCGCAGTGGTTAAGAATCCGCCTGCCAATGCAGGGGACACGGGTTCGAGCCCTGGTCCAGGAAGATCTCACGTGACATGGAGCAGCTAAGTCCATACGCCACAACTACTGAGCATGCGCTCTAGAGCCTGCGAGCCACAACTACTGAGCCCACATGCCACAACTACGGAAGCCCGCGCACCTAAAAGCCCGCGCTCCGCAACAAGGAAGCCACCGCAATGAGAAGCCTGCGCACCACAACAAAGAGTGGCCCCTGCTCCCCACAACTAGAGAAAGCCCATAAGCAGCAACAAAGACCCAACAGAGCCAAAAATAAATAAATGAATGAATGAAATTTAAACAAGCAAGCAAACAAACAAAAAGAAATGGTTTTCAATTTTCCAAACTGGACCCAGCAGAACGACTCCTGCAAAGAAGGGTGAAGAGAAGAAGGCCATTCAACCATTCTGGTTAGCAACCAGAGACTATACCATCAACATTCACAAGTGCATCCAGAGTCAGCTTCAAGAAGCATGCCCCTCAAGCACTGAAAGAGATCCAGAAATCTGCCATTTAGAAAACAGGATCTCCAGATGTGCACACTGACACCATGCTCAACAAAACAGTATGAGCCAAAGAATTAGGAATGTCCCATACTGTATCCATGTGTGGTTATCCAGAAAACACAATGAGGATGAAGATTCAATAAACAAACTCTAGGGACTTCCCTGGTAAGACTCCACGCTCCCAATGCAGGGGGCCCAGGTTCGATCCTTGGTCAGGGAACTAGATCCCGCATGCATGCCACAACCAAGAAGTCTGCATGCCACAATTAAGCTCCCGCATGCCGCAACTAAGACCCAGTGCAGCCTAAATAATTTTTTTAAAAAAATACACTTATAAAATAAATAGACAAACTCTATACGTTGGTTACCTAGGTACCTGTCACCACTTTCAAAAACTTAGTTGATGTGGATGAGAACTAACTGTTGACTGTCAAAAAAAGTTACAAAACTGCCAAAAAAAAAAAAAAAGTTTTCAGTATACCAGTGTACTAGATATCTGTGTGCTTGCTGTCCAAAAACAATTTCACCTTCTTCATAATCACAACATGCCAAATTTCTTTTGGGGTAACACTTACCATTTTTTAGCTATGAGGTTTGGTGGGATCAGCTTCAGGAATAGGTCATCAGTTTAAGCCAACCAAAATCCATCCTCTTTGAACTCTACTTCAGGAATAAGGCCCATAATAAAAACATGGGCCAATGATCTATGAAGCACCATCTGCTAGCCAGGTTTTGGAAAAAGCAGCTTCCTTGCTCTTGTACAGTAGGTTTCAGAAGAGATTCTCTCTTTTTTGCTCTGCGTAGTATAAACATGTGATTTGCAAACAGTGTAGTATAAAGATGGTGTGCAGTAGCCATTTCTGCTACTCTGAGAAGGGCCAAACTAAGGTCAAAACCAAGGAGGCACAGCAGAGCAAGCCACAGAGAAATGAAGTCTTGATAATGCTATGAATCTGCAGATTAAGAGTAGACCACACTAGGAGAAAAGGAACCCTCCTACACTGTTGGTGGGAATGTAAATTGGTTCAGCCACTATGGAAAACAGTATGGAGGTTCCTCAAAAAACTAAAAATAGGGGCTTCCCTGGTGGCACAGTGGTTAAGAATCCGCCCACCAATGCAGGGGCCACGGGTTCAAGCCTTCATCCAGGAAGATCCCACATGCCGCGAAGCAACTAAGCCCGTGCACCACAACTACTGAGCCTGCGCTCTAGAGCCCACGAGCCACAACTACTGAGCCCACATGCCACAATTATTGAAGCCTACATGCCTAGAGCCCATGCTCCACAACAAGAGAAGCCACCGCAATGAGAAGCCCACACACCACAACGAAGAGCAGCCCCCGCTCGCCACAACTAGAGAAAGCCTGTGCGCAGCAACGAAGACCCAATGCAGCCAAAAATAAATAAATAAAGTAAATAAATTTATTTTTTTTAAAAACTACAACGAGAACTACCATATGATCCAGCAATCCCACTCCTGGGCATTTATCCGGACAAAACTAATTCAAACAGATACACACACCCTTACGTTCACAGCAGCACTATTCACAATAGCCAAGATATGGGACAATGTAAATGTCCATCACCAGACAAACAGATAAAGGAAATGTGGTACGCATATACAATGGAATACACCTCAGCCATAAAAAAGAATGAAATAATGCCATTTGCAGCAACATGGATGGACCCAGGGCTCATCATACTTAGCTAAGCAAGTCAGAAAGAAAAAGACAAATACCATATGATATCACTTATATGTGGAATCTAAAATATGACACAAATAAACCTACCTACAGAACAGAAACAGACTCACAGTCAGAGAGAACATACTTGTGGTTACCAAGGTGGGGGGGGGGGGTGGGGGAGGGATGGATCGGGAGTTCGGGGTTAGTAGATGCAAACTATTATATACAGAATGGATAAACAGCAAGGTCCTACTGTATACCACAAGGAAACTATATTCAATATCCTGTGACAAATCATAATGGGAAAAGAATATAAAAAATAATGTATATACATGTATAACTGAATCACTTCACTGTACAGCAGAAATTAGCACAACACTGTAAATCAACTATACTTCAATTAAAAGACAAAATCAAACAAACAAAAAAAGAGTAGACCATACCAGAACATAGCACACACCTGCACTGCTCAGGTACAACTTTTTAAAAACTCCTTTTTCAGGACTTCCCTGGTGGCGTGGTGGTTAAGAATCCGCCTGCCAAGGCAGGGGACACAGGTCGAGCCCTGGTCCAGGAAGACCCCACATGCCGCGGAGCAACTAAGCCCATGCGTCACAACTACTGAGCCTGCGCTCTAGAGCCTGCGCTCTAGAGCCTGCGAGCCACAACTACTGAGGCCGTGCACCACAAGTACTGAAGCCCGCGTGCCTAGACCCCATGCTCCGCAACAAGAGAAGCCACTGCAATGAGAAGCCCGTGCACCGCAACGAAGAGTAGCCCCCGCTCGCCACAACTAGAGAAAGCCTGCGCGCAGCAACTAAGACCCAACACAGCCAAAAATGAACAAATAATAAATTTTTTTTAATTAAAAATAAAATAAAAAACTCCTTTTCCTTTCTGCCAAATGGGGTGTTCTTTCTGGTTCTTGCAACAGAGTCCTGACTTGGGTTCAAAAACTAATTCCCAATCTTAGATTTTTAATCCATAAGGGTTAATCTCAAGGGACATTCAGGGAAAAAAACAAAACACAACTTAACAAAATGAGGGTTTTTTTTTTTTTAAATCAATGAAGCACCTTTTTATGAAGGGGGGTGCTGAGCAAGACATCACAAAAGCAAGGATTGACAGTACTTGAAATGTCCCCAAAATTTGAGAAAACAGGAAAAACTACCACATCCAGCCTACCCTCATCTTCCATTAACCACCTCCAGTGATCTTAAGATTTTTCAGATATTTTAGCAGATACATATTGATCCTAGTATGTGTAGACGCTGTGAAACTCAGTTAATGTAAGCTAGTCACAATCACAGAACTTGTAACCCTGTATAATAAAAAGACATTAAAGGGAATTCTCTGGTGGTCCAGTGGTTAGGACTCTGCGTGTTCACTGCTGAGGGCGAGGGTTCAATCCCTGATCAGGGAGCTAAGATCCCACAAGCCACGCGGTGCAGCCAAAAAAAATAAAAACTAAAAAGACATTAAATAAGTAAATAAAAATAAATACATAATTCTAAACTGTGGTAAGTGGGGACTTCCCTGGTGGCACAGTGGTTAAGACTCCACACTCCCAATGTAGGGGGCCCGGGTTCGATCCCTGGTCAGGGAACTAGATCCCACATGCATGCCACAACTGAGGAGCCAGCACAACCAAATAAATAAAATAAATAAATAAAAAATAAAAATAGTTTAAACTGTTGTAAGTGCTATGAAGGATAAGAACCTGAACTACTTCAGACTGGATGCTCAATAAAGGCCTCTCTGAAAAACTAAAGGCATAGAAAGGTGATTAAGTTCCAGGGAAAAATAAAGGCTCAATGGCAGTAAAGAACATCACTGAAAGAAAACAAAGCAAGCAAGGGGATGAAGTTAGCAGTGCCTATGTCATGCAGAGTCGCACAAATCTGGTAAGCTAGTCCACTCCCCTCATTCCCAGTAACTATTCCAACCAGTTAAAGGCCCAGTTCATCTTCCACTTTCCTTGAAACCTTGCCTAATCCACTTTAGCCAGAATTAATCTCTCTATAGTCCCTTTGTTTTTCATGGGTTTCCCAACTCCCAAAGTCAAGTTCCTCTTTAAAAAACTAAAAACAGAACAGCATGGTTAGAGAAAAGTATACTGAGTAGGAATAAGAACTAAATTCTAGTCCAAGCTCTGCTACTTACTAGCTATGTAACCTTGGCCAAATCATTCTATTTCTCATGATTTTTATGAGGTGCCATGAAGATATGTGAAACTGCACAGTATTCAAATAGCTTCAGAAGCTGTCTGTCTCTGTGTTGTATATAATTCAACACAATATTTCAACTGCATAAGCACTGCACTACTACCTACAATACTTGAAAACAGTTTCATATTGTGCTGGCTTTTTCAGCACCAACATTGTTAATGGTTTTCAAGCTTATTTATAAAGCACCTACACCCTTTGCTCCCCTGCCAAAAAAATCTTACATGGAGCCCCAATTTACAAAACAGATCAAAATGAGCTTTTCATCTTGAAACAGATTCCAAAGTCACCCTCACTGCCCTGAAATAGGGACAATGCCACTCCAAAGAATAGTTTCAAAACTGAGGCTCATTACTATAAATCTTGAAGAAGAAAGAATTAAGGACAAGATTCTGTGGCTTGCCATCAGTGAAATCCCTCAAAGTTGACCAAAAAAAACCCTCATTTCTTTCACAGGGATAGCTTCAGATTCTGTCAAGTGCCTTCATGTAATCAAAATATGTCATATCTATAGTGATAGTTCCAGGTTTTACCATATTTACTTCTATATCAAAATAAAATGAGATTGGTTTAACATAAGTTACTAGTGCCACATCAATTTTTTACTATCCTTTCACTCTTTAGTAAGTGCTTGATTACTTAATAGTGGCAAGTTTCTCTTATAGCTTCCAAAATAATACCTGCCAATATCTGCTTTTCTAGAAATTTAATAAGCTAAAGGTTCATAATCACACACAACCATAGCTCTATCCCCTTCGCTGAAAAGAATCTGCCATTCCTGAAGATTTTTAACTCTTAACACTACTGATAAAGCTCTCATTATTCCTTACCAATCTAGAGGTTAGAGTCTCTCTTAATGTGAGATTTATCCTGAGGGTTTGCGGATTCCTCTTAGAAGGGAAAATGGAAAAATTATTAGAGTAAAACAACATTCTCCTGATCACCACCCTCTAATATACCCACCCAAGCAGTGGGTCCACTATCCCCTTATCTTACTTTGAACACAACTTCAAAAGCTCTATTGTCTTAAGCATTTTCATGTCTCAATTTATTCTGAGTTAGTGCTCTTACTACTGCTCTTATACTTCTACATTCATCATTGGTTACTGAGCCTTTCTCAATAATCGGAATAAAGTTCATGATCTGGCAGCAAAGTTACCCAGAATAAAAAGTCCTTTCCAAATTTGTCTTATGGTGGTTTAGAACCAATACATTGCTAAAACAGCCCCACAGACCTCAGAGTCAAAATAAACACTTTAAGATTATGAAGGCTTTACACTCATGCTCTAATGTTGGAAGGACAATTTTTAAAAAGTTTTATCATATTGCCAGATTTCCTTCCAGATATGCTGCATGAACTACTCAGCAATGTGATTTCAGAGGCTATCTTCAAGGTGATAATCAGACAATTACAAAGTCATTAACAACCCAAATGCCCATCATTAGAGGACTGATTAAGTTACAGTATGACCAAGTAATGGAATACTACACTAAAGCCATTAAAAATGATAATGTAAGTACATATTAACATGGAAAGGTAGTTACATCTTATTAGTAAAAATAATATAAGGACTTCCCTGGTGGCGCAGTGGTTAAGAATCCGTCTGCCAATGCAGGGGACACAGGTTCGGGCCCTGGTCCGGGAAGATCCCACGTGACATGGAGCAACTAATAAGCCCATGCACCCCAACTACTAAGGCTGCACTCCAGAGCAAGCCACAACTACTGAAGCCTGCACACCTAGAGCCCGAGCTCCCCAACAAGAGAAGCCGCCGCAATGAGAAGCCCGCGCACCGCAACGAAGAGTGGCCCCCGCTCGCCACAACTAGAGAAAACCCGTGGGCAGCAGCGAAGACCCAACTCAGCCATAAATAAATAAATAAATTTATTTTAAAAAATAATAATATAGAGTAATATGTAATCAGTTTATTTACACGAAATAGTGTATCTGAGGAAAGAGAGAAAAGAATGACTTAAGAGATGTTTGCCAAAACATGAACGATTTCTTTGGTAAACAGTTTCGGTTATCCTAATTTTCTTTATTATTTTCTGCACTATTTGATTTTTTTCTAAAAAAGCAGGTATCCTTTTTAGAATGAAAAACAACAAGGCTACCTTTATTCTCTTCAAAAAGACTAAACACACTGGTAAAGAGATGAGTACGCAAACAACAGAGGTTCTTAAGCTTTTTCCTGCCACCAAACACCACAGATGACACCTGCCCAACATGTTCCAAGAAAGTAAGCCAGATTATAATGAAGCACTCACAGCTGAAGATTACACCTAATTTCCAATACAGGAGAGCTCATCATGGGGCAATACTTGAATCAAAACTCTTCTGGTTGCACATTAACTCAAATAGTATGTACAGGGGAGACAGCTAAATAGGAGCACTAGCTTCAGTATTAGAAAGCCACCAGGGGGCTGGGCTTCCCTGGTGGCGCAGTGGTTGAGAGTCCGCCTGTCGATGCAGGGGACACGGGTTCGTGCCCCGGTCCGGGAAGATCCCACATGCCACGGAGCAGCTGGGCCCGTGAGCCATGGCCGCTGAGCCTGCGCGTCCGGAGCCTGTGCTCCGCAACGGGAGAGGCCACAACAGTGAGAGGCCCGCGTACCGAAAAAAAAAAAAAAACAAAAAGAAGAAAGCCACCAGGGGAACTTCCCTGGTGGCAGAGTGTATAAGACTCCACACTCCCAATGTAGGGGGCCCGGGTGTGACCCCTGGTCAGGAAACTATATCCCACATGCATGCCACAATTAAATGAGCCCTGGAGCCACAACTAAGGAGCCTGCCACAATTAAGACCTGGTGCAGAGAAATAAATAAAAAAGAAAGCCAAGAGGGTATTAACTTCTGTCTCTTTATAGAGCTTCAATATCAACTATTTCCAAAAATTTGCCCCAATTCTCTTCTGCAAATAGTCTCCGCCACCAGGGAAGCCTTACCTGGCTCTTTAGTTCAAACATTCTGACAGGAAAAAATCTGATTGATGGACAACAGTCTCACCAATCCACCAGGTCAGAAGTCTATTTGGAATCCAATCAGCGATGGTTAGGGAGAAAGGTCTTTCAGGGGATGTAAACTAGAAGGTCCCTAGAAGAGGTTATAGCCAGGGCAGGAAGGGAAACCTGTCCCTTCCATAGTTAAAATTTAAAAAAGTGCAAGAGAATGGGCTTCCCTGGTGGCGCAGTGGTTAAGAATCCACCTGCCAATGCAGGGGACACAGGTTCAAGCCCTGGTCCAGGAAGATCCCACATGCCATAGAGCAACTAAGCCCGTGTGCCACAACTACTGAACCTGTGCTCTAGAGCCCACGAGCCACAACTACTGCAGCTCGTGTGCCTAGAGCCCGTGCTCCGCAACAGAAGCCACCACAATGGGAAGCCAGCACACCGCAACGAAGAGTAGCCCCTGCTCACCACAACTAGAGAAAGTCCATGCACAGCAACGAAGACCCAACACAGCCAAAAATAAATAAAATAAATAAATAAATTTATTTTAAAAAGGTGCAAGAGGAGGCAATGTGTATCCTACATCAGTTCTCAATTAACTGAGTAACCTACATTTGGAGACTTTTTAATTTCTATGGAATTTGAGAGAAAAATAACATTAACAGGTGTTAATCACATTAAAAGGTTAAAAGTCCAATTATTTTCCTGGTATATAAAATCTTAAATAAAAGTAATTTAGTGGGCTTCCCTGGTGGCACAGTGCTTAAGAACCCACCCGCCAATGCAGGGGACACGGGTTCAAGCCCTGGTCCGGGAAGATCCCACATGCCGTGGAGCAACTAAGCCCGTGCACCACAACTACTGAGCCTGTGCTCTAGAGCCCACAAGCCACAACTACTGAGCCCACGTGCCACAATTACTGAAGCCCGCAGGCCTAGAGCCTGTGCTCCACAACAAGAGAAGCCACTCAATGAGAAGCCCGCACACCACAATGAAGACCTAATACAGCCATAAATAAATACATAAATAAAAGTTATTTAGTGAAATTTCATCCCACAGACTCAAATCTCACCACCTATATAGAAAAATTTTTGCCTTTTTGCATTATCTATTAATTTAGAACATATTGGACTTCCCTGGTGATGCAGTGGTTAAGAATCCACCTGCCAATGCAGGGGAAACAGGTTCGAGCCCTGTTCCGGGAAGATCCCACATGCCACAGAGCAACTAAGCCCATGTACCATGACTACTTAAGCCTGTGCTCTAGAGCCCATGAGCCGCAACTAATGAGCCCACATGCCACAACTACTGAAGGCCGGGCGCCTAGAGCCCGTGCTCCGCAACAAGAGAAGCCACCGCAATGAGAAGCCTGCGCAGCACAACGAACAGCCACCCCCGGCTCGCCGCAACTAGAGAAAGCCCACGTGCAGCAACAAAGACCCAACACAGCCATAAATAAATAAATAAATTTATTAAGAAAAAAATTAGAACACAGTTGGTTAGGGTGGATACTTATTATAAGTACATACCTACTGATTTATGAACAAGCAATATATGTAATATAATCTGCACTTTCAGCATAATAATCCACAAACTCTCATATCTAAATCACTACTGACAATAGGCCCAAGAACACTGAGCCTAGGTACTCACATTCTTCTACAAAAACTTTGCATTAACTAAAATATTCACTAGGCACCTACTCTCTACAAGGCACTATATTAGTACTGGGAAAAGAAGAAACAAAATATGACCCCTGACTTTAAGGAATTCAGCATCCAGAAAGGGAGGCTGTTGTCTATTAAAAAAGGGGGGGGGGGGCAGGGGCATGGCCTGTAACTTAAGTACATATTCTTTTTTTTAAATTTTATTTATTTATTTATGTTCGGCTGCCTTGGGTCTTCATTGCCGCACGCCGGCTTTATTTAGTTGCGGTGCGCAGGCTTCTAACTGCGGTGGCTTCTCTTGTTGCAGAGCACAGGCTCTAGGTGCACAGGCTTCAGTAATTGTGGCTCGCGGGCTCTAGAGCGCTGGCTCAGTAGTTGTGGCACATGGGCTTAGTTGCTCCGCAGCATGTGGGATATTCCCAGACCAGGGCTCAAACCCGTGTCCCCTGCATTAGCAGGCAGATTCTTAACCACTGCGCCACCAGGGAAGCCCCATTATTAAACATATAAGAAACATTAACACGTTTCATGAATATAGTGCTAAACCTAGCTATCAATAGCTATCACTGACAATGCAGTCTGCTATTAAAAATCTACACACTGTAGTGCTTTATGGTTTATAAGTTACTTTATAAAGATATGAGTTGAAATTGTATTATGATCTTTGAAAAATAGTACTTCAAATAGTAACTGTTTTAAGAGTATATATTCTTAGCAAGATTAATTTACCAAATTAAAAATTTTGGTAATTTGGTATTTTGTATTGTAGTAAAATCAAATTTCCAATTTTCAGTATCAGTTCAAATTTCAGAATTAAATGTCTACCAAAAAATGTTATGTTACTAATGATTTTTCATGCCTATATACTTATATTTTTAAAAACCCCAGAAATGTTTAGTTTACTAAAGAGCTCACTGCTAACAACATTTAGATATATTAAGACATTCCCATTCAGCTACATTTACCACCACTTTTATTATTTTTTTTTTTCTTTTAGAAGAAAGAAGAATTTACTACTTGTAGCAAGTAAGGTGAACACCAGGGATCTCTCCCAAAGCAATGTCTCTACCACCACTTTTAAATTCTTTCTACAATTACCACAAAATTATGCCCAAATTTGTGAAAACACATAAAAATTTAGTAATTTTTTACTTTGCCATTCAGTGTATTCATAATGTCTTCCATTTGAATAGATCATCGTAAAGTTTATACAGTACAGCATAATGGTTAAAGAGCATGGTCTTCTAGAAGACGTGAGATAAGTCCCGTGCAAATTCTGACTCCACCAAATAAAGTCATGTGACTCTAAGCAACTTACGTAAACTCTAAGCCTTGGTTCTCTTATCTAAAAAGGGTGATAAAGTACCTACCTCAAAGAATGGAAAAAGTTCCCAACACAAATGGCTCAATAAAGTATACTTTAAAAATAAAAATGCAAATACTGATGGAATACCTTGAGTTCTAGCTTAGATCTGACTACTAACTAAGCAGGTGACAGGTGATTTTTAGCAAACCACTTAGCCTGAGGTTCAATGTTTTCACAGTTAAAATTGAGATACTAGGGAATTTCCTGGTGTCCCAATGGTTAGGACCCTGCGCTTTCACTGCGGTGGGCCCAGGTTCAATTCCTGGTGGGGAAACTAAGATCCCGCAAGCTGCACAGCAAGGCCAAAAGAAAAAAGAGAGAGATACTAATACTTGCTCCTGCCTATCACAAAGGATACTTAGGAACGACAAATGAATTGCCCATTTAAAACATTTCGTAAAGGGTTAATTCACTAAACACACAGAGTAAAATCCACAACACACAAATGGTTTAAAAGATGGATGTACATTTAAAGCCATTTTCACTCTGCTCTCCAGAAATTTACCCCAAGGCAAACAGTGACCTCAATTTACTAGTTGAGCTAGCAACGCTGATAGCCCAGAGCATAATTTCAGGCCTCCAGCTTCTCAACATTCAGAAATGCTTTTAGCTTTAGTAAACTAGCTCACAAAGGTAGCTATTAAAGTAGCAAATATACAAAGTCAAGCGAACAAGCAAAGGGATATAAACTTAAAATTATTTGCTAAACTGAATGCAACCCCACAAACTGATAGGTGCAAAGTTCACTCAATACATTCCACATTTTAAAACATCTTCCCTTAAAAAAAAAAAAAAAAAAAATCTTCCTTATTAAAAACAAAGCATTGAAAAAAATATGAAAACCCAAATATGTTAGTGCTGTTGAAACTGGTTATTCTAACACTAAAGCCAAATGCTATTTTCAAATGTAATTTCAAGTTTTAAGATACCCGTCAAGACTACTAAAAAAGGGTATAAGGAGGTCCTTATCACCAAGTCCTTAGCCTGGTTCCATGGACACGCTTCAATGGGCCCTTAACCTACAGGCAAAACTGTACTGTGTCTGAATACCTGTATATGGTTCTATGCTGAGAGCTTCACATTCTCAGCAGGACTAGAGGTATAACTGGTAATATTAATATTCTCATCAAAAACTGATGACAAAGAAAGCTATTTACTATCTTCTGTCATCAATTTTTAGTTTAACTACATTACATTCTGCCAGATTTAAAAATAAACGTTTCATAGGAAGTCCTTAACCTTATCAAAACTCTGAGCATATCAGATATAAAGCTATACTATCCACATCATGTCTACCTTTTCATTTAAAACACAAAATTTTTAGATTATACACTTACTGGTGTGTCAAGGAAGACTTCTTTAGGTTTGATCAGTGTTTGTAAATTTGACAAGAAATAAGTTTTTGGTATTTTAATTCTATCCAACACACCACCTAAAGATATACTAATTTTACGGACTTCCCTGGCAGTCCAGTGGTTAAGACTCTGTGCTTCCAATGCAGGGGGCTCGGGTTCAATCCCTGGTCAGGGAACTAAGATCCCACGTGCCATACGGTGTGGCCTAAATAAATGAATAAAGTTTCTTATAAAAAAACAAATATATATATATACTAATTTTATTTCTTCTCTTAATTGTTATGGGGAGTTATATTGAAAGATGAATTCTGAGCACATTATTTTGGGACTTTAACTCTGAATTTCTAATCAAGGATGAAATGATGCTCATCTTTACACAACCTATGGGGGAAAAAAGGACAGACTTAATATATAATTATTGTGAGATTATAAGAAAGACTTATAACCTACTTTAATTCAATAAGTTTTATCAAGTTCCAGCCATTAGGCTCCAACCCAGTCATGGATAAGTGTTACCATAATGAGATACAGTAATACCCTCTGCTCTCTGGGAACTTGAGCATCTTATGTTTGAGATACAGGAACTACACAAAGGGAAAATGAAAACAACTGTAAAAGAACTGGGGGTGGGGGCAGTGGAGAAGCAACTAGTCATAGCTTGGTATAGTCTACAAATAAAATTACTGAAGTAATTTCTTTTTAAGGAAGCTTCATTGTCAGATTAGAGTTTAAAGGGCAAATTTTTAAACTGAGCTTTATAGGAAATATTAAGAAACAAAGTATTTTTCATACACAAACAGAAAATCCTTATCTGTTCATTAAAACAGGTTTCTTAAGGGTCTGCATGGCCAGATTTTGTGAACCTGGTTCAATTAACCATATTTAATTAAAGGTAACAAAAGCTAAATTGCTAACTCCATAAATCGATTGCATTTTTGAGTGCTTCTAGACAAAGTTCTAGGGGTTTCCCAAATAACCCTCAATAGAACCCTTCATTATGTCTCTTTTCAAAAGGTAATAAGGATTAGCAAACTTTAGTTTCTTTAGATACTATGTTTAAAATTAATTGTCATAGTTAGGTTTAAAATAATTTTTAAACACCAACGAAACTATTAAAAGCAGTTTTCTCCTAATATATAAGACAGCAAAGCTATTCATTTTCCAGTTTCAGAAAAACCAAGCCATAATTACACAACTGACATTTGAGACATTTAAAATAGAGTTCACTGAAATAAGTACTAAAGAATTAAGTTTATCATTTCATAAACCACCTACACCAAAAATAAAAGTACCTCAAAATAAATACAAATAACCTTAAAATTCTAGGAAAATTTGGAATGACACAAATACTGTATAGTTTGAATTTGTGCAACAGCCTGCTTCCACCTGTCAGGAAGTAAATAGAGTTGAAAGTAAACTAGAACCCTTCCACTTTTATTATTGCCTTTGGTCAATAAAGTAAAATTCAAACACAAACAAGACTATACACTTTATAATCAATTGTTTTTAAGAATGGTATTAGAAAATAGACAATTTGGAAGTCTTTCGAAATACCACACACAAAACACAAATCCAAAACCCACAAAAGGTGTTCGTGAGTATTTTCTCAACAATCAACTTTTTGTAAATTAATCTTTTATGTAATTCACCTCGTTCCAACTAGGCCTTTGGGCCCAGAAATAGTTTGCAATACGTCTTGTTTCTTTAAGCTAAAATACCGTCTTACAAGGGTCTGGAGTAAAATAAATGAAAGGAATCTAACTAGAAAAGAGCAGTGCACGCTCTGTAATAAAAGCATACGGAATAAGGCCTTTCATTCCAGGAGACAGGCCATGACTATCCCGGGATGGTACCTGTAGTACAGTACTCTCCTCAAGAGAAGAGAATTTACCATTAAAACGACGAATGGTACACTAAGAAGAAACATCATTAATTAATTTTTTTAATAGGTATAAAGGTTCCAGTCATCACTATCAGCTCATTTTCAGCTATTTAAGGTCAGAGAGAAAGGTTTAATACAACCCACACACCCCCAAGAGACGGGAAAACCACCAACCACCTCGCAGGGAGTTATAATGAAAATTAGCAGGTAAGAGGCCTAGGCAGCACGCTGAAAATCAAAGAGGGCGGCCGGAGGGTCGAAGGGTTCGGACTACAGAGGAGAGCCTCGTCCTCGGACCCCACCTCCCCTCACCTTCCCGGCAGGGCGAAGGAGGCGAAGGCTCATTAGTGCCTACGTTAATTGACACCTGTAATGAGGAAACTTTCCGAGAGCGGAGACCGCTCAGGCCCGGCCTGGCCGGAGCTCCGCGACGGCCCCCTCTCGGGCGCCCAGGTAACCGGGCCGGACTGGGCCCGAGGCGCCGCAGCGGCCGCGCCACCGCGCACCTTCCCGGAGCGCTAGGCCCGCAAGCCGCCCGGCTCGGCCGTCGCCTCCCGCAGGCCACGGCAGCTCGGGGAAGCCGGAGAGCGGCGCGGGGACCCCAAACTGTGCACCCCGACAGGCCGCCGCCGCGGCTACTTACTTTCATTTAACACCTCCACCAGGTCTGCGCAGTTCTCGCACATCGTTCGGCCGCCGCCCC
This sequence comes from Tursiops truncatus, assembly GCF_011762595.2. NCBI lineage: Eukaryota > Metazoa > Chordata > Mammalia > Artiodactyla > Delphinidae > Tursiops > Tursiops truncatus. The sequence continues at coordinate 37,676,734 of NC_047047.1, read as the reverse complement.
CCCCCTCCCCCGCTTCGGATCGCACTGACTGATCCCGACCGGCGGGGGGGAGGGGAGAGAGGCGGAGGAGGGGGCCGGCCGGCCGGGCGGGGAGGCGACTAGGGCGGGCGGCGGCGGGGACGGGGCGGGGAGCAGGAGAATGGGGGAGGGGGCCGGCGGTCCCCGGAGCGGGCGGGGGAGAGGAGGGGGGCGAGGGGAGGTGCGCAGGCCGGAGGGGCGCTGAGGCGCCGGCGGCTGGGAAGGGGGGGAAGGACGGGGGGAGGGGAGAGGGAGGGAGGGGGCGGGTGGGGAGAGAAGCAGCAGAGTCACTTCACCGACCAGACGCCGCGGCCACCGCCGACGCCGCCGCCATTTTAATAGAGCGTTCGGGCTGCGCTCGGCTCTTTCCGTCCGGGCGAAGGAGCCGACGAGAAGCGCCTCGCGCTCTCATTCCTCCGCCTCCCTCCCTCTCTTCGCCTCCCGCCCTCCCACCTCCCCCTCCGCACACACGCCGCACGCCCCACACCCCGCCGCGGCCAGCTCGCCGCCCTCCCTTTCCTCTTCCGTCGAGTCTCCCCGCCCTCGGTCCACCCCCTCCGCGCGCTTGCCCACCCCGCCCAGCCCGGATCTCTGTCAGCGGCCGGAAGGGAAGCGCGGAGCCAGCGCGGCCGCGGGGGGAGGCCGGGTGACTCGAAGAAGATGGCGGAGCAAAGGGCTGGTCGCGGTTGCGCGGCGTCGCCCACCGCGGCTACTCCGGGAGCCCGGAGGACCAGCGAGCGCCGGGTCGCGAGCGCCGCCCTTTCCCCCGCCCCTGCGCTTCGCCATTTTAACTCCGGGTCCCCGAGGGGGACTTGGTAGTAATTTGTCCCGTCCCCCTCCCCCGCGCTCAGGCCTTTGGGGTGCGGGAGGCTAGAGTTCAGGGGAGCTGGCCGGTGCGACGCCGCAGCCCAGGTGGGGGCTCGCGGCGCTCTCCCCGCGGGGTTTTGTGAGAATGGAACAGCCTGGGGCCGGCTTAACCTGCAGGCGTGTTTTCCGCCAGCCTCTAGTGTGTATGGCTCATCCGTCCTCAAGCAGCAAGACACCTTGATGTGACTAGAAATGGCGGAGTGAAGAGTGTTCGCACCGCATCTCCTCCTTTTTACGCAAGACGGCCCCCTTCGAAGTGCCCTTAAGAGTCTTCACCTGAAATAGCGTAATATGCTTCCCCGCGAAGAGCAAATTATACGGGAATTTAGACGGGGAGCGGAGAATGAAGAACAGGTGGAGGAAAGAGGACACTCAGCTGAAGTTTGATGTCGTGCTAACAGCTAGCTAGCTTGGGGAGAATTTTCCTCAAGTGCATTGAACCCTTCCTCACTGATTTCTATATCCACTACGTCTATTTAGAGATATGACTGAAAAGTCCAAAAGTAGTGTACATGGTATCTAAGATCTGTAGCCAGAGCAGCTATGGAGGCCTTGTAGGAATTCTTACACAGGTTTTGTCGAGGTTAGGTCACACCATCCCTCCACTCCAGGACCACCTTCCGGGTATTCTTTGCCTTCCTGCCACTTGAATTTGATGCTATAAAGTGTCTGCTAAACCTGTTTTAAGTTGTTCCATGGAAGCAGGTGATTCTTAGGAGCTGTAGCTGTTGTGCCATCATCTTCTCTTCTACCTATCTCTCCCACAAAACTTGGATTTCTGCGGACTTTGTATCCTGTAGCAGCCATTGTCCATCTAGCGTCATTCCCACCCACCCCTCTTCTTTTCCCGCAGGGAAACTTGCCAAACCCGAGTTTGTTTTTCAGGTGGACCTGAGACTGGGGAAACTTGGTCTCCGAAAGGAAAGCCCCAAGGACTATTTGTGTTTGGTCTAAAACATCATGTTATGAACTCTGCTCAATACTCTGTAATAACCTATACAGGAAAAGAATTTTAAAAAGAATAGATACATGTATGTGTATAATTGAATCACTCTGCTGTACACCTGAAACTAACATTGTTAATCAATTATACTCCAGTATAAAATAAAATTTTTTTTAATATATGTTATGGTTTCTCTAGGGTTGGCTATATTGTTTGAGTTCTTGCCAATGAAATGTAAGCAGAAATCTGCTGAGTGGGTCTTTTTATTCCTAATAAAAAAGGACAAATTCAGCAGACACGCCCCTTAATCCTTTCTTCTTTCTGCCCAAAACAGGTGTTGATACTCAAAGTAATACAGCATCCAGTTTGTGATTTTTTTTTTTAAACGATGAAACCACAGCAGGGTAAAAGCCAACCATAAAGCTGATAATAATGTGTAGGACCCTGATGCATCCTTGAGCAGCTCTCCACCCCTAGACTGTTTATGCAAGAAAAATCCCTTTTTCCTTAAGCCACTCTTAGATTTCCATTGCTTGTAGCCAAACACATTTCTAACTGATACAGACATTCTTTTAATAAGTATTTGTAAGTATATGTCAACTATGTTTTTAAGACCAGAAAGAACCCGTAACAGTTCTTGAAAATGAGGACTACCATAAATGTGGAGTACTAGGAGGTAGGGAAGAAACACTGACCTTTAAAGAAATATTTTCTTAACAAGCGCTTGCCTCCTAATTTTTTTTACTTTAAAAAATTACATGAAATGGTGCTTAGTTTAAAATGCTTTGAGAATCTAGAGAATTATTGTCATAAATGATCACGGCTCTTCAGTCATCGCTTGAGGGCTCAACTAACTTTTTCTGTGATGAGCCAGATAGTAAATATTTTAGGCGTTGCAGTCCAAGTCCCTCATTACAACTACTCAACTCTGTTAGCACAAAAGCAGCCATAGATGATACATAACGGAATAAGTATGGATGTGTTCCAATAAATTTTTTAATATATAGACATTGAAATAAGATTCATATTTTCATGTGTTACAAAATCTTTTTTTTTTTTTTTTTTGGCTGTATTGTGTCTTCGTTGCTGTGCGCAGGCTTTCTCTAGTTGCAGCAAGTGGGGGCTACTCTTCGTTGTGGTGTGTGGGCTTCTCACTGCAGTGGCTTCTCTTTGTTGTAGAGCATGGGCTCTAGGTGCAAGGGCTTAGTTGCTCCGCGGCATGTGGGATCTTCCCAGACCAGGATTCGAACCCGTATCCCCTGTAGTACTCCCAAAATACTATTTTTCTTTTTCTTTTTTCCAAACAATTTAAAAATGTAAAAACCATTCTTAGCCCACAGGCCATACAAAAATGTGAAACTGGCCAGATTTGGCCTATGGGCTCTAGTTTACCATCCCTTTATCCACTTCAGCTGCTTAAGAGGTAAAAGCATAGAAGCCAATAAAGGGACTTCCCTGGTGGTCCAGTGGTCAAGACTCCATGCTTCCAATGTAGGGGGCCTGGGTTTGATCCCTGGTCAGGGAAGTAGATCCTGCACGTCACAACTAAAGATCCCATAAGCGGCAACGTAGATCCCTCATGCTGCAACTAAGACCTGGCACAGCCAAATAAATAAATAAATATTTAAAATAAAAATAGATTCTTTAAAAAAAAAAAGAAGAAGCCAATAAAACAAGGTTGCCTGCCTCCTTACTGTAGAATCTTCACTCTTCTGTGCTGATGTGGTATATGTATCAACAGAGACCTTTGAATGTACTTACAAGGTGTGCATTCCAAAAGAATAAAGCTGAATCTCTGGTAAAAAATATCCCCTAAATTCCTCGTGTAAATCTGGATTTTCAAACCAGTAATCAGCAATGATCATATACCCTCTACAGCTAGGGAAAGGTGACAGTTTTCAATATGTTGTATTCATGTCACCATCTAGTGGTAGAATTATGCTTTCAGTAAAATTATACAGTCTACTTTGAAATTTCTAATTCTGGAGTTTGTAGTACATTTGTGGTATATTCCTAGGTACTTGCGTGAAAACCAGTGTATATAAACAACTTTGGAAAATTAATATTGCCATGGAAATTATTTGCTCTTCTTAGCATTCTGATTGCAGCTAATTGAACATAGGATTTTTGTCTCTGGAGTTTGGGGTTAAAGCCTAGTGTACTATTAGAAGCCAGAGTTACTGCAGAATTTACTCTTCTCCCTCACACCTAGGCTCGTCATTGTTTTGTGAAACTTAGGGTCATTATTAGAAGGCAGGTATGCTGTTTTATTCTCTCCATAACACCACATTCATGCTTTGTACATAAACTCAGCAAATTACTGTTTGGTTCTTAAATTGCTATAATAAATTGGATTATATCACTTCCCTGCCTAAATCCCTTCAGCATTTTCTGTTACATTTAGAATACACTCTACTTGGGCCTTCCCCAACCTCTCCTGTTTTTAACATCACTGTTGTTACATTCCAGCCACACTTGTGTGCTTTCTAACAAAAGCTTTTCCTGCTCTGCGTCTTGGTGAATGTTGTTTCTTCCTAGCACATGCTCTCTAATTTTGAAATGGCTAACTTCCTACCCTCCAAGTTTCAACTTAAACATCATCTCAAAAAATAACTCCCAGGACTTCCCTGATGGTGCAGTGGTTGAGACTCTGACCTCCCAATGCAGGGGGCCTGGGTTCAATCCCTGGTCAGAGAACTAGATCCCACATGCATGCTGCAACTAAGAGCATGCCACAACTAAGAGCCAGTGCAACCAAATAAATTTTAAAAAATAAATATTCAAAAAAAGATTTATAAAAAAGAAGTGACTTGCCTTAAAAAAAAACAATCTCCCCTTCCTTCTAATATTTTATCACAGCACTCTATTTCCACTATACGTCTTTCTATAATTATTTATTTCTATGTTTATTTGTATCAGGGATGCAGTGGACTGCAAGTAAAAAATTTTTCAGTAAGAATGGCTTAAACAGGGACTTCCCTGGTGGCTCAGTGGTTAAGAATCCACCTGCCAATGCAGGGGACACAGGTTCGATCCCTGGTCCAGGAAGATTCCACATACCAGAGAGCAACTAAGCCCATGCGCCACAACTACTGAGCCTGCACTCCAGAGCCCAAGAGCCACAACTACTGAAGCCCACGTGCCTAGAGCCTGTGCTCTGCAACAAGAGAATCCACAGCAATGAGAAGCACGTGCACCGCAATGAAGAGTAGCCCCAGCTCACCCCAACTAGAGGAAGCCTGCGCACAGCAATGAAAACCCAACACAGCCAAAAATTAATTAATTAAATTAATTTTTTTGAAAATGGCTTAAACAAATAGGGCTTAATTTTGTCTTGTAACAGACAGACAGTAAACAGTCCAGGGCTGGTACAATGGCTCAAGGATATGAACCCAAGCTATTTGATTCTTTCTAGCCTCCACATATTGGCTTGTCATCTAGTTGTAAGATAGCCACCATAGCACCAACTTTACATGACAGCACCAACTGTCTGTTTCAAAGACAGGAAGAAGAAGGAAAGGTGGTGATGGCCTGTCTTGGGTTGGATTCCCCCCAAAGCAGGCCCTGAGACAAGGACACAAATGGAGATAGTTTATTTTGGTGTCGTCCCAAGAATCAAGGGTAGGATAGTGGAAAAGTGAGATAGGAAATTGGGGGGAGGTGCCAATCAGTAAAGGATTAATTAATCAGTAAATGACCTTTACTCCTGAGGGTAACTGGAGCCTGATCCCACTGGGAAACTACAAACCAGTATAAAACATGTTCCTTAAAATTCTCCTACCTGAGGGACAAAGAAGCTGAGTATTTATATCTTCTCCCTTTAGTCATTGATTGAGTGTTGCTACAGGGGAGGGGTGTAGGCAGCAAAACAGGCTTCGCTATGTTCAGGTAGCCAGAGAAAAGCCTCAGACATAGAAATGCAGGTGCTAGCAGTTGGAAGTTTGGCCACTGTGGATGAAGTGATAAGAACTAGGGAACATGGGCAGATCACTGACAGTATCTTATAAATCCCCACTTCCCTCTTCTGTCTGCCTTGAATACAGAGACGATATGTGGAGAAGCAGCAGCGATTTTGTTTTGGGGTTTTTCTTTTAATAAATTTATTTACTTATTTATTTTTGGCTGCATTGGGTCTTCGTTGTTGCACGTGGGCTTTCTCTAGTTGCAGCGAGCAGGGGCTACTCTTTGTTTCAGTGCGCGGGCTTCTCATTGCGGTGGCTTCTCTTGCTGCAGAGCACGGGCTCTAGGCACGTGGGTTTCAGTAGTTGTGGCACGTGGGCTCAGTAGTTGTGGCACGTGGGCTCAGTAGTTGTGGCACATGGGCTCAGTAGTTGTGGCTCACAGGCTCTAGAGTGCAGGCTCAGTAGTTGTGGTGCACGGGCTTAGTTGCTCTGCGGCATGTGGAATCTTCCCGGACCAGGGCTCGAACCCGTGTCCCCTGCACTGGCAGGTGGATTCTTAACCACTGCGCCACCAGGGAATTCCCACTTATTTTGAAACAATAAGTCTATAGGCAAAAACCAAACGCCAAGGCATTGAAGATGACAGAATAGAAAGAGAAAAGGTCTGGGTTCCTGGTGGCATTGTTGAGCAGCTGAATCAGTGCTAGCAACTGCCTACTTGTTGCTATATAAGATGTTTGGTTATGTAACAAAAAATAAAACCCTAAAGCACTACTGGAGTTTTTGTAGCGCAATGCAGTCATTAAAAATTGTGTGGTTGGACTTCCCTGGTGGCTCAGTGGTTAAGAATCCACCTGCCAATGCAGGGGACACGGGTTTGAGCCCTGGTCTGGGAAGATCCCACATGCCGCCGAGCAACTAAGCCTGTGCACCACAACTACTGAAGCCCATGCACCTAGAGCCCATGCTCCGCAACAAGAGAAGCCACCACAATGAGAAGCCCACGCACCACAACGAAGAGTAGCCCCCACTCGCCACACCTAGAGAAAGCCTGCACACAGCAACAAAGACCCAACGCAGCCAAAAAACAGAAAAAACAAAAAAAAAATGTGTGGTAGGCAGAATAATGTTCCCCACCCCCAAAGATGTCCATGTCCTATTCCTCAGAATGTGGTACCTTACATGGCAAAAGGGACTTTGCAGATAAGGATCTTAAGATGGGGAGATTATTTTAAATTACTCATGTGGGCTCAATTAATTACATGGGGCTTTAAAATTAGAGAATCTTCCCCAGCTTTGTTTAGAGGGAGCTGCGACTACACAAGAATGTCGGAGAGATGCAAACATGCTTGGCTTTGAAGATGGAGGAAGGGGGTGATGTGCCAAAAAAGGTGGGGCCTCCAGAAGCTGAAAAGGACAAGGTGACAGATTCTCTCCTTTAGTCTCCAGAAAGGAACACAGCCCTGCTGACACCTCGATTTAGCCCAATGAGACCCATGTGGGACCTCTGATTTACAGAACTATAAAATAATGTTTGTTTTATTACCAGAAATTTTGTGGTAATTTGTTACAGTAGAAATAGAAAATTAATATAAGCTGCATGCTGATCTAGGGAAAAGCACATGCAAAACCTCTGAGACATAAAATTCCATGGCTATTTCTAGGAACAGAAATAAAGCCAGTATGACTAGAACATGGTTAGGGGAGAAGGCCTGTGCCAGGCAGCAGAGCTCCGCAAATCATGCTAAGATTTTGGCCTAGATCCCAAAAGCAATGGAAAGCTTTTAAGTGTGGAAGCAACACAATCAGATTGTATTTTAAAATACTCTGACTAATCTGTAGAGAATAGAATGGAGATAGGGACAACTGAGGGTCATTAGCATTAATCCAGAGAGATGATGATAGCTTGGACTAGGGTAACAGGAAATAAAGGGAGGAGAGAAACACAAGACTGGTTGCTGGGTTTGGGGAGAGAAGATGGTATTAGAGCTGTCTCCAAATTTGTGATTTGCACAAGTGGGTAAATGGTGGTGCTGTGCCATTCACCAAGATAGGGATCATTTAAAGGAGGGCCAGAGGAAAATGTAGTCAATAGTGACAGGTACTATTTTAGAAATGCTCAGCTTGAGGTACCTGAGAGGTAACCAAAAGGAGTTGTTAATTAGGCAGTTGTTTGAATCTAAAGCACAGAAGAAAGTTCTGGACTGGAAATGTTAATATGAAAACAATCCTTAGTATGCTAGCTCTTTGCCTTATGGGGAAAAGATAACTGCTAAATGTTTAGCATTACAAGTTCCAGGAATGAAGAAGGAGGAAAGAACCAATTCCCTCAGCTGTCCTCTTATCAGGAAAGCAAAGACCTTCCAGAAATCCTAACTTTACATTTGGTCTCATTACCCCAAACTCTGTCACATGGCCTCCTTTAAGCCTCAAAGAAAGCTTGGAAATCCAGTATTTCACTTTACAGCCTCTATGGTGGAAGAAGAAAAAGCTAGCTGGCAGTGACTATTGAGTTTATTTACAGTATCTGCTGCAAATGGTAAATGAAGCCATGAGATCGTACAGGGAGAGGGAATACAGTGAAGAGAAAAGGACCAAAGAGAGAGCCTTGAAGAACTCTTAACATCTAAAATTTGGGTAGAGGAAGAGAGGATGCCCCCGAAGAGTTTAAAGAATATGGTGGCAGAAGGACGAGGGGTTTTGGTACCATTTAAGTCAAGGGAATAGAACTCAAAAAGGATGAAAATTATACTCGTTGAGTGCTGAGAAGTCAACTAAAATAAGATCTATCCAATATTCATTAGATTTAGTGCATGGAGGTCATGGGAGGAGGAATTCTGGATACAGAAGCCTCATTACAGTAGACAGAAGACCCTTTTTGTTTTGGTTTTGGTTTTTTGGTTTTGTTTTTTGTTTTGTTTTGTTTCATTTGGCCACGCCACGTGGCATGCGGGATCTTAGTTCCCTCCCCGAGCAGGGATAGTACCCGTGCCCTCTGCAGTGGAGTCCCAGCCACTGGACCTCCAGGGAAGTCCCCAACAGAAGACCGTTCATAATAGAAGCTTTTAAAATAGAAAACTCTTTTAAAATAGAAAACTATTTTGAGACTTTGGACTGTAAAGAGAAGGTGGGGTAACTAGATGAGGAAGAAGACTAATATATATAAATGCTAATAGAAACATGAAAATAATAGGTAACTTTCCCTGTATATGCTATGTAACAGACACTGTTTTCAGCACTCCTTTAATTCTCACAACCACCTTGTGTGGAATGTTCCATTGTTCTCCCTATTTCCTAAAAGAAAACAATAAGGCACAGGGAGGTTAAGTAACTTGTCCCAGAGACAGACAGTGATGATACTAGGACAGAAAAGTCAGAGTGGTTGCTATAAGTTTTCTAAGACGATGAGAGGAGACGGAATCAATATTATTGCACAGAGGGAAAGATTGACATTTGATAATAGGAAAGAAGGAAACGATGGGTACCCACGTGTGTCTGTCTGATGATCAGGAGTTGAGGGAGTTCCCATGAGATGACTTTTGGGCTTTTCCTGAAATAAAAGGCAAAATCATTTGTTTATTTCTGGAATTTTACACTTAACATTTTTGGACCAGAGTTGAATTCAGGTAACTGAAACTGCAGAAAGCGAAACTGTGGTTAAGGGGAGACTACTGTGTATGTTTGCATGTATCAAATTTTGGTATTGGACTTTGCAGACTATTAAGAATATATGTAAAAACCAGAGTTTTCATGGTCAAACTCTTCCTGTGTATTTAGTGAAACAGAAGTATATATTGCTAAATTCTGATTGACCCAGTAACTAGCAGATAGTTTTATTTTTTTGTTAATGGGAGTAGGAAATAAAGCATTTAACAAGATGAAATAAGACAAGAATTGACTATAATTTGAACAAAGATGTTACATGATTTGACAAATAAGTTGTAATTGCCTTCTTGATTTATTTCTACTTTACCTGAAAGAAATTCTATAAGATACTTTAACCTTGATTTTATTTATTGTATCCAATAATCCCCCCCCCAAATTAAAAGGAAACACCATCACCAGTAAATATACTGCTTCTGCTATTCAAATGTGATTTTCCTTCCAGCAAATGGTATGTCTTAGAAATAACTAATTGAATAGCTGAAAAAAAATTATTTACCTTTAAATATGGGATGGGGAGAAGCCATTTTTATGTGTTTGAGGCTTTCTTTGCTTACAAGGTCACCATCTCAAGAGCTATTCGTTCTTTGACAGTTGTTGGGAATGAAAGACACAAATCACTCTGACCAGCCCAATCGACATACAGGCATGCCTCAGTTCTATTGTGCCTCACAGAAACTGCCTTTTTTACGAATTGAAGGTTTGTGGCAACCCTGCATCAAGCAAGTCTATCGGCACCATTTTCCAATGCCAATTGCTCACTTCATGTCTCCCACACTTTGGTAATTCTAGCAATATTCCAGACTTTTTCGCTAGTATTATTATATTTGTTATGCTGATCTGTGATCAATGATCTTTGATGTTACTATTTTAATTGTTTTGGGGTGACACAAACTGCACCCACATAAGATGGCAGACTTAATTGTTGAAATGACAAAGGATTTAGAGTATTGAGAATACTAGAATATTATGTAAACTTAGTTGATAAAACAGTAGCCAGGTTTGAGAGGACTGACTCCAGTTTTTTTTGTTTTTGTTTTGTCTTTTTTGCGGTATGCGGGCCTCTCACTGTTGTAGCCTCTCCCGCTGCGGAGCACAGGCTCCGGACGCGCAGGCTCAGCGGCCATGGCTCACGGGCCCAGCCGCTCCGCGGCATGTGGGATCCTCGTGGACCGGGGCACGAACCCGTGTCCCCTGCATTGGCAGGCGGACTCCCAACCACTGTGCCACCAGGGAAGCTCCTGACTCCAGTTCTGAAAGAAGTTCTACTGTGGGGAAAATGCTGTCATACAGCATTGCATGCTACAGAGAAATCATTCCTGAAATGAAAAATCCATCCACGTGGCAAACTTCACTGGTGTCTTATATTAAGAAATTGCCACAGGCACCCCAACCTGGAGTAACCACCAGCATGACAGAGCAATCAGCATCCATCAACATCAAGGCAAGACTTTCACCAGAAAAAAGATTACCACTCGGGCTTCCCTGGTGGCGCAGTTTTATTAATTTATTTTATTAAGAACTCCAGGTAATTCTGATGCAGATGGTTCTTGTCTTACCCTATCTATTTGAAACACTATAGTCAGGTTTAATCCCATTTATTCATCATACTCCTGCCTATCTTTGAAAGCAGGAAGTCTGGTTTCCATTGTGACTGACTTTTCTTTGGCCCAGAATATCCAGAGCTCTTTTACCTCTTCCTCATGTAATATGGTTTCAGGTCTGTACATGATTCTGATTAAGAAAGTAAGCCTTGTCTAGAGAATAGAAATGTTTTCATAAAATATCGTATCTAGAAATATAGTCTGACAGCACAGAGTAGCATAAAATTATGATCTCTTTTGTTCTAGACCACATAGTCCAATTAATTTAGCGACAATATTTGGTGGCTCTAAACTACAGTTAATTAAAATATTTAGGTCTTTTTCACATTTCCTGCTGCCAAATCTCTCCCTATATTTGTGCAATTTTTTAAACTTACTTGCAATATTTTGCAATTATTTATTATTGTAACCTTTTTTCTCTTTGTAAAAGTAATATTACTCATTGTAAAAGCTACAGAAAATATGAAGAAACTAAATATTGACCATTATCTAATACCCAATCAGAGGCACTGTCAACATCTTAATACATTGCTTTTCATTCTTTAAATAGGCATGTAAATCTTTTTTATCAAAATGGGACTAAAATGTTTAAATGAGATAAGTATTTTTTTATTAACATGTATAGATACATAATGCTTTTATTGTCCTTAGTATAGCATTTCATTGTATAGATTCACCATAATTTCATTAAACTGGACCCAGCGGACGAACATTTAAATTGTCTCCAAGTTTCTCTTCTTACGCAACACCACAATAAACACCCTAATACATACATCTCTGTGTACTGTTTCTTTTATTTTCTTAGAATAAATTCTCACAAATGGAGTTATTGCGTATGACCATCTTCAAATAGACCCTTTGTGTCCTGGATGTTTGTTTTCTATTTCCTTTATTGGCTTCTTTTCATCTCTGAACACTGGAGTGCCCAGGTCTCGACCTCTTCTCATTTACTTTCTAGGAGATCACACCCAGCCCCATGTTTTTTTTTTCTTCTTATTATTTTTAATTAATTAATTTATATTTATTTATTTATGGCTGAGTTGGGTCTTCGGCTGCCCACAGGCTTTCTCTAGTTGTGGCGAGAAGGGGCTACTCTTCGTTGTGGTGCGTGGGCTTCTCATTGCAGTGACTTCTCTTGTTGCTGATCACCGGCTCTAGGCATGCGAGCTTCCGTAGTTGTGGCTCGCGGGCTCTAGAGCGCAGGCTCAGTAGCTGTGGCTCACCGGCTTAGTTGCTCCACGGCATGTGGGATCTTCCCAGACTAGGGCTCGAACCCGTGTCCCCTGCATTGGCAGGCGGATTCTTAACCCCTGCACCACCAGGAAAGTCCCAATAAAGACTCTAAAAATTGTCCACTTCAAGAAAAATCTTTTAAAAATTTTTTTAAAAATAAAAAGACTGGGAAAAAAATGGGTTAGCAATGGGTTAACAGTTAACATTTATTGGAGGGATTACAGGTAATATTTTCTTTTTGCTTATCTGGATTTGGCACATTTTCTACAGTGAAAGATATCCTACTATTACAATTTTAAAACAATAGAAGTTCTTGTTAATACACAAGTACACTAATAAAGAACATAGCTCTATCTGGGTTCAAGCTGGAATCCTTGTCTCTCATCACCTCTAATCAAGATGGCCTTCAGAGAGCAAGAGCTGTGGCCTCACTTCCACCACCTGAATCTCACCAAATTTTTTGGACATTTCCAACCAATAACCAAACATGTAAGGGTGATGGGCATTTTGAGAGTAAATTTTTGCAGTGTTGTCCTTGTAATATGTCAAAGGAAGATAACTTCTAATACTTATTAGAAATTCCTTAAAAAAGATTTAAAAAGAAAGAAAACTCCCTCTACTATATTCCAAAACAAAATTTTACAGCAAACATATTTTATTAATCTTCTTTGTGTTAATATTGTGAAAATCAGGTGCATACTGTAGGAATTCCATACAGCTCCATCTTTATGATTTGAGGCAAGTTATTCAATTTGTGTCAGTTTCCTTATCTGTAAAACGGGAATAATAATAGAATCCATCTCTTTCAGGAGTTGTGAGAATTAAGTGAGATAATACATGTAAAAAACTTAGCATGATAATTAGCATATTGTAAGTGCTCAACAAATGGCAGTTATTATGTTAGAAAATATACATATAATGAATGTGTGTAAATATAAATCATGGTTATATAGGAGATTTTACTGGATAGCATATTTTTTTTTTTACCACCTGGATAGCATTTTGATATGGAACTTCCTCTGCATTTAGGTCAATGGGATACTGCTAAGATCCCATAGGTGTGTGGAAAGAATGGTGCTTCAGATACCATCTAGGCCAGGATTTTTCATACTTTTTTAAAAATTGCAACCCATAGTAAAGTTACATCAAGACCTAGAACCAGGATGACCATATAATTTATTTTCCTAAACCAGGACATTTTTAGACTTAAAGGGAACACTACTGAAAATCACTCTGGGTTAACAGGCATAAACTGGGACTTTCCTAGACAAACCAGGACATGTGCTTACCCTCCCATACATCACACACAGACACACACACACACACACAAACAAACACGTACAGATTTTCCTCTACTTATGATGGGGTTACATCCCAATAAACCCACTGTAAGTTGAAAATATCATAAGTCAAATATGCATTTAATATACCTAACCTAGTGAACATCATAGCTTAGCTTAGCTCAGCCTACATTAAATGTGCTCAGAACACTTACATTAGCCTACAGTTGGGCGAATTCATCTTAACACAAAGCCTATTTTTTTTCTTTTTTCTTTTGGTTTTTTTTTTTTTTGGCTGCACCACACAGCTTGTGGGATCTTAGTTCCCCAACCAGGGATTGAACCCGTGCCCTCAGCAGTGAAAGCATGGAGTCCTAACCACTGGACCACCAGGGAATTCCCCACAAAGCCTATTTTATAATAAAGTGTTGAATAGCTCATGTAATTTATTTATTTATTTATTTTTTATTTTATTTTTCTTTGCGGTATGTGGGCCTCTCACTGTTGTGGCCTCTCCGGTTGCGGAGCACAGGCTCCAGACGCACAGGCTCAACGGCCATGGCCCACGGGGCCCAGCCGCTCCACGGCCTGCAGGACCCTCCCGGACCGGGGCACGAACCCGTGTCCCCTGCATCGGCAGGCGGACTCTCAACCACTGCGCCACCAGGGAGGCCCTCATGTAATTTATTGAATGCTGTGCTGAAAGTGAAAAACAGAATGGTTGTGTGGGTACAGGATGGTTGTAAATGTATTGATTGTTTACCCTCATGCTCATGTGGCTGACTGGGAGCTGTGGTTCGCTGCTGCTGCCCAGAACCATGAAAGAGAATCATAGCATATATCACTAACCTGAGAAAAGATCAAAATTTAAAATTCAGAGTCTGGTTGCTACTGAATACATATCACTTTCACACCACCACGAAGTTGAAAAATTGTAAATGGAGCCAATCGTAATTTGGGGGTCATCTGTATATAATCTATAAATGTATAAATGTATAAATCCTTACTACATGCAATTCAGCTGATATTTCTATTTTATTTTAAAAATTAGTCATTCATGGGAATAAAGACACAGACCTACTAGAGCATGGACTTGAGGATATGGGGAGGGGGAAGGGTAAGCTGTGACAAAGTGAGAGAGTGGCATGGACATATATATACACTACCAAACGTAAAACAGATAGCTAGTGGGAAGTACACGCATAGCAAAGGGAGATCAGCTAGGTGGTTTGTGACCACCTAGAGGGGTGGGATAGGGAGGGTGGGAGGGAGGGAGACGCAAGAGGGAAGAGATATGGGGACATGTGTATATGTATAACTGATTCACTTTGTTATAAAGCGGAAACTAACACACCATTGTAAAGCAATTATACTCCAATAAAGATGTTAAAAAAATTAGAAAAATAAAAAAAAATTAGTCATTAAAATGACACCAAAAGCGCAAACAACAAAAGAAAAATCAGCAAGTAGGATTACAAACTTAAAAGCTTCTACTCAGCAAGAGAAACAATCAACAAAAGAAAAGGCAACCTACAGAATGTGAGAAAATTTTTGGAAACCATATATTGGATAAGGGATTAATATCCAAAATATATAAAGAACTCATTCAACTCAATAACAAAAACATCCAATTTAAAAAATGGGCAGAGGAACTGAGCAGACATTCTTCCAAAGAAGACATCCAAACAGCCAACAGATAAACGAAGAGATGCTCAACATCACAAATCACCAGGGAAATGCAAATCAAAACCGCAATGAGGTAACGCATCACACCTCTTAGAACAGCTATCGCAAAAAGATAAGTGAGGGACTTCCCTGGTGGCACAGTGGTTAAGAATCCGCCTGCCAATGCAGGGGACACGGGTTTGAGCCCTGGTCTGGGAAGATTCCCACATGCCGTGGAGCAACTAAGCTCACGCGCCACAACTACTGAGCCTGTGCTCTAGAGCCCGCGAGCCACAACTGCTGAGCCCATGTGCACAATTACTGAAGCCCACACACCTAGAGCCTGCACTCTGCCACAAGAAAAGCCACTGCAATGAGAAGCCCGCGCACCACAATGAAGAGTAGCCCCCGCTCGCTGCAACTAGAGGAAAGCCCACGCGCAGCAACAAAGACCCAATGCAACCAAATAAATAAATAAATAAATTTATATATAAAAAAAAGAAGATAAGCGATAGCAAGTGTTGGTGAGGATGTGGAGAAAAAGGAACTTTGTACACTATTGGCGGGGACGTAAATCGGTCCACCCACTATGGAAAACAGATGGGATTCCTCAAAAAATTAAAAATAGATCTACTTATGATACTTCTGGGTATATACCCAAAGGAAATGAAAATAAGATGTCAAGGAGATATATGCACTCCCATATTTATCACAGCATTATTCATATACATGTATACACACACACACACATATACACAATGCTATATTATGGAGCCATGACTAAGAAGGAAATCATGCCATTTACAGCAACATGGACGGACCTTGAGGACATTATGCTACGTGAGATAAGTCAGAGAAAGACAGATACCATATGGTACTGCTTATATGTGTAATCTAAAAAAATCAACCTCATAAAAACAGAGATGGTGGTTATCAGGGCCTGGGAGATTGAGGAACAGGAGAGATTTGTTTAAGGGTACAAACTTGCAACTAGTAGTAAATAAGTCCTGGAGATCTAATGCACAGTATAGTGAACAAAGACAATGATATTGTATTATAATCATCTTGCTAAAAGACCAGATCTTAATTATTCCAACCACAGAAAATTGTGTGATATGATAAAGGTACTAACTATCACTAGAATGGCAATCATATTAAAATATACAAATGTAACAAATCAACATGGTGTACACCTTAAATTAACACTGTTATATGTCATGTAATAAAAAAATAAAAATTAGTCATTTAAAAAGATACTAAATTAGGGCTTCCCTGGTGGCGCAGTGGTTGAGAGTCCGCCTGCCGATGCAGGGGACATGGGTTCGTGCCCCGGTCCGGGAGGATCCCACATGCCGCGGAGCGGCTGGACCCGTGAGCCATGGCCGCTGAGCCTGCGCGTCCGGAGCCTGTGCTCCGCAACAGGAGAGGCCGCAACAGTGAGAGGCGCGCGTACTGCAAACAAACAAACAAACAAACAAAAACTAAATTGATTTAACCTTCTAATGGGTTACAAGCCAGTGTTTTGAAAAACACTAACAAACAACACCCTAACTTTTCAGGTAATTAAACTGCCATTTTCCCTGTTTTTCAAAAAATTTTGTAAAACATTGTGATAGACAATAACACAAACACCCATCTATCAACTATTCTGCTCTATTAAATCCTTTATCCATATTTGCCTTATTTTTCTTAAAGAAATAAAACGTCAACCTCCCTATTCCCAGTAGCCCTTTCATAACCCCCCCCCAAGTAATCATAATCTTTTATCTAAATTCGGCATTTTTCTTCACCTACATGTCTTTATTAATACATAGGACTACATGAACTAAAACATATAACACAACAATTTGGCATATTTTTCAAACTTTAAGTAGATGGTATACTATTTTGCAAATAGGGATTTTCACTCATTTTTGAAATTTATCTTAATACATTCATTATAACTATGCATGGTATCCCAATGTATGACTATATCACAGTTTGCACATTCTCCTGTTGGACATTTAGTTTAATTCCAGTTTTTGGTGTTAGAAACAATGGTGCAATAACCATTCTTGTATATCTCCTTGGATATGTGTGCAAAAGAATCTCAGAAATATATACCTAGAATGAGAATTGCTGGATTGAGGATATATACCTCTTTAACTTTTCTAGATATTGCTAAACTGCTCTCCACAGTGGATGTGCTAATTTATACTCTCAGCAGCAGGCATGAGATTTCCTGTTTCTTCACATCCTCACTAAACTTGGTCTTATCAGACCTTTTTAATCTTTGTGTGAAATGCTGTCTCATTGTTTTAAGTTGTACTTTCAAGATTACTACTGAGATTGAGCAATAAATCATCCTTAAATTCAGACAGAATTCTCCCTCTGACATCAAAGCATTATTTTAACATCGTATTTGTATTCCTGTTTGATGCTTACACATCCCTGTCCTCCTCCACGGGACTGCATTGTGCCTTCCTAACAATGGTAGAAAGAACACATGGAGCCAGGAGGCCTGGATTTGCATCCTAGCTGCTCCGTCATTCCTTAATTCTGTCACCAGGGGCAAGTGAAAACTTGACCTGCCCGGATTCCTTCATCTGGCATCCAACAAGTTTCTTGAGAGGATTAAATGTTACAGCAGCTTATTACAACGTATCCCTAACAGCCCCTATCTTTGTACATAGTAGGATTGCTAATGTGGGAGAGAAGAGCCACTCTCTGCCTCTAACTGTTCACTTAGCAGACACATCACATCACTCTACGCTTTGGGGCCATTCACTCTTGCTGTTTTCTCTGCTTCTTTTGCCCTTCCTGCCTTCTCCACGGAGCTGACTTTAAGGCTACTCAAAACAGTGGTTTTTTAAGGCTACTCAAAACAGTGTCCCTTGTCTTTCCCAACATGCCCAGTCAATTCTGGGTTAGGTACCCCTCTTTCATACCCTATCACAACTTGTGCACACTCCTTTTGTAGCACTCAGTACTTTAAATTTTTTTTCTGCATCTCTGGTGGAAGGTAGGGCCCTAGATATTTTATTCACCATTGCAACCGCAATATCTAACAGGACCTAGCACATGATAAGCAGACTTAGTATTTGTAGAACTGAAAAACATTCACTTGCCAAGCATTTACCTGAACTTTACCTCCAGGGGCTCATAATGTTGCTATGGTGGTCTGGCTACAACCACAAGACCACCAACCCACTTTTGGGTTGTAGAGAATGACAGGAACTTGCAGTCCATTAGAGAAGTTTAGAAGAAACAGCACATTGTGAATTCACTTTTGATGTGTGCACTCTATTTGATATTCAACTGATTAGAAAGACCCTTACCAAACTGAAATAATAGCAAAGAAGCATATGAAAGATGAAAATGCACTATTTGAAAAAAATTTATCTTTGCAACCAAGTCAACTGGAAAACGCTAAATGAAAGAAAAGTAATCTGTATTCTTTATCAGACTTACCTTCTGTCCTCGAAAATTCTCAAAACATTCCGGCCAACAAAACACTTTTTTAAAAAAAGAAACAGGAATTCTCATAAATTGCTTGTGAAGGAAAAAAAAGAAAAAAAAGCGATATTTACGAAAGTCAGGAATGATATTCAAAATTAATAAATTTAATTAAAACGTATTCCTTTTTACTCCCTAAATAAACTAAAACTACATATATTATAGACACTACCAAGTTAGGGCACAATCATGAAATTGTTCTTATAACTACCAAGTCTTTGGTTGATTTTTAGAAATTGTTGGTGTTATCTTTTATTTGATACAACTGTCACTTAGCTAACTAAATGCAGCCCTGCAGTGATTTAACAGAGGAAATCGTCAGACTCTTCCAATGACTTCCCCATTAAACTGAGAGTCAGTAGATGTATTCAAAAAGTTGAGAATTTATATCTCAGCTTCTGCTGAACTACACTAAAAATTACTTTGAAAAATTTCTGACTTTTATAATACTGAAATTTGTGTATGTTTAATATCTCTACTAACAACTAAATCATATATTTATTTATTGGAATCCCATAGTTAATTACCTAGCTTAATAATATTAATTTTTATTCAGCTTCAATCCACAGAACATCATAATTATAATCTGGCCAAGATTTAGGATTCAATGTTGAAAGAACTTGAAAGTTCATTGTATTTTTTAATTTCAGTTTAATGATCAAACAATAAACACATATTCATATATTTTCTTTGATAATTTAATTATTCTTTTAGAATCTAATCTTCATTTTGCCTTTTGCTTTTTTTAAATTTTATTTATTTATTTTTTGGCTGCATTGGGTTTTTGTTGCTGCACACAGGCTTTCTCTAGTTGTGGCGAGCTACACTTCGCTGGGGGTGCATGTGCTTCTTTCTCATTGTGGTGGCTTCTCTTGTGGAGCACGGGCTCTCGGCACATGGGCTTCAACAGTTGTGGCTCGCGGGCTCAAGAACACAGGCTCAGTAGTTGTGATGCACAGGCTTAGTTGCTCTGCAGCATGTGGGATCTTCCCAGACCAGGGCTCGAACCCATGACCCCTGCATTGGCAGGCGGATTCTTAACCATTGTGCCACCAGGGAAGTCCCCTTCATTTTGTTTTGTTTTATATTATATTTCATATTTCTTCATTTCTATATCTGTCACTTGTCTTTCATAGTTTCCTTACTTTAGTTTTATATATTTAATCATTTTAGTCAATTATGAATTAATCTATCATCTTCAATAACTGAAACTGGCTTCTTGTAAAGCCAAAAAATAAATGACATTTATTTTTTTAATAAATGACAAACAGTTAGAATACTGTTTATTAAAACCGAATCTTTAAAGAAAATTTTACTTTCCAAAGGCTTACTCAAGTTTCATAATTCCTTTTTTTGTTTTTTTGGCTGCACCACCCGGCTTGTGGGATTTTAGTTCCTGGACCAGGGATTGAACCAGAGCCCTCAGCAGTGAGAACTTGGAGTCCTAACCACTGGACCACCAGGGAATTCCCCGTAACTTCTGTAAAACTAAATATATGAGGCTTGATTCAATTTCTAACTGCTTTTTCAGCTCTTGCATCACAGGCTGCCCATGGAAATCCAAATATTCTTCCAATTTTTATTATTTTGATTCCCTACCTTTCATCCATATAATTTAGATTTTTTTTGATTTGTGATAGAAAAATCAAACTTACCCAACACCATTTAAAGTGATTTATTTGATTTACATTTTAAAATCACGTCATCCAGAGAGAGTTGAATACAGTCAATTAATGCTGAATTCAAATATCCAGAAAATTGCAAATCAAAACTGTAATGAGGTATCACCTCACACTGGTCAGAATGGCCATCATCAAAAAATCTACTAACTTTAAATGCTGGAGAGGGCGTGGAGAAAAGGGTACCCTCCTACACTGTTGATGGGAATGTAAATTGATTCAGCCACTATGTAGAACAGTATGGAGGTTCCTTAAAATACTAAAAATAGAATTACCATATGACCCAGCAATTCCACTCCTGGGC
This sequence comes from Tursiops truncatus, assembly GCF_011762595.2. Taxonomy (NCBI): domain Eukaryota; kingdom Metazoa; phylum Chordata; class Mammalia; order Artiodactyla; family Delphinidae; genus Tursiops; species Tursiops truncatus. The sequence continues at coordinate 37,656,081 of NC_047047.1, read as the reverse complement.
ATATGCCGGAAGAAAACTGTAATTCCAAAAGATACATGCACTCCAATGTTCATTGCAGCACTATTTACAATAGCCAGGACATGGAAACCACCTAAATGTCCATCAACAGATGAATGGATAAAGAAGATGTGGTACATGTATACAATGGAATATTACTCAGCCATAAAAAAGAATGAAATAATGCCATTTGCAGCAACATGGATGGACCTAGAGACTGTCAAACTGAGTGAAGTAAGTCAGACACAGAAAGACAAATATCATACGATATCGCCTATATGTGGAATCTAAAAAAAAGGGTACAAATGAACTTACTTACCAAACAGAAGTAGAGTCATGGATGTAGAAAACAAGCTTATGGTTACCAGGGGATAAGGGGGGAGGGATAAATTGGGAGATTGGGATTGATATATACAGACTACTATACATAAAATAGATAACTAATAAGAACTTACTGTATAGCACAGGGAACTCTACTCAATAGTCTATAATGGCCTATATGGAAAAAGGAACTAAAAAAACAAAAAAGAGTGGATATATGTATAACTGATTCACTTTGCTGTACACCTAAAACATACACAACACTGTAAATCAATTATACTCCAATAAAAATTAAAAAAAATAATTTTAAATAATCTGGAAAATTTTCTAAACTTTTGGCTGAAAGTCCAGATTTTCTTTCTAACCTCACTCAGTCTGTACAAAATTCAATTTGAATTTTATGTAAGATTTCTTATTGAACTAACTTTTAATATACTACTAATAAATTTGATCTATTATTTCAGATGATTCTATCATCTCCATAAGATCAATAAAAACCACTAACTTATCTTTGGAGCTTTGAAGCTCAATAAATAAATAAAATTACTTTTCTCTATTTGTTTTAAGTAAATTATTACAATACTTTTATATAAAACACCTGAAATCTCATCAATAATGATGAAATTTTACCAGTTTCATGTATGTTTTCCTAAAAGTTTTCACATTTCAGTAGATATATGTTTTGCAAAAATCAGAACCATTCATCTAGATCATAATATTATATTATATAATGTGTGCTGCTTTTTGGAAGTCTTTTAAAATATTTTATATCTGAAACTGTTCAGTTTCAATTATTTTAACTATAGAGTTAAAATCAGTTGATGGTTATGTTATATATGTCTAAATATATTTTACATAACATATATGATATAAATATATACAATTTTTCTTGCTTTTATCAACATCTTGATTTTTAAAAACCTTGGGAATCATTTCTAATGGTTTATTGTACATACAGACTGCATGCTCAGAAACATGCTATTATATTTTAACTGCTATCATATTTTTAAATTAAGGTATAATTAACATAAAAAATATACATATTAGGTCTTCATTTTGATGAGTATTGAAAGATGTATAATACCCATATAATCATTTTCTATTATCTCACATTAGTTTTGTTTTTTCATGAATTTTATTAAAATGCAATTGTACGTATATACTCTTTTGTGTCTGGCTTCTTTCATCTACATGATGCTTTTGAGATGCATCCACTTTGTTGCATGTATAACTAGTATTTTTTCTTTTTTTATTGCTGAATAGTAACATGATATTATTTTAATTAAAAAAAATTTCCCCACTGATCATTGCAATTTTTAAAACTCATAAGCTATAAGAGAATTGTGATTTAGATGGAATATGTGGTTATTAGCACTTTCAACCTTTAATAATACTACATTTAACTATTTTAAATTGTATCTACATTTATGTAACCTGCAATAATAGGCCACCCAAATATATTGTTGAAATAATAAAGCTGTTTTTTCATTCTGGAAATATAACTAATTGCTTTATTATTGTATCAATTCTTCTACAGTATCAAAGGACATTCTGGACTGTTCTTATTTTATACAGTGTTTCAAGTTCAGGCTACAATTCATCACTAGAACTACCTCCCTTTTGTCCTCCAGCAGATTCAGCAGATTCAACTTTATATTTTAAAAGACTGTTAGGAAACTTTTCCAACTTTGCTGTCTTTTTATCCTGTGTGTTTGTTTTTAATATTTTGTTATAAAGTATCCAAGTATAAATATCAAAAACTGCAATAAAAATAAAACTAGAGTAAAAACTTTATTTACGAGTAGTAGCAACTACATAAAGGATAAGGATAAACAGAGATCCTTCTAAAGGGCAGGTTTCCTGTTGTGAAATGAACTGAACTGATAGAAATGCTGCAAATGTTTCTCAGATGTCACTATGTCAGGAGACACATTTATCAACGATCATCATGGTATCTTAGAATGACTAGCTTGAACTAATGCATTTTAGTAGAATTTAAATAATTAATTTTTTCACACAGCAGCAACAAAGGTCGTATTTTAGCTCATATCTATATCCATTAAAGTTACAAACAAACACATTGGTCCAGCTATTTTGCTGCTAGAAATTTATCATTTGTATATACTCACACATGTATAAGTTTCTTCAGAGTATTAGCAAGAAATTAGCACTTACTTCTGGATCAAACATTGTTCTGAATGCTTTATATATATTAACTCATTTAATCCTCATAACCTAATGTGGTTGGTATGATTCCCATTTTACAGATGGGTACTTTATGAGTAGGTATTATTCCCATTTTACAGATAAGGAAATTGAGGTTCGGAGAGGTCACACAGCTAGTAAGTGCTGGAGCTGGAATTCAAACCCAGGCAGTACAGCTCCAGACTCCTTTAATTTCTACATGATATTGTACTATGTTCATCATAGTACTATATGGTTAAATTAATTATGGTATATTCATCTAATGGAATATAATGTAGCCATAATAAAGAGGAAGCCCTTTACATACTGATATGGGACAACAGGCAAGATATGTGATTCACTAGGTGAGAAAGTCCAGTGTGCAATAAGCTACTGTTTGTGTAAAAACTATATCTAATTAGAGACCTGAAATTATATATAAAATTTGTAGTATACATGCAATTGTCTGAAATTTCATTACATTTCCCCCCAAAATGGTTAAGACTCTCCAGGTTAAGAAAGAACATTTAGGCTTAAAATAAATTGTATATACACTATGATTATATCTATGTATAAAAACATGAACAAGAAAAGACTGAAATAAATGCAGCAAAATAATAGCATCTTACATGAAAACACTAAAATTCCAGACAGGCCAACGATTTAAATGATTACAAACGTGGAATCTAAAAAGCAAAACAAACAAACAAGCATAAAACAGGAACAGTCTCATAGATACAGAGAACTCTGGGTGGTTGCCAGAGAGGAGGGGTTACTGGTGGGATGAAATAGGTGAAGGGGATTAAGAGATACAATCCTCCTGTTACAAAATAAATAAGCTACTAGGATGTAATATATAGCATAAGGAGTATGGTCAATAATATAATAACTTTGTATGGGGACAGATGGTTACTAGACTTATATGGTAATCATTTCATAATGTATGCAAATGTCAAATCAACATTTTGTGTAATTTATCTTTTTACTCTATTCTGGGGAGATTTCCTCAACTCATCCTTCAACTCAAAGAATAGCAGAAATAAACAACCTAACTTGCAAAAGTTCCTTTTCGTTTTCTAAATTTACCTTTAATATATTATCCTCTTCTTATTTCTTGGTTGCTATAGCTTCTCTTAACTTCTCTGAGGTTACTGGTGATAGTTTACTTTCCTTGCCTATGCATGGTCTGTGTTTTCTTCAAGTTTTTAATTTTTTTCTGTTCATTTTGTTTTTATCTTTCATATTGAGGCTGCCCTCAGATGCCTGATAATCCTTAGTTGTCCATTCATACTTAAAGTGTGAGAATAAAAAAATTAACTGGAAGGCTATGCCCATGAGTGGGGCTCGTCTACTGTGACCTTCATTGTAGAGAGGTCCAACTGGAACTTCTGCCAGTACCTTTGGTTCCTTCCTTCTTAGCTGGACAGATTCCCAGAGGAGATTCTTGCAGTCTCCTGGCAGAAGCCTGAGGGTCTAGCTACTAGTTTTCCTGGGAACCAAGAAGGGAAAGAAGGCTTGAGGAATCACAGCATCTAGGATGCACAGGTTCATTTAATTTTCCTGTTTTCAGAATAGTAACCCCATCCTCAAAGTAACTGTGGGACTAAAGGAAAACAAGTAAGTACAAAATGGTGCAAATAGGGGTGGATCTATCTTCTGTGTTATCCAAAAGCTTACACAATTAGGGGGGTTCGCTTCAAGAAAAATACAAAATTGCAAATATAAAATTATGTACAAAAATGAATACTTACTTAGAATGAGAACAGAAGTCGTAATAATCACAAATTTTAAAAACTGACAAATATTGCAAATGTCACACATAGCTAAAGGCTTTGGAAGGAGCTCTTGCAAGACAGGGGCCCTGAAGTCTAAACTTCACGAACTTCATGTTAAATTATCCTCTAAGTGCGAAGCAAACTTGAAAAGGTAACAGGTATGGCCTGAATCATGCTGGATGTTGAAGACCAGAAATCTTCACATTGGACTACTTGCTTCTTTTATGTACACAAATGTTTGTCAGGGGGTACTCTTTAAGTACCTTTAATGGAATCAACTTCAGTACGAACTTTGTCAACAGTGATTTGCCCCAAAATGTTTCAGCCATTTGCCAGTTTAACTCTTCACTTCCCTTTCAAATATCCTATCTCCCACTTTACAAATAAAAGTCATACCTCTCATTCATTTATTGCCTCACGATGTGCAAATTTCCAAGGGACAATTCCAGAAGGCATAGCTCCTAAGTTCCTTGTGAGCAAAGCAGAGTGTTTTGGAAGAGGGGGTCTGTACCTTTATGAGGCTGGTAACAAGCTCTTGGTAAGATTTTTCATCCTGTCATCTCTGTCTGTCTTTGTCTCTCTCTTCCCCTTCTTAGAACTCAAAAGTGAGAAGCAAGAAAGTTGTCAGAGGAATACATGTTTTTTTGAAATTTGAATGATTATTGGAATTTTTTTAAAAAGCCTTTTTCTAAAAATCAGTGAGGAGAAATAGTATTTTTCAAACATAGCTTTCAGCTTCTATTTTAGAAGTTTCATGAAAAATATGCTTTCACAGAACCACAGCTGGACTATGCTGTGTTTGAATGCATACTTTTCAAGATTATTCTGAAACTCTTATCTCCAAAATTCCATGGATATTCTGAAACGAGTCACCTTAATGGAGTAGATGACCAGCAACCCAGACACATTCTCAAATTTATTTTGCAAAGGCAGCCTGAGGAATTTATAGCATAGTCAGACTTGCCAAAATCTATGAATCTTTCCTGAGGTTGTGACTTTACATCTATTAAGTATCTCTGTAGCTATTCAAAGGTTATGATTCCATTGAAACCAGGAAAATTCATTAGTATTAACCATCTACATATTTTGTGATGACTGAATTCAGAAAAATTCTGGAAGCTTTTTTTTTTTTTTTTGCGGTACGCGGGCCTCTCACTGCTGTGGCCTCTCCCGTTGCGGAGCACAGGCTCCGGACGCGCAGGCTCAGCGGCCATGGCTCACGGGCCCAGCCGCTCCGTGGCATGTGGGATCTTCCCGGACTGGGGCACAAACCCGTGTCTCCTGCATCGGCAGACGGACTCTCAACCACTGCGCCACCAGGGAAGCCCTGGAAGCTCTTTTAACTAATAGAAGCTTCACACAGCTGCTTCATGGAGACAAAATGACAAAACAAAACGGCATTAGAGGTCACCCTGAAGAACTAAGGTCGAAGCAAATATAACAAATTAGTGCATTAGTTTACAACTTAGGTGAATATTAACAGGTACAATTTATGAATTAACAGTATTTCCTACCCTAGATACGTATTATAACTTCATACAGTTATATAAACAAAATTTATTTTAAATTAATACAAATTTTGGAGTTAGAACTTGAATTGCTGAGAGGTAAAAAATGATGCCTGTCTTTTTAAAATTGTTTCTAAAAGAGTCCTCTCTTCTTTACCTTGGCGGTCAGAAAGCACAGAGATTTTAAATTAAGAGACAAGCAGAACCTAGTCCAGCACAAGAAATTTCACTAGTCAGCTAAGACTCTATGGAGCACAAAATGTGTAAATATTATGGGGAAGTGTAATTTATCGCACATCACCTCATGGAACAAAGATTACTGACCAAAAAGGGGGAGCAATCTAGCTTACTAAAATCAGAATGACTTTTTAAAAAAATATTTGGCTGCAGCAGGTCAGCACACAGATCTTCATTGCTGCATGAGGGATCCTCCTTGCAGCATGCAGAATCTTAGTTGCGGCATGTGGGATCTAGTTCCCTGACCAGGGATTGAACCTGGGCCCCCTGCATTGGGAGCATGGAGTCTTAGCAACTGGACCACCAGGGAAGTCCCATACAGGAAGATTTTTTGTGTGTGGCTATGCATGGATGAATCTAAGCAATTGTTATGAGGTCTTTTCTATTTTTAACACTGTAGCCTCCTGACAGCTCACTTGTGAATTAGCTGCAATCACCTTCAGAAGCAGAAAATTTTCTTCCTATAGACTAACTGGTTAATTATTTCTGCCAGTTAACAAACTATTTGTAACGCTTAAGGCAACCTAAAGTGCAAATACATCAACTTCAAAGCTCAGGACATTGGTTCTACCTTTTTATTTATTTTTATTTATTTTTGGCTGTGTTGGGTCTTCGCTGCTGCACGCGGGCTTTCTCTAGTTGTGGTGCGCAGGCTTCTCTTTGCGGTGGCTTCTCTTATCAAGCACTGGCTCTAGGTGCACAGGCATCAGTAGTTGTGGCTCCCGGGCTTAGTTGCTCCGCGGCATGTGGGATATTCCCGGACCAGGGATCCAACCCGTGTCCCCTGCAGTGGCAGGCGGATTCTTAACCATTGCGCCACCAGGGAAGTCCCGGTTCTACCTTTTTAAATGTCTCTGAAGACCCAGATTTGAGGTGGACTCAGGAATAAAAGGATTTCTTGTGGACCATTACCAATAGTCTGAACAAGGTGGAAAGTACATCACTACTTTCTGTGCCTAAGAGTCTGATGAATCATAAAAAAGGTAAAATAAACTTAAGAATAGTTTGCTCTTACCTGATGGGGCATGTTGAATAAGCCTGATCTCATTTTGAATGGCTGATCTCAGGACTCTGAGATCAAAGTGTGGTAGGCCTGGAGTTTCTTTTCTTGTTATAGTTGTAGGAAAAGGACATTCTGGATTAGGAACTTCAGTTAGGGTAGCAAGTACAGAGAATTAATGTTCAGGCTGGATCTCTTACGCATGTCTTGCTGGAGCACAAAAAAGTGTATCCCACCTTGAAACTCTGGTCTTATCCTAACAGACTAAGAGAAGAGAGATGTAAAAAATTAAATGCAAGTTAATCTATAATAGTCTCCAAAGAAATACAGGGTGAGCGGATAAAGGAAGATTTCTGAAAATGGAGAAGGTACTTCCATGTCAGGAAAGAAAAGGTCTAGTCAGCAAACTTTGGGGAAAAGACATAATTTCCTCAGGTGTCTTGACAGTGGGGAGAGCAGTGATAGCTCACTTAGGAGTAGATCAAGAAAAGGACTCTGTAAGTTTAGATACCCATTTGTCCAAAAGACCTTTTTCACAAAGGAAACAGGTTTCCCACACATAAACTTTCCCAGCTCTTAGACATGGCCTTTCCCCCTCAAATTCTGTATGCTTCCTCTCCTTTAGGTTTTAAAGTCTTCCTCTTGTAATGTCAGGATGTTAGTTTCAGTAGTTTCTTTTTATCTTGAAAATTGATACCACACAGCAATTAGTAACAAGACAAGGAGTAAATGGTTTTGTCTGCCACCCTGTACAGATGGGTATTTTTTTGAATTGTGTACAGTGAATGACAAAGACAGCTGCCACTGTAAGAAGAGCAATTTCTTTGGCATTTTCAGTACCTCAATGCTTAGAGAAGATTTTACTTTTCAGAGTCAGCTGCCTTGTCCTTTACTTTCACTTAAATTTTGCTGAACTTGTGGTTAAGACTGCTATTTTCAATTCACTCTCCCCCTTCCTCATTGATCGAATGCCAATTCTACTCAGAGCAGCAACACATCCAGCTTTAAGATTGTATAGATTGTATTTCTCAGCTTCTTATGGGGTGGGGCTATGGAGATCTATTCAAAAGTGTTCTGCAACTTGTTCTGAGTCTTAAAAGGGGAAGCTTTTATCTTCCCTGCTGCCTAGAATGCAGGTATAATAGCTGAAATTCCCACAGCCATATTTGACCTTGGGGTATAATCCAAGTGCTGTGGATAGAAAAAAATTCCTAAATTGCCAGAACCTTATATCATAAAGCAGCACTTCCCAAATTCTGTATTGGTTCTCTGGACGTCGCTGATAAAAGCACAACAAAATAAACTATAATAAGTCACTGTTACTACCTTTCTTGTTACATGAGCAAAAAACAAAAAAAACCTTAAAATGTTCATTTACAAAAATATTCTTAAATACATAACCACTTTGCAAGCTAGTAAGACTTTACTCCCTAGGGCATCTAGAATAAATCTGTAAATAAAATTGTTAAGTGGACTCTAAAGGCAGGGGGTAGGGTACGGAGGAGGGCTTTTGTCAATCGGGACAACAGACAATATAGAATATAAACTATGCTTAGATAAACATGAAAAAAAGAGAATATACTTTAAAAAACAGGTTCGCATAGTAACCAAATATTTTTCAAGTAAACAACGATCACTGAAATTAAAAACTACAAATGCAAAAAGCATGAATCTGAATTGGATACCTATTTGGAAAAACATAAGCTATGAAAAACAATTCTTAGGAACTGCTGGGGAAATCTAAACATGGACTACATATATTATGGAATTACAGTTAATTTTTTAAGTTTACCCAGAATGTATCAGAGACGAAAAGCACAAAAAGCGGTAAGAAACTTTACAACAGTACTTACTGTTAACTTTACAACAGTACTTAAGTTCCAAAGTACTACTTATTAATATACTTTTATGTAACTTAATAATCCATTTTGTTCTTGAGCTTCTAATCACAACACCAGAATCGGTTGACTATGTGACTTACAACTTTTTGAACCTCTTTTCCATAGACCTAAGTCTTCACACGTTACAGACTAATTCTGCTGGAAACTTTCTAGGAGGAAAATCCAATACATACACCAGCAAACCAGACCAATTAATTTCTCAGTATTCTAATACTGTATTTCTTCCAACTCCATCCTTGCATGTCTGTTGGCATCAAATCATGAAACATCTGCACCCGAGTCAGTCTTTCATAGATTTGACTCAATGTGGAGTTGACAGCCTGTGAAGACTGAACTCACACTTTACTTTCTGCTGTATTTCAATTCTAAGATATCAGTTGCAAGATGTACCAGTAATTTTATGTACCATTGAGAACAAGAAAACAATTTCAACTATGACAGTATGATAGTCCTTACTACAAAATACACGAACTGGCTACAGCAGACTTTTTGAAATTTCAAAGTTTCGTATGAATAAAATTGCACTGCTTGGCATTTGGTGGACAATTCTTTGCATTATAACTTATGGGCAGCTCCCTTGCTTAGGCCCCGCAAAAAACCTGGTTGCCACTTTGCAAGATAATATGGAAGTGTGACTATCCTTCCAACAATGAGTATTTCCTCCCTTTATTATCTAGTTTATATCCTGCTTCCTCTGCCATTTTGCATATAAGTAACATTTTATTTTGTTGCTCAGCAATCCTTTGTAACACACTTTTAAATAGCAATTAAATAAATGCTTACAAACCATTATAACTAAGTTCACACAGGGACAAGCAAGGAAATATGCCAGGGGTATTGCCTCGCCACTGTAATTTTCAGGTGCCATGGATTGTAAAATACACCCTGATTTCCAGACATGCTAAAATGTGAAGAAAAAAATGCATCCTACTGTTGAGATATTCTCACAACTGACTCAGGAATTAGCTTTGTGATCCCATCTTCAAAGTTCAAATGACTTGCCCAAGATTCTAACGGGTGCCTAGACCAGGATTCAGACCCACTTATGAGACAATTCTAGTTCTCTTTCACAATTTGTAACTGAGACATTGCCTTGTTCCAAGAGTTAAACAGCACTAAACCAAACATCTCGAATGGCCAGTTTATCAGTGGGCTTTGCTGTCAAATACCTTTGAAGCTGGCCTGATATGATTAACTTTCAATTAAGCAAGAAATGCCCATCCTAGATTTAATTTGCTATAGCTATCAGTCTCATTTTGGCCAAAGCCTGGTTTCTTAAACATCCAGAACATATCAAGGTAGGCAATGGGGCTATAGGATAAGAAAATTACACGGAATGGAAATGGAAATGGTGACAGCTGTTCTAAACCAAACATGAACTTACAGCTGATTTCAAATACAGCAAACGATTTGGACTTGAGGTCTTGACTGATCCAAGAAAACCTCTTATTTTCAGGCCAATACCAGTGATCAAATCAAGCTTTTAACAAAGCTGAAGTTTTAAACAAAGCCCTTCAATATTCCTCTTTGAACACATTTAAAAATCTTACCATCTGTTCTAAAAAATGACTATTTTATGTATGATTACATTCTACTAAAATGATGCTAGTTTTTGCCAAAGACCTATAAAGTTAGGAGTACAGCAATTATACCAAGCTGCTGATTCTCCACGAACATGAGGCACTTCAAATGCTTAGGTTTTAGTCTAGGTTTATAGAAGGCTAATTTAATCCTCTGGAAACAGGTTCACCCAAGTTGGTTTCGTTTTTCTACTCCCTTTTCATATTTCGTAGGCACTCTTACACATTTTTTCCTCTCTTCCCACCTTTCCCAAAGGGACTACACTACTTCCAAGGGTTGTTTTACAAGAGTAGAATTAATCAAGAATATGTGCAGTAGCTTTCTGCCCCTTGGTTCTCATTAAGACTAATTTTAAGCTTTGTTACCCCTAGCCCCTAACCAGAATAAAGAAGATGCTTTTTAACCGCAAGTAAAGGTAAAATGTGCGCCAAGCTGTCACAGGAAGGACTTGTTTCTTGGGAACAGAAGGTATTTCAGGAGCATGTTCATTTTATACAAGTGCTGCCTTTACTTAATAACCTTAGAAATAATATTTAGAAGTCAACAGGTATCAAACTTCATTTAAAAATATTACCTAATACCTAAACACAAATAACCACTCTCATTAATACAGGAATAAGTTTGAGCCAATAAAGGGAAAATAAATGTAAACCAAGTTTATTTTGCTTTTTAAGTAGTGTTCTTAAAGCACTACAGCTTGGTAAACAATGTAAATTAGTATAAGTCATCTCAAAAGCCAGAGTTTTGTTTTGTTTTTTAATGAGTTGTTAAAAAGATGCAGCCTATTCTAACAGGATAAATATTTTTAACCATTTCACTTCGAGTTAATGAAGGCTCACAAATGAGCAACACTCCTCATTGAGGAAAACAAAAAGCTGTTGTCGACAAGCGACAGCACACACACACACAAACAAAAAGAACTGTGTAAAAATAACTAACTGTGTTCCCATATTTTTTGAAGTTGCTTTACAATGGGATGATATGCACATGATCTTGCTGCAAACTTGCCAAACAGACTTGTAATACATGTAGCCTAGACAAACAATTCAGTCCAAGAGGTGCTAATTTCAGACAATGCAGCACTATAATAATCCTTTTAACAACGCAATTTGTCTTACTCATTATCTTTTCTTCTAGACTGAAATACAGGCTAGAAAGAAAATGCTCCCTAATTAAAAATTGGTATTGTTTACAGGAAAAATTGTATAATTTTGCATTAGAATTTACAAGTATATGTTCAAATTGAATTTGCCTCCTCCCCCCATCCCAGCCACAAAATGGGCATGAAGTAAAATTTTAAAAAATGCCTTAATTTCCAACTTCATGCAAACTAAATAAAGATGACCAAAACAAAAGCTTAAACAATGGAAGGATATTTCACAGAAAATTTCTTATACAAAAAACACATAAGAAAAAGGGCCACTAGGTGACATTTTAATTTACAAATTGGCATCATTTTGGTCGACAAATATCCAGATGCTGTTTTCATCTGCTAACAGAGTTGCAGAAAAAAGAAAAAAAAAAAAAAACCAGAAAAAGAAAAAAAAAAAAACAAAAAAAAACAACAACAACCCAGCATGACTTCTGACTTTAATCACACATTTCTTCTGGAATTTCATGTGGATTAAGGATGCCAGGGACAGACATTTGAAGTTTATGTTTCTCTTCCTGAGCCTGTCGAAGGGCTGTTTCTCTTTCTTCCAAAAAGAGATCCGATGTATCTTCACCTGCAAACTCCTGTGGGAACAGATAGTTGAAACGTCAACATACTTTAGTAAACTTCAATTCGCAAAATGACTTGCCTTTGGGAAAAAAGAAGTGTAGATAAGCACCTCCCAGTTTACACAAGCAATATAATTTATCCATCAATTACTGAGTTTAAATTATGGTATATTATTTTTATAATTCTACACAACTGAATTAAAAACCAAAGGTGTTAGTTGGGGGGAAAAAAAGATTTCAAAAGAGGGATAGTGTAATGCCATATACAAAATATACTCCACAAGCAATGATACCAAGAAAGACTAACGATCAAGTTTCTATAATTGTCCTCATAGCTGTGTTTCAGACAATTTTCATCCTTTATACACTCTCAACTTTATGAATTAGTTTTTTTTTTTTTACTAATTTTATATTTACAGTAAAAAAAAAACACAAAAAACAAAACCCAACAACAAAACCTTTGTATTTTGGAGGGGAAAAAACCTGCATATCTTATGTGACCAATTCTTTAATAGACATAGATAACATCAACTACTTATGAGTTTCATGGTACTTTTTGTATTTCTTTAAAGCATGATGATACAAGAAAAATCCCTCTTCCCATAAGTAAATGGAGCATTTTAACAGCAGTAAAAATAGGGTGGTATCTGCTAATTATGTTCCCCCTAAAATGAATTCCTTACTAACAAAATGGAAAATCCCAAAAGGAACTACCAATGTGTTTCTTTCACCCATTCCACTCCTTTAAAAATACCCATGGGATTCAATCACAATGTTGCAACAGATATTCTAAAATGAATTATATTAATAAAAAGTTCCCCCGAACATTTCAAACCATTTCAAACCTATCTCCTCTTCCTGGCCTTGACTTTGAAAGTGTTTCCTTCTGTAATCAGTCTCAAAAGAGTAAGACTACACATATTTTAAAAGCCCACTCATTTTGCATTACAAAAAGTGGTCAATTCTGGATGCAAGAATTCAATCAGTATTTAGTCAATACTTCTGCAACTGCAAATAAAATACATACCTTTATCTGTACCAGGAAATCCCTAAGATGTTCCTTGAATGCAGGAATATCCTGATTTAAGCTGAAAAGTCCTGTCACAAAGAGCTTTACTTGAGCACTGCAAGTCAAAACACAATGATTAATTGCTTAAAAAAAAAAAAAAACTTAAAAATTTAAGTTTATTAAAAAGTCTATTTATACTTACTCCTGAAGATGAGGGAATGCAGACTTAAGAAGATTAGCCACATATTCCTGAATAAACATTTGGTTGTTAACTGGATTTCCAGGATTTAATGGTGTACTTATTTTTCCTTCTTCAACCAAATTAAACATATATGCAAGGATAGATGCATGCATTGTCAAACCTGTTAAGAAGGACATCATTAACTTCAAGATATAAGAGCAACCGGAACACATACTTTTATGGCTTTAAATTCTTACCAGCAGTATGTGAGGTGTCTGTCACGACAGAAAAGATATGCTGAAGAATATCACAAAAATAAGTTTGATAGAAACTCTGAGCTGCAGCTTCTTCTTGTGCAACATTTTGTAAGAGTGTAAAAAGTATCTGTAAGCCTAAAATACATATAATGCCAACAACGTTATTACATACTGACAACATTCATGATGGTGTTTCAGCTATTAAACAATTCATTCGAAGTCCATTCGCCCCTCTTTTTTTGCTAATGACAATTATTTGCCTAAATTATCTTGACTCAGTAATGGAGTTAAACTGGAATCAATGTCTGCTAACTTACAGGCTATAATCTAATCATTACCACCTTTCCAGTATTTCTGAAGGTTTAGTTGATTCTCTCTACCTCCACTCCAAAAGCAGTGCAACTGAGTAGATTTTTCTATTACATAAAACAGTTATTATTTAAAAGGAAAACAAATCCTCCAACTATAAACAGTTTTTTTGTTTTATCCTTAGTTAACCCTCAGTGCCACAGAGGAAAAGCATATGGGGAAAAGGAAACACTGGTGAGGATATGGGTGAGTGATGTTCTCCCTGCCTTGAATCTTATGCCCATCTCCCTCTAACTCAATTCTGTCTATGAACTCACTCTGGATCTGATTAAACTGTTTATAGGACTTACTCAGACCTATCTATGGAATTGATGCATTCAAGCAAAACCATGAGAAGTGAAGTGATACCTACCTGTCTACCACTATACACCTACCTGTAAGTGTCTGTACATGGATTGTGGGTTGGTAAGCAAATGAATAAAGAACATCGTTTCTGTGTATTTACCTGTATCTGCTACATTCCTCATAGTATGTTTGAAAGCCCAAATGATGGAATCCAAAACAAGTTTAAATTGTGCAGGTGGAATAGCCAGGAATGCTGGGAAACAATGAGAATTGACAGCCTGAAGTAGTAAGAAAAAGTTCGTTCTGTGCTCAGGATATTCTTCAAAGTCCTAAAAACAAACAGTGGGAACAAAATAAAGTTTCAATGCCTGAATTATGTTAAATGGAAGGGGGAAAGCAAGCCCTAATTCAGTATAAATGTTTGGAGTTGTTAGTGGACCCCGTTAAGATGTGAAAGTCAAACTCAAAAGCTAATAGAATTCACCTGTCAGGGAAGACAAAATTACTATTTATTAGACAAATGAATTACCAAACTGAAAGAATACAAGTTCACCTTATTATAAAGAGAACTCAACAAAACCCACATAAAGACCGTCATATTTTCTAGTAACTCTGAGACTGTTACTACCACTTTTAAGTGACTTTGAGATCACTAATACAGATTAGAAAAATTGTTGTCTACTGTGTAGATGTGTACACTTACATGTACATTTTTTTTCTTCTTGATTAATACATTTTCCCATTCCTTATAAGCACAGACTACACTTTAAAATGGCAGTGACTAAAATGCAGCAAGTATTCAACAAATGCAAGCTGCTATTTGAATAAACAATCTATCAAATTTACTTCTGTAAATTTAAGAAGTATTTTTCTTTTCTAGAAGTTCAAATATTTAATATCAGAGGCTAAAGTTTATGGTGTACTCATAGACAGCCATTATTTATCCTTTTAAAAGTGATAAGGACATACTGCAGAACCTCTCATTATGTAACTGAAATGCAAATCACATACCTTATTTATCATATTCAATGTGCATTCAAAAACAGCATCAAATATTTGAGGTATTTCAGCTGTTATATGTCCTCCTAACTTGTTGACAATAATAGCCATAGTACTAAGCACTTCTGGTTCTCTAGCAGCTGGGACATTTCTCTGATAATCAATGAGAACTGCATCCAACAGAGGAGGAACAAAATTTTCAGCTACCTGTTTAAAAAAAACAAAACAAAAAAACCCACAACTTTTCAATTTTAGTGTAGGCACTTGCTAACTCTTATTAAGCAGCTAGGTCAATGTCATCTGTAAGATTTAATCTAGGTTGATCATCTGCTGAAAACTGGAAACTCCTGTGCTTTAAAAGTTTTTGTATATTAAAACCTTACCAAGAGAAAGCGAGAAATCACAATAGGCTGAGAAGGGCCATGGACACTGCATAGTTTAAATCTGTAATTATTAAAGGAAACTGGGGCCTGACACTCTAAGTATTGTGGCAGGACCAGGATTCTAGGAATACTGTGTGTATGGGATTGGTAACCTCAAAGTAGAGTCCTCCTCACCAATACTGTACCAAGGTACTCATATCTAACCAAAAGCAGACACCCACTCAATGATTTTTTTAATTTAATGAATGCTAGTTGATATTTTAATAATCAGAAATAATAACCATCACTTACTCTCAAAAAAGGAACTGGACTATGCCAGAAAGACTGTGTGTGAGTTTCCAAGATTCTCAATAAATACAGTCTTAGTAAGGCGTAACTTCTATGCTTTTAACAGGTTCTCCATTAAGATGTGCACAATAAATATAACCATCTTTCATTTAACTGAAGATTACTAGTTAGTACGTCCCACCATACAACAAAACAAGTCTAGTTAAGATTTGAAGGATAAGCACAAAATTATTTTTCCTTTTACCTACTTGGTTCCTCTTAACTAGAACTGATTCTCACTTCTTTTTCTTCAAGTTTTATTGAGACATGATTAATGTATAGCACTAAGTTTACTTACATACATGAAATGATTATAAGTTTAGTGAACATCATCATATAGATACAAATAGAATAAAAAACTGTGATGAAAACGTTTAGGATTTACTCTTAAACTTTCTTATATAACATAAGAGCAGTGTTAATTGCATTTATCATGTTTGTACATTACATTCTTAGTACTTATTTATGTTAAAACTAAACGTTACATCTTTTGACTGCCTTCATCCAATTTCCCCTCCCCTCATTCTCCCACCTCTGATAAACACAAATCTGGTATCTTTTTCTATGAGTTCGTTGTATGTTTGTTGATCTACAACACGATGTAACTTCCTGTTACACAGCATAGTGAGTGATTTGGTATTTTTATACATTTCAAATGATCACCACATTAAGTCTAGTTATGATCTGTCACCATAAAAAGTTATGAGTTATTGACTATATTCCCCACGTTATACATTTCATACCCATGACTCATTTATTCTTTCCTCCCCCACCCTGACATTTCTACTCTTAACACTGAAATAATTTATTTTCCTACATACTGGATCTGAAGTGTTTGACTATCTTTGAATTCACAGCCCCAAACCTCAACATAAACCTTAGTTGTAAAACATAATGAGACCCTTCTTATTATCATCACTGATACTCCTGAAATTATTGCCTAAGTTGTTGTAAATTATGAACTTCTCAATTCCTTCAATTCATCCTACTTTTTACTTTCCAATTTTAAATACAGTTCTGATCTCATACATAAACATGTTTAAAACCTTTTGGTATTTAAGCTTGATACCTTGAGAATTTCCCGAAAAAAATTTCCGTATCAATAGGAACAATACTGAAAGTTTAAAATTATGAAAGTAAGTTGCACGGTTGTCAGTGCTACTTCCACACAATAGTGATAAACAGGATAAGATTTTTGGTAATGTTCCCAGGATCAAGAAAATGAAAGGTATACAATAACTAAACATAAATCTCATTTTCCCCAAGTTGAGGCATATGGAGCTGGTTTAGTTTCTGAAAACCATTTAAAACTAACAGGAATAAGAGCGCAAAAGAGACTTTCAAACCTTCAACTAGGAAAGTGCTTACTCCTCCCCACCCACTGAAAAGGCAAACTAATGACAGCTTTGCAAATTGCTCTCAAAGCCATGAGGAAAACAAAAATTTCATCTGAACTCTATCCAAAGAAAAATAAAAACGACCCAATCATCTCAGCTATCTTGTTACATCACCAACCCCCCCACCACTAACAGCAATTTCTTTCGAAGATGGTATATATCTTATTATTTTAATGTACTCAGGGATTCCACTAAATAGAATGTTATAAAATAATGCCAGATGTAAACATCTAAATTACCTTTAAAATAGCTAAACGCATACAGAATATATGCACGTTCCAGAGAATGCAGCATCAACTTTAGAAACAAAAAGCACATCTCACTTACCATCTGTGGATCATTGGACCGGCTCACCCAACCAGATATTAACTTTAAAGTTTCCCTTTTTACTGTTCGCATACTTCTAATCAATGGTTGCTTTGTAACCATCTCACCTAAAAAATACAATCAGGTGGAATCCAACTTAACAACTAAAATTCTACACTGGCAGTTACAGGTACTTCAGATACTATTAGTTCCCATTTACCATTAGAAAACTTAAAAGACAAGAGTACACAGATGAATTTCCTGAGAAAATAAACTAAGACTAATTTTATAGGGGAAAGGGGCCTGTGAGTGGTTAAAAAAATTGTCTAGGATCGCCTGAAACATGGGACGGATTAATTTAAATCTGTGAGAAGTGCTGAATGCTTACGCCAAGGCAGTGAATGCAGAACTGACTTATTAACACATCATTCCATAAGAATTCAGAATCGCTTACCATTAGCTTGAATAGCTGCAGAAATATTTTCACTGAGGCACTTGTATACATTAAGCATATCTAAATAAATTCTCCCAAGCTGAATCACAAACGGGTGTCCAACCGCTTTGCAGGCTCTCACATTTGTTTTCAATATGCTACCAAGTTGCTTGACTGTTTCAGGATCTTTAAGTATATCCACATTCTGCGAAGGACAAAAAACAACTCCATTTAACATATGAGAATTATTCTTGTAGCTAAAGCAAAAAACATTACCCACACTACTCCAAAGCACCATCACATTTATAATGTTAAATGGTGAAACTAATGCAAAAGTCTTCATTACTAAAAACAGAGCAAAATATTCCCAATTTTGCATCAAAACAGAATAAAAATACTACAATTTTTTCAATGTGCAAAAGTACACATAAAAGCACTTATGGGGCTTCCCTGGTGGCGCAGTGGTTGAGAGTCCGCCTGCCGATGCAGGGGACACGGGTTCGTGCCCCGGTCCGGGAAGATCCCACATGCCACGGAGCAGCTAAGCCCGTAAGCCATGGCCGCTGAGCCTTCGCGTCCGGAGCTTGTGCTCCGCAACAGGAGAGGCCACAACAGTGAGAGGCCCGCGTACCACCAAAAAAAAAAAAAGCACTTATGGATCAGATATACATGTCAAAGGTACTAAATTTATTACTTCTGTAAATATAATTTTCTCAATTTCCATTAGAACTTTTACAAAAAGTAATAAAACTTACTTTGGTTGCTTGCTGGATTATGCTATCCCAAACCTGATTAGGAAGTAGCATGTATTTTTCTATCAAATGTTCCTGTACTGTTTGGTCTGTTTGTGCACCAATCATGTACCCCACAGCTTCATAAAATGTATGGACCTATGTTAAAAGGCAGACATTTTACTTGCATGCATCATAATAAGGAAAACCACACACAAACAATCCACATATACACTTAAAACTAATTTTGTTAAAGTGTCAGAAATAATTTATATTAAGTATGAAAACAGCCTAACAAACTTTTGGTTGAATTTCTGCCTCACTATAAAAACCTAACCACAGAAACACTTGAACTGAATTCAAGAGTGGCTTTCTTTCTATTCCCATTAATAAATTCTCATTAAAACAGTAGTTATTTTCTAAGAAAAATATGCTTGCTGATCCACATACCTGTTGAGGCTGAAGATCACAAATTATAGTGTTAATGTTGTTCAAAATCTCATCAATAAATGGCATTACTTCTCCAACCTGAACCTGAACGAAATGCCTGCGGCACTTTTGAGCTATTTTAATGAAAGTATCACAAGCCATGTCTTGGACTCCATCATGGGTCTCTAACAACACAAAAACAATTATCAAAAAAATTTTCAAAAAAAATTTCCATTTTTTATTCAGCAAAACTAAATAAAATATATTAAGCAAATAGGATTTACCATGCATGAATTCAAAGAGCTTGTTAACTACAGTCTTCAAGAATTTCCAGTGAGCTCTTAAAAACCGTGGATATTGACCTACTATGTACATGATATTTGATGCAATAATAGCTTTATTATCTTTGCCTCTTTTCTGTTCACATAATCCTAGTAGATCCTGTAAAATAAGACAAATTTCAGTCATTTGTAATAAAATACACTTAGCTAAAGTTCCAGTTCATACCTATCTCTTACATACCTTTATAACAGTAACAAGAAATCGTTTTTCATCCTCTTCATGCATTGCTCCACTAATGGAGCCTATCGCCCAACACAATGTATTCAAATTTTTCCATGACCACTCTGTACCATTCACTTGATTGTGAAGCTTCTCAGTCATTATTCTTTCTGTATCTACATAATCCAGATGAGTAAGATAAACTACAAGGAAAAAAATTCCAAATGTTTCAAATTGCAAAACTTAATGAGCAAAAAGATTTTTACTAAGACTAATAGCACATTAATAAGGATGGCTATTAACAGATTGAGAACCTAAGCATGCCATATTTCCTAAAAAAGTATTTCCACCCCAAACTGAATTACAAAGATGAAGATTAAATTAACAGTATTTATTAACTTACCTAATGTTTCTCTCATATTCTTATACAAATTTATGGAATCTGTATCCTTCATGAATTCTCTTACAACTTCTCCCTGATCATTTTCTACAACTAATACTTCCTCTGGTTTAGCCATTCGACTAACCATCAGTAAACGGACCTATTCAACAATAAACAAGAGAAACAAATCTGTTAGATCTTTGAAATCAGTTACATCAAATGTAACCCCCACTCCCACTTAACACCAACATACCAAACAAAATTATTCCCACAATATAAAAGAATAAATAACATGGATAAAAATCAATTGTTGGGCTTCCCTGGTGGCGTAGCGGTTGAGAGTCCGCCTGCTGATGCAGGGGACACGGGTTCGTGCCCCGGTCCGGGAGGATCCCACATGCCGCAGAGCGGCTGGGCCCGTGAGCCTGCGCGCTCCGCAACGGGAGAGGCCCCAACAGTGAGAGGCCCGCATACCGCAAAATAAAATAAAATAAAATAATCAATTGTTAACTTTCTTGCATCTCATTTTCATTCCTAAGAAACTCACAGGTGGTGCTTGGATAGATTTAGCCAAAAAATAAAAGCCAGTATTTGCATCCGGTCCCCCAAATCACAGGAAGCACATTCAATCACCCACTACTGTTACCTTGGACAACACAGGCAAATACAGCTGCCTCCTGGGAGGAACATCAAAATGTTGACTTCCAGATAGCAATGGAGAGGCAGATGTTGAGAATGGGCTCTCTCTATAGAGTTCAGCTGCCAGATGGTTCCAGTACTCAAGACAAATCTTAAAGATTTCGGTTTCCTCTACTTCGGATACCAACAACATATAATGAAGGGCCTACATAGGAGACCAAAACTATTAAAACAATCCTTAGACGTTACTAACCAACCTCAAACTGCTTTCCATTTGCTACGTTAACGGGAAATAAAAACTCATGTTGCATTCTGTACAACTCTGACATTTCATTATTCATCAAACAGACAACAGAAATTCTCTAGGAACAACTGTGCTTTCTTCTGACATGTCCTAGGACGTGTCAAGAAACTTACGTGATTGTAAAAAGGTATGGACATTAAAAGACATTTGGTAATAGCAAAAAGGTAGAAATAATCCAAATGTTCAACAGATGAACGGACACAAAACTTGACGTTTATCCATACAAAGTATTATTCAGCCATGAAAGGGATTAAGTACTAATACATGCTGTAACATAGTAACATGCTAAGTGAAAGAAACCAATGACAAAAATCAGTATGTTATGATTCCATTTATGTGAAAGGTTCAGAATAGTTAAATCCATTGAGATGTAAAGCAAATTACTGGTTGCTAGGGACTGGAGGGTAGAGCGGATTGAGGGAGTGACTGTTTCAATGGGTACATCATCCTTTGTGGGTGATGAAAATGTTTTGGAATAGGTAATGGTCGACAACACTGTGAATGTACTAAATGCCACTGAATCAAACAATTTACAATGGATAGTTTTATGTTATGTAAATTACATCTCAATTTTAAAATAAGGTCTTTAGACTTTTCATCTTAGAAATGACAAATCTGCACACGCTTTAGGAATTTTCATTATAAATTATTGATCTGGTATTGAGTAGAACACAAAAATCGTGACACTTGGCTTTTAACAACTATAATTCAGAATTGGCAACATATATTTATATTACACAGACAAGTAACAGGTAAGATACGTTAAAAGGTACAGGAATTTTTAGGACAAAGTTGTACTTTAAGTTTTTATTATTAATTTCAGAAGCCAAAGGCTCCATAAAGCCTACCTCCATGAGTGTTTCCCTGAGATTTAATCTTTTTTCTATAAGTTGACCATGTTCTTTAAGAAAGGTGCAGAGAAACAAACTGAGATTTTGAATAAAGTTCTGTTCATCATCCTTTCCATTCGAGTATGCAAGTCGAATATTGGTATTTAAAGGAAGCATCTGCGAGGTTAAATATGGATCATAAGCCCTTCATTTTAAAAACAAAGATACTACATTTAAGTTCTAAATTTCCACCACCCTTTTACTAATTTTAAAATATACGGAGTGGGACTTCCCTGGTGGCACAGTGGATAAGACTCCAAGTTCCCAATGCAGGGGGCCCAGGTTCGATCCTTGGTCAGGGAACTAGACATGTATGCCACAATAAAGAGTTCACATGCCACAACTAAGGAGCCCGCCTGCCATAACTAAGACCCAGTGCAACCAAATAAATTTTTTTTAAAATACAACAAAAAAACCATATGGAGTTAAACAGCTTATTCTCCCCTAGAATGCCTTGGTCTATTATATCCATTTTTGTAACTTGCTGTCCTAGCTTTTGATTTTTTTTTTAAAGTTGCAAGTAGTAAAATTTCCTCAAAGATTATGCTTTGACATATTCCCTACATCAGAGTTTTCCCACCTAGGGTCATTAAAAATGTAAAAATAGTTGATTCAGATCACTAACATATATAGTAATATAGTTTTGTGATTAACCTTCTAGATAATTTCATATACACCTAGTCAGACTAACACTTGGCTAATCCCTTCATTTAAGAGATAAAAGGTCAAAGGCAGAACTGATATTAAACCCCAGGTTACTAAGCCTCTAAATTCTGTAGAAATAAATTACCATGACACTCCCAGAGAATTTACTTCAAGGAATTTTCAAAATGTTCATAAAAATTTCTAGCTTACCCTTCATTTTATATAATAAATATACAATCACATTACAGCTCATCTATTTATGGTAAGCTGTGCTGAAATGGTTCAACTCAAACCCAACATTTTCTAAGGCACTAAAATTGTTTAGTCAGTTTTTAAGGGTGTTGTATTACCTGTTTTAGCTGCATCATTGTCAGCGTAAATAGCGTTACAAATTGTTCCTCATACTGGCTTACACTCACACCAGCAATCTCAGTGAGGCACTTCAGAGAGACATTTCGAAACATTGGAACATTCAGGAACTATTTTAATTTAAAAAAAGGGGGTGGGGTGGGGGGGAAGGAAGCATAAAATTAAACGGCCTGAAGCACTTTACTTAAAATTAACAATTAAAAAAATAACAAAGGATTTAAAAATCAGGAACACAGAGGAAAAATATCAGGCAAATAGGTGGTGATAGGGTTTTTTGGCACATATATTTTAAGAAAATTTCATTATCCATCCAATAGACAGTAAATGCTTTAGTAGTATACTGTGCTTTCTTTTGATGTGTCCTCAGACACCTGGAAAACACAAAGTTGCTTAGAAACTTTCCCCACAGTCTATTACATGACTTTTAAAGACATCATGTTTTCTGTATAATCTAAAAAGACTTTAATTGTTTAGGATTCTAAGAGATGGGCAATACACCTAGGATTAATAACGTGTGGAAAAATTGGCTCTTTCATATTTAACTGTTGAGAAGGTATAAAAATAGCCTCCCATTGGGTGTGGCAATTTGGTAAGCGTCAGAAGCCTTAAAAATGGACATACCTATTGATCCAATACTTACATGTATTAAAATTTATACCAAATATTTGGACAAGTGCATAAATGTCCAGTATTTCCTGCACTACTGTTGACAATGGCAAACAATTTAAAATAAACTGTCTATGGATAAAATGGTGGCTCTAACATAGTAAATTCAGATTAGAACATGACCATATCAAGCCCTCAACTACAAAGCCCCAAACGTAAGTTATAATAGTCTGCTTTTATAAGGTCTTAATTAAATACATAATTTATTCATTATATCTGATTAGAAAACATCTGGAAATACAACCAGTTGGTAACTATATCTGGATGAACAATTATAAGACTTTACATAGGTATTACATCCTACTGCAACTAAAAGGAAACCAAATTCATTATTTTTCACATACAATTTGGGAGACTGCCTGGTATGAGTGGCAGAATCATAAAATTCTGACACGGTTTTTAAGAATTAGTAGTTGAAACTACAGAAAAGTTCTTCTGAGCAATTTCCTCATCTTGGAAACAAAGCTGATTATGGCTGTGAATGTGGAATGGTTTTAATATTCAAAAGAGCATTACAAATTAAGAAAATACACACCACTATCCAGTGATAAATATAACTGAAATGTATTCACTATACCTTATAAATTAACGTGCTGATTAACTTGGTCTCAAAAATATATCCAAGTGGAATCCAGTTAAGAAATCTGAGCAACGTTTCCAAAGTTGCATGTACAAGTGGAGCATTTTGGGAATTTTCCTACAACAAAAACATGATTGTAAATTATCTTCCTATATAATTAATTAGTTTTTAAAATGAAATTAAAAGCACTTACCATCACAAACTGACAAAGCTGAAAAATTTGTGAGAATTCATTGCACATGCTAAAAAAATAAAAAATTGATCAGTTTAGAACACACATAGAAATGAACACTGTAATTATTTACATACTAACATTTCAGCAGCCACTGAAAACTTGAGTTACTTCTATTTATAAACACAGATATCAATAACTTCATCGAAAGTTACAAAGCTATTAAAACTATGTGTAAATATCTCTTAAAACTCACCTATAAATAGCACTTAATTTCATTTCTTGAAGGTTTGGTTTTCATGTCATCTTTACTCTATTAGAATAATTTCAATCACATCACATCTTTTATTTATGTTTTTGTTTTTTGTTTTGCAGTACGTGGGCCTCTCACTGTTGTGGCCTCTCCCGTTGCGGAGCACAGGCTCCGGACGCGCAGGCTCAGCAGCCATGGCTCACGGGCCCAGCCGCTCCGCGGCATGTGGGATCTTCCCGGACCGGGGCACGAACCCGTGTCCCCTGCATTGGCAGGCTGACTCTCAGCCACTGCGCCACCAGGGAAGCCCCTTTTGTTTATTTTTTTAAAATTCGGCCACACTGCCTGGCATGTGGGATCTTAGTTCCCCAAGCAGGTATCGAACCCACGCCCCCTGCAGTGGAAGCGCGGTGTCTTAACCACTGGACGGCCAGGGAAGTCCCTCAACCTAGTCTTTTAAATCAAGACAGTCAAAACAGAACTCTCCAAAATGAGAGAAGTGGTGTTCGATATATCCTCAAACCTAAAATGTGCTTATACACCTAAAATGTGCTTATACACCAAACCAGAGAAAAAATCCTAAATTCTGAAGCTAGTCTGAATACATAAAGGTAAAAAACATTTCTGTTCCCTAATGACTAAACACATTTTTATTACTATGTTGAAGAAAATAAAATCTGGCATGTTCCTGGTGTTAACTATAGGGAAACTGATAAAATGTAGGAATATTAAGAATAAAGTAGACATCTGGACACAAGTCATATCCTTGGACCTATGATTAACTAGACATCATATGAATCAGATTCCAAAGAGTTTTTTGGGAATTCTTAACCTATATTCCTTCCACATGACATGCATGAAGTTAATTTTGCTATAACGTCATACATATTTTTCAAGCCTCCATATTTAGATTAGGCCACTTTAGCACTATTTAAATTTGTAGTAGAAAAGAATTAGGTGTATTAACTTTTAATAATCATAGTTCTTAAAAATTTACAATCTATCTCCAAATTCCTTGAAATTGCTAGATAAATTACTTAAAAATTCCAAAACAATTACTTGCCTGTCTTTTAAATGCTTAGCTTTCACTTGGGTTATCTGCCCACTAGAGAAATCAAATACTTCTTCACTCAAGAGTTTCAGAATCACCATATTATTCTGACAGAGACTTTCACTGGTCCTACTTGCTCCAACAATGTCACTGATAAAAGTTGGCCAATGTTTTGGCCATTCTTGTTTCAGTATCTAAAATAAGATAGGAAATGTTAATTTCATTTCACTTGTCAATGGTAAAGAAAACAAACTTCATAGAAATTGCGTGATACCAAAAGCAGGAGCAAATATCAACCACCTTTCATTTTCTTCCCCTTTATTAAGACAGGAAATGTGCTGCTCTCTATAGAATGTACAGAGTAGAAACTACAACACAAAGTTCTGTGTCTCAAATGCCCTGTTCCTCCTCTCAATAATCCTGATTCGTCTAATCTAGCTCTAATGTGTATGCATATCAATATTTGCCAGATATGTGCAAATTATCCTAAGAGACTATAAGATCTAACTCTAAATGATAAAAAGGTGATGGGCAGGGAAAGATATTTTCTTTGGCTGGAATCTGGGCCTTGAAATATAGGTAGGGCTTGGAGATAAGAAATTTGGAAGAAAAGCAGCATTATCGTTGGGGACAGAATCATCTTTGACCAAAAGCCTAATGGACTTATTCAATTTTAAGGTCTGTACTGTTGATTCTGTATGCTAGGGATTTCCCAACAATATTCTGTAATAGCACCTGTTAAGTAAGAGGTAAGTAACTTAACCTCTTTGGACTCCTCCCTCTTCCCATTCAGAGATACGCTAACAACAAGAAGTTCTCAATAAAAGCTAGTTTAACTTAGTGAAAATCCAAGTGTTTAGGAAAACCCAATGTTTCTATAACTTATTAAATTAAAAAAAATCTGTTTTTCCCTCACATACTAATTAATGTTCTCAAGAAATTTTTTGGACATATTATTAAAGGTAGGTAAACTTAAAATTTCTGACTTTAGAAATATAGAAAGATTAAAAAACAGGCTAAGTATAGAGATCAATTAAAGGGATGCTTGAATTCAAAGGCAATTTTTTCAATGAATTAATAAGACTGAGATAGTGGACATGGAAAGGAAACATGCACAGTATGAGACAGATGAGAAAAATTTTTTTTTATTTTAATAGATCTTTATTGGAGTATAATTGCTTCACAATACTGTGTTAGTTTCTGTTGTACAGCAAAGTGAATCGGCCATATGTATACATATGTCCCCATATCCCCTCCCGCTTTAGCCTCCCAATCCCACCCCCTCTAGGTCACTGCAAACCACCGAGCCAATCTCCCTATGCTATGCTGCTGCTTCCCACTAGCTAACTATTTTACATTCGGTAGTGTATATATGTCGATGCTACTCTCACTTCGCCCCAGCTTCCCCCTCCCACCCTGTGCCAAGTCCATTCCCTATGTCTACATCTTTATTCCTGCCCTACAACTAGGTTCATCAGTACCACTTTTTTTTTTAAAGATTCCATATATATTCATTAGCATACAGTATTTGTCTTTCTCTTTCTGACTTAAGTATGACAGACTCTAGGTCTGGCTGGACTCACTGCAAATAACTGAATTTCGTTTCTTTTTATGGCTGAGTAATATTCTATTGTATATATGTGCCACATCTTCTTTATCCATTCATCTGTTGATGGACATTTAGGTTGGTTCCATGTTCTGGCTATTGTAAATAGTGCTGCAATGAACATTGTGGTACATGTATCTTTTTGAGTTATGGTTTTCTCTGGGTATATGCCCAGTAGTGGGATTGCTGGGTCATATGGTAGTTCTATTTCTGGTTTTTTAAGGAACCTCCATACCGTTTTCTATAGTGGTTGTAATAATTTACATTCCCACCAACAGGGTAGGAGGGTTCCCTTTTCACCACACCCTTTCCAGCATGTATTGTTTCTAGATTTTTTGATAATGGCCATTCTGACCAGTGTGAGGTGATACCTCATTGTAGTTTACATTTGCATTAGATGAGAAATTTTTTAATGAGTTCAATCCATATTGGAGCCAAAGAAGTGAAGGTTTTACAGTACCATATCTGATGTTTCCTACCACAGCATATTAACAATTTTAAATGCTAGACAGCAGGCTATTGTAATTACTGTGAAGATTACTATCACTACTCTGCAAGATGTTAGTTTAGTTATTCGATAAAAGTAGGTTAGACTATTTGTTCAACCACTCAGCCTGAAGTGAAGCACTTAATCCTTCTCAGGGAAACAGTGTGTCAACTAAAAACTTACCTGAACAAGAATCATATTTAATTTCCCGATATATACCTTTTCCTTCTAAGAAAAGAAAAAATTTTAGATTAAATGAGGACTTAAAATAGATACATAAATAACAAATGTAGGCAACCCACACCCCCACAGAGAGAAAAAAAAAAGACTGCAGATCTATTGTAAATGATTGTGCATATATGTGTCTGTATGTCTGTGACAGAAGTGGGTTTAAGTTGAAGACCCAATATTTAAATGATTTTATACTCTCACAATAATCTGCAAAAAAGCTCTTACCTCTACACAAGTTGGGTCAGATGACGTCTTGATAATGAGGCCAACAACATATTTTTTTATCCCTATTAAAAAAAAATTATTCAACACTTTCATAGCATGCTAATACATCTTCAGGAACCAAAAAAACCGGGGGTGGGGGAGGGCAGAGTAAAGTCAGATGATACACCTGAATCCCATCTCCAATTATGGCATTTTTGAAAAATGCCAATTAGTTTAGTGTACTATTCCTTTAATTTTTAGTTTTTGTTAAACTTTACAAAATATTGGTTTAACAATTAGGAACTACTGTATTCTAAGATATTCTTTAATGTTAGACAGTCAAGTATACCAAGCTGTGATTTTTAAATTAAAAACAAACCAAAACAAAAAACCCCATAAAGGACTAAGGTATTGTTCATTTAAATAAACACATTATTTTTGTGGGTTAAAACTACAAAAACCTTTAAGACATAACTTTGTGAGCACTATAAATAAGTTTATGTAAAATTTATAAATCAAGGTCAGATGTTAATCTTTTTCAGATTTATTTTAATTATAGCATTAAGCTAATCCTATAAGTAATTTTAACTTGTTTGTCCTACAATGTAGGAAAAAACAGAGTTAAGGAGGAAGTTTGTTTTTGTTTTTTTTGCGATACGCGGGCCTCTCACTGTTGTGGTCTCTCCCGTTGCGGAGCACAGGCTCCGGACGCGCAGGCTCAGCAGCCATGGCTCACGGGCCCAGCCGCTCCGCTGCATGTGGGATCTTCCCGGACTGGGGCACGAACCCGTGTCCCCTGCATCGGCAGGCGGACTCTCAACCACTGCGCCACCAGGGAAGCCCAAGGAGGAAGTTTTTATTTGTAGTAGTCTTTACTTAAGGGTACCTTAATAGTATAATCTGTTCTTAACAGTTAAGACTTCATGCCTTTTATTCTTTCAACAGTTGACTTCATGCCTTTGATTTTAATTTGCATCATTCAGAATTTACTTGGCATCTACTACAGCTCCCCTCAAAATTTAAAGTAATGTGGTACACTTACATTAACATATCCAAAGGGTCTGAAACAGATTCCCTAATCCAACAAATTATTATTTCCCACTACAAAGAATAAAGACTATTCTCACAACTGTTTAATAATTTAGGTTTTGCCACCAAATGACTTATGAAGATTTTCGAATTTTCAAAGCTATCTGAACTTCAAAAATACAGATAAAGGTTTTACTAAACTGTGTGTACCAAGTCTCATCTAACAAATCTACAACACTGGACTCAATATCCACTGAGAAGGAATATGCTAAGAAATTTACCCATAAGGGGTTAGCCAGAAATTTAGTCAACTTGAAGGCAACAAAGTGCTTATTTGATTGTAAAACTACCTTAATATAGTAATCTTCATAAGCTAAAACAACCTTCAAAAAATCATTAATAAATAATTTCCTAATTGCAGAAAAATTTCATAAGTACAATAAAGCCACAAAGTAAGGATTATTCATCAACTGAAAATGTAATGTTAAGTATTAAAAATGTTCACAATATAAGAATCATTTAAAAAACCTGCCTGCCACGTGCCAAAAACTTAACTGTTATATACAAACACATACAATCTGCTGAAAACTACGTTATTGACATTTTAAAAATTTCTACATTAGGCAAAGACCACAGTACTAATTGTTGCAGACAATATCCACCAATGAATGAATGCTAGAACAAATGGGCAACACTTTCAGGAGAAATTCATTATCTGCACACTGTCAAATTATCTTCCCAAGATATTTTTCACTTTCAAAGTGGAAAATAGTAAACCTGTAAATAGAAAACCAGTGGGCACCAACATAACTGATAAAGATTAATAATAAATGAATAATTAAACATATTGACATCATGTACCCCCGGTTTGGTGGACTGAGGACACATCACCTGTGTGGTATTCTTGCTCCAAAATCTTGAACCCCAGTCTAATCATGAGAAAACAACAGACAAAACTAAATTCAAATACACTACAAAATAACTGACCAGAACTCATCAGTGTCAAAGACATATCAAGCAGAAATTAAGAACTGTCACAGATTAAGGAGACTAGAGACACAACTAAATAAATTGTAGACTAGGAAAAGGACAAGAGAGACAACTTGTGAAATTTGAATTAAGGTCCATAATTCAGTTAATAGTACTGAACCAATGTTAAATGTTTGGTTGTGATAATTTTATTATGGTTGTCTAAGTTGTTAAAAGGATAAACTAAGAGGTGTAAGTACATTCTGTACTTTTTGGGTCAATGTTTCTATTGTCTAAAATTATTTTAAAAAAACGAGGCTTTGTGGACACACAAAATAAAATCAGATCTAGATTCAATAAGGTGATTAAAACAAAGAAACAAACCGACTAGGGGAACAAGTTTTATTTTAAAATGAGTGCTAAATCATACCATTTAGTTAGGTTAACCCACACAACAATCTCATGTCCTTAATATCCACTAGATCAAATCAAAACAATTCTGGGGCTTCCCTGGTGGTGTAGTGGTTGGGAATCCGCCTGCCAATGCAGGGGACACGGGTTTGATCCCTGATCCTGGAAGATCCCACATGCTGTGGAGCAACTAAGCCTGAGCTCTAGAGCCTGCGAGCCACAACCACTGAAGCCCGCGTGCCTAGAGCCCATGCTCCGCAGCAAGAGAAGCCACCACAATGAGAAGCCCGCGCACCGCAACGAAGAGTAGCCCCCGCTCACCGCAGCTAGAGAAAGCCCGTGTGTAGCAATGAAGACCCAACACAGCCAAAAAAAAAAAAAAAAGTGAACATTTTGGGCTTCCCTGGTGGCGCAGTGGTTGAGAGTCCACCTGCCAATGCAGGGGACACAGGTTCATGCCCTGGTCCGAGAAGATCCCACATGCCATGGAGCGGCTGGGCCCGTGAGCCATGGCCGCTAAGCCTGCGTGTCTGGAGCCTGTGCTCCGCGACAGCAGGGGCCACAACAGTGAGAGGCCCGCTTACCATCAAAAAAAAACACACAAAAAAAGCAATTCTGATATTGTTGACCCTCCTGTTCTTTACAGATGAATTACTGTCATTAAGACCCCTAAAAAGTTAAGGAACCAAGGGGGGGAAAGTGGCCAGGGGTGGGATGAATTGGGAGATTGGGATTGACATATGTATAAAATAGATAACATTAATAAGAACCTGATGTATAAAAAAATAGAATAAAATTCAAAAAAATTAAGGAAAAGGGCCATTATAAACAAATAAAAAAGCACCCCTCTGAAACCTCTAATATAGGCAAAAACGTGGTTTAAACAAAACCAAAAATACAGCCTACTCTCTTAGATTAAATGACTGACAATACCAAATAAGACATTCAGTAGTTTTCTTCTAAATCTGTCATAAGGAACAAGAGTAGAACTACAATTCCTGCCTCTGGTTGAAACATGTATGAGTTTTGAGGCTTTTCTCAGCCTCGGAGAATAAGAAAACAGGATCAAACTGATCCTTCACTCTTCTGTTATAAATTAAATCAATTAAATACCTTCTCCCCCTTTTTTTAGAGGCTTCTGAAATTCACCCGTAGATGGAGTGAAGAATAAAAGATGAAAGCAGGAAAAATGTGAAATAAGTAATTTAAAAAACCCAAAAAACTACAAGGATCTAAGAGACAATGAAGTCTCTGAGACTTTAAAAAGACTTTAAAGTCTCTTAATTTAACGTCACTCTATAATGATCAGTACTTCCATCCATCCAAAGCATTGAAACTATACGTAAACAACACCTTTTTGATCAAGTACTGCTGCATACAACTGTCTGTTTAGAATCTCCTACTGCTATGTAGCTTATCTGATTAAGTACCATAACTCCTTTCCCCAAATTCCGTCCCATGGTTTACCCAGAATTAAAAAAATAAAAGCAGTTCAATTAAGAAAAAGTTTACAATTGTAAACTGAACCTATATAAAGAAATGGTGGGAGTTCCCTGGTGGCCTAGTGGTTAGGATTCTGGGCTTTCATTGCATGGCGTGGGTTCAATCCCTGGTTGGGGAACTAAGATTCCACAAGTCACACGGCACGGCCAAAAAAAAAAAAAGGTGTCACACATACCAAGGGAGAAAAGTCAAATGTTTACAAGTAGCAGAGAAAGCTCAGCTTCTGAGATTTAACAGAAAATACTTCAATCCCAGTGTCTATTTATTCTTTGTGCCAAAAGAATTAGTCGTCTGCCAGTTGCAAAAGTGACATTTATGTAAAACAAATTTCTTAAAACAAGAACTACCTTTACAAGATTTCATATCCAATAAAAACCATACTAATCAGAAATTATCTGTTTCCAATTAGTCAGAAAGTGTATGTGAAGAGACTAGGATATTCCTTCCAGCAGCCTTCTAAGCTCTTCCTTGGGAATAAGGAAAACTTGAAATATATATATATTAAAAACACAAACTGAAGAACATTTCAGGGAAGAGTTCTCTTACAATAGTTTGTATGCCTTTGACAAACACAATTATGCTCTTATATGGTTACTAAGTTTTTCAAAGGACTCCTACAATGATCTAGCATACTTATATCCATAGCCCCCCATCCCGTTCTTCTAAATATGAACAAAAAAATTCACTTCCAAAGTTATTGAAGTCCTTTGAATTATTTATTGAAAAGGAATACTTTTTTTTAAAAAGGACCAGTCACGTATAATTTCTTCAAAACAAGGTACACTAGTATAAAAATGCCTAACTACTCACCGGAAGGCAGCTTATGGCACATGAATGCTCCTTATCCAAGAGTTTATGCATGCATCTTTTATAATCCAACTCTATTTTCTCAAAGTCAAGAAAAATTTCTTTGACAGTCCCATTTCAAATAAAAACAAAGCAATACCAAATAGCCTACACAATCCTGTAAGTTGATAGTATCAACATTAGCTAGCTAAAAAGCTGAGATTTAAGTAACTCCCATCCTGACTTAGAAGTTATATATCATCTTGCAAGTTAGTTACACAGCAATATTAACAACCTTATCCCTCAGGAACATATTGCAAATATTAGATCTTAATGATAGGGTAAAAGAAATGCATCACAGAATTTGATTCACTAAAACCCTTTAAAATGAGAACCTACTGACTGCAACATACTGATGGTGCAAACTAAAATATGAGTTAAAAAGTTGCAGTCTCCGGGGCTTCCCTGGTGGCGCAGCGGTTGAGAATCCGCCTGTCAATGCAAGGGATACAGGTTCAATCCCTGGTCCAGGAAGATCCCACATGCCACGGAGCAACTAAGCCTGTGCGCCACAACTGCTGAGCCTGCGCTCTGGAGCCTGTGCACCTAGAGCTCGTGCTCCACACAAGAGAAGCCACCGCAATAAGAAGCCCACACACCGCAACAAAGACCCAAAGCAGCCAAAAGAAAAAAAAAAGTTGCAGACTCCTATCTCTTGCTTTCATAGTGGCTAATTTTCATACAACACAGAAAATAGAAAGCCTTGATACACTCTTACAAAAGTAAAGCTACAATCAGACAAAACTGAGTTAAATCCAGTCCCAACCATTGTGCAATACTATCAGATGAAATTCACTTTAAATATTTGTTTACTCTGTAATCACATCCTTCCATCAAAGCCATGTATAACTGAAACTTCTTTTCTTTCACATTTTAAAATATTTTACAATGTTGTGTTAGTTTCAGGTGTACAGCAAGTGATTCGGTTATATACAAATAATATACACATTCTTTTTCAGATTCTTTCCATTATACCTTATTATGAGACACTGATATTCAGTACAGCACAATATATGTGCTATACAGTAGGTCCTTGTTTACTTTGTATATATAGTAGTGTATGTTAATCTCATACTCCCAATTTATCCCTCCCTCCCCTCCTTCGGTAACCATAAACTTGTTTTCTATGTCTGAGTATTTCTGTTTTTTAAATATGTTCATTTGTATCAATCTTAAAGATTCCACATGTGATATCATGATACTTGTCCTTCTCTGACTGACTTCACTATGATAATCTGTAGGTCCATCCATGTTGCTGCAAGTGGCATTACTTCATTCTTTTTATGGCTAAGTGATGTATTTCATTCTGTGTGTGTGCATGTGTGTGTATATACACACACCCACACCCACCCTCCACATCTTCTTTATCCATTCATCTGCTGATGGGTGTTTAGGTTGCTTCTATGTCTTGGCTATTGTAAATACTGCTACTATGATCACTGGGCTTCATGTATCTTTTTGAATTAGAGTTTTCCTCTTTCCTGGATATATGCCCTGGAGTGGAATTGCTGGATCATATGGTTAACTCTATTTTTAGTTTTTTAGGAACCTTCATACTGTTCTCCATAGTGGATTACCAATTCACGTTCCCACCAATAGTGTAGGAGGGTTCCTTTTTTTCCACACCCTCTCCAGCATTTATTATTTGTAGACATTTTTGAGGATGGCCATTTTGACTGGTGTGAAGTAATACCTCATTGTAGCTTTGATTTTCATTTATCTAATAATTAGTGATACTGAGCACCTTTTCACATGCCTGTTGGCAAGAAAGAAAGGCTCTTTTCCCATGTCATACTGTTATTACAAACATCTGTCCATTTAAACCACCAGCAATGATCATCAGAAAGACATCACTAAAATACAGCTCTGTCCTCTTTACTTTATTGTCCAAAGGAATCCAGAATAACGTTCCTACTCCTCACTCAATAAAATACTCATGAGAATAAACAGCAAAACAAGAAATGAATAGCTAAAAAACCCTCAAAAGCAGGGTTTCTTAACCTAGGGTTCCCATAGATAGGCTAGAATTAGACTATAACTTATTGCCTATATGTTTAGTAGTTTAAAGAGGAATGGATATTTATTCTTTACTCTTAAAAGGGTTTACGGCCTCAAACAGATACTAAACTCTAAAATATATACGGCAATTAAAATTTTAGTAAATTCATAGCATCACTATTTACAATAGACAAAATGTGGAAACAACCCACGGATGCATAAACAAAGTGGTATATACGTATAATGGAATATTAATCAGCCTTAAAAAGGAATGAAATTGTTACATACTGCAACATGGATGAACCCTGGGAACATGCTACTGAAATAAACCAGACACAAAATAGTGTATGATTATACGCATATAAGTTACCTAATACAGGCAAATTCATAGAGACAAAAAGCATAAAATAATGGTTAACAGGGCCTGGGGAGAGAGTGTAATGGAGAGTTAATGTTTAATCGGTAGTTTCAACTGGGATGATGAAAAATTTCTGGAGATGAATAGTAATGATGGTTGCACAATACTATGTATTTACTTACTGACAATAAACTATACACTTAAAATGGTAAATATTACGTATATTTAATCACAACAGAACAAGTTTTTATTTTATTAAAAATTCAACAATTTTTCCTATAACAAAAGAACAATCATAATAAAATCCACACCCCTTTAATAAAATCTATAGGTGGTTCCTGTCTCCTGCATGGATGTAAGGTAAGGATTAGGAATTGTTACATCTCAAGTAAAGACCTCTTACGGAAGTTCCACAGAACTAGGAAACTTTGGGGGGATCAAATGGTTACCTTAACTTCAAGTGGTGGGAAAATACTTTGTCAATTATGTATGATGCTGAAATGCAAAAGAACATCTTGAAAAATACTGCCTTGTTTTATTAGATAAAATGTAAATTTAATCATTATCTTTGCTTTATTATCCCATCATGTTATAAAACTGGCAAAAATACACGAATAGGAGTGCCTGTCACATCTGCCATTAGACTGATATTTCAAACATTACATTCTATGAGGGGAAAAAAGGAGTTTCTCATGGTTTTGCTTCAGAGCCAAGGGCTTGAAGAGCCCCAACACTTAAATTTTCTTTTCAAAATGACCAACAAACAACTTTCTCTGTTCAACAGGGAGTATAACACTATCAACTTAAAATAAGTAAACATACACACAGAGATGTTAAGGATGCTCAACAGCAGAAGTCACAGTGAGAAGCAATTATATATGTACCATAGTGGCTACAATTAAAAACACTGACAATATCAAGCTTTGGTGAGGATGGGAAGCATACTGCTACTGAGAATGTAAAGTGATACAACCATTTTGGAAAACAGTTGGGCAGCCAGCTAAAAACATAAACCTACCATATGATCTATCCATTCTACACCTAGCTAATCAAATGAGTGACAGAAAGCAGATTGGGGGCTGGGGAGGTAAAGGAGAGGGCAATCACAAAGAAGAAGGTCTTGATTACAGTGGTGTTTTCACGGGTATATGCATGAGTCAAAACATATCAAATTGTATACTTTAACATGGTCTATTGTATATGTTAAATCTACCTTAACAAAACTTAAAAAAGCAGTTTTTAAAAGCCAGTATTGCTTAAAGGCAACAAGTTAAACATGTGATATTCAGTACAATGAGAGACTTTAAGCATGCGAGTGACCTGACTTAGTTCTGTTTTTTAAAGTAGCATGCTAAATCCTTTGTTGTGAATATATTACAAGGGACACACATAAATGGTTGTTAAGGAGCCCAGTTAGGATGCTATTGCAGAAATCGCAAGGCAACCTGAGACTAGTATATGATTACTTGGTGAAATGGAGAGAAGTGGGAGAATTTTCATGGAAAAAGGCTGGCAACATACACATTGTGTTTATCCATAGTCAGCACCTGGATATGCAGAGGGCTTTACACACATTACCTCTTATATCACATCCCAATAACCATGCAACAAGACAATCAAGATAGTATGGCTTTATCACTTTGAACTTCTTCTTCATAAATTCACCACTCCCCTTTTCAATATCAGCAAGTTTGTATATATTTCATGAAATGTAATGATCTGTAAACCATATGCCTTAACAGATTAAAACATAATCCTTTGGTTTAATTTAAAATAATAGAGATTCCTTAACAAAGATTTTTTTCACGAGAGACAAAGGAGGCCTCCCCCCACTTCTTTATGGTTTGAACCTTCTAAACCAAGCACCAAAATTATTTTTAAAAAGGAACGAAGGTTATAATGAAAGCTGATGTGTATTGCAGACAAGAAAGAACCAACACCACTGACACACCTTCGCTTCAATGACTAGTAACCATTCCCTATTTGGAAATTATTCCACTTTACGTATTAAAATTTCTTCTTTTTCTTGAGTCAAAAATATTGTCTTAAATAAAACCAAACAAATGGAACCTAATTAAACTTCAAAGCTTTTACACAGCAAAGGAAACCATAAACAAAACAAAAAGACAACCTACAGAATGGGAGAAAATACTTGCCGAATGATGCTACTGACAAGGGATCAACCTCCAAAATATACAAACAG
The DNA here is from genome assembly GCF_011762595.2 of Tursiops truncatus. Taxonomy (NCBI): domain Eukaryota; kingdom Metazoa; phylum Chordata; class Mammalia; order Artiodactyla; family Delphinidae; genus Tursiops; species Tursiops truncatus. Next base: position 37,618,452 of record NC_047047.1, on the reverse strand, counting down.
TTCACACAGCTTACAAACAAAACGAAACAAAAAAACCCCAAACAACGCAATCAAAAAATAGGCATAAGACCTAAAATGACATTTTCTCCAAAGAAGACATACAGATGGCCAAAAGGCACATGACAAGACACTCAACATCGCTAATTATTACAGAAAAGAAAATCAAAACTACAATAAGGTATCACCTCACACCAGCTAGTATAGCCACCATCAAAAAGTCTACAAATAATAAATTCTGGAGAGCGTGTAGAGAAAAAGCAACCCTCCTGCACTGTTGGTAGGAATGTAAATATGTACAGCCACTATGGAGAACAGTATGGAGGTTGCTTAAAAACTATGGAAGCAACCTAAATGTCCATCGACAGAAGACTGGATAAAGATGTCACACACACAAATATTACTCAGGCATAAAAAAGAATGAAACACTGCCATTTGCAGCAACATGAATGGACCTAGGGATTATCATACTAAGTAAAGCAGACAAAGACGAATATCATATGATATTGCTTATATGTGTAATCTTTAAAAATGATACAAATGAACTTACTTACAAAACAGAAATACAGTCACAGACATAGAAAAAAACCTTATGGTTACCAAAGGGGAAAAGGGATTGGGGGAGGGATAAATTAGGAGTTTGGGATTAAAATATACACACTACTATATACAAAATAAACAACAAAGACCTACTGTATAGCACAGAAACTACACTCAATATCTTAAAATGAAAAATTGTCTTGACTTACTTAAAAATGTAAAAGCAAAAATACTGGGAAAGTCATTAGGGTCTTAAATAGATGAATGAATCCCAAATAGGGAGTGGTGCTAGTCACTGAAGTACTTCAATAATAAGTAATTCATTAATTGAATAATTATATACTGAACACCTACATACCAAGCAGTAAGAATGCAATAAAGACATTCTCTGATCCCTGATACCATTAAGCTTATTTTTGGGAGGGTAAGATAAAGAGTGAGAAAAACAGTGATAGCTAAGTGGGATAAAGGTTATAGTGGGTGAGGATGGGGGTGACCAAAAAAACCATTTTCCTGACCTAAAGCAAAATGATAAAAATCAGAGCAATGTAGTTAGCTTTGTATTACATAAATCTAAATTCATTAAAATGATTATGAAGGTTATATCTCCCTTGCTCTATTTTTATTAAAATATCTTTTAATTAAATGTTTTTTAACATGTCCTTACTCGGCTATTATCTGTCTTTTGCTCATTAAAATTTTACTCATTTGTGATCCGCTGGTACAGGACACACTAAGGGAACACAGAGCAAGAGACATCTAACTTACTCCAGAACTGTCAGGTATTTTCCTGGCAAACTGTTTTAGATAATGCCCTAAACTGAAAATGCCATTCCACTAAACGAACATGTGAAAATTAACGTACGCTTATGGACAAGAACCTGAAAGCTGATAAAATATATGCTGGATTGGAAAAAATGTACAAAACTTATCTTGGGGGCTTCCCTGGTGGTGCAGCCTCGGTCCGAGAAGATCCCACATGCCGTGGAGTGGCTAGGCCCCGTGAGCCATGGCCGCTGAGCCTGCGAGCGTCCCAAGGGCAAGTGAGAGGCCCGCAAACCCAAAACAAACAAACAAACAAACAAACAAAACTTATCTTGGCTTGCTGTTTGATAGGTTTGATAACCAAACCTATCATTCCTTTAAAATACATCAAGCATTGCCATTTTCATGAATGAGCTTGTCCAAAGGGGCCAACCTGATTTTTCCCCTTTTACCATGTGTTAGCACTTATTACATATACGCCTAATTTAATGATATTTTTAAAAAAATGATATCATTTTTAACATGTTTTATCTTCCTACCTGTAATACTCTGACGTAGGGAATATATTTGTATAGTCTTAATACCTAATGGTACTAAAATGGACAAAGACTAGCTAAAGTGGAGACAACAGCTTAAAAGATATGACAATTATAAACAAAAGGAATGTACAATATTTTGGGGGTTATACTAATTTATTTCCAATATCGAAGTTACTTAAGATGAAGGAAAATTCACATTCAGAAATTTAGTATACTTCGCGAGATACAAAATTTTAGGATTGTAAAAGCCTCCTAAGATTGACAAAGTTGGAAAGAATTATAAATGTAGTGAATAAATTTATTTCCCAATGCTTTATAAATGAGATCAATTACCTTAAAAACACACATCATTAAATGCATCATGCAAAGTTGCTGCTGTATATCTAAAGTTAGACAGAGTTCACTAACATTCTCTGGGAGCCATTTTACATGCTCTTCTAATATTGAGCCTCTGAAAGACCCTAAAAATTACATCACACTTTCCCCATGTAATGACTTCACTGACAGTGAAAACCATACATGTGGTGATAGGAACGTCACGTACTTTTAAAGAAGTCTACATCCCACTCAATCTTATCACTAGTGTTAAGGGGAAATGCAAGGGGAAAGGTGATTCTAATTGATGTTTTTTATAAGTACTGCTTGCAGAGAAATGAAGTATCTCACTAATACAGAATAGGAACACATGAATAAAATAGAATTCTCTTGACTCAGGAAGAATAATCACCACCCCGCCTCTACCAGTTTTTGCCAAACAAGATGGTAAGACTTTCAAAATTAAAATTATATACATATTCCAGGGCATATATTAAATATACATATGCCCTGGAATATGTATATATTTTGATACTTACATAGAAATATATGGAAGCTTTTGACTTTATGATAAAAACCAAAAGATGCCACTCCCATTCATGCAGAAAGCAAAAACTGTCAAGTCCTCAGGGAGAACTTTTAGCCTCTAATTTTTTCAGTAACAAATACAACCATGACTGATAAGCTAGTATAATTTTAAATTATTTAATTTTATACCTGGAAAATAATTTGGGAGGATCATCTAGCACAATCCTTATATAATAAGAAGCAGAGGTCTATGTGTTTAGAAATTAAAGAGGAACTTATTACAGTAAAATGGCACTGAAGTAAAATATTACACACTTTTTTGTTGGTATGGTAAGCCATACCCAAAGTTAAATTTGAGGCTCAAACCACAAGTATAAAACAACAGTAGTAAAGGAACCAGGACCGCACCTAAGGTCCCTAAAAGCAGTGATGAAGTACAAAAGATCTATTTGGGCCTGAGTCAAACTGTACTTACTAATTTCTGAGAAAGTCACAGAATGTGATCTAAAATGGTTTCAAACCAAAATAAAAACATTTAAAGAAAGAGGAACCTCTTTGGGGGGGCACTATTTCCTCCCATACTATCATTCTTAATTCAGTTTATGGTGTATTACGGATACTGCCGTTAAAAATTGTCCCAGTGACCTCTAAAAGTGCTAGAAAGGTGTCAAGATTTAAGTCAGACTGAGTAAATCCAGGTCGCTATTCCACCATAAAGATGACATGAGAAAGCAGGTAAAGACAAATCTTAAAGAGCAACAAAGAAAGGGAACATAATTTAATAGGAAAAAATGCCACCAGAAGTAGTATAACCCCATTTTAAAATCCAGACTTCTCTCTTTATTTTTCAGAGATTAAACAAGTAACAAAGTAGATAATAAGGCAGTATGTGAAAACTGGAAGGAACTGCATTAAAGAATTCCAAGAGACTAACTTTGCCCCATGTTTCTTAAACCATGACTACTTTTACTGAGGTAGTGACAAAGGAAAAAGTAAAAATATTAATACCAGGCATCACCACATCTTCATTTTTGATCTTTCCTTATTTTAGAAGCCAACCTCTTATAAGGTATGCCCAGAATGTCAAAAGCTAAAGTCTTGATTTTTAAAACTTGTTTCTTCCTTTGCTGTTATATTTATGTTATTCCTTGTATTACAGTACTCATTACTTGCTACTGTGTGATGAATTTAAAACAATACATAAGAGCGCATATTCAAATTTCATTCATTTCAAACATGGTCTAGATTAACTATATAAGTTGATACAAACTTTTCACCACAATATTTACTGTAGAAAGTTTCACCAGTCTGGTTTCTGCTTTCCCCCAAAAATAACCTATTCTTCCCCTGACCCCAAATATAAACAGAACCTGCCTTGCAACATGATGAAAGCAGTAATCCATTAGAGCATAATAAACTACTAAAGATTCAACACATTCCTCCTCTCCAATACTCAACTATAATAAAAATGCCAGGAATAATAAAATTCTGAATCTACAATTCTTTAAAACACTTTCCTACCTTCACATTGGTTCCTTGGAAGAATCTTCCACCTTGTTTTTATCACATTTTCCAAAATTTGTAGTCCATAATACTGAAAATTGGAGAATAGAAGCATGTGAATATATTGCTGTAAGACTGGCAATTTCCAGGATTCACAAATGGACAGACATTCACACATTTACATCTAAATTTTCAAAAACATTATGCTACCAAGTTTAATTACATATATTAAACAAGGATCTATTTGCCCATATACTGAGTTTTCATGCATTTTCCTCACTTTATTGTTTACTACTCTATTTAACGTCCTGCTGTTTATACATGCTCACACCAGGAGGAAGAACCAAATAAAAAGCCCTTAGCAGCCAAATGGGCTTAGTCTGTAGAAGGAAAAGTAGCAGCCAGATACGAATTCACAGCATAAATGACTGCTTATAGGCTCACGTACTTTAACACGACCAGGCTCCTAAGAATTTAGCAGCTTGGATGCTCTCAAGCTTCCTACCATCTTCTAGGAGTTGTAAGCTCTTGGCCAAGTATTAAAGTATTGTCACAGATACTTTCTACAGAAAGTGTTTACAAACATCACTGGTGTGTTACTTAAGGAGCAGCAAGACAGCCCACGGGTTTAATTTTAAATTTTAACCCCACCCTTAGAGTTGCTATTTCTACTAATTTAAAGATAAACTTTTGTGCACAGTCAAAATAATACACAAATGAATGTTGCAATCTGTATCTACCTTTCAGGTATTCCTTCCAACTATAAAAATGATAACTAAAAATGTAAGAACGTTAATAAATACAAATACCACTTTCAAGCCATTTTGTCCCTCCTGTTGATTACTCACTCTAAATAGTCAACAATATTTATAACAATTTACAAGACTACAGGAGTTACTACCCAAAATCATTACCATGACCAATTAGTGTGGATAGACAGGAGGAAGAAAAGGGTCAAAACTGTTGTGGTATGCTTCAACTGGTTGAATTAGGGAAGAATCAGCCATAATACCTGAAAGGTAAACTCATTCATATATAGACATTTAACCTCAGATTGCAAGTTTTGGCTGAGAATAAGAGTTCATCTTTAAAATGGTTAGTCATCACACAATAAAATAGGAGCATTAGTATTTCAACCAAAGGGATCATGTGAATGCACACTTTATCCAAAGCACAATATAGACTGTCCCAAACTACATTGTGCTCAAACAGTGTTTTTGCTGTTTTCTTTCATTTTTAACATTTCATACTTTTTAGGAAAAATTTGCCATTTCAACCCAAATCCTACATTTGCAGAACATTCCTTAAAAAGACTTCAAAAATAAAAACAAGGCCAAAGCAAAATTCTGAAATTACAAATTATAAATTTGATGCCATGCCAAAAAAGTTTCATAATCAGCAGTAAATGGTGAAGCTTTCTTTCCTGTTCATTTACCTCTCTTTATAGATCTAAGTTTCAGACAAATGTAAATAAACAAAAAAGGTAAGTTTCTCATTGACTAAAATTCTAAATTAACTTTTAAAAACATACTACCCTAAACTTGCTTTAAATTAATTCTAAAGGCATGAAATCAGAGTGTCAAAAGTTTTACTAAGTCAAAACAAATGCACTTCTTACTACATGGAATATATACCCTCTTGCTAATTCTCAACCAATTACAAAGATCTTTAAGAAACTAAGACACAAAACCTGCCATAAATACACCAGTTAAGAAGTACTAATCTTAATGATAACTTAACCATATTTAGCCAATGTATTTTCAGCCTACCTTTTTTAACTGAAGGATATCCCCCCCTTCATTGTTGCATTTATTTACTTCTGCCTTTATATCTGATACTGTTACCTGAATTACCTATTTACTAACCTCTAGTCCTTTCTCCAACTGTAAAAAAGTAGCACAAGCTTGCTGAAGATACAATTCATCTTTTCATCTTTCCGCAAACAGGTCTGAGGCAGGAAGCCCAATAAAAGCTTTTCACTACTTAGTTCAAAGGAATACATAGATCACCAACATAGTACCCTAAAACCCAATCTCTCCTAGACATTAAGACTCTACACATGATGAGAATTCACATTTCTTTGAAAAGGAGTATTTTGATTAAAAAATCTGAAGTGATAGCCAAATCTGAGGGCCAATGATAAATAACTACTTTGGAAATATACATAAATAATCCAAATATCATTCTGAAGTATTAAGTTTCTGCTTTACACCTCAGGACTTGAGAAATCCACTGCTGAGTTATGAAGATGAGGGACAGAGAACAGCAAAGACTAAATGAAAAAAATAAATGCATGAAATGATCCCTATGGTAGAAATTTCTACTGAGCCCTTAGAAATACTTATTTTACGCATTGAATTCCCCTTTCCCCTCCCACCGCCCATGAAACAAAAACAATTGATGAACAGAATTCAGTTAAAGGGAATCAAAAGGGTAGACCTTGTGGAGGCCTGCCGTCAAAGCCTAGCTGTGTCAGTTGCACAGGAAGACACCCCTTTTCTTCCTATTACAAGCAATCAACATAATGGAACATTATGATTAATATCAGGTAGTGTTAACATCTTTAAAGAAAAAAAAATGATTGCATAAAAGCCAAATGTCATAGTGCATAAATTTAGCACCAAATCATTTGTAATTTATGTAAATGGAAGAATTCTTTACCTGTTGCTTTCTTTCTGTTCCTCTAATCATCTCATTTTTCACAAGACAAATTTGAGTTTTTAAAAATACTGTTGATAAATCAACTTAAACATTAGTAATGTCTGTCAGTATAAAAAGCAAAATTTACCAGGCAAGCAAACAGGCAAACACTGTTATGTTACTTAAGGTTAGCACTTTGAGGAAGTTCTGGACTGTATTTTTGCCCTAAAATTTATAAGATGTCAAAACTAGTTAATATTTTAAAACTGTTAATTAACACAGTCTGATTTCAGAAACAGAGGTGAACATGGCTACTTTCTGTTTTAACACAATGTATACCAAGTGGAAACCTTGTGTGTATTTAAACAGAATGCCATGCATGGTATTTTACTACTTTAAGGCAGTTTAAAGAGAAGTGTGAATCATCAAGCCTAAACAGTCAAAACACATTTTGATCAACCCTTCTGTTCAAACTTAAGAAAAAAGGACCCAAATGATAACATTTTCAATTGCAAATAAAAACTGAGTGCTGTCCCATTAAAAGCATTGGTACCATGGAGTAGGGTTTTACGCTGCCCACACAACTTGGTTTTGGAGGTGCCTAGCCTGTGTTATATTGATTACTTGCCCAAAATAATTCCTCTGATGTTATGTTTCATCTCTGAATAACATTCAGAATTTATGCCGAGATCTGTACACATATTCTAAAAAGAAAAAAAAAAAAACCAAACCAAAAAAAACCCCCAAACAACAACAAAAAAAAGCCACCTTGCATACTAGTCCCAATTTCAAAACTCCATTTATAATTCTTAGGACTATTTGCAAGAATTCATTCTATGTTTAAGGCTAAATTTTGAAATAAGTTAACATTATTAAATGATTTGAGATAACAAATCCTAATACTAAAAATGAGATACCTTCCTCAAAGTTTATGACTGGAAGAAAAGAAGAAATAATGGATTTAAAAAACCACCACTTGCTTACTTTCGTGTTCATATTCTGTGAAAATTCCAAAATTGTGTCGACTCTTGTCCATGCATCAGGATGCTCCTTTAAATGTGTCAGTACTTCTTGAGCCATTCTTTGCTAAAATAGTATACAAAAAGAATTTTAAGCTAACTTGTTCTTTCGAATGGTATTGAGCAAGGCACAAATTCTAATAGAACAGTGATTTTATCAACTTTCAGAAATACTCAAGAAACTAGTCCTTATAGAAATAAAAATGTGTCCATTATCAACTTTAATTAAGAATGGGTACAGGGCTTCCCTGGTGGCGCAGTGGTTAAGAATCCGCCTGCCAATGCAGGGGACACGAGTTCGAGCCCTGGTCGGGGAAGATCCCACATGCCGCGGAGCAGCTAAGCCTGTGTGCCACAACTACTGAGCCTGCACACCACAACTACTGAAGCCCATGTGCCTAGAGCCCGTGCTCCACAACAAGAGAAGCCACTGCAATGAGAAGCACACACACCGCAACTAGATAAAGCCTGCGCGCAGCAACGAAGACCCAATGCAGCCAAAAATAAATTAATGAATTTAAAAAATTAATTAAAAAAAAGAATGGGTATATTCTTTTTAAACAGAAAAGTGTTTTCTTCCCCTAATCTGCTTTATTTGGTATTCTCAAAACTGAACTTAAATTCAATCAATTATCTACTCCAACATAAACGGGTTCTCAGCACACAATCAACCAAAAGCAACATATAAAAATTCACATCTACTTAGATATGTAATGGCACACTCTGGTTTATAAGAGTCACCAAGATATCTTTAACAAACTTTATCTGTAAAACTATATTTCAGGGGAGACAGATAAAAGCTAAGTCTAAGTAAGTCTACAACTCTCTAATACCTGTTGATACACATAAAACATTAAGATCCTTTTAAAGCAGTATTTTCAGTTTATTGTAAACACACCTTTGTCTCCGAAAATCCTTTAATTTCACATATTAAATCCTTGCTTATTTTGAAAATTTTCTTTTTTTGCTTTTGTATTTCTAAAATGCAAACCCAGAATATTTAAACCTATGAAACCATCATCTAGAATTAACAAATGTTAAGATTTTGCTGCACTTGTCTGTTTTTCTTTTAAACATAAGATCTAAAACTTATGGAACTTTGTACCTTTCTTCAGCGCCATTTCCTTCCTTTGTTCCTTCTTTAGAGATAATCATTTTCATGACTTTGGTGTCTTTTCCTGTCTGTATTTTCACAGCATGTGTATGAATTTCATATAGTTGTGTGGTTACTAAATTTTATATAAATAGTATATTGTAGAAATCCTTCTGCAGTTCGCTCTTTCCATTTGACATAGTTTCTTTCCCTCGGCTTCACTGAGATATGATTGACAATTGAGAGTTTTAAAGATCTAGCCATGTTGACATTATCCAGTTTCTTCATTTTAACTGTTAGTTTTTCACACAATATGAACACTACATTTTATCAAAGGCTGATAAGTCTACTAATTTTTTTCAGGAAGCAACCGCTTAATCTTTTTCACCTTTATAGGCTGTTTTGTAGCTCAACTGGATCCTCCCTAATTAACTTTTACCTATTTCTATCACATGTTGTAACCAAAGAGTAAACTTTTATGGTTTTAAAATTTGGCAATTATCCTTCTGTTAGATCATTTACTTGATCAAGGGTTTGATTCTATGGGTTAAACAACGAAGCATCAAAAGGAGGGGAGAAAAGCATTCTTATTTAAACCATCTCTGACACAGACACCTCATAATCTTTAAGTTGGCTTTTATTCCAATTTACAAATAAATAATTTTCTCTTGTGGCTTTTTTTTTTTTTTTTGTGGTACGCGGGCCTCTCACTGTTGTGGCCTCTCCCATTGCGGAGCACAGGCTCCGGACACGCAGCCTCAGCGGCCATGGCTCATGGGCCTAGCTGCTCTGCGGCATGTGGGATCTTCCCAGACTGGGGCATGAACCCGCATCCCCTGCATCTGCAGGCAGACTCTCAACCACCGCCACCACGGAAGCCCCTCTTTTGGCTTTTATACACTGCTTATTGTTTAAAACGTTGACAAATACACACCCACTAAATTAGGTAATGGTTCTGTATCCTGACAATAAGACCAGAAATACTTTGGAACTTGAAAGAAAAATAAGGTGCCTGGGTTCCACCCTAAGGGTCTGGGATTAGAGCAAGTGTGTGAAGTCTTGAAATACAACTATACATTTTTTATTTGATTTATTTAAAGGGTTGTAATTGTATCATATAATAAGCAACCAACAAAAGGTAGAAAGAATGGTGATGTGAACTATTTATGGCCAAAGCCCATTTTAGCAGTGTTTTGATTCTCTTCCTGAGAATATCTAACTGGATAGACTTGCATATAAAACAGTAACAAATATTAAGAGGATAAGGTACATCAAAGATCCATGCCTAGTAAGTTATTTGGTCAAGATACAACTTTATCAGATTTTTTGAAGTGATGAGCATTCTACACATAAATGAATAGTTCCCACACTATCACCATTCATTTCCATCTCCCCATAAATCACGTTCCTTCCTTTTCAGTCATCCTTTTTGTTGTAATTTTACTCTCTAAAGTTATTGCTAGTATTTGCATCCTTTTTTTAATTTGTCTTAATCCCACTGTCCTTACATAATATATCCTTTTCTTCTTTTAAAAAATATATTCCTTTATTAACTTAAAACCCCAGGAGGGGTTAAAAAAGGCACAAAGGGAAACGGAGGAGAGAGAAAATCTGGCATCTCCCTGTGTTACTAACTGAATGGTGAAAGTATTTTAGTTGCTAAGCAATAGATAAAAGAGTTCAAGACACTTAACACAGTACTGGAGAAAACACCCAACTCCAACATTTTTGTTTCCCTGGCGTCCTACTTGGCTAAAAATAGAAAAATGTTTATAACAGAAGGTAGTCCTAATATTACAGTGCTAATTATTCTACTATACTACCCATCTAGGCAAAAGTTCTATCTACAGATTAAAGGCCACCCTTCTAATAATTCCTTCCTCTCCAAAGTTACGAAATCCTTTTCAAAAAAGTTAGGCTACATACAGGTGAGTTTAAAGCTTAATTAGCATAATTTCTACTTGCTATTTTAAGTACATATTTTATGACAGACCAAAGCCAAACAAAAACTCCCCACCAAACCATATTTTAAAACAATGAGTTTGGGCTTCCATGGTGGCGCAGTGGTTAAGCGTCCGCCTGCCGATGCAGGGGACACAGGTTCGCCCCGGTCCAGGAGGATCCCACATGCCGCGGAGCGGCTGGGCCCGTGAGCCATGGCCGCTGAGCCTGCGCTCCGCAATGGGGGAGGCCACAACAGTGAGAGGCCCGCGTACCGCCAAAAAAAAAAAAAAAAACCACCCCAAACAATGAGTTTACATCACGTATGTGAAATCATCTTCATTATACTTTCAAAGTCCCCTTTAAACAGAATGGCTCCTAAATAGCAGTCACCGCTAACAGGTGCTTTACAAAACCTCATCACTAATCCTCCAGTCTCTTGCAAGGTAGGTAACTTTGTAGATGAGACTCTAGAGGAATGACTAGAAATCTTACTGGAATAAATTTAAGACATTTAACACTAAAAACATGTTTTCCGGGCTTCCCTGGTGGCGCAGTGGTTGAGAGTCTGCCTGCCGATGCAGGGGACACGGGTTCGTATCCCGGTCCGGGAAGATCCCACATGCCGCGGAGAGGCTGGGCCCGTGAGCCATGGCCGCTGAGCCTGCACGTCCGGAGCCTGTGCTCCGCAACGGGAGAGGCCACAACAGTGAGAGGCCCGCGTACCGCAAAAGAAAAAAACAAAACATGTTTTCCACTGCAACCTTCAACTTTTTATTCAAAATAAAACCCCCAAGAAGTGGTATATAAAAAAATTGAACAAGGAAGTTTAAAGATATCACTTTCAGAAAAGGGGTTCTTAACTGCCTTTAAGCTCTAAGCCTGTTCCCTTATCCACAACAAATACCAACTTACTGATTATTCTTTATGCAACTGACTTGTCCCATGAGAAATCTAACCAGACATAAAATTCTTACTTTTGGTAAAGTTAATTTTGTCTTCATAAATGGAAATATCTGTAAACACTTTTCTAAATCTAGTCTTTATTCAAAAGTCAAATTTAAAACAAATCATTAAATCTCGACACTGTGAAACATTACTAAAGCAGTATTACAACATAGTCTTCATAATTACTTCTGTTATAAGCCTCGAACACTGGTCTATTTAGTCATCATACTTCTAGATGCTGTGAACCAGGTTAAAAAAGAACGAAGACTAAAGAGCAGTGGCAGCTTAATGATGTGATAAAATTAAATGCCTATCTTCCTAATGGCTTATAGACTTATGCTTCTAATATAGTCAAAGTTGAGCCCAACCTTACTTCATGTATTTCAACCTTACTGTCATACTTTCTTCCAAAAGCAGCTGCTTTCCATACATCCATGCTGGGATGAAATGGAGCTTAAAGCTCCATGTTGAATGTATGGTATGTGTAGTAAATACGGATACTTTTTCAGGAATGCTTTTGGAGACAAGAACACTGATCGAAAGCGCCTAGGAGTATAAAACTGCACTAACAAGCTTACAAAATCACTGTAATTTTTTCCACTCATACAACTTTCATGGCCCTTTTTCCCTTTAAATTTTTTCTTTATTATAGTGAAACCAATGTTAGATTTCAGAAGGGAACAGAAATACTTATGCACTTGCTAATATTTATACATCATGTTTTTTGGACTATCTATAAAAGATACTACTATATCCACCTTTCAGAGGTTTCTAAAAAGTATCAAACTAGCCAGGGTTTAACTATGCAAATATAAATTAATGGCTTGACGATACATTATCTACCAGAAATGCACTTTTTGGCAACAAAATTTTACTAATAAGATATCTGTCATGTCACCTTATAAGATTTTTTTAATCCAGGAACAGAAACTTTTACTCGTTTAAAACTTTATTAGGTCCACAGGGTGCAGATTGAAGATTGTCCAGTTTCTTGTACCATAAAAAAATTTTTAAATTTACAAACATGCCTGTTTTTTTTTAAAAAAAAACCCAAACCTTAAACTGATCAAAACATAGATTAAGTGTAAGATAATTTCCTATTTTAACAGTTAGCACTTTTACAAGTGCTAAAATTCAAACAATGTAAAGATACCTGGTATTGTGGGATATTTAAAACAAGTTTTATCTGTGAAGTACTTCTGCAATTTAAATGTTTCAAAAACAGAAGACTCATATTAACTCCAAATACATTAAATATATAAGGGACATACAACCTCTAATATCTACAAAACATTTAATACATTGGGCTATATCTTTTATTAAATGGGGTAAAGGTTGCTGAAGAACAGAACAAGTATAATAAAAATATTCCAAAACTTCCCACTCTAAACCATTTCAAAATGTAATGCAATTTCTTTCTCCAGACCACCTCTCAGAATATATAATTCCAATTTAATACAAACTATGGGATATTTTTAAAAAGGTGGTAATTTAAAATTTTATTCTAAACTCAACAACTTTATTACTCTGCAATAATGTTTTGATCAGCTACTTTACCTGGGCTCCTTCTCCGTGGTATAAGCAATTCACCACGTTGTCTAAAAGGTTGATATCCAGTTTTTGGCTGAAATCAAGCAGCTGGCGAGCTGCATGGTCTGCTAACATTGTCATAATTGCTGGCATAGATTACTGAAAATAAAGAGAAAGAATTTAAGGCGCCTATGAAGTTTTGATATTGTCAAAAAGTTTCTACTCAAGTTATTTTACTTCAACCATGTTCTTACAAATATTTTACTTTGTATTTCAGAGATTTTACCTAAACAACTGACATAGTAAAAGCAGATAAATGCTGAAGTTACTTAGGTACTCCACAACTGCATTCATCATTACGGTTCACTTTATTTTTACACCCCAGAAAAATCATACTGTTCTTTCTACTAACATGTATATAAAGTTACCCTAACCCGTTTTAAAAATGATTATTAAAGAATTTATGGTCCTAAAACCTGATACAATTTAAAATCTTGATCTCGAAAATTTTAAATACAGATGAAGTTCAAATGGATCCCCGCCCCCCGCCCCAAGTAAGGTCTTCTAGTTCAGTAAAAGCTCACTTTCCCTCATTTCATGTTACCTTAATTTTTAAGATATATTGAAGACGCTAAAAATTAAATGTGGTATAAAGATTTTCCTATATATAGCAATGATTAGCTAACAAGTCTAACAAATCTGGTGTCCTTAACCTCTATAGAACTTAAGCTTTTGCACTCAATTAAACCATTTATATTTGTTTCTTTCATCCATGAATTTGTGGAGATTTAAATTACAAGCGTACAAGCTCCTTCAATATATGTTCTAGGAAAAAAAACTATGGTTAATATGTCAAACAAGATTTTTTTTAATTTCCAAGTACTGACTGGCAAAACAAAAAGCTGTAAAATCTTGCTATTTTCTAAATAAGACTAAATTCTACCATAACAGAAAAATGAGCTTCTTCACCTCAAGTAACGTACTGGCTAAAACCTACTGGTTCATATGCAATGGTACCCCTTTAAGAGGATTCTACTCCAAGATGCTGGCACACATGCACATTCTTGTTGCCCAGCCTTATAAAAATCTTTCCTTTTGCTTTTTCTTCAAAGCCAGTGCCACTTAAGTCTGACTGGCTAAATCAGCACTCCTCAAACTTTTTGGGGTTAAGATGCCTCACAATCAGAGGAACAGGATAGCTGTTGCCAAATTTAAAAAATTCACAACTTGTATACAATTACAGACGATTCAGGACACCATGAAAGCCATGCATGAAACCTTGAGCTAAGTACCCCTGGTTTACTGTACTTAGACCCAACAAGGTCAGATGGTCATCTCTACTTCTCCCTCTCTTAACCTTCCAAGATCAGGAAATGGGTGGCTAACTTAATTACATTATGTTTGGACAAAGCAGCTTGTTAGGAAAAAGGCGTTATTTCTTGTCTATTTTATAACAGGTAAAAAAACGTTAACAATGGCAGCAATTTTAAGTCAAATGTTTTATTTAACGATAATATCAGTTACAACAAAGTAGAAGTCTGAAGGATCAGTTAGGTTAGATATAATGTAAAAACTGAGAAATTATGAGTTCGAGGAATTTTATTCCTCTTAAGTCCTTCCATCCACTGTTGACAGTAAAAACTGGTGAGATTTCAAAAATTTCTACAACAGTTATTAAATGTATTTTTAATGCAAAATACCTGACATACACAACCTTTGATCTAAATACTAATAGGAAAAAGAAAATATATATTTCACAAACGGAAGTGTAAATTTACCCCATTGAAGTGCCATACAATTTCAAAGGATCAGACAATCTTAAAAATTGAGGCTGAAAAGCAATGTCCACAAAACCAAGATCTATATACATCAAATGTTTTCGATTGGGGGGGTTAAAAATTGAACGAACTTTTATCCTATTTCATCCTATCATAATTTAATAGCCAAAACGAGAAAGAATAAAGTGACTCTAAAAAGTTTCATTTTCAAGCACATTGTCCTTACAAAAATGAGACAAATTCCTGTGAAAAAAAATCAGGTTTAGAATAGAAGCTTGTGTTAAATACAGCAGGGTATGCCACCCTAAAAACTAGCGGCTATCTTCGAAATGACCTACCTATTCTCGAACCGTACGTAGTACAGAAATGGCGGCTTTCTAGTCAATGCCAAGCACATTTAGTCTCCCAAATCAAACAGCTTCCAAAACATTCTTTCCACTAACAGCAGTGTCCCACGCGCTTAAGATACACAATCAGGCAGACAGCAAACAGCCATAGCGGGAGAGGTGAAAGAAACCACAAAACCTTTTCCTTCTCCCTGGGACACTCAATCCTAAATTCCACTCACTGTATAGCAAATATAAGGTATTATCCAGCCACGTGGTGACTCTACAAGTGACTACCAAAATACCTTCACTGCCACTTCAAACTGAATAGGCAGGCAACTACACACTGCCAGCTCCCATCCAAAACCCAAAAAATCATAACCGTTAATGATAACTACATAGTAGGTCAAAAAACAAGTCGCTGCAAGGAGAAAGACTGCTACTTTAGATTGTGTGGGCAATTGCCTGCTTCATTGAGTAGAAACACACCTCACTAAGGCCCGCCCTCCCCTCTCTTCCCACCCGAACCGATGTGCAGCACTTCTAACTATAGCATACTGGAGCACGCACTCACCCCGCCCATACTCGGGAGAAGGCATTTAGACCAGGCGCCTGAAGTTCACCGCCCCATTCTCTATGCAGCATGGCCTCTGCGTGGTCAGAGGAGGTCCGGACTGGGCAAATCTCTCATGCTTCCCCCAGTACACCACTTTCTCCCACCCACCCCAAACTCAGACACGGGAATGAAAGAGAATCAGGGTATTATCCACTGTACAATGCCAGCAGTAAATGAGTCGATCACTTTACACACGCAAGTCCCCCCAAACAAACTACAGCACAGAACCTCATCTGCACTTCCCTGAAAAATCAACTAACCTTTCCTACTTCTAATTCTACTCCGTAAAAAACCAGAGATTCTGAGTTTCCCTGCAGGAGGAGCAAGGACTTAAGAGCCCCTCCCTCCCGCGATCCCAAGCTCTCCACCGAGGGGCCACGTGATGCAGGCGGACGTTTCAATGCTGCTGCACTAAATATTTCTGGAAACTTCCACTCCTAATAATTTACAGAAATGTTCCTGAAATCACCCCAACTTCTCCCCAACCCAAGGGGCTGGGTAAGCCCTTCCACCCCCGCGCCGGGCCCCACTTCACTACCACGCTCCTTGCCTTCCTCCACCGCTACCCGCACACGCGAATGACCCAGCAAGCGCTCCCCTCCCGCGGCAGCCTCCCCGCCTCCATCCCCCAGCGGCAGAAGCGGCTCCATTCAATCGCAGGCTCTGCTGTGGGCCCGCCGCCGCCTCCCCGGTTCGCCTCCCCGGTTCGCCTCCCGCGGCCGCCGCCGCGCCCCACGCCAGCCTTCTCCCGCCCTGCCGCCCGACCCTCGACCCCGAAGACACAGTCGACTTACCCAGAGATTGAACCAACTGCTTCTTCCTTCCTTGTCGGGGGATTAGGGCGAGGGAGGATGGGGGAGGGAGAGGGGAGGAAATCAAGGTGGGTTTCACAGTTTTCCCACCTTAAAAAAGGAAATTAAAAAAACGAAGAGGATAAGAGCAAAAAAAGCTCAACAATATTTACTATTTCAGGGACACCTCCCCCCGATACACACACCCGCCACCCCCCCAAAAAAGGAGAATTAATCTGTGGAATAAATGCTCCCGCCTGGCTAGGGAGTGAGGGAAGGGGGAGGGGAACGGGGTCAAGTCCCAAAGATTCTGCCCCAGGGAGACCCTCCAGCTACAGGCGGCAGCAGGAGCGGCAGGAGTAGGGGCTGTAGAGTCCACACGGCCGGGGGACGCTCTGCTGCCAGTTGCAGTCCGACTCCCCCCTACCAAAATACGGCTCCCTCACGCGGCTCCGGCGCTGGGCCCCCCCCACCCAGGCTCGCCTAAACTTTCCCCCCTTCTCCTGCTCCTCAGCGACTGGTGGTTCCCCCCTCCCCCTCTGGGTGGTTGCACGGACTGCAGCAGCAAAGACTGGAACAGGCACCACCGCCGGGGCTGTAGCTACTGTTGCTCTTGCTGATGCTGTAGCTCCCGCTGCTCCTGCCGCGGCCGCTGCAGCCGCTTCTCCCCCTCCTCCTAGTGCCTCAAACTCGGAACCGGTTGAAACCGGTTCAGACTGGGAGATTCCATCTCGGTTGAGTTTTCAGCCCATGGCGCCGCGGAGCGTTTGGAACCTGGGCCTCCGCCCCCAGCCCGCCCGCCCATTGGCCGGTTCCAGCCACAGCCGCGCCATCAGCCTACCTCCTACTGGCCAGCTCGCCCGTCAATCCCACCTCAAGGCTCCACACAAGCCCGCCGCTTCGTCCCCCGCCTCTTTCCAGCAGCGATTTGCCCGCAGAGTGGGGGAGGGGAAGAGGGGCGGGTCGCAAAGGAGCTAGGAGGAGGGTGGAGGAGGAGGAGGTGGGACGAAGAGCTGAGCCCTGCAGAGAGGAGAGCGAAGAGAAGCCGCGCGGAGGATTGGTTCGAGCGAGCTGTCAATCAAACGTAGCCCGCCCTCGACTTCCCGCCCCCTCCCGCCGCTCCCCCTCCCAATGCTTAGCCCGCAGGCCCGGCCTTTCCGGCTCGCTCATTGGCTGGGCGCCTTTGGTGACGAAGAGGGTGGGGCGCAGCTCCTGAGCTGGTGGTGGCGCGAGTTTGAGCGCGCCGCGCGGTAGCCCGCTTTCGCTCGGCTTCTCCCGGACCCGCGCTGGCCCGCCCCCGCCGGCTCCCGCCAACATGCGGGGCCTGAGCCTGTCGGGATCGGGACCCGCCCCTCTGATGGGGGCTGCGCTACTAAAAGGGAGGGCACAGCGAATTGTTTTTTTAATCGGGGAAGGGTGGGGTGGAAAAAAGGAGCGAAAAGAACACAACGGAGGCCAACTAATTGTAGGCCCCGGACCTCTAATCCATTTTAAAGGCCTGGGTTTGGGGCCAAGATGTTGAGAGGTTGGGGTGAGGTGTGGGGTGCGCACTCTTGGCGCCTCGTGGTTTTCTCGGAGACATGGGAAAGATACTTAGTTCTTGGGCAAGTCTCCTTCAAATTGTAACTCGGTTTCTCCCTAGGCTGGAATTTGGCTTCTTTAACAACCGATCCTTCCTAAAAATTAAGATGCTGTAATCCCTGTAATTGGTTTAACATCGTCTGTTTTTTCTGGGTGAGCTTACATGCCAACTGCCCTTGATCTTCCCCTACCCTCGGTTTTTCCTTTCAGCATAGCTGCCCTTCGCATACTTCATGATCACCAAATAGTATTTTCTTTGAAAGTCGCACGCATTTGGCCCTTCATATGGTTGCCTCTCTTGTCCCCAAGTGCCCCTCCAAGTAAGCTTTATTGATTGTTCTTTGCTGAAGAAACACCAAGCAGCCCACCAAAGTTTAGAAGGCCCATTGTGCCACCAAGAGGTTGATAAATGATTTATTAAATCAACACTCTTTTCTCCAGCAAATCCTCACTCACAGTGGACAAAGGCTTACACCAAAGCATAACTCCCTCACCCTCCAATAGATTTACCAAAATGATATTGGATTACTTTCAGACCTGAGATTTTTATTCATTGCCTAACCGAACAATATCAAGCCAAAATATATAATATATATTATACATACACTGATCATATGGAATACCTACATTCTATTACCGGAAAAGTGGGGCTGTCCTGTTTTTTAAAAAGTTTTTCCCTCCGCATTTTCAGCTTTTGGAACAGGCCACTGTTTTTTTTAGATGGCAGAATAATACGAATACAAACGGCATAAGACCTGACTCTGCTCAGAATGTGACCTTGGGCAAGTCATTTCACTTCTTTGGGCCTCAGTTTCCTTCTCACCCATTAATGAGGCTGATATCACCCATGCCTGTCTCATCCATGTAAGGGTGAAGCAGATGTGAAGGAGCAGTGCGACTCATAAAGCACTTTGTGGATTGTAAAGTCCGAATTGTCCCAGTTTGCTGACCCCTTCTTTGGTGCTTTTCATGTGATCTTTAAATCATATCCCTTAGGAGGTCTTATCTGTCAGACCATAGTGAATCAGATATAAATATTTAGCCCATTGTTTTTGCCTAGAGTTAGCCAAAAAGGGCAAAAAGAAGTGACAGGAGCAGATAATTATGTTTGATCACTGTATTTTCAGAATCAAATTCAGAACACAGGTTTGACATATTTCTAATCATTTTCTCATTGCCTTCATTTGTTGGAGTCAAACAGACTTCAAACCTTGGAGTGGGATATGAATAAGGAAATGTAAGTAAACTGTATTGAGTGCCTGCCTGCTATCTAGCAGGCTGTTACAGACCTTTCTGTACAGTATTTCACTGAATTCTTATAGCAACCCTGTGAGGTAGTTACTCTTTTCCTGGTCCTACTCTTGCTTCCCCGCACCCTCTATCACACATACTTACACATACGCACAGGTACACACCACCCCACAGGAGCTGAGTCAACTTAGAACCCATGTTTGTGTTCTTTTTACTAGTTCACATTGTCTCACAAAACAACATTCATCAGAAAAAAGAGAAACAAACTCATAAATTCCTTTTTACTACTTGTTACTTATTTCTATTAATTTTTTTAATTTAAAAAGTAATACATGATCATGATTAACAACTCAAACAATAGAGAATGAAGTATCTATGGTAAAAAATAAAAGTCCTCTTCGTATGTCCTCCCCCTCAGTCCCCAGTTCTTTTTTCTGCTCTGGGATAATCATCATTAAGGGTGTGATATGTATATTTTGAGATATCTTCTATGCATTTACAAATATACTTGCTTTATGTTTTGTTCAGCATATATGACATACTATACATATTATTTGGTGGCTTGTTTTTTACTTAACAGGTCAGAATGTATAACTCCACTTCATCCTTATTGACAGCTCCATTGTCTTCCCCATCTTCTCAGTACTATAAATTACTCATCCAGTCCCCTATTGAGGACAGTTAGGCTATTTCTCATTTTCTCTCTTAAAAATAATGCTTCAGTGAATATCCCTGTACATTTATCTTTGAGCACAAATGTGAATATATCTCTAGGTTCATATCCTAAAAGTGGAACTAGTGTGTCAAAGGCCATGTACATTTGTTATTGTGATAGGAACTGCCCAAGTGTCCCCTAAAATGATTGTGTCAATTTTCACACCCACCACAACATGTGAACAGTACCTGTTTATTCCCTATCAAACCATAGATATTTGCTATTAAGGTCACACCAGAGTCAAATCTTTGCATTTTAATTTGATCTTTTGCCTCTGAAGACAGTCTCTACTGACTGTGAGCTCTTCAAGGAATACATAAATTATAAGATTAAATACCCATATAATGTAGTAAAAAATATTTGAAGTAAGATATGAATTGATTATATTATCTTAATAATGGAATTGGTCACTTCACTCTTTTTGAGAAAATTGATATCACTTTGACCTCAGAGATATAACAATGACCTTCCAATATGCACTTCTTCCTACCAGTCATAAGAAACGGGCACTTAGGCTGAAAATACCATGAGTCTGACTCACTGGGTGTATTCATCTATTGGGCACAAATTCACAATTCCATGGGATTGTTCTTCCCATGAATCTTTAGGGCACGTTTGTGACTTTGCAAGACCTGAAAGGAAGCACTGGGAGAAATATTTCTTTGTAAATATCTTATAAGGAAATTGTTTCTCTATTTGCTTTTAAGAATACTTCATAAAACAGTACATCACATCACATCACATCCTTGGATTTCAAAAACATTACTAGTGTAACTTGGACAATAGTACAATTGTGTATGGTGGTGAAGCATGGAGGTGGGAGAGAAGGGATACTCTTTTCAAGAAAAAATTGCCCTGGGGGCATAGTCCAGTTTGCAACCCTATTCCTATCAAACCCAATTTACAGTGTTGAGAATATTTATGGAAAATTATGAATATTCTGTCTGTGGAGCTAAACTCCCTATGTGTCTGAGACCTCAGTGAATAATCTATATGGAGTCTGTGACACCTCATATCATTCAGAAGCAGAATTAGCAGTTGTCTGAAAGTGAGCTGCTGCCTTTTGGGGAACATAGCAAAAAAGCATCTGAGAAGGCTGCTAAGTCTAGGAGTTATAGTTTGACAGTCTGAGAAATTTATACAGTTCTATAAGGTAATTTTCAACAATGGGTCCCAGACTCTCTTACATAGAAGTGAGATATGAAATATCATTTCACTAGGATCATTCTCAGGCAGGACAAGGGAAGCCACAGAGTTGTTTTTGCTGAAGTATTTCTAAGCCAAAAATAAAATAATGAGCTGGTGTTTGGGGTCTGCATAAATAAGAAGTAAAAAAAATAAATAAAGAACCAGGGAAGGTAAGATGCCTTTTCTTTGGAAAGATGTGGGTTGGAAAGATGCCATTTCTTTCACATATAACATACCATTAACTATTAGGCAATTAGAATCAGAACAGGAAGTAAAATAAAGGAAATGAAGAGGTGATGCTGATCCATTCATTCAACAAATATTTTATTGAGAGCCCAGTAATTGTTGGTCACAGATCTAAGTGCTAGGATTTGAGAGGGCGCAAATCCGACAAAAATCTCTACTTTTATTGAGCTTTGAGTCTAATGGAGGACACTGGGAGTAAATAACAAGTGAGAGAAATGGTATGTTGTATAGTGATAAGTGCTAAGGTTAAAAATGAATCTGGATGTTGGAATAGGGAATCGGGATGGTACAATTTTAGATACAGTGGCTGAGGAAGGTAATACCTAGAATGTAATATTCAATAAAAGACCTGAAAGAAATGAAGGAGGGAGTCCTTGCAAGCATTTGGGAGAAGTGCTTTCCAGGCAGATGAAGAAATAAAGGCCCTGAGGCAGGTGCATGTTTGGTGCTCTAACACTGTTAGAGCCAGTTCAACTGACTCCTGGGAGCCAACTGTTAACTTTTCAAGAATTTTGTAAGCTGGTTGTCAAACACAGCCATTGTTAAAAAATTAAATTATATAAACTTACTATTAAGTAAATAAATTATATTAAAACAAAAGTAATAAATACTCAAAATCTATCACTTCCTAATTAAGTTATTTCATTTTACTATTATCTATGCTCTTGAGATTATTTACATCAGTGGTATTTGCATGATGGAAATACCATATAATGATGTGCTACTGCAAATACCTTCACAACTCCACGATTTGTGACATCACATTGGTGGCTTGAAATTGGCCATAAAGGGAGTATTTATACCATGGAAGTCAGTTGAAGCAACAAAGGGGACAGATGATGTAGGGCCTTACTCTAGGCTGTTGTAAATGCTTTGACTTGTTTTCTCAGTGAGACTGGGAGCCAACCAGGTGTTGGAATACAGATGTGATGACTTGACCTGACTTCAAATTTTAACAGGATCAATCTAGATGCTATGATAAGATTAGGCTGGGGAGCAAGAGTAGAAAAAGGGAGATCTATTAGGAGACTCTGCATTCATCCAGGGATAGATTGGGGCTTGGACCAGAGTGGTAGTCATGGAAGTATTCAAAGTCAAAATATATTTTGAAAGTAGTGTCAAAAGAACTTCCGCTGGATGGGATGTGTGAACGAGAGGATTTGAGGATGACTCCATGGATTTTGGCTTCAGTGACTGGAAAGGTGTAGTTTCCATTTTCTGAGGTGGGCTTCAGCAGACACAGATCGAGGGGAATCGGGCTGAATTAGGATCTCAATTTCCTATCATCTATCTTTAAAGGCAGGGGCTTTGTGCCAAATTCTTAGTTGTGCTTAAGAAATATTTGTTGAGGGCTTCCTTGGTGGCGCAGTGGTTGAGAATCTGCCTGCCAATGCAGGGGACATGGGTTCAAACCCTGGTCTGGGAAGATCCCACATGCCGCGGAGCAACTAGGCCCGTGAGCCACAACTACTGAGCCTGCGCGTCTGGAGCTTGTGCTCTGCAACAAGAGAGGCCGCAACAGTGAGAGGCCCGCGCACCGCAATGAAGAGTGGCACCCGCTCGCTGCAACTAGAGATAGCCCTCGTACAGAAACGAACACCCAACACAGCCAAAAAATAATAATAATAAATAGCGTTCCCTTTAAAAAAAAAAAAGAAAAAGAAATATTTGTTGAATTCATGAATTAATCTCTTTTGGCTTTTGTAATCGAAGTCCTGGAAATTAATGTTGATGAGAAGATGTTACCAGACGTGAAATTCTGTGACTCTAAGACTCTGAACAAAAGGAGAAAAGCTACTAGATGCCACTCCAAACTAGGTCCACTTTCCTTCCTTTAATTCTCACCACTTAGTAGGTCTATCTGACACTTTGCTCTGCATCTTTCTGCCTGCCTGGTGCTTTAGTTGTCTGATCAGAAGCAGAAAACTTAAAAAACAGATAAGAATAGTAATATATTATCAAATTTTGATAATATTTTATCAAAAGTAAGTTTAAAAACTTATTGGCCTATAATAAGCTGAAAATAGATTCTAAAAACAGTAAAAAATGATCTATCACATACTCTGACTTTAAAAGGAAAGAAGAACATAGCAAAGTTAGTGGATCTATTTCTATGGTTCTCAATGCGGGCAATTTAATCCCCAAGGAGACATTTAGCAATCAAACATTGACTCACCAGAAAAACATTGTTAGCCAATGTCAGAACCAAACAGAGCATATTATAAGTCCAGGTAGAGCAGAAGGTGTAGGTAATAGTAATAATAATAGCATGAAGGCGTTGTTGCTTGTTGGGGAGCTACTAGCATCTAGTGGGTGGCGGCCAGGGAGGCTGCTAAACATCCTGCAATGCACGGGACAGATCCCCACAACAAAGAATTATTCAGCCCCAAATATCAACAGTCAAGAGGTTGAGAAACTGTGATCTAGTTATAAAATATTTGAAGTTATCCTGGCCTAATAAAGGAAAAAAAAAAAGCTGAACCTCAACTACATCAGTCTTTCTCAAACTTCACTGTATACATGAATCGCCTGCGGTGCCTTTTGAAATACAGATTATGATTCAGTAGGTCTGGGCCAGGTCTGAAACTCCTTTTCTAACAAACTTCCTGGAGATGCTGATGCTGAGTCCCTGGTTTGAGTAACAAGGCACTGGATTATGCCACTGTACTGTCTTTTGGAGTGGGATGGGGACAGGGATTCCTTAAGAATTTGTACTGAGAAGTCCCAAAAAATAATGTCTGGGGCATGGTATTTGCAAGTTTTTACTCAGCTCATAAAAAATACGTTATTTTTGGGTACTCTGTATTTTGCGATTCTTTCCCCCGGTCAAATCTTTAAAGTGTATTTCTAGAGCAGAAGAAATTCTTCTCTGAGGAGATCAAATTAGTCTCATAAATGTTCGTAGAAAAATCTCAGTACCTCAAGTGTGAGGTGGTACTATTTTTAAACCATTTCAAGCTGATTTCTATATACTTGAGAATGTCAGAATTAAACAGCTGAGAGATCATAAACCCAAATAGATCAGAAGGGGAAAGTAATAATAAGAACAGCAAGTATAACCTCATATGGTCAGAATGGCTATCATTGAAAATTCTACAAATAATAAATGCTGGAGAGGGTGTGGAGAAATGGGAACCCTCCTGTAATGTTGATGGGAATGTGACTTGGAGCAGCCCCTATGGAGAACAGTATGGAGGTTCCTTAAAAAACTAAAAATAGAGTTGCCGTATGATCCTGCAATCTCACTCCTGGGCATATATCTGGAAAAGACAAAAACTCTAATTCGAAAAGATATATGCACCCCAATGTTCATAGCAGCACTATTTACAATAACTGCTAATAAGACATGGAAGCAACCTAAGTGTCCATCGACAGATGAATGAATAAAGAAGATGTGGTACATATATACAATGGAATACTACTCAGCCATAAAACGGAATGAAATATTGTCTTTTTCAGCAACATGGATGGACCTAGAGATTATCACACTAAGTGAAGTAAGTCAGACAAAGACAAATATTATATGACCACTTATACATGGAATCTTAAAAAAAGTACAAATGAACTTCTTTACAAAACAGAAACAGACTCACAGACATAGAAAACAAACTCATCGTTACCAAAGGGGAAAAGGGGTGGTGAGAGATAAATTAGGAGTATGGGGTTAACGGATACATACTACTATATATAAAATAGATAAACAGCAAGGATTTACTGTATAGCACAGGGAACTATATTCGATACCTTGTAATAACCTATAATGGAAAAAAGTCTGAAAAATATATATATAACTGAATCCCTTTGCTATACACCTGAAACTAACACAATATTGTAAATCATGGCCTTCCCCTGGCAGTCCAGTGGTTTAAACTTTGTGCTTCCACTGCAGGGGGCATGGGTTTGATCCCTGGTCGGGGAACTAAGATCCAGCATGCCACGTGGTTTGGCCAAAAAAAAAAAAAAAAATTGTAAATCAACTACACATAAAAACAAAACCAAAAAAACAGCAGGTATGATAATGGCTAACATCTATTGAGCACTCACTATGTCCAGGAACTTTACTAAGCACTTCATGATATTTATTCATTTAATTTTCACAATAACCCAGTGAGGTAGGAACTATTACTATTGCCATTTTAAGATGGGAAAGTGAACACAGAAAGTTAAGGTATTTGAAAATAAAGTGAAAAGTATACAAGGATACCCTGATTTTAAAAAAAATGAGTGAAAGAAGTATGAAATGTCTTCTTATTTCCTAGAAGAATAAGAACCAAAAGAGGTTCTTATTCCTTTCCATTTGGATGTAAATTTCAAACCTTGTAAGAAAGAAAAGAAAGAGAAATACTATTACCTGGAAGGACTGGAACATGTAGATGTAATGGGATCTTAAAAAAAACAGGGACTTCCCTGGTGGCGCGGTGGTTAAGAATCCGCCTGCCAATGCAGGGGACACGGGTTCGAGCCCTGGTCCAGGAAGATCCCACATGCCACGGAGCAATTAAGCCTGTGCGCCACAACTACTGAGCCTGCACTCTAGAGCCCGCGAGCAACAACTACTGAGCCCACATGCCACAACTCTTGAAGCCTGCATGCCTAGAGCCTGTGCTCCGCAACAGGAGAAGCCACCTCAATGAGAAACCCGTGCACCACAACGAAGGGTAGCCCTGGCTCACTGCAACTAGAGAAAGCCCACACACAGCAACAAAGACCCAACACAGCCAAAAATAAAATAAATTGATTAATTTAAAAAAAATTTTTTCTTTAAAAAAACAAAACAAACAAAAAAAACTTGATTCTAATTTGACTTAGAAACTTTCAAATTCTCTTAAAATTTATTTTAGATCTATGGTCAAATTCCCATAGAAAAAAAGTTGGTATAAATCCTACACAACATTGTAAATCAATTATACTTCAATAAAATTTTTAAAAATCCTGTAAGTTATTTATTTACTTATTTAACCATTCTAAATTTATTTCAATAACAGGTACATTTGCTCAGGCATTTTGAAAATTGTCACAATTCATGGAATCTTTTCTTAAGAACAGTCTAGCATGATTTGCCAATACAACTCTTTATTTGTAATGTAGCTAGAATCTGAAGATTTTCAAATGAATAATATTTGAACCACTTTTCACATGGAAAATGAAGTGAAAAATGTTACAGAACTATATGGGCCATTATAGTCATAATTTCAGTAATTCTAATCCTCTATAGATGAGGCTTATGCCATTTATCTAAGAAATGTGGAAAACGATATATATGTATAAGCATGAGATCATAATATCCTTCTCTACAAGTTCCTTTTATACTAATTGTTGTATTGCACGGAAATATAAAGTATATTTTGTTTGCATATACAGACATTCATTCCTCCTCTCCCTCATTCTTTACACTTTGAGAAAATTGGAGAGAAAAAAAGGAAAAGGGGGAGGGGATTCATGGAATGGAAAATGTCCAGTGAAAATTCTCTTCTCACTCAAAACAATTTAAAAAAAAAAAAAAAACCTCCATAATACATTTGGGGCTTCAGTACAATGCTCTGACACTTGGACACTTAACTGTTTTTTCTTTTTTTTTTCTTAATGCATCAATTTGTTTACTGAGAGTCAGCTATATATTAGACACACTTACTATTTTTTCTAGTTGGATAAAGTAATTTACTGGAAATCAAATAGTAGTAGTTGTTTATAAGAAAATTCCCTGGTAGGACCCTCCTACACTATTGGCAGGAATGTAAATTGGTGCAGCCACTATGGAAAACAGTATGGAGGTTCCTTAAAAAGCTAAAAACAGAGTTACCCTATGATCCAGCAATCCCACTCCTGGGCATATATCCGGAGAAAACTCTAATTTGAAAAGATACCTCAATGTTCATAGCAGCACTATTTACAATAGCCAAGACATGGAAGCAACCTAAATGTCCATCAACAGATGAATGGGTAAAGAAGATGTGGTACATTTATACAATGGCATATTAATCAGCCATAAAAAAGAATGAAATAACGCCATTTGTAGCAACAAAGATGGACCTAGAGATCATCATACTAAGGCAAGTAAGAGGGAGAAAGACAAATATCATGTGATATCATTTATATGTGGAATCTACAAAAATTATACAAATGAACTTATTTACAAAACAGAGACAGACTCGCAGACATAGAAAACAAACTTATGTTTACCAAAGGTGGGGAGGGGAGGAATAAATTAGGATTTGGGGATTAGCAGATACAAACTACTATATAAAATAGATAAACAACAGGATTTAGTGGATAGCACAGGGAACTATATTCAATATCTTATAATAAACTATAATGGAAAAGAATCTGAAAAAGAATATATATATATACAAAATTGAACCACTTTGCTGTACACCAGAAACTAACTCAACATTGTAAATCAACTATACTTCAATTAAAAAAAAAAGAGAAAGGAAATTCCTTGGTAAATTGACAATTTTTCCGTATCTGCTATTTGTCAGTTGCTTTGTATATGTAGACAGTCATAAATGTTAGAAATAAGACCAAAGTAAATTCAAATTTCTAAATGTTTGAATGTTTAAGAAAATAAAAAGCAAAATTTAAAAATCTTTATATACAGTGAAATTTGGGTTGTGCCATAACACCATGAACACAGAAAATGTACCACAGTATAACTTCAAACTAAAATAATTTTTTCTTGATTTATCCAGATAATTATTTCACACTTCTTTTTTGCCTGTAGAGATCCAGCCTACTGAACACACTCTGTAAAAAATATTTTAATGTGTTTTAATATTTAAAAGTTTTTAACCTATTCTGAGCTCCATGAAAACTGAAGTATTTGAAAATATTTGTCTTTCCTACATAAGTCAAATTATATTATACCAAAGGACACATTGAAAGTAGTTTGCCTGATAATTCATCTATAGGTTTTGTGTAGAACCTAAATATAATTTCTGTGCTCGGGACTTCCCTGTTGGTCCAGTGGCTTAGACTCCGCGCTCCCAATGCGGGTGGCCCGGGTTCACTCCCTGCTCAGGGAACTAGATCCCACATGTCGCAACTAAGAGTTCACATGCTGCAACTAAAGATCCCGCATGAGGCAACGAAGATCCCACGTGCTGCAACTAAGACCCAGCGCAGCCACAAAAAAAAAAAAAAAAAAAATTCTGTGCTCATCACTAATGCACAACGAAAGCTTTTCTTTCCAGATTGTGTTTGCACCATCACAAGCAACACTTCTTTCTTTACTGGGTAACAATTGGATTCCCCAACAAGGGTTTTGCCGTGGATTGGGGAAGACAAGGCGAGCACAGGGTGAACAAATAAAATGAACAAAGGTGCATGAAGCGGAGGCTGAAGCAGGGTGGCAAAGCTGGAACAAGGGGACCACCGCAGCAGCTGGCGGAGTTGTTAGGGGTGTGCAGTCGAAGGCTGGGAGGTGCAGGCTTAGCAGGAACCTTATGCCATCCAGGAGGCTGAGTCAAAACAAGCCCCCAGCCTCGCCAGACTGAGGAAATAGAAAAGAGTGCCGGGTTGGCCTTCAGAAGCAATGAGGTAGGAGACAGTAAAGATCACAGACTTAATTACCCAGGTGGCAGAAGCATCTTCTTGATAATAAACCAAGAGACTCAACCCAAGGAAACTATGGAGAAGGAAGAGAGGGACTTATGAATGACATGGGTGTAAACAGTTTTAGCTGCTTTTTTTTTTTTTTTTTTGGCTGTGCTGCCTGGCTTGCAGGATCCTAGTTCCCCGACCAGGGCGGAGTCCTAACCGCTGGACCACCAGAGAATTCCCAGTTCTAGCTGCTTCTTATATCACTAGGATACAACTTCCTATTTCATGCAAAGGTTTCAGTTTTCTGATCAGAAAGAGAGTGGGCCAGGAGACCAAGAAATTTGTGCTATACCAGATTAGTCAGGGTTTTGGACAGCCCCTAAGGCCCTGCACCTATTATAGCATTTTCAAAATCCACGGTGGTCCACAAGGGCCTCAGTTTTCTGAGGAGTCCATGCTTCCACTGGTACAGCTAGAAAAAACTAGAGGCAAGTCAATGGAGCTTGTCACTCAGTTGTTTCAGGAGAATTTGTCCAGTCTTGTCTTACAGTAGCGTCAGCTCCAGTGCTAAATACAATGCCAATACAAAAACAAAACCAAGTCCTTGAACTAAGTAAGCCTATGAGAGAAAAACAAGGGGCCGTTGGAAGTTCACACAGCTCCTGATCATCTTTCCATCAGGAGCTAACCTCTGCCCTACACCCTACTGACAATGTGGACTATAGCCTGTTTTGCTCCCAGCCTCCTACTATTCCTGTTAAGAAGCTGGATCACCTGGGCCCTCTGGCTGCACCCTCAAGGCAGGAGATGCGAATGCTCTTCCATAGACAGGGACTAAGAGGAGAAGACAGGCCTTTCCTTCCCTTTCCACCGAGTCCTTTCCAGAGAGGACCCAAAGGACTGCAGGCAGCCCGAAGGCCATCGGGGGGCTCCTAGAAGAATTGTCTTCTGGTTCCTGCCTTTAGAAACGTAGAACTGGCAGGTGTTATTTCTCCCTTCTAGTTTTTCTCACAAATGAATGGTGCAGGGTGGGGAGAGTGGGGAGAGTGGTTTCAGGCATTTAAGCTTTAGTGGGAGTGAGAGATCTGCAAACATAGTTCTTATAAGATCAGGGTGACGAAGGGAAGAAAAGAGGACCACCAAGGGGACCTAAAGGGACCGAAAGGGGACCCAATGAGGGAGGACAGAGTAAATGGGGCTTCATCCTGGAATCTAGAGAGGGAAGGAGAATCACATGCAGATCTGAGAAGGCAAATGGCAAAATGTCATCATGAAATTCTTGGTAGGAGGGCATGAGAGAATTTGCTTCTATTTGCTCCAGCGAACATGAAATCCCCGAGGTCTTGTGTACAACATAAACTTCCTTGGTTGTTGAAGACTGTAGCCCAACAATTTATACTGTGGAAATAACTGGCATAGAGGAAAACATATGAGGTTTACTTGAGGGACAAAAACAACTTCATCTATAAATTCCACATCTATATTGCAAATTCTGCTCCTGCAGGAGATATGTAGCTTTCTAGTAGCTGCAATGGAGAGAGATAGGTTTGAGCGGCACCAAAAAAGTGAGATTCACAGGATCAATCAATAGTTTTATAAATGTTGCCACACTTTTAAAAATTGGATCTGCAAAATGGGACAGTGAAAAATGTCTAGAATCAGGAGAGCTGAATTCTCCTCCCCATTCTACCCATAATGGACAGGCAGAGCTCTTCACCATATGTGAAGTATTCCAACTGCTAAAAGGTCCCTAAAGTCCTTTCTGGCCTAAAGACAATCCCTAACTTCTGTGTGTTCCTTTCTTCTTAGAGATTAAACCTGATAAAGAGCAGGGCAGAAAAAAAAAGTTTATTAGGGATTTTATGAATATATGTGTTTTAAGGAAGCATCCCCTATACTTGTTCAGACATTCATTCATTTGGCTAATTTTTGTGTGTGTGTGTGGTACACGGGCCTCTCACTGTTGTGGCCTCTCCTCCTGCAGAGCACAGGCTCCAGACGCGCAGGCTCAGCGGCCATGGCTCACGGGCCCAGCCGCTCCGCAGCATGTGGGATCTTCCCGGACCAAGGCACGAACCCATGTTCCCTAGCATCAGCAGGTGGACTCTCAACCACTGCGCCACCAGGGAAGCCCCATTTAGCTAATATTTTGAGTCCCTGTCGTGAGATACATACTGTGCTGGGGCTGGGAGTACAATGATGAGAAAAACCTTTCACTTCCCTGGACACAAAAAGACCTAATGATGAAAATGTTTTCTTCAGATGTGATTTTTCCTATAATTGGGTCTACAATAGACTCTATGTAATCACACATCGTTTCATAAATTTGAACAAATTATCCTTAACAAGTAGGGGTTAATTTAGTTGCGTGGTTGGCTTTTTTTTTTTAATACCAGGGAGCTATTTTCATTGAATGATCTTAGAGAAAGTCTTTGAAGACATTTCAGAGTCACTTGGCCAGAAGTATTTATTGATAATTTACTGCATGGTAGATTTGCTATAGGTGGTGAGGATATGGTAAAAACAGCCCTGCCCTCAAAGACTCATAACCTTGCGTCTATTAAAGTATGAGAAATTTAAACTAGTTTCCACTCATGCAATTTAAACTTTGTTATGCTAGTCAATTGCCCCAGCTTCATAAGGTGGCCCTGAAATTTTTCAGGTGATTTTTTTTTTTTTTCAATTCAGGACTGTTTGCTTATTTAGACAATTTGTGACAAACTGTCACTTTTTCAAGCAATGCTGCCAGCGTGTTGATTTTAAAAAATAAATGTGACCATGCCACTCTTCCTTCTCCTCTCTAGCTCCCCTCCCTTCCAATTTAAAGAAAGTCCTTCAGGGACTTCCCTGGTGGTCCAGTGGTTAAGAATCTGCCTTCCAATGCAGGGGACACGGGTTCAATCCCTGGTCTGGGAACTAAGATCCCACATGCCGCAGGGCAACTAAGTCTGGGCTCCGCAACTACTCACCCCATGCACCGCAATTAAGACCCTACACAGCCAACTAAATAAATATTTTTAAAAATAATAAAAAAAATTTTTTAAATCCTGCAGTGTCTACCCTTTACCTCAGAGGAAAAGAAACCCCAACTCCCTAGCACATCAGGCAAGGCCCTTGGTGACTGGACCTTGCCTCCCCCAGTCCTGCTTGTGCTCTGAGGCTTGCACTCGGTCCACTCTGGCCACACTGATTGCCATTTCGCAGAACAACAGTCTCTCAACTCTGGGCCTTTACTCATGCTGCTCCCTAAGTCTAGATGGCTCTTAACCCGCTTCCTCCTTCTGGTGACTTCACTTATTCCCTGGACTTGGGTTCATCCACGACCCCCACAGTTCCTGTGCCTACATCCATCCTGGGACTCACCTAGTACAGTACAATGGCCCACTGACACATCCATCTCCTGACCATAATGGGAAATTTCAGGATGGTGTACAGGGCTGAACACGTAGACACCCATAATGAAAGTTTTGAATGAATATGAATAAATGAGCACACATCTACAGATGACATTCCTAGCAGAAAAACATGAGGGAAGACAAGCATGGTGCATTAGGGACTCTGGAAGGAATTCAGAATGTTTGGAAAATGTAGTTGAAGAAGATGAATGGCTAGAGGTGGGACAAAAGAGAGAAGCAAGGACAGACACAGCCAGTTTGACAATTTGGACTTCATCCTGAGGACAACAGTGAGTCATTAAGGGGTTTTAGGAAAAGGAGTAATTAGATTAGCGTTTTAGAAAGAACCTTGTAGAGAACAGATTTGAAGGAAGCAAGACTGGGGATGAGGAGATGTGTTAGAGTGACTATTGCAGAAGACCAAGGAAGAGCTGGTGATGGCCTGAACTAATCTAGCAGCCTTGAGGATAGCAGGAAGTGGAAAGATCCAAGAAATGTTAAGGGGGTAGAACTGGCAGAACTTGGTGGTTCATTGGTTGTGCATCTTCCCTCCCCAACCAAGTGCTAAACTTCTGAAGAGCAGGAACTCTGCAATATATGGCTTTGTATTCCACTAAGTTACCTATGGTGCCTACCTATAGATTAAGTGTTCAATAAATATTTGTTGAATTAATAGATGAATGAGTGAATGAAACTATAGCTACACACAAGCTCAAGCTGATACATTCTTACTCTTCAAAACAAAACAAACATACAACTCACAAAACTTAGTTTTACAAAAGACTGAAAGACAACAGGAAAGGCTAGCTCGGGGACCTTCCTGGTGGTGCAGTGGTTAAGAATCCGCCTGCCAATGCAGGAGACACAGGTTTGAGCCCTGGTCCGGGAAGATCCCACATGTCGCGGAGCAACTAAGCCCGTGTGCCACAAATACTGAGCCTACGCTCTAGAGCCCGTGTGCCACAACTACTGCAGCCTGCGTGCTTAGAGCCTGTGGTCCACAACAAAAAGAAGCCACCGCAATGATAAGCCCGCACACTGCAACAAAGAGTAGCCCCCGCTCGCCACAACTAGAGAAAGCCCGCGCACAGCATCGAAGACCGAACACAGCCAATAAATAAATTTATTTTTAAAAAAAGCCTAGCTCGGTGGAGTGTTCCTATTGTCAAAAAAAGACAAATATAATCAATTTATAAAAACCCCTATTATTCCTCGAAGGAAGGAGACTTATTCTAAAGCAAATGCTTAAAAGGATCTCATTTTACTCAATTTATACAAACAGAAAAGTCTGTGCAACTAGCCACTTAGAATCATATTACATAGAGATCCCTTGTCCAATCAATGTGAAAGTATATTGCATGCTATTATATGCTACGTCTGTTTGGAGAAATCTTGTCACTTAGATATGTCAGAAATGTCAGAAAAAATGTTCTGTGCTTTCCATACAGAAAAATCCTGAATTTCATATTCGCTCCAGAAATATTCTTGTAACTCATAAAATATTGAACTATGATTCCAGAAGTTATAGGGCAAACCAGCTCACAAAAAGATGTGTCGGGGCTTCCCTGGTGGCGCAGTGGTTGAGAGTCCGCCTGCCGATGCAGGGGACACGGGTTGGTGCCCCGGTCCGGGAAGACCCCACATGCCTCGGAGCGGCTGGGCCCGTGAGCCATGGCCGCTGAGCCATGGCTGCTGAGCCTGCACGTCCGGAGCCTGTGCTCCGCAACGGGAGAGGCCACAACAGTGAGAGGCCCGCGTACCGCAAAAAAAAAAAAAAAAAAAAAGATGTGTCTAAGGTGATGGAGGATGTCATTACAGTTAATCAATAGCCCATTACTGGAAATCAGCAACGATCTTAACAGTTAACATAATAAACGCATTTAGCCTACAAAATGAATGCTTTGATTCATTCTTCAACCTTACTTAATTATTTCCACAATCAAAGAAATGATGACAAATTTTCTTTCCAAGTTCAATATCCTGTTAAAAACATTTTCAAGCAAGGTCACAACTAGTCATACACACAAATAAGAAACAAAGTCACAAAGACTAATTCATCTTTTGCATTTGCATACTCTTGGTGATAAACTGCGAAAGGAGCTTAGATTATTTTTTAAAATGTAAAAGTGTCAAATGCAAAAGTACATCACAATACCTGATTATCACAGATACGAACCTAACAGAATCAGTTTTCCAAAAAGGGAAAATATCAGTTATCTTATTTTACCTGCATAATTAAACCTAACTACACATCAGTCCAGCTCTACTTGCTTGAAAATATTCAAAAGCATAAAAAGGATCAAAGATGAGGATAGTTTGAACTACGATATTCACATTTTAATTTTAATTGAAAGATAGATGCTTCACCATATGAGATCTCAAATTATTAATTTTATTGCCTTAAATTTTTTCTTCTAGGTTTTTAAAAACTTTTAGTTGGTCAAGTTTTTAAATGATAGATAAAATTTAAGTGATCTTTCTCAAATTTTTTTACAGTTTATAACTATTTAGTAAAGAGAACTTAAGAGACTAGTTAATTCAATGCTTTTGATTTGATAATTAAAAAAACAAAACAAAACACCATCAACTATGTTTCAGGTTAGTGGGCTTGCAAAAAATTTTTTTTACCTCAACCCACAGTAAGAAATACATTTTACATTATGACCTAATCCACATGACTGCACATAAAGGACTGAAACAGGACAGTAGTTCTATGAAACATTACTGTGATGTACTCTGGTATTTTCTGTTCTATTCTAATTATGTTTTAAAGACTCGCTAAAGTGGTGGGCTACGGCCTGCTGCTTGAAAACCTCAGCTTTAGTCACCACATATTTTAGAAACAGCATAATGATTAAAGACTCTTGGGGCAGATGACTGATTTCGAATCCCAGCTCCACTACCTTTTAGCTCTGTGATTTTGTGCAAGTTCCCCATCCTCTTTTGACCCAGCCTCCCCATCTGTAAAATGAGGATAACAACAGGATCTACTTCATTGTGAGAAATGGTTTTCAATACACGTGATACTTGTAAGCTTGAATAAAACTGCCTCCCATTTGGTAAACATTTCAATTCTACCCCTTATTATTATTATTATTATTAATTACTTATCAGTCACCAGGGGTTTTCTAAAAGTCCATGTATAATCCATGATACCAGGCATTCCAAAGACACACTGTTCTCATGACTCATCTTTTTTTTTTTTTTTTTTTTTTTTTTTTTTTTTACTGAAAAGGAGAGCCTTCTTTCTTTTTTTCTTAAATAAGACGGGAAATTGCATCTTTTCTTTGCTGCAGCGGTAGCAGACTCGCTGTAAAACATGATT
The DNA here is from genome assembly GCF_011762595.2 of Tursiops truncatus. Lineage (NCBI taxonomy): Eukaryota > Metazoa > Chordata > Mammalia > Artiodactyla > Delphinidae > Tursiops > Tursiops truncatus. The sequence continues at coordinate 37,582,343 of NC_047047.1, read as the reverse complement.
TCTGTCATACAGTTTGTTGATAAGGTTGCTCAATCATGGGAGGACAAACATGAGGTTGACTGTTAATGTTAGAACTAGGTCTTTTCACAAAGCCTCTAATAGGTGCTATTTTCACGCCGGTTTTACAGAGGAACCCGCAACACCAAAAGGTGCTTCTGTTAAAGCTTCTGAAATATTGCAATGGTGTGATTGACAGGTATTTTTTGGGCTTATATCTTTCTTGTACATGTAAACTCTGTTGGAAAAACTGGAGATAAAAGGATGAGTGAGAGTTTGGTTTACAGCCACAAAGTTCCCAACACCAGCCACAGGTGCCTCCGCCCTATTTCACTGCACATTCTTTTCTGAGAAACACATTCAATCGCTGAGTTTTAAAGTACTGTGGTTGAAAAAAATGATCCGCTCACCACCATCCACTCTCCCTCTTCCTCCATGTGAATCTCACAGTAGCAGAGGCTGAAGACAGGAAGGTTGTCTCTGTTCCCTCTGACCAGGGGAATTACTTGGTGACCTGGTGAATGGCATGAGCAAGGTAGCCCACATTGCCCGAGGTGACCCCTGCCACAGAGATACGGCCATCCTTTGTCATGTAGATGGAGAACTCCTTGGTCAGCCGCTCCACCTGTTCAGGCTTTAGGCCTGTGAAACAAAACATGCCAATCTGGTCAACGATGTGCTGCCAGTTGTGGGAGGAGCCCTCCTTCTTGAGGTTGGAGACCAGCTGAGTCCGCATGCTAATGATGCGGTCGGCCATGCCCTTTACTTCTTGTAACCATTGTTTCCGCAGATCCGGGCTGGTCAGAATGGTGGAGGCAATCCGGGCACCATTGAGAGGAGGGTTGGAATACATGGGACGGATCAGGATCTTCAACTGTGATTCTACCCTCTTGGCTTCATCAGCATCTTTGCAGACCACAGTGAAGGCTCCAACACGCTCACCGTATAAGCCCATGTTCTTGGCATAGGACTGGCAGAGACAGACATTAATGCCCTGTTCGATGAAATAGCGCACAGCCCAAGCATCCTTGTTACCATCGCCACTGGCAAACCCTTGGTAGGCCATGTCAAAGAATGCAAAAAGATTGTTTTTCTTCACCACTGCAGCCATCTCCTTCCACTGTTCAGGACGAGGGTCCACTCCCGTGGGGTTGTGGGCACAGGCGTGCAGGAGAATAACACTCTCTGCTGGTATTTTTGAAATGTCCTCAATAGCGCCTGTGAAGTCAAAGCCACACGTCTTGGGGTCGTAGTATCGATAACTATGTAGCTGCATGCCAGCGTCCCTGAAGATGGGCGTATGATTTCCCCAGGTTGGTTTGGGCAGAAAGACATCTCGGCTGAACTTAAAAAATCTTTGCAGAAAATTGGCTCCAATCCTTAAGGCCCCGGTTCCAGAAATGGTCTGCACGGTGATATACCGGCCACTTTTCAACACTTCGTTGCTCTCACCCAGGGCTAGTTCTGCAGATGCCTTACAAAATTCAGCCAGTCCCCCAATGGGCAGGTATTCTTTGTCCAAATTTCTTGCAGCAATCTGGGCCTCTGCCTTCCGGACACTGGGGAGCACGTAAGGCTTTCCGTTATCATCCCGGTAGGCACCAACTCCCAGATTCATCTTTTTGCTGTTGGTGTCTCTCTTAAAGGCTTCTGTGACTCCCAGGATGGGATCTGGGGGCCCCATCTCCACATGAGCCCACCAGGAGCTGGCTCTGGCAGAAGCCGCGGCAGCGACGCCTGGGTGGAAGGCGGCGGCGATTCCGGACAGGACGCGGCCGGAGTGCAGCAGGGCCATGGTGGGCGGCGACAGGGCAGTGGGTAGCTGGAGGACGGAGCGGAGATGCCAGCGGGCACGGACACGGAGGCGCAGGGTCCTGCTGAAGGTAAGGACAGCGACTTCCCCCTCATGACTCATCTTTGACTGATAAATTCTAATCATGACAAATTGGCTTTTAAGTATTAGTGAGATACAGTACTTGTCACTTCATCAAAATACCGTGTTTCCCCTGGTTTAAAAACAAAAAATTCGGGCTTCCCTGGTGGTGCCCTGGTTGAGAGTCCGCCTGCCGATACAGGGGACACGGGCTCGTGCCCCGGTCCGGGAAGATCCCACATGCTGCGGAGCGGCGGGGCCCATGAGCCATGGCCGCTGAGCCTGCGCGTCTGGAGCCTGTGCTCCGCAGCAGGAGAGGCCACAACAGTGAGAGGCCCGCGTACCACAAAAAAAAAAAAAATTCAAGTTCTATATAATTAACAAATAACTACCCCTCAGAACCAAAGAATAATTTTGTCACACAGGGTGCTTATCAACCTCATCAAGTCTCTCTGAAAGGAAAGTCCAGTGTTTGAAATTCATTTTCAGATGGCGTTTACAGCCTCTCCCTCTGGTGAGGAAATGTGTTGTAATAAGACATTTAAAATCTTTTTTTTCATAGACTTTTAAAAATATATATTTATTTTATTTTTGGCTGCATTGGGTCTTCGTTGCTGAGTGCGGGCTTTCTCTAGTTGTGGTGAGCAGGAGCTACTCTTCGTTGTGGTGCGTGGGCTTCTCATTGCAGTGGCTTCTCTTGTTGCGGAGCATGGCCTCTAGGCGCGCTGGCTTCAGTATTTGTGGCACACAGGCGCAGTAGTTGTGGCTCGCGGGCTCTAGAGCACAGGCTCAGTAGTTGTGGCACATGGACTTAGTTGCTCCGCGGCATGTGGGATCATCCCAGACCAGGGCTCGAACCCGCGTCCCCTGCATGGGCAGGTGGATTCTTAACCACTGAGCCAGCAGGGAAGTCCAAGACATTTAAAATCTTGATCGCTGTCCATAGAAATTTCACTCCTTCAGATTAACACAGCTTGAAGCACCACAATTGATATCTACACCATTTATTATATTATAAAAGAATGGCTTTTTCCTTTTTTAGAATGTCACAAGAAGAAAAAAATATGTATTTGCTCCCTAAAGTCATAACCTTCTAAACAGACATTCAGAACTTTATTACTTAGCATCTATATTAGCAATAATATCAAATTCTTTACAAGATGAATAACAGAATAAAAGTAGTTCCAGAGTTTAAAATTGTGTATTAGTATTATTTTTTTTATTTTGATAAGACAAACAGGGTCTTTTGTTACATCATTTTAATTCTATTAACTTTGGCCAAGTGTACTAGATAGCTACTGTTAAACTAGAAACTCCCTAATGATATTGTAATTCTGAATACCACTTCCTGAACTGTTACCCAAATTGATTTCTAGATGCTTAAGGCAGCCTAAGAGTTATTGTAAAAATCACACCAATTAAGAGGGAAACTGGCTTTACTCTGCTATTCCTTAGTTTCCATATTTGCTTTTGCTTCTCTGCCAGAACTATACACTTGCTTATTTTTCTTGTGAAGTTATTTGAGGCTTCTCCTAAGTAGAGTAACTGTGTGATGTGTTAGCAGGGGGAGGTGTTGGGGTAGAGTAGAATGAGGACTGTCTGGCCTACCCACATGTGAGCAGAAGGAGAGGTCTCCTTGGAGTTTCACGATTTGATTATCCTCTACAGCAAACTTATATCAACAGGTAATAGAATCTATCTATAGAAGTAACCACTTTAGAAATGGTTAATAATCTGTAGGTCAAAGAGATCTGTGAATTCCTAGATCTAGAGAGTGTACGGTCTCAGTGAAATATAAAAGAATGTGCAAACCAAGTAAATTTGTATTATAGTCTATTTGAATATAATTGGCAATGAATTATTGTTTGGGGTTCATTTATTCATTCATTTACACACTTAGTTGCCATCATTATCGTCAACAGTTATAAAAGCTGTCTGATCTTTTTAGAGCAGCCAGAAAGATTTGAAGAAATGCATATCTAATCAATTCTTTCTCTTGCCTAAAACCCTCAATGGAAACCCATTGTTCTTAGTATCAAGGACACCAGTGTTAACAAGTCTTATCAAGTCTACCTCCAGAGCCACTGCAGATGCTTCTCTCCTCCTCACTCCCTAAGGGTCAGCTGGCCTTTTGGTTTCCCAGTGGCATAAAACCCTTTTCTTTGAGAAGGCAGTTCCCTCTCCTGCAACATTCTGTAATCTTGGCTAAAGTAATTCCATTTATCTTCAATTCTTACTTTAAATGCCAGTTTCTAAGGGAGACTCTCCATGATCAGCCCCTCCCTTCAGGGTCTCCTTATACTTTAGGTACTAACCCTTCTTCTCACTCACCCCACTTTAATCCAGTATCCGTTTCATGTCTGTCTCCTCTGCTAGACTGTCAACAGGACCACAGGTCTCTTCAGTGCTCAGCAGCAAGCAGAGTACCTCGCCAAATAGTAGGTGCTCAACAGATTTTGTTGAAAGAAGGAACACATTTATTACACGCTCACTACAGCCTACTACCTGCCAGGCGATGTGTTGGGCACTGCAGGAACAGAGCTGAGTAAAACAGGGTGTCTGCCTTCAATGGATCAGACTTGCAAGCCACTGTTACCACAGAGCACAAGCGTTTTTAAGGGATGTGGGTAACAGGTGCCTTGGGTGGAGGGAGGGGCAAACACCAACACTCAGAAAACATGAAAACAAACATTTCCACTTAGTACATGCTGGGCTCTGAACTAGAACCTGTACAACATTATCTCCCTCAGTCAATTCTCATGACAACCCCGTGTGGTGGTTCAGGAGCTTGCCTAAGGCCACAGCCAGTATTTGAATCCAGCTTATCCAGGTCTTCTAACTTCAAAGCAGAAAGCTACACATAGATATACAACAGCTGACATAGTGAGTCCCTGGGAATATGTCCAGTCACTTCACCATACCCTGTTAACAATTTAAAAGGGAGCCATAATAGCCAATTTAAAATTTGATTTAAATTTTTAAAATGTTGAATATGCAATACATTCACATGTTTTTTCCACATGTTTTTCTGAATAGACAATGCATTCTCACAGTTCAAACATTTCAAAAAATAAGCAGGTTCAGTTAAAAGTTTCCCACTCCATGTAAGTTGGTACAGCCACTATGAAAAACAGTATGGAGGTTCCTCAAAAAACTAAAAACAGAGGTGCCATATGACCCAGCAGTCCCACTCCTCGGCACATATCCAGAAAAAACTATAATTCAAAAACATACATGCACCCCTATGTTCATAGCAGCACTAGTCACATTAGCCAAGACATGGAAACAACCTAAATGTCCATCGACAGATGAATGGATAAAGAAGATGTGGTACGTATATACAATGCAATACTAACCAGCCATAAAAAAGAATAAAATAATGCCATTTGCAGCAACATGGATGCAACTAGAGATTATCATACTAAGCAAAGTAAGCCAGAAAGAAAAAGACAAATACCATATGATATCACTTATATGTGGAATCTAAAATATGACACACATGAACCTATCTATGAAACAGACACAGACTCACAGACATAGAGAACAGACCTGTGGTTGCCAATGGGGAGGAGGGTTGGGGGAGGGATGGACTGGGAGTTTGGGATTAGCAGATGCAAATTATTATATATAGAATGGATAAACAACAAGATCCTACTGTATAGCACAGGGAAATATATTCAATATCCTGTGATAAACCATAATGGGAAAAGAATGTATATACATGTATAACTGAATCACTTTGCTGTACAGCAGAAATTAACACAACATTGTAAATCAACTATACTTTAATTAAAAAAAAAGGTTTCCTACTCCTGTCTCCCATTAGCTCAAACCCAGACCATAGCTAATCCCAATTATAAGTACTGTATGCATTATTCCAGAATTTCTTTATGAATAAACAAATAAAAATATATACTCTTATTTTGCCTTTAAAATTTTTAGAACTTTATTTTATTTATTTATTTACTTAAAAAAAAATTTTTTTTGGCCACATCATGCAGCATGTGGGATCTTAGTTCCCCAACCAGAGATCAAACCCGTGCCCCCTGCAGTGCAAGTGCAGCATCCTAACCACTGGACTGCCAGAAATTCCCTAAATTTTTTTTCTAATTTTTAGAAATTAAAATATAGTTAATGTACGGTATTATATAAGTTATAGTGTACAATATAGTGATTCACAATTTTTAAAGGTTATATTTCATTTATAGTTATTATAAAATATTTGTCCCTTTTTTTCCTCACAAAAGGTAGCATACCATACACACTGTTCCACACCTTGTTTTTTTCAGTTAGTGATATATATTTTGGAGATCTTTCTGTATCATCACCACATCATTCTTTCTTGACAGCATAGTATTCCATTTCAGGGATATATTACAATTTATTTGACTGATTCCTTATTGATAGACATTTGGATTGTTTCCAGTGTTTTCCTATTACAAACAATGCTGCAATGAATAACCTTGTACATAGGTCAATTAGCACATGTGCAAGTATACCTGCAGGATAAATTCCTAGGAGTGGTACTGCTGGGTCAAAGGGCATGTGTAATTTTGACAGATATTGCCAAACTGCCCTCTGTAGGGATTAAATCAATTTGCATTCCCACCAGCAGTGGGTGAGGGCACCTGTTTTCCCACAGCCTCTCAAAACAAAGTTCTGGTTATTTGCCAGTCTAATGGGTAAAAAATGGCACCATTTTTGGGCATTTTTCTCATTATAAGTGAAGTTGAGCTTTTTTTTTTTTTTTTAATGTTAAGAGCTTATATTTCCTCCTTTCTGAACTGTCTATTCACATCCTTTATCTGCTTCTCTTTTGTTGGTCTTTTTCTCTGGGTCAGAAGCTTTTTCTGTATAAGGGAGATTAGTTTCTGCCTATGATGTAAGGTGTAGCCACAATATTTTGTGTTAAAAGTTCTGACCGACGCAAAAGAACATGTATTAAATATGATGTAAAAATATTCAAAAGGAGAAGGCACTATACCATTATTTGAACATGATTATATAGCTAGATAACTTTAAATATTGATTCAAATTAATACAATTATTTGATTACCTCCTGATACAGGAAATTGAAAATAGTGCTGGATCCAATGGGAAGCTATAACAGAATATACACACATTAATACCATTCCTATATGCTAAGAATAATAAAAATATGATGGAAAAGAGACAATTCACAGTAACTACAAAAAATTAAAAGTACCTAGAAGTAATTTTGGCAAAGAAGGAGTATGACCTATATGAAGAAAAATATAAAATTTTATTTGTCTTCTTTATTAAAAGAAGACTTGAATAAATGAAAACACAGACTAAGTTATTGGATGAGGAAATTACATATTTGAAAGAGGTCACTTAATTATCTTATAGGTTTAATACCATTAAAGCAAAACTAAACTAAATAATTTTGAGAAAGTGTTTTCATGTAAAAAATGAAAAATAAATATATACATGTTTTAATTCTGAAAAGGGGAGTCATGATGTTAACATATATTATAACAGATGTTAACATATATTATACAGCAATAATAATTAAAGCAGTGTGGTATAAGGGCAAGATTAAACAGATGAATCAGTAGTCCAAAAATGTATCCAACTGTAAATAGGAAGATGATACACAGTCGTCCTTCAGTATCCTCAGGGGGATTAATGGTTTCAGGACCCATATCAAAACCCACAGATGCTTAAGTCCCTTATATAAAATGGCAAATCCACAGATGGAGAACGCACAGATACAGAGGGCCGACAGCATAATAACAAGAGGCACACAACATAATTGGGAAAGAAAAATTATAATTCTAAGAAGAATTAATGCTTAGGTAGTGTATACTTTCTGCCTGGCATTCTTCTAAATTCCTCATGTATATCAATTCACTTAATCCTTGTTTCAGTCCTATGAGATAGATGCTACTTAACTGATGAGGAAACTGAGGCACAAGGAGGGTCAGTCACTTTTTCAAGGTCATAGATACAGCTAGAAAGTGGCAGGGCAGGGCTTAAATCCAGACAATTGGCTTCAGAGTCTGTGGTCTTAACCATTTGTAATTAGGATAACTAATTATCAATTTATTAAAAGTGAAAAGTAAGAATACAGGCAAAAATACTTTAATAATGCATATTTGAAAATCTGGGACTTCCCCGGTGGTACAGTGGTTAAGAATCCGCCTGCCAATGCAGGGGACACGGGTTCGAGCCGTGGTCCGGGAAGATCCCATATGCCGCGGAGCAATTATCCTGTGCGCCACAATAACTGAGCCTGCGCTCTAGAGCCCGCAAGCCACAACTACTGAGCCTGCATGCCGCAACTACTGAAGCCCACGTGCCTAGATCCCGGGCTCCGCAACAAGAGAAGCCACGGCAATGAGAAGCCCACGCACCGCAACGAAGAGTAGCCGCGGCTCGCCACAACTAGAGAAAGCCTGCATAGCAACGAAGAGCCAACGCAGCCAAAAATAAGTATAATTAATTAATTAATTAAAAAAATTAAAAGCTCAAATTTAAAAAAAGAAAGAAAATCTGCTATAGAACGTCATACAGCTTCTCTAATGTAATTCTTTTGCTTTGCTTTTACATTTCTGTATTGTTTGAAGTCTTTTGCAATTATAAACCCTTTCATAATTTAAATTTTAAAAAATGGGATATTTTGAATTTTAAAAAATCTTTGACTATGCATGAATTATTTCCCACCTGTTTATCCAGTTGAAATAATATATTATCTATTTTTTCTCCTTTCAGGATTGATGATCTATCTTCCTTAAAAACATATTTATTAATTTCCTACGGTTTGCCCTGAGTGAAAACGGACAAGATAAATGCTGTAAATTAGGAGAATTTGGGACAGTGTGGATGTAGATTCTCAGACATATGAAAGTTATTAAAAACAGCAGGCTGTTTGGACAACAGAATTAAATAAAGTTCGTCAAAAAAGGAAAAGTGAAATGAGCAAAAAAACTTTTTTTGTAAACCATATATATGTAAATTATTTTAGTAAACAAAGTCTGTGTATCAGCAATTTTCATTTTTTTTTAAATTTCTACACATATTCCTCACACACCCCTGCCACTATACCTTTCCCACAAGAATATGCAGCAAGGCATTTACAAAGCTGAAAAGTAATTCCAACCCATCACTAACATACTCAAAGTATGTTAAGGACCTCAGGTGTGGGTTGGGACATTAGTTAAAATATAAAATAAAAAAGATACTCAGTACTTTTATTCAGCTGTGGGATAGAATTTTCAATAAATAAGGAAATATTTAGGAACATCAAAATTTATGTTTTTTATATTTTTTAATATTAATTAATTAATTAATTATGGCTGTGCCATGCCATAATTCCTTGGTGATCCCATCAAAGTCCCATGCTAATGAATGCTAGGCTCTATATGATCTCCTCCTACATATTTCTCTAATTTAATCTCCGGCTGTATTTCTCTCCCACTCACTCAGTCAGTTCTGGCCCCACTGCCTACCTCAGGGCCTTTGCACTTGCTTTGTCCTCCTTCCACAGTTCCTCCCTTACTTCACTCAAGTCTCTGCTCAAATGTTATCTCCTTAGAGAGTCCTTCTCTTCACCATCTTATTTAAAATGGCCCATACCAGACTTCCCTGGTGGCACAGTGGTTAAGAATCTGCCTGCCAATACAGGAGACATGGGTTCAAGCCCTGGTCCGGGAAGATCCCACATGCCATGGAGCAACTAAGCCCATGTGCCACGACTACTGAGCCTGCGCTCTAGAGCCCATGAGCCACAACTATTGAGCTCACGTGCCGCAACTACTGAAGCCTGCACACCTAGAGCCTGTGCTCCGCAACAAGAGAAGCCACCGCAATGAGAAGCCCACGCACCGAAACGAAGAGTAGCCCCCACTCACCGCAACTACAGAAAGCCCGCATGCAGTAATGAAGACCCAACACAGTCAAAAATTAATTAATTAATTAATTTTAAAAAACAGTCTCATACCACCCTAGACCCTCTCTCATCCTCCATCCTTTTTGTCATTTATACATTTATTTGTGTACTTGTCTATTATCAGTCCCCCCAGGAGGGCACAGAATTGACTCTCTGTTCACTGCTCCATCTCCAGAGTCCACGGACCGGCACACAGTAAGCCCTGTAACTGTTGGAATGAATGAATGCTGCTTCCTCTGACTGGAATGCCATTCATCTGCCTAACTTCTACTCATCTGTAAAGAGCACCCTAAATATTACCTCCCTTGAGTAGTCTTTCCTTATTGACCAAGCTGGTTTACCTTCTCCACCTCTGTGTGTTTATAATGCTTTCCTAGTTTAGGTTAAATCCAGTTGTTTGTTTACTTGTCTGCTCCCCCACCTCTCTGCTGCTTCTTTTGTTGTTCTAATTCAAGGGCAAAACAAATATCTTGCTGGGAATGAAATTGTGCAACTTTTCTATAGATTTGATCATTTTTATCTATCTATTTATTTATTTATTAATTTTAAAAGTGATTTTTAAAATTAATTTATTATTTATTTATTTAATTTTGGCTGCATGGGGTCTTCATTTCTGCGCACAGGCTTTCTCTAGTTGTGGCGAGCGGGGTTACTCTTTGTTGCATTGCGGGGGCTTCTCATTGCAGTGGCTTCTCTTGTTGTGGAGCACGGGTTCTAGATGTGCAGGCTTCAGTAGTTGCGGCACACAGGCTCAGTAGTTGTGGCTCACGGGCTTAGTTGCTCCACGGCATGTGGGATCTTCCCGGACTAGGGAGCAAACCCATGTCCCCTGCATTGGCAGGCAGATTCTTAACCACTGCGTCACCAGGGAAGTCCCTTGATCATTTTTAAAATAAAAAAATTAGAAGATAAAATACATATATCTTTGTATTTAATATTATTAATTAAAATTTTTTATAGGTATTGATAGAATATTGTTCAAAAATGCTGTCATATGGGTTGCAAATATTTTTAGCAGGATTTTGATTATGGCTTTTGGACTTTTTCATTATTGCTATTGTTCATCCTTTTCTGTAGTCACATATATCTGTCTTTTTCTTTTCGGGCTTCTGATTTTCCTGAGTTGTTTAGGCCTTTCTGGCCATAAGTTTATATAAATTATTGTTCACATTTTTTTTCTAATTATATATTGTAACTTTTCATGTTTAATTCTTTAATCTATGTGAAAAATATTTTAGCATTTGGAGTATAGGAGGTAGAGGACTAGTCTTAGTCTCTAAAAAATGTTAAATAAGGAGATAGTTCAGACAGAAAACTTACTTTCGGCCTAATAGTACAGAAAACTAGCTCTAGCTGCTTCTTTCCCACAGCTGGGGAGGAATTTTTCCACAGCTGGGGAGGATTTCCCAAATGCTAACTCTTTTGGTGGGTCTTGATGCATTATCAAATCCAGAATCCATTTCTGACTCCAGTTAGGATGAACTCTAAGTGTAATACATGTTCACTGTGGAAAATATTGAAACGTGCTCTGAGATGATATCATGACTTTGACAGTAAATAGGTGACCCAGCATCCTATCAAGAACAAAACCAGAATTGTGTTCATTTTCTTTTTTTTAAATTTATTTATTTTTGGCTGCGTTGGGTCTTTGCTGCTGTGCGTGGGCTTTCTCTAGTTGCGGCGAGCGGGGGCTACTCTTTGTTGCGGTGCGCGGGCTTCTCACTGCTGTAGCTTCTCTTGTTGCAAAGCACGGGCTCTAGGCGTGCGGGCTTCAGTAGTTGTGGCACGCGGGCTCAGTAGTTGTGGCGCACGGGCTCTAGAGCACAGGCTCAGTAGCTGTGGTGCATGGGCTTATTTGCTCCGTGGCATATGGTATCTTCCAGACCAGGTCTCGAACCTGTGTCCCGGGCATTGGCAGGCGGATTCTTAACCACTGCGCCACCAGGGAAGCCCCAGAATTGTGTTCATTTGATATAAACTTTTTCAGCCTCAAAACTTGAATAGCAGTGATATTTAAACCATGTTCTGAGGAGTCCGGGGGGACAACGAAAGCGCCCCAGGGGCTGCTGCGGGGCTGCTGGCAGAGGGTACGTGGGCTCTAGATCACCCACTCTGGATCCAGCCAAGTGGGTCTGTATAAAATTTCATTAAAAAAAAAAGGGCTTCCCTGGTGGCGCAGTGGTTGAGAGTTTGCCTGCTGATGCAGGGGACACGGGTTTGTGCTCCGGTCCGGGAAGATCCCACATGTCGCGGAGCGGCTGGGCCCGTGAGCCATGGCCGCTGAGCCTGCGCGTCCGGAGACTGTGCTCCGCAACGGGAGAGGCCACGACAGTGAGAGGCCCGCGTACCGCAAAAAAAAAAAAAAAAAAAAAAAAGTTTGAAAACCGCAATCCACAAGTAAGACCAATGTTCAAATGCAGGATTACAAAATTGCAGTGTATTGAATTTTGTTTCAATATGATACTGTTTCTTACACTTAAAGTAATAATGATGATTTGGACCCCATTCTTGGACCAAAGCCTTTCCCCTACCCTGCCCTTCTGTTTCTCCTCAGACCTGGGTCCTTGACCTCCTCTCCTCTCTCCCTCCCTCCCTTTGGGCCCAGTTCTTTCTGCCTTCATTCCTTCCTTTTCCAGTCTGTAGCTCTTGGTCCTTCACTTTGACCACCAGTTCCTTTGCCTTCTTCTGGTTCCACCTGCAAAGGGACCCTCAGGGCAGCCAGGCTAGGCAGGATTTCCCATTATCCACAGCAGCCTTTTCAAACGTCCACAGATCTTTGACCCTCCCACCTCACCCTCCAAGAATGACCTCACCTCCTATTTAGCGAAAACAGAAAGCTTTAGAAGGAACTCCCCCGACTTCCTGCCTCCAAAATAACACCCCTCCTTTCCACCTATTAAAGCTATTTTTTCCACCTATGTTGTGGATCACACACCCCACCCCCATTCTCTTGGGCTTTGCACTATTAATCATCCTCTCCCTCTGAATCTTGCATCCCTCCGGCTCACTAGTCTTTCACTTGGTCAGTTATAACTCAACAATTCAATTGAGTCACCATGAAAGCTCTTGTCTCTCTATTTGTGGGCACTTCTGTGATGCTCCTGTGCCCAGGGACCCAAGGCTTCTTTTAGTTATGCTGGCTCTTTTGTCAAGAAGCTTAAGTTTACCAAAGAAGCAGTGACAAATAGCTAGAAGAAATCTCTATGCATATAGTCCTTTTTGAGCTTTTTTTTTTTTAAATCATCATGGAATTGATGGTTTGGGTCATATTTGTGGAATGGAATCAAGAGAAGGTTCTTTTGAGAGTTTTTTAACTGATGTTTTTGGTTACACAGAGAAAGGTGGGGAGGGAAAAGGTGGAAAGACTTAACCAAGTTACTGAAAATAATACTGGAATAATTGTCAAGTATTATACCAGGATAACAGTGAAGAGGATGATCCAACTTCTGGATCTGTTGATGAGTCAGATGTATCTCTCTTGAAGCTAGTAAGACAGTTTGGCAGGAATTAACAATTTTCAGAGACCCAAGGATCCAATAACCTACCAAATGACTGGTCTCAGAAACTGAACTTGCTGTTATCTACATTTCATAGACCAAGAAGAGATGACACATAATCCACAATAAGGGAATAGATGTCCTTAATGTTTTTGAGAAGGCATTAGAACCAGAAGTCATGAAAACAAACTTAGCACAGGGTGCCCAGTAATTTTTTTCTCTCTATTCTCAACTCCTTTGTCTAAAGTTTAAAAAATAAGTGAAAATATTTGAGGCTAGTTTGGCTTTTAAGTTTCCCTAGGTTTCATTCCCTGGATTGTAAGTATCAGCAAATCATTCCCATTTATTTGCTCGGCCCCCTCCATTACAGTGCACTTATGATTTGTCTTTGTAAATATTCCTTGACACCCTTGTATTAAGTAATGTCAAAAAGCAAGATACGTTGTTGATATTGAAATAGTTTCCTGCCAAGGGCCCTTGCTAAATTAAGATTTAATCTTATGCTCTTAGCTTCTATAGAAAAGTGATTATATGGAATGTCCTTTCAAAGAAATATTTCCTGTATCTTTTGTAAAGTCAAATCCAAGACATCCATTTATTCATTCATTTAACAAATATTTATTGAATCCTGATTACATGGCAGGCTGGGGATACAAACATGAATGAAACCCAGTGCCTGCCTTGAAGGAGAACACAACCTGGTGAGGTACAGACACATAAATAAATCATAATATAGTGTTGGAGTGTCTGTAATTAGAAGCATGAATAAAGTGCTATGGGAGCAGAAGGAGAAGGAATAATTCAGTCTCCAGGTAAATGAGGCCAACAGAAGTTGGATATTGAAGGTTGAGAAGGGCTACCCTGACCAAGAGGGGGAAGAGAAAGGCTTTCCAGAGCCAAGAGCTGAATAAAGTTGAACAAGTATTAATTTGCTTCCTAAATTCAGAGAACAGTCATTAGGATAGAAAAGGGACACTAGGAAGTATCCAGAGATGAGGCCAGAAAAGTAGGTTAGGCTCCGATTTTAAAGAGACTTGAAGTATTATAATGGATAACATTTAGGCCCTGGAGTCAGATTACCCTGTGTAACTAATTTACCATTTGCTAGCTATGAAATCTTGGATGACTCAACATCCTAAGCCTCAGTCTCATTTCCCCATCTGTAAAAGAAGAATGCATTCATTCAACAGTATTTATTGATCACCCACTATGGGCCAAGCACATAATAATAATACCTGCCTAACAGGGTTGTTTTGAGGACAAGTTAATAAATGTAAAGCATTTTGAATGGTGCTTGACCCATAGTAAGTGCTGACTAAATGTTAGTTATTAGTATTAATGATTGTAATGTTGCAATGCCTTCTTCAATGACAAAGGGTATGCTTTTTATCCTGAAAACAACAGGGAGCTGTTTAAGATTTCTAGGGGAGGAACAAGATTGGATTTCATTTTAGAAGAATTATTGGCCGAAGAGGATAGAGGGGAAGATTGGAGAGAGAGATAAGAGATGGGAAGAAAAAGAGAAGGTGATTCCAGTAGTCTGAGATTGAGCACATAACATATATTAGTGGTGATGAGGTTGTATGAAGGCAGAGGTCTGAGAAATGTCTAGATGAGAGAAGTTGATCACTAATGTTGTAGGTGAGGTAGGGATGAGGAATTTTAAATGACCTTCACATTTTTGGTGTGGGTGATAGGATTAATGGCATCCTTAACTGAGATGGTAACACAAGAAACTGACATGATATTGGCAGAGGTTGAATGACCAAGTGTCCAGCTTGGGACAACAGGAAAGGGATATAGATTGGTAAGTGAGGATAATAACTTTAATATTGTACATGTTGCCTTTGACAGTGAAGATAGGAAGAAGTAAAAAAGAAAAACAAGCAAAAACCAAACGGATCTGGATTTCAACAGAAAGGTGCTATAGAGTCAGAGATTTGGGAGTCATTCAACCTAAGAGCTGAATTGTGGAGTGAATGAGATCTTGCCAAGACAACCTTGAGGAAAACTGACATTTCAGCAGTGGGCTGAGAAACAGAAATCAATCATTGTCAATATTTGAAACTCCCCATGGTGCCCAACCTCAGTTTTGTCCTTCTCCTTATCTCAATATAATCATTACCCTGATTTTTGTACTTATCACTCTTATTTTCCTTCAGTTTTATGACACATATATACGTTCTTAAATACTTCATGTTTTCATTGTGTTTTCCATGCTTCATATTCCCCAACATTGTTTGTGCGATTCATCCATACTAACATAAGTGACTATAGTACTTAATTTTCACTGTTATATAATATTCCATCACATCAAGATAAAACTACCTATCCATTCTAGTATAAATGAGCATTTGGTTTGTTTCCATTTTTTGCTCTTATGAGCAACGATACCATGAGCTTCTTAGTGCATGTCTACTGGTATATAGTACAAGAACTCTAGGATTTCCAGCTATGATTTGAATCACTAGACGGTTGGTTATCCATATTCTTCAGCTTTTTCAAGTAATGCCCAATTGTTTCCAAAGTAATTGTACGAACTTAAATTCCACGAGTAGTGTATAACAAACATAGCCTCACTAGCATGTGCTATTATATATATATTTTTTCTTTTTACCAACCTGAAGGTTATAAAGTGGTGTTTCATTGTGGTTTGAATTTTCAGTTCTCTGATTACTAATGAGGTTGTTCATCTTTTCAAATATTTATTTGCCTTTCAAGATTTCCCTTCTATGAAACTCTCCTTTGTATCTTTTGTCTTGCTTGGTTATGTATCTTTTGGTTAGGTTATCTTGTAAGTACTAGATATGAGGCTAAGGGTTTTCACATAGGTTATCTCATTAATCCTCACAACTTACTGCCTTGAATCTTTTCTGGGATCAAGGGATTTATATATGTTAATAAGTCTTTGCCTCTGTATAAAGTGTCTATCTATATATTGAAAGAAAAAGGCACACACTTGTAAGTTTCCTAACCTATTAGCAAAATGTTAGGCATCCAGACCCAACACATTTATTTTAGGAATGACTTTAATTCTGGCTTTATTTCACAAATACTATCAGAAAGCAGCATTAGTTTTATCAGTTAAAGCTTTAGCTATTTTTCATCAAAAATAGCTTGCATTTGAAATAGAGGATTATGAAAGACGGTGAGAGACTAGTGGTTTAGCCCCCTGCTTCTTTAAATTTATTTTTTTAGTATTTATTTATTTATTTGGCTGCATTGGGTCTTCATTGCTGCACGTGGGCTTTCTCTAGTTGCGGAGACCAGGGGTTACCCTATGTTGTGTTGTGCGGGCTTCTCATCGTGGTGGCTTCTCTTGTTGTGGAGCACAGGCTTTAGGTGCGTGGGCTCAGTAGTTGTGGCTCACGGGCTTAGTTGCTCCATGGCATGTGGGATCTTCCTGGACCAGGGATCAAACCCGTGTCCCTGCATTGGCAGGTGGATTCTTAACCAGTGCACCACGAGGGAAGTCCCTAGTCACTTGCTTCTCCAAGTGTGAAACACAGACCAGCAGCATCAGAATCACCTCGGAGCTTGTTAGAAATGCATGAGCCTCTCTCCAGACCTACTGAATCAGAATCTGCATTTTAAAAGGTCCCCAGATGACTCTTTAGGCACTTTATAAAGTAAGAGAGAAGCTGGTTCGCTAAATGGTGGTAGACACTATGTGTGAGGTCTAGTTAGCACTGAGTTTGAAAGAACATCTTTGTTTTTCCAGCACTTACAGAGCAAAACTATGACTGGCATTTTTAGCTATGAGTATTTGAATCTCTGAGGGGCCCACCTAGGTGAAATTGAGCTGAAAAGAAGCCAGTTGTCTTGATCCATCAGGTAGGATTCTGGTCTCACAGCCCCAGAAAAGTAAAACAGAATAAACAATTTGGCCTGAAATATATCTAATTGAGGTCCAATTTACTTTTCATTTTTTTCCAGAATGATCCATACAATTGATCCAACTCTCCATTTCATTTTGAGTATATGATTCAGTCTGACAGTCTTACATTAACTAGATGGGTTCAACTAATAGATTTTCAAGCCCATAGGATGATAGAAATCATTTGTACCAACAGTCTCATTTTACAGATGAGACAAATGAAGCATTAAGCAATTAAGTGAAAGATCACAGAGAGGTTAGTGAAGACCTGAGTCCCAGTCTCGGGCTTTTCCCATTAAACCAGAGGCCCAGATTAGGAATTTCCCAACCCTCTAGATATATTTCCTGGCCTGAATGGGGTAAAATTCAGTAACTTTGTTTTTCTTACAATCAGGAGAATAAATTAATATTTTGGAAAAAAAGCCTGATAATACAAAAATGACACAGAAAGCAACTTTCTTAATGAAAGGATTCTATAATGCCCATTTGTTTTTAATCCCTGTTACAATTGTAAGCAGCAAAATAACTTAAGTGGCACCATCTTCCATGCCCCTTTCTAACTCCAGTGCAGTGTTTGGACCTAAAGAAGCATCTGACACTCAGACCTTCCCACTCTTCTCATCATATTCTATCTTAGAATTCAAAGTAATGACTTAATATTTTAACCCTGGTGACTTTCTAATCCCTAAATTACGTTAAATAGGCTGACTCCATACGGACTGCAGTGGCCCCACCTCCAGAAGGGCAGAGGTGGAGTGACCCTATTGTTCTGGATTTCCTCTCTTTGTCCACTCCCAGCCTCTGGCCAGTCACCTTAAGCCATCCCTGTCCAGCTCTCAGAGATCTAAAAAAGGCCTGGGGTTTTCCCTGCTGCTGGACTGGTTTATGACAAACACTGTCGCTCCCCTATTTTAAAACTTCCCTTTCCCCATAATGAGTATTTCTGTGGTCACTGGGGAGTTTTACAACTAATAATAAACACAGAGATTCAAGTAGCTCAAAGGGATTTACATATGCTTTTTAAAATCATAAAAGAAGGATACAAATAAACTGCCAGCAGAGGTGATCTCCTGGGAAGGGGGTGGGACTGGGTGGAGCGAGGTCAAGAGCACTTCTACTATGTCTGAACTATTAGAATATTTTGCAAAGAAAATATATTCTTTTATGACTTAAATAATTAAAGTCAGTAATCATGGAAAAACCAGAAGAACTACTTTCTCATATTAAAATTTTAATCAATCCTGAGGAAAAAGAACAAAGCTGGAGGCATAACCCTTCCAGGCTTCAAACAATACTGCAAAGCTTCAGTAATCAAAACAGCATGGTATTGGCACAAAAACAGACATATGGATCAATGGAACAGAATAGAGAGCTCAGAAATAAAGTGGCGGGGGTGGTGGTGTTGTGATGAATTGGGAGATTGGGATTGACATATATACACTAATATGTATAAAAGGATAACTAATAAGAACCCGCTGTATAAAAAAATAAATAAAATTAAATTAAAAAAAAAGTAAACCCACACACCTACAGTCAATTAATCTTTGACAAATAATATACAATGGGAAAGAGACAGTCTCTTCAGCAAGTGGTGTTGGAAAAGTTGGACAGCCATATGTAAATCAATGAAGTTAGAACACACCCTCAAACCATACACAAAAATAAACTCAAAATGGCTTAAAGACTAAAATACATAACATAAGAAGACATAACACCATAAAACTAGAAGAGAACATAGGCAAAACATTCTCTGACATAAATCGTTCCAATGTTTTCTTAGGTCAGTCTCCCAAAACAATAGAAATGAAAGCAAAAATAAACAGATGGGACCTAATCAAACTTATAAGCTTTTGTACAGCAAAGGAAACCATAAACAAAACAAAAAGACACCCTATGGAATGGGAGAAAATATTTGCAAATGATGCGACCAACAAGGGCTTAATTTCCAAAATATACAAACAGCTCATACAACTCAACAACAAAGAAACAACAGCCCAATCGAAAAATGGGCAGAAGACCTAAATAAACATTTTGCCAAAGAAGACATACAGATGGTCAACAGGCACATGAAAAGATGCTCGGACTTCCCTGGTGGCACAGTGGTTAAGAATCTGCCTGCCAATGCGGGAGATACAGGTTTGAGCCCTGGTCTGGGAAGATCCCACATGCCATGGAGCAACTAAGCCCGTGAGCCACAACTGCTGAGCCTGCATGCCACAACTACTGAAGACCACCTAGAGCATGTGCTCCACAACAAAAAGAATCAACTGCAATGAGAAGTGCATGCACTGCAAGGAAGCGTAGCCCCCACTAGCTGCAACTAGAGAAAGCCCATGGGCAGCAACGAAGACTCAACGCAGCCAAAAATAAATAAATAAATTTAAAGAAAAGAAAAAAGATGCTCAACATCACTAGTTATTAGAGAAATGCAAATCAAAACCACAGTGAGGTACCGCCTCACACCGGTCAGAATGCCCATCATTAAAAAGTCTACAAATGACAAATGCTGGAGAGGGTGTGGAGAAAAGGGAACCCTTCTACACTGTTGGTGGGAATGTAAGTTGGTTCAGCCACTACGGAAAACAGTATGGAGACTCCTCAAAAAACTAAGAATAGGACTTCCCTGGTGGCGCAGTGGTTAAAAATTCACCTGCCAACGCATGGGACACGAGTTCAAGCCCTGGTCCGGGAAGATTCCACATGCCATGGAGCAACTAAGCCCATGCGTCACAACTACTGAGCCTGTACTCTAGAGCCCGCAAGCCACAACTACTGAGCCCACATGCCACAACTACTGAAGTCCATGCTCCACAACAAGAGAAGCCACCACAATGAGAAGCCCATGCATCGCAACAAAGAGTAGCTCCCGCTCGCCGCAACTAGAGAAAGTCCGCGTGCAGCAATGAAGACTCAACAGAGCCAAAAACATAAATAAATAAAAATAAATTAATTAAACAAACAAAAAACTAAGAATAGAACTACCATATGATTCAGCAATCCCACTCCTGGGCATATATCCAGACAAAACTATAATTCAAAAAGGTACATGCACCCCTATTTCATAGCAGCACTATTCACAATAGCCAAGACATGGAAACAACCTAAATGTCCATAAACAGATGAATGGATGAGGATGTGGTACATATATACAATGGAGTACTAACCAGCCATAAAAAAGACTGAAATAATGCCATTTGCAGCAACATGGATGCAACTAGAGATTATCATACTAAGTGAAATAAGTCAGAAAGAGAAAGACAAATATCATATGATGTCATTTATATGTGGAATCTAAAATATGACACAAATGAACCTATCTACAAAACAGAAACAGACTCACAGACATAGAGAACAGACCTATGGTTACTGGTGGGGTGGGGGGAGGGTGGACTGGGAGTTTGGGGTTAGTAGATGCAAACTATTACATATAGAATGGATAAACAACAAGGTCCTACTGTATAGCACAAGGAACTATATCCAATATCCTGGGATAAACCATAATGGAAAAGAACATAAAAGAGAATGTATAAAAAAGAATCACTTTGCTGAACAGCAGAAATTAATACAACATTGTAAATCAACTATACTTCAATTAAAAAATAAAGAAGAGGAAGATGAACCAAGAACTATTTTAAATAGGAATAGATCCTGGTGGAAAAAGATAGAATAGTAGGCTATATTTATGCCACAGGATTGGTCTTTGAGATGTTAATTTATTAATTGTAGCAATGTGTTCTGCTCACTGTATTATTTCTCAGTCTACACACAACCCCACCCCACCCCGCTCTACACAGGTCCTTTGTGTCTAGGTCTTTTGTAATTTCATTCCTGGGAATTTTTGCAAAAGGGAAAGACAAAAGCAGTTTAGAGCCAATGGCTCTTCAGGTTTTTTTGTAAAAGTGTAAACCCAGTGAAGATGGAAGAAAGAGAGGGGCACCTGCCTGCAAGAGTAATGAAATGGGGGTGCACAAGACGGGAGATACTCCCAGACAGAGAAAGGTCCTGGAGTTCCAGGGATTTCATTACTACTTTGGGGGCCCAGGGAGGGGTGAAGACCCCAGAGTGGATTTCGGTATCAGGATAACTAGACCCCGAGGTGTCCTGCTTGGGCAGAAATGCCCACATCCCATGGAGCAGAGTGCCATTGTATATCAGGAGACTGAGACTTTTGTGGCATTATAGGCACCACATAAAGTGCCCTCAACAATGATTGTTAATTTCTCATCACCTTAATCTGATGGGAGCGAAAATTTAGGAATAAAAGTAACATTTCCTTATTTTATATATGTGTTAAGAGTCATACCTAATATATTAATTTCACACGAATATCTTTTTGGAAATTTGATTGTAGTAGGCAGAATAATGGTCTCCCAAATATGTCCATGTCCTAATCCCCAAAATATGTTAATTTATATGGCAAAGAGACATTGCAGATGTGATTAAGAACCTTGAGATGGGGAAATTATCCTGGATTATTTGGGTGAGTCCAATGTAATCACAAGAGGTTTTCAAAGTGGGATAGGGAGGTGGAAGAGGAGCTCAGTGACCTGACATTTCTAGCTTAGAAGATGGAGGAAGGGAGCCATGAGCCAAGGGATGTGGGCACTTCTAGAAGCCAGGAAACTCAAAGAAACATTCTCCCTTAGGGTCTCCATAAAGAATAGAGCCTTGCTGACATCTTGATTTTAGTCCAGTGAGACCCATGTCAGACTTCAAATCTACAGAACTATATGATAGTAAATTTATGTTGCTGTTAGCCACTAATTTTGTGGTAATTTGTTATAGCAGCAATAGAACACTAATACATGGTTATAGAGCCAATTCCCTTTTTTCCCCTTGCCTCTGCTTACTAGGAACTTTCTCATCTGTAACTTGGTTTTCATCAGAAGGAAAAGAGCCTATACAAATGGCTACTGTCATTGCAAAATAAGTTGATACTCTGGCTTATAAATCATCTTTGGGCTCTTTTGCTCAGCATGATTCAGTCTCCTAGAGTTTGAGCGTGGCATTACTTCTGGAAATTGTTAAGATGACTCTTGGGTTATGAGGATGTACATAACTGAATTTCTCTACCTTCTTGATGGTGCATCGACCCACCTTGTGAAAATCAGTTTGCTGGTTTGTTCCACCTTCCATGATGACATTGTCTACTTGGGAAGACCAAATGAACACACATAAAGGATATTAAGAAGTATAAGCCAGAAAAATGGTAAGGGCCAATGAAAAATGCAAAGAGTAAATGCTATTCAGAGACATTTGGAGAGATCCAAAACTCTCTTCTGATAGGGGAGAACTGAGGAATTTACATAGAAACTAGGGCTTGAATTAGGCATTTCTATAAGTAAAATACCAGAGGCAAATTCAGTTACAGCAGAAGAGATTAGTGAAAGATAAGACTGCAAGGGCAGATTGGAATCAGCTGCTGTAGCCACCTTCTGGGCTGAGGAATTTGGATTAGGCAACCAAGAACCACTGAGAGCTTTAGGGAAGGATCGTGGTGAAGACATAGTCTTGAGAGAGATTTACAAGGATTTGTGGAGTTATAGTTCTTGAGCTAGGCTAACACTTAAATACAGTCTGAATTCAAATATAAAATGCAGAGACAACAGGGATTATCTGGCAGAATGAAAATATATGCTTTTGGTCTTTACTGGTCAAACCAACCAGGTCATGGCTAGATGTTCCCTTCAATCTGTGTTGAATAGATATTGCTTCTATCACATTGGAGTATGGGCAGCACGAGAGCAATTAATATCCTCTAAAAAGGAAAATCTTTTAGCTTGAGCCACTTTAATAGGAGCTCAAATTCTGAGACCTGCATATTTATTTATTCCAGTGCTTCAGGGGCTGAGGTCCCTTTGGATTCTCAGCTATAAGAAAATATTTATTTTGAAATTGAGCAAATTTATAGAAAAATCCCCTACTAGTACTAGTTTCTAAACTATTTACAACTCCAAATGTTCTGACACTCTTGATTGTGATCTGTATATAGATTTTAGCATAGTTATAATCAGATTACAAATGATCTAATGTTCTACTTTCTGAATTTAATTGGTTTCACACACACAATTCTATGTATTGACATAGCATATATACTTATTCTTGTAAGTTGATATGTAGTATGCCAGGTGGCTGAGGTGTCACAGTTTGCTGAGTGATTCCTTGTTGTAGGCTATTTTGTTCATTGGTTCACTCATTCATTCATGGTAAGATTTATCCAGGCCTTGTGATCCTTCTCAGCATGGACATAAAAGTTATAGCTCCTACTCTCAAGGAAAGTATAGTGTAGATGTGGAAAATAAAGTATATTACTGTTTTCCCTAAGGTACAAGATGGACTCCATTTTTCCAGGAATATCTACCATGCACCACTCCTTTCTGAAGGGGTTCTACATTCCCCACCTCACTGACACGGCAACAAGCCCAGAAAAAGTTTCCTTTTTCTTGGGGCTATAAAGTCAGGGTTATGGGGGAGAAGTGCTGAGTCAGGCAAAGGCTGCAATTTGACACATCCAGAGGGTAACCAAGGGCAACCTATGACCAGGGGTCTCCTAAGGTATTGACACTGAAACTGCGCAACTCGGATTGGGACTTGAATCCACGGGCCAGGATTCAAACCTGGCCAAAACCCAGACTGGGACTTGAACCCACGGTCTTTTAGTTGAGATCACACACCTGATCTCAGGACTTAATGAAACCCAGGTTCTTGATGTCTCGTTGCAAAAAGAATTCAGTGAGAGACAAAGTGGTAGGTAAGAAGTGGATTTATTTAGAGAGAAACAAACTCCACAGAGTGTGGACCATCTCAGAAGGTGAGAGGCCCTGAAATATGGTGTGGTTAGTTTTAATGGGATGAGTAATATCATAGGCTAATGAGTGAGAGGATTTTTCCAGCTATTTTGGGGGAAGGGGCAGAGATTTCTAAGAATTGGGCCACTGCCCACTTTTTGGCCTTTAATGGCTAGCCTCAGAACTGTCATGACACCTCTGGGTGTGTCATTTAACACGCTAATGTATTACAATGAGTGTGTAATGAGGCTTAAGGGGAAGTCGAATCTCCCACCATCTTGGACCTAGTTGGTTCTAGCCAGTTTTTGTCATGTCCTATGGCTATGTCATTCTTTTAAAGGTTGTGCCCTGCTCCCTTCTCTCCTGTTTCAACACTCCCACAACTGGAGGGCAGCTAGAATTTGGTTAGAACAGTGGACAGGCTCTGAGTTCAGAAGTGGAGGTTGAAATAATCCCCAGGGCCAGCCTCTAGTCAGCTACAGAGGCCAGATCCTGACAGCTTCAAACCGGGCTGTCAAGGGCAACGGCAGATGTGGTTTGTTGTCATACAGTTTACCTCGGGAGGAGAGGTGGGTGTGGAAGGTGTGATAGGCATCTCCCGGCTTGGTGACTGGTTGTTGGAGAGGGGTGAGGAATTAAGATTGTTTTGATATTTTTCTTAGGATAAAAGATAGCTGAGAACCTTCTCTAAGTAGGGTTGCCCCAAACACCGGCCACTCAGTTAATTTAAATTTCAGATAAATAATGAATAATTTTTTTTTAGTATAAGTATGTTCCAAATATTGCAATCATATAGAGTTGCTCCATTTTAAAGAGAATAAATAGAGGAGGATGCAGGAAGCTCCTTTTCTCTGAAATCAGGGCAGCTGCTGAAAGTGAGAAGGGAGGTGGGAAGCAGGGGTTTTGAGGAGAGAGCTAGACTTGCCGCAACTGTTGAGGGCGCTAGACGAGGAGGTTACCAGGGCTGCCTGGATGCAGAGACCGGATGTGAGGCAGCCAACAGTGGTGAGGGCTCAGGCTTGGAACCACACAGCCCGGGTCTGTACCTCTTCCTAACTTTGGTTTTGGGCAACTTACTTATCCTCTCTGCTCTTGTTTCCTCCTCTCTAAAATGGGCTCCCTAATGGGACCTTCTTCATGGGGTGGTTGTGCAGATTAGGTGAGGTGACACAGGCAAAACGCTGACAACACTACCTATCACAGAATCAGTGCTGCCGTTATTAAATGTCAGTGGCACAAATCTTCATGACTGTATGCTTTTTTTCAAGCCATTTTCTCGAGGAAAGTAGATATCTCGATTGCTTTAGCTGTGTTCCTAGTTGGAAAATGAATTGGACTTTTAGAAATGTTGGGCAGCTGAATTTTAATTAACATGAAACTGAAATAATTTTTCTTATTACAAAAGTAATACATGTTCGTCATAGAAATTTTTGAAAATGTAGATCAGCACAAAGAAAATTAAAACCACCTGTGATTTTATCTTCTGAGAGTAAACACTTAATATGTTAGTCATTTTCATATACATTCTATCCTTAGGTATAAAAATATTTATTCAATGCCGTTGTACAGTACTCATTGTTTTTTCACTTCACAATATATCCTGAACATTCTCTGGGTCACTCACTGGTCCTCTACAGCATAGCTTAATGGCTGCATATTATATTGATGGACTGAATTAAAAAAATCAATCTCCTCTATCAAATAGGTTGTTTGGAGTTTTAAGACACAAATTAATCACGCAATACTTATAATCCACATTTACTAAAACCCAATATGTATTTTTTTTAATTTCAAAAGTACTATTTTGAAAAACAGGATAAAAAATAATTTTATTGCCCTAATACAACTATTAGTTTATCCTCTGTCAATATAGCTTTAGGTGTGTGTGTGCTTAGGTTGGTTCTAGTTGCTGATGTAGTTGAACTGTGTTATCTGGATATCTCTTGGAGAACCTGAGGTCATCATGGCCTGAGGTATTAATAGTTAACAGACCTGAGATTGATATGGATTGATGATAGCAAAATTAGTTCAATCCACCTAGGTTTCTATCTGTTGACAGAACAGCAAGGCTATTCTACAGGCCAGAAAGCAAGGGCCTCTGCAAGAAGCAATTGATAGCAGTTGTGGTCTCTAAATCTGGAGTTGGGGACAGGCAACTCCATTGGTTTTCTTTCACCTTTGTTCTCAGACAATTGTCTCTTGATTGGCTGCTGAAGTGTCACATTACCTCTATCCCTCTTCTTTAAAATCTTGAGATCTCAGTAAAGAAACAGAAAGGGCTGCAGAGAGAAACCCATTTTGGTTAGGCAATACTGTTGTCTGGAAAGTCTAGTCTTAGATAAGGTGTTCAGCCTGCATTGCAGAGAGAATTAATCCATCGGATACACGCACTGACTAAATGTTCTGCTGAATCAATTAAATTGGTTTGTATTCTCCAGTGACCTCAGGCCACTATTCCTCTCTCACCTCTTTACCTTTGGCTTCTGTTAAAGGAGGGTGTCCTGTCAGCCTTTGCTCTGCCACAGGTGGGTGGGTTTGTAATCTGCTGATATCTTTTAGATACAAAAATCATCACCTCTGGGACGTGGGCCAACACTTTAACTGACATAAGCCACGTGGGGTTTTTTTTGTTTTTGAGAAGATGTTTCAGAACACAGACATCTCTCTAATCACAGGGAGTATATCATTAGAAAAAAAACAATTCCCCAACCTGAGAAACAGCCTCAAAGACTTGCAGACAATTAAACTAACTTGAATCTGCTCAGGTCGTACTCTGGCAGGCACTTTTCATGTACGTTACTTTATTTATTTATTTATTAGTTTTATTTCTGGCTGCGTTGGGTCTTCGTTGCTATGCACTGGCTTTCTCTAGTTGCGGCGAGGGGGCCTACTCTTTGTTGCGGTGCGTGGGCTTCTCATTGCGGTGGCTTCTCTTGTTGTGCAGCTCAGGCTCTAGGCGCTCAGGCTTCAGTAGGTCTGGCGTGTGAGCTCAGTAGTTGTGGCTCGCGGGCTCTAGAGCACAGGCTCAGTAGTTGTGGTGCACGGGCTTAGTTGCTCCGCGGCATGTGTGATCTTCCCTGAGCAGGGCTCAAACCTGTGTCCCCTGCATTGGCAGGCAGATTCTTAAAGACTGCGCCACCAGGGAAGCCCCCATGTATGTTACTTTATTTAAACCTCAGAGAATAGATATTGTTATCATTGTCAGAAATTAATTCACTCAGTCACAGGTCACTGCCCAGCCCCTCACAGCCTCCTCTCTGGCCGAACCCCGCTCTCTATTCACTTCCCTTCCTTGCTGTTCTTTGTCAAGCCACTTACCACCTCAGAGCCCTTGCACTAGCTGTCCCTCTACCTCTAGAAATCCACATGACTCACACCCTCACAGTCGTAGGGTCTTGACTCAATTATCACCTTCTCAGTGTGGCCTTGCCAAGAAAGATGTTATTGACTCAATTTAAAATTGTTACCCCTGCCCCCCATACTCCCTATCCTGCTTTCCTTTTTAAATTTTTCTCCATAGCACTTATCGAGGGGAAGGGTAAGCTGGGACGAAGTGAGAGAGTGGCATGGACATATATACACTACCAAATGTATAATAGATACCTAGTGGGAAGCAGCTGCATAGCGCAGGGAGATCAGCTCGGTGCTTTGTGACCACCTAGAGGGGTGGGATGGGGAGGGTGGGAGGGAGACGCAGGAGGGAGGGGATATGGGGATACATGTATACATATAGCTAATTCACTTTGTTATACAGCAGAAACTAACATGCCACTGTAAAGCAATTATACTCCAATAAAGATGTTAAAAAGTAAAATAAAATAAAATGACATATATTTTACTTGTTCATTTTGTTTCTTGGTGGTCTTTCCCCACTAGAATGTGAAGTCCATGAGAGTAGGGAGGTTTTTGTTTGTTTTGCCCACTACTCAGTCCCCAGTATCCAGAACCGTGCCATGCACAGAGTAGGCTCAACAAATATTTGTTAAATGAATGAATGAAAGGCCACTCAGCCTGTACATGGTGAGGGTACAGATTCAAAAGTCAGATCTTCTGCCTTGAAACCTGGTTCTCTTTTCTCAACTCCATGCTGCCTCCAGGGAAAAAAAAAAGATTTTCTTTCAAAAGGTATCACAGGCAAGTGTTAATGGAAGGGAATGTGAAAACCTGGTCAATAAACCTTCCACAGTATTTGAGAGGTCTGATCCTTACTAGAATATCATGAACCAATTGAAAAACTACATTTAGAGAGAGGTTTGGAGAGCTCAGAGAAGGCAGAATGATTGAACAGGTGCTAAATTGGTATTTGCTAGAAGGTTAAGAATTGAAGCCACTGAATTGGTAAAAGGGAAGTCCAAGAAGTCACAAATGACTTCAAGCATTTAGAAGGTTAAAATGAGATCTCTAACCAATTGTTGGTCATTTCTATCAAGGATACAACAAGATGAAATAGGTCTTTGTTAAACCTAAGAAGGATGTTATTGACTCTAAAAATGTCTGAACTTATGAATGTAAAGCCTACAACACAGAGAAGTACAAGAATAAATAGTTAACACCAGCTATCTCTTCACTCATTCATTCACTCACCTAACAAGCATCCTTAGAGAACTTTTCTATGTACCACCAAGGGTTCCAGAACTGCTGTCTTTGGGTATACAGCAGTGAATAAGTGAGACACAGAGTCTCATCACGAGCCTAGCAAATGCTTCAGATGCTGTCTTGGGCACACCTAGTGCTAGATATCTTGAGATCTCCACCACTTCTCAATTCTCTAAATATATATTTTTTAAATAGAATTTTAAATTTAATTTCTTTTTTTTCCCCTTTCTTTCTTTCTTTCAGGCAGCACCACACAGCCTGCAGGATCTCAGTTCTCCCACCAGGGACTGAACCCAGGCCACAGCAGTGAAAGCGCCAAATCCTAACCACGAGACCACCAGGGAACTCCCTTATTTAATTTCTTGAGTTCATAAAACTTCAAAATTCAAAAAGTATAAAAGTCTCCATCCCCTGTCCCCAGCCACCAGTTCTCCATCTCAGAAGCAACAAGTGTTAGAAGTTTCTTGTGTTTCTTTACAGAGGTCTATCAGTATATAAGCAAATATGTGTATATTTTCTTCCCATTCCCTCCTAACCCCTAACCTCCCACCGCCTGTGTTTTACACAATTGCTTACCTATTTCACTTTACAATATATCATGGCACTCTTTCCCCATCAGTATAAACATCTCCCTGTTCCTTTTTATTTATTAAAAAAATTTTTTAAAAATATTTATTTATTTATTTTGGCTGTACCAAGTCTTAGTTTTGGCACGTGGGATCTTCATCGCAGCATGCGGGCTCTTAGTTGTGGCATGTGAGCTTCTTAGTTGTGGTATTCGGACTCTTAGTTGTGGCATGAATGTGGGATCTAGTTCCCCAACCAGGGATTGAACCCAGACCCCCATGTTGGGGCCACAGAGTCTTACCCACTGGACCACCAGGGAAGTCCCTCCCTGTTCTTTTTAAAGGCTGCATGGTACTCAATTGTATAGTGGACCATAATTTATTTTACTGGTCTCCCTCTAATGGTCACTTGCATCTAATCTTTTGTTAATACAAACAATGTTGTAATAAATATTCTTGAGGACACATCATTTTCCACAAATGTGTATATCCACAGGATAAATTTCTAGTTATATTGTTGGGTTAAAGGGTATGCACATATGTCTTTTTTTTTTTACTGTGGTAAAAAAGCACATATAAAATTTACCATTTCAACTATTTTTCAGTGTACACTTCAGTAGAGTTATGTATATTTACATTGTTGTGAATGTACATATATCATTTTGACAAATATTGCCAAATTGCCCTCCATGGTGATTGCACCCGTTTATTGATATACTTTCACTAGCATTGTATGAGAGAGGGCCCTTCACATAGTACTGAAAAGCAGAGTTTCTGTGATTAACTGGACATGGTGTATCAGAGGAAAAAGGGCACAGGTTCTGGAATTTAATCCTTGATCTGATGCTTGCCAGCTGTGTGCTCATAGGCATTATTTAATCCCTTTGGGTTTTGTTTCCTCATATCTAATACTAATCTCATAGAGGGGCAAGGATTCAAAGGGCATGAAGGCCAGGCATATAAAAGGCACTTAATAAAAGACAGCCAGTAGCTATTATTATGAGCTGGGTTCTTCACCAGTCTACAAGCACAAGTTAGTTAACATCTCTGAGAGATAACTTGCTCATGTATAAAATGGGATTTACTTTTTTTTTCTCCCATTGCGGAGCACAGGCTCCGGACGCGCAGGCTCAACGGCCATGGCTCACGGGCCCAGCCGCTCTGTGGCATGTGGGATCTTCCCGGACCAGGGCACGAACTCACGTCCCCTGCGTCGGCAGGCAGATTCTCAACCACTGTGCCACCAGGGAAGCCCTAAAATGGGATTTAAATAATAGGCAACTGGTTACCCAAATTGTGGCCTATTAACTCACTGGAATACTATTTAGCTATTAAAATGATCAAGGTATTTTGAGAGGCAGAGTAGGGGTTAAGCATATAGATTCCAAAGCCAGGTTGCCTGGGTTGATTCCTGGTGTTGCTATTTACCTGATGTGTAACCCTGGGCTAGACCCTTAGTCAGTTTGGGCTGCTGTAACAAAGTACTATGGACTGGGTGGCTTACAAACAACAGAAAGTTATTTCTTACAGTTCTGGAGGCTGGAAGTTGAGATCAGGGTATCAGCAGGGTACAGTTCCTGTGAAAGCCCTCTTCCAGATTGCAGACTGCCAACTTGTATCCTCACATGGTGGAAAGAAATCTAGCTAGCTCTCTGGCCTCTTCTTAAAAGGCACTAATCCCATTCATGAAAGCTCCACCCTTATGACCTAATTACCTCCTAAAGGCCCCATCTCCAAATACTATCTCACTGGGATAAGGGTTTCAACATTTTGAATTTTGGGGAAGACACAAATATTCAGTCCATAGCAACATCTCTGTGTCTCAGTTTACTCATCTGTAAAATGGGGATGATAATAATACCGATCAGAGAGTAACTGTGAGGGTGAAATGACATCATGAACATGAAGGTTTTAGAATAGTACCCGACACTTAGAAAGCTCCAAAAGAAATGCTAGCTCTATTGTTATTAACAGACATAGCTAAGGTGCTATGGTGCTTCCTTAGCAATGTAAGCTAAGGTGCTCAGAGGTCCTGCAGAACACTGACTGGCTAGTAATCTTTTCTGAAACACAGATCTTGTTGAGAAGCTGAGATGATCCTAGTATTTTTTTTTTTTTTTTTTTTTTGGTCATGCCAAGTGGCTTGTGGGATCTTAGTTCCCCCACCAGGGATTGAACCCAGGCCACGGCAGTAAAAGTGCCAAGTCCTAACCAGTGGACCACCAGGAAACCTGGATGATCCTACTTCTTCATGGCACCTGCCGGGGGAAAAATGCACCAATGTGCATGATTAGACATACAATTTCATAGGTCTTTGGACCTCAAGTTAAGAATTCCCAGTCTGGTTTAAATTCCTTAGTCCATGAATTAGAAGGTTCCCTGGATGAGCATGATGACTTAGGTGAGAGCAAGTTCAATTGTGGAGGCTGAAGTTGGATTGCTTTTGATGGAGAAGAGATTAGCTGGAAAGGAAGAAGAGATAGTGGGTGGAGACCACTCTTTCAGGTAGACTGGCTGCAAAGGGGGTAGAGAGAGAACTCGCTTTATCTAGATGGATGCCATGGTTTTAAAACATGTACTGGATTCTTTGGCAATTCTCCTGTCAAGAAGTAAGATTATACCCCTTTTCCCTGAATCTTAACTATTAGAACATGGTAGAAGTGATGCTATACTAGTTTCTTGACCCAGACCTTAAGAAGGTGGTACCTTCTACTTTCTGTCTCAGACATTCACTCTTGAACCAAGTCACAATGTTGGGAAGAAGTCCAAGCAGCCTGTGGAGAGGCCGATGTGGAGTAGAGCTGAACCTGCCCATAGCCTCAGCTGACAGCCAGAATTAACTTGCTAACTTCCAGTCCCCCAGTGGAGCCAGCCTAGCTTATGCCACATGGAGCAGAGATGACCCTCCCTGCTGATCTTGGTCCAAATTGAAGGGTCTGTTTAGATGTCAATTTTATTTACAGTGCAGTCAGAAGCCACTGATGATTTTAAGCATGGGAGTCAGATGATTCAATGTATATTTTAAGAAGATCCTTGCTTCTAGGGATGCCTGGAGGGATGGTAGTGGAAACATTTTTAAAAAGACAGTTTTCATTGATTTTACTTTTTTTAACCTAGAGCGGTTTTTGTTGTTGTTTTTTAACCTAGGTTTTAAAGCCAGATCCTCAACGTGTCCTTGTGTGCGGATTTTTAAAAAATTAAAATCAATTACAACTTATTTACTATGAAAACGTTGTAATTTGAGAATTCCTGGAGTGTTTTGGCATTGATGTCACATTGCCTCAGAAATATGATATGATATTTGAAATCAGAGAATATTGACCCAGATGTGCAGATGTCCTAAATATTCAGTATTTAAGGAGAAAAGTCATTATTTATAATTGTACCAAGAAAAAAGATAAAATTGAACAAGGAATGTACAGGACTTATTTGAATAAAACTTTAAAACACTCTTGAGAGAATCAAAGGACTTTACAGATACTCTTGCCATATTCTTGGAACAAAGGGCTCAACACCATAAAGATATCAATTCTCACTAAGTTAATCTAAAAATATTTACCACAATCCCAATAAAAATACCAAGAGAATTATTTTCCTGGGAACTTGACAAGCTGATTCTAAAGTTCATGTGGGAAAATAAACAAGCAAGAATAGCCAGGAAAACTCTGAACAGGAAGAATATTGAGAGGAGACTGGTCTTAGTAGATGTTATACCATATTTTAAGACTTCAGTTATCAAAACTATAGCACTGATGCCTGTACAGATATACAGATCAAGGGATAAACATAGAAAGTACAGAAATGGGCTCAAATACATATAGAAATTTAGTGTATGTTAAAGTAACACTTTTCAGTTGGGGAAAATATGGATTGCTCAATAATGATTTTAGGACTACTGGGGTAGCTATCTCAAGAAAAAGTGAAGTTTAATCTCAATTTAACTTTTTTATATCAGAATAAGTTCTAGTTGGATCAAAGATTTAAATATAAAAAATAAAACCATAAAAGTACGAGAGGGAAACATATGAGATATTCTGGTATATGCTCCTGGGACGAAGGCCTTTCTAATGAAGACATAAAACCCAGAATCCCTAAAAAAGTTAATGCATTTGATGATGTGAAAATAAAAATACACTGCATGAAAAAAAATCATAAAAGAGTTAGTGACCAGCAACAAACTGAGAAAAAAGGTGTGCAATGCATGGCATGAAGGCTGATTTCTCTAATATATAAAAACTCTCACAAAACCATCATCGAAAGACCAAAAACATAGTGTGAAAATGGGCAAAAATATAAAAATACAGCCCACAGAAAAGGAAATACAAATCATGCTTGCAGAAAAGATGCTCAACCTCATTCTTAAGAGAAATGGAAATTAAAACTTCAATAAATCACCATATTCGATTTATAAGACAGATAAGGACCAAAGATTTGGTTAAAAAAACCTATATTGGTCAGAGAATGGGGAAACAGGGTCTCATACATTATTGGTAGGAACTTGAATTGGTACAGTCCATATAGTGGACAATCTGACAATGTCAATCAAAATTACAAGCACCCATCCGTTGATACATCAATTTCTCTTGTGGGAATTTAACCTACGAATACTAGCACATGTAGGAAATTACACAAGTACAAGGTTACTTACAGCGTAACTTGTAAGAGCAAATAAATCATGGTTCAGAGTGCAATCGAATACTACTGAACTGTTACAAAAGAAGGAAGGAACTGTCCACAACCTGTAAAGTTCTGCAAAGGCATATTATTAAATGAAAAAAAGGAAGGTTCAGAGGAGTACCTGCCTTTGTGTAAAAATATGGGAAATATAAGAATATGCGTTGGCTTATAAGCATAAACATAAAGAAATTCTGGAAAGTTACATAAGCACAAACAATAAAGGTTAGTTCTTAGGGACGGGTTAGGAACTGGTGATTGGAGACATGGGTAAGAGAGAAACTTTTAATTTATTTTAAAATTAATTTTCAAATATGTGACTAATTTCTTACTAGAAAATTAAAATTTAAAAATGAGGAAGGCCCATATATATTGATACGGAGTCTCCAAGATTATATTCTCCAAATTAACTGAAAAAATCAAGGAGCAGAATTGTAGTCATAATACACTATTTTGGAGAATTCCCTGGCAGTCCAGTGGTTAGGAAGGAGTCTGTGCCTTCACTGCCGTGGCCCGGGTTCAATCCCTGGTCGGGGAAATAAGACCTCATGGTTTGGCAAAAAAAACCCCAAACACTCTTTTGTATATATCTATATCCATATCTCTCTCCACATATACATGCTTCTAGATGCACAGACTGTCTCCACAATTACATGTAAGAAAGTTGTAACATGTGTTGCTTCTGATGTGGGGTACTGGATAGCTGGAGACCAGGAGTGATAGGGAAACATTTTCCTCTATACCTTTCTGTGCCTTTAGAAATTAGTATGCGCATTACCTAAATAATAATATGGAATAACTTATTTTAAAACTGAATTAAATATTTATTTAGCCTTTTGGGTATAAGCAGACCTTCTATGATTGGCAGGGGGTGGGAGGTGGGCATGCATGGGAATTTAAGATCCTAATACTCTGATCTCTTTATCCCTAAAGTTCTTTCTAGCACCAAAATTCTTTTTTTTTTTTAATTCTTATTGAGATATAATTGACAGCAACACCCAAATTGGTATCTCTAGCTCAACTGTAAACTTTTTTTTTTAATTAATTAAATTAATTAATTTATTTTTTGTCTGTGTTGGGTCTTCATTGCTGAGCACAGGCTTTCTCTAATTGTCATGAGCAGGGGCTACTCTTCGTTGCGATGCGTGGGCTTCTCATTGCAGTGGCTTCTCTTGTTGCGGGGCACAGGCTCTAGGTGCGCAGGCTTCAGTAGTTGCAGCACGCGGGCTCTAGAGTACATGCTCAGTAGTTGTTGCACACAGGCTTAGTTGCTCCACGGCATGTGGGATCTTCCCGGACCAGGGATGGAACCCGTGTCCCCTGCATTGGCAGGCGGATTCTTAACCACTGTGACACCAGGGAAGTCCCTCAACTGTAAACTCTTAGAGCATCGGAATTATGTTTTTCAGTCCCTTGACTCTCCTGTATGTGTGTAGTACAGGTCTTTCTACAAAGTTTGGTAGCCTATAAATGTAGGCTATCTGCCTAGAACACAAAATTGTAGTGCTCTTAGCTCCACATCCCGAGCGGCTTAATGCCAACTCGACTGGCTCAACTGTCCACGGTGCTTGGCCAGGGTAGGCATTCAGAGGGTAGAAGCCTGACTGCTTAATACAATCAGCCTGGGACAGCTGTCATGAAACTTATGGCAGCAATCTTAGAATCTTCTGTCATGACGCATTTGTGGACTCTGATTCTGAGCTTAGCACTGCACCAGGCAATTGGAGGGATCAAAGAAATTCTCTGGGAATCTCCTTACCTGACACTTTAGTAAGATCTTAATACAAATATTTATTGAATTACAAAGATCTAGAGAGCTGGGAGGATTGTGAAAGTAATTTAGGGAGAAATCCCCTGAGGCAGGCTTAAACGGTAATCACATCAATTGTCAAATCAGTTTTGACTGATCCCATTTCACAGGTTGGGATCCTTTGTATTTTGAATGAATTAGCGAAATTAACAGGGTTGACTAACATTCTGCCTCCATTGTCCCCAAAGCTGGATATCTAATACTTTACAGTTTTCTTAAGGCAAAAACAGGGAGTTCAGCCTTTTTTTAAAAGCCAGATGCTATGTAGGGTCTTAGCATTTTTTTCCTTTAGTTTTGAAGTCCTTTTGTTCGGGAAAATTGAGGCTTGAAATTTTTATGACTAAACATTTCCCTCTCCCAAGGCATATACACCTAGTACTACTGCCCAGAGAGTTAACAGATTAACTAATATATTATTTACAATTTTAATATTTTATTGTGCAGCTGTGGTTTAAACAACAGATAGGAACTGATAATTACTCTCCAATTGTATGATGGTTGCCATGTGGTTCTTTGGTGCACAGTTTCCATATAATTAGAGCTATGTATGCCCTGAAAAACAAAGCAGTGCCCATAATATCCATTTGGAAGCATGAAATTAAATTTCCCAGATTGAGGGTAACGATTTCAGTTTTGAGGAATTGATTTCTTTAAGCATTTCTTTGGGAAATTCGAAATATCTCTTCCAGGATGTAGAAATAACTTAAGTTTCTGACTACAGTTCAGTATGAATGGAGATTTTTCTATCAAACTTAGAATGTGAATTTTTCACTCTGAGCAGAGGTTTGCTCTGGGGCTAAGTTCTGAGGGTCAGATGGGCCCTGCCTTCAGCATCCTGCCTCTGAGTACTCTGGGAAGGAATGGCTTCTGGAGAGGGTCTGGAATTTGAGGGATTAGGGTCTACCAAAGGCCCAGACAGAGAATGAGTGTTCCACAGAAGTGTTTTGAACTCAAATGAATTGTGTTTCTCTCTGTCCTTTAGAAGCCCCCGTAAGTAGGCACTACCTGAAGTCTGATTTTACTCAAATAAATCTTAAAAAAAAAAAATCTATATTTTTTCTTATGTATGATCTCTTGGTTAAACATGTGAATAGTCTCCTAGGTTCCGAGCATTTAACTTCATTTTCAGACTTTAGCAACATAATTTTGGGAAAATATTTTTAACTAAACTAAAGTTTAGAGGAGATCTGAACACTGATTTTGTATCAGGAATAATCAAGAGTACTTTCCTCTCTGATTTCACTTTTAAAAATCAAGACCCGAATTTCCTTTTCCTAAATCACGGAGCACCCCAGGATTTCTACGATCACTGCATTTCCTGATTCTACCAATTACTAAATCCTCAGAATTTCCCCAGTTGTCCAAACCCTGCATCCCCTACATCCTTTTATTGACTGGGGACCTCAGCTTCCCAAGTGGTCCCTTCCTGTGCTTCCTAAACCTACCTAGGAGCATGCTAGTTCTTTCTATTTGGGAAAAGGCATGAGAGTGAGTAGAGACCTAACGGTTCTGACAGTCTCCAATGACTTTCTGTAAGCTTCATGCATAACTAACTAAAAACAAATACTCCAACTACTTAAAAAAATAATTTTTATTGAAGAAAATTTACAAGATATAGGTGATCAAGAGAAAGAAAATTAAAATTGCCCACAATCTTACCACCTGTCGATCACCGAAATAATACTTTGGTGTCAATTCTTTCAATCTTGTAACTAGGTCCAAGTAAGCTTTTTAAAAAAATGTGACATTACTGTTTTATAACCCACTTTTTCCTACTTAATATAGTGAGAATATTTCTCCTTTTCCTAAAACTATTCTTCCTTTATGTCATTTCTAATGGTGGCATAGTACTACGTGTTATGCATCTATACTTTGGTTTAATTAGCCAATTGTAGAAATATGGTTGTTCCTAATTTTTTCCATTTTATAAATATTCCTGTGACAAAATCTTTTGGGATACCTATGATTATTTCCATAAGATAAACTCCTAGAATTAGAATTTCTGTGTCAAAGAGTATATGTATTTTTAAGTTTGTTTAAATGGATTGCTAAATTAAACTCCAGAAATTACCAATTTACTCTCCTTCTTGATATGTATAATAAATACATACATTCCTTTGTCCCACCTTTACTAACACTGGGTATTAAGATTTTTAAAAGAGTAATTTGCCAATTTGATAGATAAAAATAATATTTCATTGCTACATAAATTCATCTTTTTATTATTTGGCAGGTTTAAAAAATATGTATCTTTTTTGGCATTTTGCATTTCTTCTTAGTAAATCGCCATTCATTTTCTTTTTACATCCTCCCCTGGCTGCCAGTCATTTTCTTTTTTTTTTTTTTTTTGCGGTACGCGGGCCTCTCACTGTTGTGGCCTTTCCCGTTGCGGAGCACAGGCTCTGGACACGCAGGCTCAGCGGCCATGGCTCACGGGCCCAGCCGCTCCGCGGCACGTGGGATCTTCCCGGACTGGGGCACAAACCCGTGTTCCCTGCATCGGCAGGCGGACTCTCAACCACTGCGCCACCAGGGAAGTCCCAGTCATTTTCTGATAAATCGTGTTTGATACAATTTTTGAGCCTTGCTCTTAGATACTAAATCTTGATTTTAGAGAAAACTTCCAGATTAGTGTTCTCATAAATCTATATCTCTTTGCCCCTATGTGAAGTTCACATATAGGGTACTCCTTTAATCCCAGATGATCTTTTAGGAAATTTAGTTTATAATATGCTAATGTCCTCTTTGAAATCCAATGAAGACTAGTCCTGAAGTTTTAAGCATCATCCCACATTTTTACACATTTACTAAATCATTTAAAGTTTATTTTTACCCCAACTTGCCAAGTGAATTATATGTCCTTCATCTTCTTACATTTACAAATATTCTTTATTTCTCAAAATTCTTCTCCTCGTCTGGAATCTTTCATTTTGAGACTTGCCACTAGGGAGGGGAGATGAGAGTAGTGGAATCCTCTGTAAATCCTGCCAGGCTGTTGCTTTCCATCTTCACCTTCCAGAGGTTTGTGGGTGGAGAGCTGAAGATGTCAGCACCTGCAGGAATGTCCCCAGCCATCAGCGGCAAGTTACAGACAATGCGTGGCTTGCCAGAGATGGAAAGATATCGTGCGGGCCCACTTCCAGATTCGGCCAAAAGTTTGTCTTTCTTTTATTTTCTTAGTTTATTTATCATTCCCTCCCAAACCTTTCCCAACTCCTTCACATGTAATTTAAACAAAAATATTTTCATTTATATTTAACTTTTTATTTTGAAATAGTTCCAGACTTACATAAACACTGCAAGAATAGTACAAACAATTCCCCTTTCCCAGATTCCCTATATGTTAATATTTACCACATCTGCTTTATAATTTTCCCTCTCTCTCTTCATATATATACAGAGAGATTTTTTTCCTACTCTGGCTAATCTCTAAGTTACTTCACTCTTTCCTATTTGGCTTCTCAGCTCTTCCATTGTCTATGTAACCAATTCCCAGTATTAGCTTCCCTCTGTTTGAAATACCTAAGGTAGTTTCTGTTTTTTGTTTTTTTTTTTTCTGATTCAACCCTTACTGAAAACATGGGGTAAGATTTTGTTTGAAAATGTTCTTGCTCAAATAACTTCAGAAACCACTGCCATGGATGATTGCCTCAACCCTTTATTTTACTTTGTGTCTGTTTATTCATTCACTCACATGCTGTATATGGGGCCCATAATAGGTAGCAGGTGTAGCAGGCTCTTAATAGATGCTAAGGACATAAAGGAGAGCACAGCAGTTACAACAGTGACTAACGTTTACTGAGTATTTACTATGTGCCTTTTAAGTGCTTTCACATTTTCATCTTCTCTTAGTTCTCCATTGCTGGGTAACAAACTGCCCTAAAAAGTAACGTCTTAAACAACAAGAATTTATTATCTCAGTTCCCATGGGTAAGGAATTCCAGAGTGGTTTAGCAGGTTGGTTCTGGTTCAGGGTCTCTGGAGAGTTTTCTGTCAGGATGTTGGCAGGGACTGCCGTCATCTGAAAGCTTGACTGGGGCTAGAGGATGCACTTCCAAGATGGCTCCCTCACAGGGCTATTGGCAGGAAGCCTCAGTTCCTCACCACAGGGGCCTCTCCATCAGCTGATTGTCTTCACAAGGCAGCCGACTTCCCCCAGAGCAAATGATCCAAAGCCACAATGCCTTTTATGTCCTAATCTCAAAGGCACTACAACTTCTGTCATATTCTATTTGATAGTAATCAAGTCGCCCATACTCAAGGGAAGAGAACTTCCGCTGCATATCTTGGAGGGAAAAGTGTTGAAGAATTTGCAGACATATTTGAAAACCACCACACATCTCATGTAATCTCACAGCAACCATAATTTTGCAACAAACCCACTTTGTAGCTGAGGAAACTGAGACACAGATGATTAAGGAATTTACCCAAGGTCCCACAGCTGGCAAGTGATAAAATTGGGATTCCAAAGCAGATTGACCCTAGAACTTGTGTTTTTAACCGCAGTGCTATACTGCCTTGATACACAGATGCCTTGCACTCAAGAAGCTTATATTTCAACAGGGAGACTGACATTAGTCAAGTAATTTCTCTCTCTCTCTCTCTCTCTCTCTCTGTCTCACACACACACACACACACACACACACACACACACACACACACGCACACACACACACAAACACACACACACACACAGTAACAAACTATTTAAATCCCATGAAGGAAAAATACAGGTTGCTATAGGAGTGCATGGTTGGGGAACCAGATCTAGGCTGTGGAAACAAGTTGTCATATTTTGAGTCTATGGTTTAAGTCCCTGACCCCAAGTGCAATTCTTTAATGGGCTAGCAGACAAGTAGCTCCCAATCCTGGCTGCACATTAGAATAACCTGGAAGGCAGTTTAAAAGATACTGATGCCCAGGACATAGCACAGACCAATTAAATAAGAATCTCTGGGTTCCCCTGGTGGTGCAGTGGTTAAGAATCCACCTGCCAATGCAGGGCACACGGGTTCGAGCCCCAGTCCGGGAAGATCCCACATGCCATGGAGCGACTAAGCCCCTGCGCCACAACTACTGAGCCCAAATCCCACAACTACTGAAGGCCACGCACCTAGAGCCCGTGCTCCGCAACAAGAGAAGCCACCATAATGAGAAGCCCATGCACCGCAACAAAGAGTAGTCCCCACTCACTGCAACTAGAGAAAGCCCATGCGCAGCAACAAAGACCCAAAGCAGCCAAAAATAAATAGATAGATAAATAAATAAACAAATATTAAAAAAAAAAAGAATCCATCTGCCAATGCAGAGTACACGTGTTCGAGCCCTGGTTTGGGAAGATCCCACATGCCGCAGAGCAACTAAGCCCGTGCGCCACTGCTACTGAGCCCGCACTCTAGAGTCCGCGAGCCACAACTACTGAGCCCGAATGTCACAACTACTGAAGCCCATGCACCTAGAGTCCGTGCTCCGCAACAAGAGAAGCACCGCAATGAGAAGCCCATGCACCGCAGTGAAGACCCAACACAGCCAAAAATAAATAAATAAAATAAATTAAAAAAAAAAAAAAGAATTTCTGCAGCTGGATCCAGGCATCAATACATTTTAAAGCTCCTTGGGTGATTCCAATGTGTGGTCAGGGTTGAGAACTGCTGCAGGGCTCAATTTTGCCATACAAACTTGGACATAGAAGTGCTTTGAGCAAAAGTGGATGGCTGAGCTCAGCTTCTAGCTTGCTGTTGGGTTGGGGAGGGGTCTCTCTTTTAAAGGAGCTTTTCCAAACATTTTAAAATTTAAAGTTTTTTTTTGCCACACCACGTGTCTTGCAGAATCTCAGTTCCCCGACCAGGGATTGAACCCAAGCCATGGGCAGTGAAAGTGCCTAGTCCTAACCACTGGACCACCAGGGAACTCCCTAAAATTGAAAGTAATTTTTATTTTTTTAAAAAAACTGCAGTGTTTCTTATTGAAGTTACAGTATGCAATCTTTTAATTTATTACTTATTTATTTATTTTTGGCTGTGTTGGGTCTTCGTTGCTGTGCACAGGCCTTTCTCTAGCTGCAGCGAGTGGGGGCTACTCTTCGTTGCGGTGCACGGACTTCTCATAGGTTCTACTGAGAGAGGCCTTTCTGACGACTCTACCCAGAGTGACCTCTCTTAGTTGTTCCTTACCCCTGCTTGTTTTCTTCAAAGCATTCTTCTCAATGTGAAATTACCTGTTTACTGTCTCCCTGAACCTGAATATAGGTGCCATGAAAGCGAGAACCTCATTTTGTCTGTCTTGATTGCTCTTGTAGCCCCAATATCTGGCTCTCAGTGGGCACTCAGTCACTATTTATTAAATGATTGAATAAATACATAGAAAAAGGAGTACTGTTATTCATTAAGGAGGTGCAAGATATTATAGGCAGAATAGTGGTCACAGATTATAGAATGTTCTTTAAAAGCCTTTGTAACTTAAAAAAGCCTCATATATTAATAACATTCCTCCAGAAGCTTGGAACATTATTCTTCCATACTCATATCTTTTCTTCTTAAAATAGTTCTATGGGGTGAAGATGGGGGGCAAACCCAATGATATTTACTTTGGAAACACAGACATGAAAATTACTTTTACTTTACATGCTGAGAGTAGAAATATGACCCCTATGCAATGCAAGATTTGCAATAAAGCTGAAAATGGACAAAAGGTATTAGCATTCTCATCTATTATAACTGGATCAGAACTTCAATCGCCAGCTGAAAAAATAAACATGGGGTCAGCAGGCATTTGTCCTGCACCCTGAGTGCATTCCAAAGTGAAAACCATGCACAAATGACCTAAAGATCAAATGCCTTCTGATTTAGAATTCATGCAAAGTTACACAATTCATATAGGATACAGCAAGCCATGGCAGGGTGTCCTTGAAACTGATGCGCATTGTAGGAGAATGGTCCAAGGGACAGGAGAATCATATCTGAGCCAAAAGAAACTGTGTAGAATTTCTTGCTTTTTTTTCCCCCCAGGCCACAAATAGAAAGATGATTTTGCTGAAGGTGGGATGGGCCACTCTCAACCCCAGGGTTTGCAGCTGTTGCCTGGCTTCAGCAAGGAACAGAGCAGGGACATGTGGGGGGCCAGCTTAGTCATCTACTGGGTTGCTGCTTGGGGTGGGGTTAGAGCCACCCTGGTTCAGCCCTGCTCTGCGAGGAAGCCTGATGTAATGCAAACCTGGCTAGGGCCAGAGGCCTCTGTATTTATCTCTACAATAAATGGGAAAGGCTGAAAATGAGTAATGTGCTCTGTTTGGTTTAGAGGTTATACAGAGGTATAAGCCACATTTCCATAATTTTCCCAACCACACCCGTCTCAGTTAATCTTGCCTTTTTCTTCTTTACCTGACTTTTGATTTCTTATGGTAGAAACCACAGAGATGATTGTTACTTCAAGTACTTAGGGGTAGCCCACAGTTATCTGCCCAACCACCTTCTTTTGGTTCTTTGAATGGGTCATGCTTCCTATCCTGGTTTCTATTACTGTATACCAAACTACCCCAAATTTAGTTGTCTAAAACCATAACCATTATTTTGCTCTCAGACACTGTGGGTTAAATGTGGGTAGGGCCTCAAAGAGATGTCTTGTCTCTGCTCCATGGTAACTGGCCCTCAGCTGGGAAGAGTGCAATGCTGGGTGGGGGTGGGGATGACTTGAATACCCCGGGGCTATGATAATCAAGACACACATTTGAGATCTCTACAAGGCCTTTGTCCAGCTGAAAGGTTCTATCAAAGGTTCATTTCCCAGCCCTAGACAACCATTAACCTACTTTCTGTCTCTCTATATTTGTCCATTCTGGACATGTAATATAAATGGAATCATACAATATTTGGTCCTTTTTGAGTGGCTTCTTTCACTTAGCATAATGTTTTCAAGGTTCATCTATGTTCATGGTCGTTCCTCTTACTCCATTTCCCTCACCGAAGCGGTGTGCTCCAGCTTGGCTGGATGTGCCAAGCTCTCTTTCTCACGTCGTCATCCTTGCAAATATTCCCCCCATCTTTACGGTAGGTACTGTGGTTTGGCTCAGTCAATACCCACTGCAACTTGCTTCTAGTGTGGTATGATCTATTGCAAAAGC
The DNA here is from genome assembly GCF_011762595.2 of Tursiops truncatus. NCBI lineage: Eukaryota > Metazoa > Chordata > Mammalia > Artiodactyla > Delphinidae > Tursiops > Tursiops truncatus. The sequence continues at coordinate 37,538,634 of NC_047047.1, read as the reverse complement.
TGGAACACGAAAAACTGCACTTCCCGGAGCTCCTTTCAGCTAGATGCCACTTTATGTTCTGCCAATCAGCTGCCTGCATGTGAGACTATGAATTTGGAATTCAGTAAAATCAGGAGAGAATCGTGTATTTCTGGCATGGATGTGGCCAAGGAGACAGTGTGCTCAATGGTCATCAGTTTCCTGTGGTGGCAGCAGCACTCTCCCCGCCACCACAGAAGAAGCAGTGTGATTCTGGGGGTTGAGGGTAGTTCTGAGAAGCTCCACCTAGAACCTGCTCCTCCAGCCCTTCCAACGATTTTGTTCGCCTACTAACACTTGATAATAAGTGGATTCTGTTGTCCTTGGAAGGCACTGTAAGAGCCTCTGTGGTTTCTTCTCTTCCCTGCTTCCAAAAAAACCCACGAAAGTCCTAAGTCATTCAAGCCATTCAATTCAAGTCATTGGCTAGCTGCCCTGTTTTTAAAGATCTCCTGGGACTGAAATCTTTAATCTCCCTTCCTAAATTACCCAATCTCCCTTATAGTCAAGTAGTTTTTCTTCATATCTAAGTTCACACTTTACAGCAGTGCTGTCCAACAGGAATATAATGCAGGCCGTATATGTAATATCAAATTTTCTAGTAGCCATATTAAAAAAGCAAAAAAGAAACAAGTGAAATTAATTTTAGTGAAATATTTAACTCAATATATCAAAAATACTGTTTCAATATGTAATCAATATAAAAATTATTGATACCAAGTCTTCGAAATCCAGTGTGTGTTTTATACTTACAGCCCATCTCAATTTGGATCAGCCAGATGTTCTATAGCCATAAGTGGCTGCCTATATGGATAGTGTAGGGTTAGAGCCATTTAACACACTCCTGCTTTGTCCCCATGGAAAGCAACAGATTAGATTCCTTACAATAAACTTTCAAATAAAAGACAAGAATTGAGTAACTGCCTCATCCTGAGCCACTCTTGCTCTTGCTCAGTACACAACACATGGTCTTCATTCAATTACTTGACTATGTCTAGCCCTTTGCTGTCCCAGGGCTTTGGCACCTGCTGTCCCCTCCACCCGGAATGCTCTCCCCTCTTGTTCTTCCCCTAGCTAACTCCAGCTTCTCCTTCAGTTTCAGCTGAGAAGTTGTTTCCTCAGAGGCCTTCCTGACCACAGTCCCCTCCCCACCTGAATTTGATTCTCCCATAATTCTTGCCCACTACAGTATGTGCTTCATCACCCAGCTCTCAAGTGTAATTTAAGTAATTATTTGTTTGATGTTCATCTCCCCCTTCCTCCATCCCCGCGCAGGTTGCAAGCTCCCTGAGAGCAGAAACCCTTTCTAATTTACCCATTGCCATATCCCCCAGAGCCTGGCATGGTGCCTGGCAATAGCAGCCATTCCAAGACTTTTGATGAATGGATGAATGAAAGTGCTATGTGATTTTTTTAAGCTCATCTTATACATAGGATGTGGCTGTTCTCCTTCTGACGACCTACTCCTTCAGTGGTGGCAGCTTCAGGCAATATTAGGGACTCAGTGAGGACAGCTGGGACCAGGGCAAGAGCTTTACTCCCTCTTCAGAATGCAACCATCCCCTGTGAAAATTACAGCTAAAGAAGTCAAAATTATGAGCGTTAATACTGCTGAACAAGTTAAGGCATATTCATTCAATGTATATAAATTTTTTTATGTTAATGATAATAGTCTAAAGGCTCACAGGAAAGGCAAGGATAGTTGAATGGAGGGGGCAGGGAGGCCAGTCCTTCTGGGAATTGTTGATGATGAGGTATGACATCAGTTGCAAAGAAGGCCTGACACACTTTCTCTCTAGCTGCTGCCTCCCTCCCTGTGCCCAAACCGGTTATTTTACACTGCTTTACATACTTAGAATGCTACTTTGTCACATTGCCTGAAACTTCATTATAGCCATCAATTTTTAAGGTCATGATGACATAATTTGTAACCTGAGCACTTTGACACAGAGGCAGACCTGAGTGGGACTTTAGTGTCAGGGTCTTGGGCAACATTAATGTACCAGGCATCATATTTTCCTGAGTGTATATGTGTGCATATGTGTGTTATGGCCTAAGGAGAAATTTCTCCTCATTTAGATAGTATTCAGGGTCAGTCCTGAGTCCACAGTAGCCTGAAATGCACCCAGGTTTCTTAAACCAGATACCCAAATATACTAAACATATTTAAGGGGCCCTCACAGTCCTCATGGCTAGACAGCTATGATCTGTTCCCACTGATTCTGTATCTTGTCCTTCTGGGCCACAGCTCATTCACCAGGGTGGTTTGTCAGTCTTCAGGCTAACCAATGACCTTACCCTACTGCCCAATACAGTAAACCTGCCAGTTTGCAGGGAGGCTAGAACAGTGCAGATGCATATTCATAGCATATGAATGAGCTCTGCATGACTCCTTTGGGACTAATGCTAGAGACTTGTTATCATGCCTTATAATAAATCCCCTTTAACTTTAGTGAATCTCAATTCCTTACGACTAAATGAATCTAAGCTAAAACACCAAACACAATAGACACCTCTTCTGTTTCCAGCCCACAACCTTCCTTCTCTGAAAACTGCCACACCAGGTGTGAGCCCCAGCAGGCTGGAGCCCTTACAGTAAGGTCCCTCAAGTGACTTTCAACCAGAAGATCTTTGTCTAAGACACCAATACAGCATCTCCCAAGTTATAATACCAACAGCCAACTTGTAGGCTGCCAGGTGACTGAAGCAGAGAAGGTGCCTCCTTGGGCAGTGCAGAGTTAAGATTGGGTCTCAGTCTATAAATTCCTCTTGCTAAGAAGCACTATCAGTATTCATTCATTCTACAAATACATATTACATCTGTACTATATCTATACACCAAAATTTGGATGGTTTCAATTATATTATGTGTGAATCCAACTTTTGTGGGGTAGACTTGAACACCAGCCATTATTTGTCACATGGTTTTAAAGAAAATTTTGTTCTACATCCCTCCACCCCAATTGCCTTCCAGTTAATATTTGGCCTAGCTGGGATGCAAGCCAAGAATTGCCTGCAAGGCACAGAGCAACCCAGTGGGTGTCTCACTTGGGAAAAAGCTGCTGACTTTTGTTATTGCTTCCTGGGGAAGGGACCAGGACCATGAGAGGTGATGCTTCAAAATGCAGCTGTGTGTAAGGCGTCCACAGGAAAGCAAACAGTAAGGTAATAGTGGAGTGTGTGTTTATTGAAATAGGTAGCAGAGACACCTGGAAAGTCTCTGAAATGAGTCACTGGTGATCTGTATAATTGGTTAGCTGATTTAGACACTCTTTAAGTTAGGTGGGTTTTGTCAAGCTTGTATGTATTTGCACTCAAAAATTAAATTCATTCAAATAAAGACTGTGGAAGAAAAAATAACTAGGTTTTCACTTAGGGAAAAATTCTCTAGAAGAATGATCCTCTTTGGAGTATGAGAATGCCAGCAAACCTTTTATTTTTCTTATGATGGCAAAAGTAACAGGCTCATTTCAAAAAATTTAAACATTAAAGTATTCATTCAACAAGTATTTATTTACCACCTACTACTATGTATAAGACCCAAGACTAGGCACTAAAGATATATTAGTGAGCATAAAATAGACAATCTCCTATAAACTCACCTTCCAGAGAAATTATTACTAATAGTTTGGTGCAGTTTGTTCTAGTCGGTACACATATCCGGATTCTAACCCGTGATGAGAAGTCTGTGGTCCTTGGCTCTCCCACTGAGGGTTGCAGGTAAGGAAGCTGCTCTAGATATCTTAGGGGTGACCTGTCTGGTCTCACAGACTTCTGCCTCTGCACTACGCACTGCTGAAAGTCAAGACCTGCAGGACTACATCTATTGATGGGAGCTATTTCCACGGGCACAGGTACAAAGCAAGTGAAGACACACACTTCCTGTCGGTTGTTTCATCAGATGTTGGTAAATGGGGAAAATATTTCAGATCCAAGGCAACCAACAGGTATCTGATGGGTTAGTGTCTTGGAGCCTTACCAGGACCCAGTAAAGACTGAATATTGAGACCAATCTTCCAGTTGCATTTGAAGGAAGAGGCTTCCTGTTGCTGTTGCAGAATCTACTGTGACAGGTACACACCCACATAGCTTTTGAAAACATGATTTTCCTAAATCTCTGATATCAGCACACTCCTCCCACCTCAGAGATGCTGAAGCATGCTGGGTGGAGCATCGAGATTAGATGCTCTCATTACATGTTGTCTTTTGTGTTTCAGCTTAATGATAAGCCTGTGCATACAGCTTATAACCTAGTTTTGAATTGATATCTATGAGATCCATCTCTCCTGCAATTCCAATTTTTGTATTTATAACTAAGTAAAGTCTTCTTTAGTGATGATTTAATTGGGAATTTTGGTCTCAATATTCAAGAATTTTTTTCATGGGCAAAAGGTCAGGGAAGATATCTTTTACAATACATATCTTCCCAGTTTTGATTAAATAAATTATTTATGCCACCTGCTGGTCTTCTTAGGACTCACTTTTTCATTATTTAAAAAAAATTATAAATAATTTGTATTTACGCTATGCACAAACGTGTCTAAAATAACCCTTCAACCAAATCCATAAATCTTTTACGAGGACTGTACTGAGTTATAGAACTTGATTCTGACCCATATCTTCTATTTTTAAAATTTCCCCTCGCCAAGGCCAATTTAAAAAGGTACTTATGTATTATTTAGGGGAGAGCTATTATTCTCTAGTCTAGACTAACATTCCTAAACAGCATATATTTTAGACTTCAAAGCCTTTATGAATATCAAAAAAGCATATGGTCCTGGTGAATAGTGAAGTTTGTCATCTCTACAAATGTAAAATAGCTCATTTAGCTAGAAAACCATTAAATGACTCTTCCTGGAAGGAAAACTTGTAACAAAGGTAACAAAGCTATTTAAGCTGTTTTATCCTCCCCTTACCATCTGCCACCCTTTTCCTCTTACCTCCTCCTTGTAGAAATTGGAAGAATTCTCTACATAACCCAGATTGATGTTTCTCATTTAAAATTTATATGCATGCCTCAGAGTACTATCAGGGACTAATGAGGAGCAAACTGAAGTGCTCATAGAACCCCCCAAATTGACTTTGGGTGGGGGTAACACTTTTTTAATCATAAGAGAAAACAGGTTAATTGTAGTAACTTTGGAAAATACAGGCAAACACAAAACAGGAAATTAAAATAATCTATAATAAGCCCAACTCCCAAAGAAAAACGGTATTAACATATTGGTGAATATCTTTTCCAGATACAGATATTCAATTTTCTTTAAAAACCAAATTGGGAAAGTCTAAGGATAATGCCTAACCTGCTGTTTTGTAACTTGCTTTTTTCATTTATCAATATAATGTAATCATTTCCCCATTTCGTTATTCTTCCACGATTTGGAATTCCATTCTCTAAATGAACTGTACTAGGTTTCACTAGTTCCATATTCATGGCTCTTTAGTTTGTGACCATGTTTTTGGATAAGAGAAATAAGCCACAGTGAGCGTTCTGGTACAATACATCTTGGTGTGTAGCTCTGATGCTTTCCTTAGGATAACGTGGGAAATTCAAGAAGCAGAATTTGCAAGATCAAACATTAAGGACCTTTTTCAGGTTCTCAGTCCATATTAAATGGTAATTGACAGATCCTAGGAGAAGGACAAAGATGGGGGTTAAATCCTTAGGCATGTTTCCGTGTTGAGGTTTCCCCACTCTTACTGAGGAATTCTTAGGAGCAAAAGCTGCCTGGTCATTTCAGCACTGAAGGAAGTTCCCAAGGAAGAGTGGATAATCTTTTAAAATGATAATAAAAGCTCTGATGGTTCGTAACAGAGATGCAAATAACAGTCTAGACAGAGATCTATGAAATCCTAGGATATTTTAACTGAGATGGTTTCAGAGAATAGCTGTTCTGTCCAAGCTACAGAACAAAAGTATATTTTCTTAAACTTTTTTTTTTTTTTTTTAGTACATAAAACACGCACAGCAGGATGGATGTGTACAGCTGCCCAGGCCACACACAGCACAGCTCCAGGGGTGCAATTTATCCAGATTAGAATATGAATAGTGAACCACTGGCCCTCTGCATACAGTACACTATTCAAAGGTTCAAACAGGTATACAGTAAGAAATTAGTTTCTTTGCCACCTTGTCTCCTGGTTGTCCTATCTAGGGCAGCGACTCAGTCTTTGGTTATCCTTCCCAAGATATTCTATGCACATACAAAAATTTACATATGTATATATACTTTGTTTTTCTAATATAAGTAGTGTTATATTATAGACACTGTAATTCTGGCTTTCTTCACTCAGTAGATCTTGCTGATTGCTCCATATCAGTATATCTTAGGTTTCCTCCTCCTTTTTTAACAGCTGAATGATATTCCACTGTGTGAATGTTTAGGGCTCTTTCTTCATAGGTAGGAGAATTGTGGTATTATCAAAAATAAGAAACAAGATTTAGAAAGCATTAGGATATATTATGGTGTGGGCTTGCCAAATCTCAAAGCTGGAAATGTGAAATATGAATTGTTTGTGAAAGTTGTTAGGGTTAGAGAAATGGATCTTGGAGTCATCCAAAGTGTGAGGATACACACTGAGCTGGTATAACAAAGATACCTTAAATTCAGTGGCTTAAGCAATATAGGAATTTATTTCTATCTCAAATAACAGCCAGAGATAGTCTAGGGTTGGTAGGGTGGCTCTGTCATCCTCTACCTATGGCTTCCTCTCTGGCTCCAGCTCCTGCCATCACATCTGCATCCCAGCCAGCAAGAAGGAAGCAGAGATGAGTGGAGGGCATGCCTACTACTTTAAGAGAATTAACAGGAAGTGACACATATCACTTCTCACATCCAATTGGCCAAACTTAGTCATATGTCTCACATCCCATGGCCAGCTGCAAGACAGCTTGCTGTCTCAGGCTGAGTTCCAATAATAAAGGAGAAAAAGAATGAATATTGGTGGAAGCTAGCAATCTTTGCCATACTCACGGAGGCTGTTAGTTTAAATTCCCTAGGAAAAAAGACTGGGAGATTCACTTGCAGGATTATTTTTCTTATTGTGGTAAAATATATAAATGTTACCATTTTAACCGCTTTTAATTGTACAGTCAGTTCAGTGGAATTAAATGCATTCACATTATTGTGAGACCATCCCCACCATCTACCTTCAGAACTTTTTCATCTTCTTGAACAGTAACTCTGTACCCATTTAACACTAACACCCGGTTCCTGCTGTGTGCCGGATTTTATTGGGGAAGTACCCTTGGGATCAATACCTGTGTGGGAGTGAATGCAAGAGGAGTGGGCAGCCAGGGAGCTGAACTGCAGTGCAGTTGCAGTTGAGGCCTCAGCTAACCCAGTGGGAGCTCTGGAGCAGGATGGGCCCCTGGAGCTGTCCCATCTTAAGGCAAGGGGCCTGGACTTTATACCAAGGCAGGGAAAATGATGTTGGGTGAGACAGTGCTCATCAGCTGAAGGCAGTTCCTAGAGAAGAACTCATCTGAGAGTTTTTGGCAACCAACATGTCCAGCCTCTGAGAGAATGAGTGCCTGGGTCTAGACCAGATGACAGGGCAGCATACCACAGCATCCATGACAGTCTACCCCTTATCCACTCAGAGCCACTTGCTTCGTATAATAAATTTAGTTACTCCAGAATTTGGGTTGGTCTCTTTTCCTGGGGGAAACTTATGAGAGGAAGATTAGTGGGATGAACTCAGCCCTTGCCATGGCAGCTGGTCTCCAGGTGCAAGTGAAACTCACAGTTGCCCTCCTCCACTACCTGTTCCGGAGTCCCCTTACCCTCAGCCAGTGCCTCTGCTGGTCTAGGCAGCTTCCTTCGTGGTCTGGGTGAACTAGTCCTTCATTGCTATCTTTCAGTCCTTCCCCTTTCTGACCCCTGACCAACCTGTAGGGGAGGAAAATTTTTCCTCTACTTGTCTAGGTCCTTTTGGCTAATCTATTAATTAAATTGACATAATAAAGAATAACAGGAAAAAAACAAAGGTAATTTTGTACATATGGGAGCCCCACAAATACTATGAGAGGCTCTCTGACAGGCAAATGAGGCTTCTACACTATTCTGAGCTAAGGAGAAGGGGATAGTAGTCTAGTGTTTCAAAGGGAAGGAAGGTAATTCACGAGAAGATGGGAAGAGCAAATGTTTGGTAAACTACGATGGGACGCAGAGATAACTTTGAACAAACAAAGGGTTCCCCCAGCTTAGCACACCCGCCCATACTCTTTGTAATTACCTCTGGTGATAGCTCTCTTCCTGGACCAGGCCCTCTATCTAAATTCTTTTAGGTGGTCGAGGGGGGAGATAAAAAGCTCTTCCTGAGTCTTTTGGGCCTCCATTGTCTTCAGCTCAAAGTAATCCACACTCCAAAGTGGCACATTTTGGGAGGCTTGTTCTGAACCACTTTACTAACAAGCTATTCAGGGCTGCCCATATCTTCTTGTGTCAGGCCACTTCTCTTTCCACACAAAGTAAATGATCACAGCCTGAGGGGCGAGCCTCTGGTGACCAGAACCTTCTTAGACTGTGGCTGCTGCACTTGTCCATTTACCTTCAGAATTGAGCAAGGAACTCCCAAGAATGACCCCAATGGATCACTGAATATGCCACTGAAGCCACAGGTGTAAACTGAGGGAAAGACATTAGTGTTAACAGTGGGGGAAAACACGGGGGTCTGGATCACCTACCTGTGCAGCTTACTTGTGCCCTTTGACCTTGTTCTTACCTGATCTGAGGTACCACTTCCATGTGTAATGGATTGGTGTTGGGTTGCACCCCGAAGGCCTGTAAGCCTTGTAGCTGCCCAGCCTTGAGACTGGGCTGGAGAAAGAAAGAGCTGGAGACAGCAATGGTTTATTGGACCAGGGAACCTTCCACAAAAGGTCCTGGAGCAACACCCCTACCGTTAATGGCAGATGGTGGACAGGGTATGGCAGCAATCTTCGCTGCTTGGAGAAAGAAGCTACCATTTATATGGTGAATTGACATCAGGTGGGCTCACCAGTTCCCAGGAACTAATAAAGCCCTATAATTAAGAGGATTTGATGTCATGTGACTGAAGCAGGGACTTGTCAAACAGGGGATATACAGAGAGCAAGAGAACAACCATCTTGAATGACCTAACCATTCAGATGGGCTTGAGAGAAATCAACTCATAATAGGTAACCTTGGCCACATGTTCATTTGATGTCCCATAATCAGTTCTTCTGTCTCTATCATAGAGCAGTGGCACATCTGGAGCTATTTTTCAAATGGTGGAAAATTCTTCACTGAAGTTGACATAGACTTGTTCTAATACCCTAGGGGTCTACATTATGATTCTTCTATTGGAAGTCACAAGTTCCACATGGCATCCTTTCCTACTACTGATACTTCCAATACCATAAAGTTTGCTGGGTTGTATTGACCAATTGGCAGGGCTGCTCTTGAAAATTCTTCTCTGATTTCTTGTCTAGATTGAGAGGCCTCAGCATTATTTTCAAGCAAGTGGGAACACTAGCCCTTAACAGGAGCACTGGGCCATTTCTGCTGGCCCAGAGGGTTTAGAGGGATCTGCAGTTCCAAGGTTTTTGAGTGCATCAATCCAAATGTTCCCATCCCAAGTCTCAAGATTTCACTTCTTCCTAGTCAGGGCCCTAACTTGGCACAGCTGACTGAAGAATTCAAACTTCTTTGGAGTTGTGCAACTCCTATAACTAAGTCCAGGGTCAAATTTAAGCTTTCTCTGCCCTCTGGCTGCAGGAGATGAGTCTCTGTCTATGGTTCCATGGAGGCCCTCTGGTCTTCTAGTGGTGAACTTGGGTGGAATATTAATATTCGCCACTAGTTAAAGCTTTAACAGTTAAACTGAATGCCAGGAGCTTGCAGTGCTCCTCCTACCACCAGTGGTGGCAATGGGGACCTCATTGCCACCTGGTAGATGGGTGGGCCAGTTCCAAAATCTCATTTTAGAGTCTACTTCCTTGAACCACTCCTGGTACCAACTGTCTTAGGTTGGTTCTACAGGAAACAGACTCTGAGACGAAGATTTTGTGCAGGTAGTTTATTGAGGAATGCTCTCAGGGATCAACACCTGTAGAACTGGGCAGAAGGAGGCATTGAAATGCAGTACAGTCACAACAAAAACCAGGGGAGTTCTAGAGCAGGTATGGTTGGCCCTTCAAATTTATCCCACTTTGAGGCAAGGCGGCTGGCCCTTCTCATTCCCACACTGAAGAAACACTGGATGTGGGCTTTCCCCAGGGAGGGGATGTGGGCTTGGGTGAGGTTGATCTCTTTGCAAGAAGGCAATTCCCAGAGAAGAACTCAGCTGAGAGCTGTTATCTTCCAACCTTCCCAGCAGCTGGGGAAAGTAAAGCTTCAGTACGGAAGTGGGAATTTGGGCAATTAACCAGTATCTACCACAGGGATTATAACTAAAATTGCAAGAGAGGATTAGAGCGTAAAGGGAGCTAAGGACAATTCACTGGAGAGACTCCTGCATTTATGTGACAACAAGACCAAGAACTGTCAGAGCAGGGGACACCAGAGATAGAGAAGAACACGGAGAGCGGAGAGCCATAGAAAACATGGAAGCAGATGGGAGGAGTCTATAGGAAGCTGGAGTTTATTAATACAGTCTCCCAACTTTAAACCTGAGCAACTCCAGAGCAGAAAGAACAAAGGGTTTAATTCCAACTCAACCAACAAGTTAGTGAGTGACAAAGCCAGGACCAGCATTCGGGTTTTCTGATTCCCTCTTCAATGTTCTTAACTCTGTGTTACCTCCTTGCAGCATGAGTAGGTGATCTTTCTTACTCAGCCTTGGGTGAGGGCTGGGAAAAGTTAGTGACACTCTGGAGTGTTCCATTTGTGGGGGCTTGGTTCCTAACTTCGTTACCTCCCACAAAACTCAAGTTTCTTGAATTATGTATATATGGTTCTTCTTGAATTATATAATATATATAGTTCTTCTTTTCACATTGAATAATGTCCACAAAGTGACATTACTGAATGCGAAGGGAGTCACTAACAAGGGTATATATTATTTTTTTTAAAAGCTATTGAGGAACTTCAGAAAAATTTCCTCTGCAGAGTGGATTGGCTGCCTTCCTTGTCATAGGTTTGTGGCAGAAATGAAGGAAATTTCTTTCATTTCTCTGCCTTAAATATAAGACTGAACTTAGTAATACTTTCTTTTTCTCTTTTTTATAAAACTTACCGAGGTGTGCAAGAATGCTTAGTTGAAAAACACTTACCAGATGAGAGGGGTTGAATTATCATTGAGATGTTATAAGTTATAAGTTAATTTAGTCTTGTGCATCCAGACGTGTGTTTATTTTAGAACAAAAGTTCCCTGCGGGGTGTAGGGGGGAACCTGATGATTGTTTCCTGAGATCTGGTGCTATAACACTCAGTTTTCTATATAGCTTTAGAGTTTGCAAGTGAAAGGCTCCATGCCTAGTATGGGGCATGTGGGCCCTACATACATACATTGAGAAGATATTGAAAATTAGAGCTTGAAATTCCCAGATAGCCCTGTGGGAGAAAACAGTTGTCACAAGGGTCTAATGACTTAAGCAAATCCTATTGTCACTCTACCCTCTTCACCACATGATATGTCCAGTCACTGAAGGACAGAGGGCACACTAAATTAGAGATTAAATATTGGCTGTGGGGATAGAAAGGAAGGATAGAGTTTTGCTTCATCCAGCTAGTATTCCCCTCTGCTTTGTAGGAGGAGAAGAAGGTCACTTTTTTCATTTGTCTTGTTTTGTTTTGCTTTGCTTTTTGACACTGGTGACAACTTTTAATAGGCCAGTAATTTTATTCAGATATTGCAATCATGATCCCTAGTAGCATATTAAAAATATTTCAAGTCAACAATGTATGTGCACCCCATCTAATGGCTCTAAAAATATTTAATTTCAATATATTCATGAACAGAACTTTGGGGCTGATTCCAAGAAGGCTCAAATTCTACACATTTACTGACAACTTAAACTGTTATATTCAGTGATATTGAGCAACATGAACCACAGCTCCTCTCAGAATACATCTGTGTATCAATATAGTAAATTAAATTTATTCAAGTTAATTTTTAATTCTCAGATGGGAAACAAAGTAATGCAAGAAAAGGCAATTTGTTCAGAGACCTAAGATCTTCATTCATGTTCTAAAGCTAAAACAAATACCTGAATACAAACATATGGATACTGAAAATACCTGGAAGATTGAAATGTTCAGTTTTCAATTAAGACCTTGGCCATTGTGTGTACAGAGCATTAAGAGGCAGCTTTTTCTCTCAGGAGGAAACACACATTTACTGAACTCATCAAACTGATGTATAAAATCCAAACTTTAATATACGATGAGGAACATATTGTTGCTCAGAACTTAGTCCTTGTATATGCATAATAATGATTGTATTTCTCTTAGTAGGTGGACCATATTTCTAACCATCTTCTGGGCCACAGACAAGTCTTAATAAATTTAAAAGGAATCAAGTCATACAAAATACTTTCTCTGACCAAAACAAAATTAAATTAGAAATAAATAACAGAAAGATCTCTGGAATATTCCCAAATACTTAGAAACTACATAACATACCCTATATAACTTGTGGGTCAAAAAAAAAAAAAGAAAGCAAAAGGGAAATTAGAAAGTATTTTGAACTAAATAAAAATGAAAACAACAATATATCAACATTTTGAATGCAACTAAGGCAGCATTTCAAGGGAAATTTATAGCACTAGACAGCTGTATTAGAAAAGAAGAAAGGTCTCAAATAAATGACCTTAACTTCCACCTTCAGAAACTAGAAAAGGAAAAACATATTAAAACCAAAGTATGCAAAAGAAAGGAAATAATAAAGATAAGAGCAGAGCTCAATGAAATAGAAAACAGGAAAATATTAGAGAAAAACATGAAACCAAAACCTGGTTCTTTGAGAGGGTCAATGAAATTGACAAACTTCGAGCCAAATTCATTGGGGAAAAAATAGAGTGAAGACACAAAAAATTTATTCAAGAGAAAATATGTAACCTAAATAGCCTTATCTCTACAAAAGAAATTTTTTTGGGGAGGAAAACCTTCCCACAATAAAATGCTAGTCCCAGACAGCTTCACTGAGAAATCCACCAAATATTTAAAGAAGAAATAATACCAATTCTACACAAAGTTTTCCAGAAAATGAAGGAAGAGTATTTTTTTTATACCTTTATTGGAGTATAATTGCTTTACAACGTTGTGTTAGTTTCTGCTGTTAGAGTGATATTTTTAAACACATTCTATGAAGTCAGCATTTCCCTGATACCAAAACTATCCAGGACATTACAAGAAAAGAAAACGACAGACCAACAGCTCTCATAAACATAGATGTAAAATCGTTAATGAAATATTAATGAATTGAATCCAATAATATATAGAATGGATAATGTATTATGACTAAGTGGCATTTCTACCAGGAATGTAAGGTTTAATAGTCAAAAATCAAATACGTAATTCAGCACACTGATAGACTAAAGGAGAAAAACCACATGGTCATCTTAATAGATAAAAATAAAAGCATTTCACAGATCCAACATCTATTTAGCTAAATACTCTCAGCAAACTAGGAATAGAAGGAAACTTCCCCAATCTGATAAAGGGCATCTATGATTAACCTATAGCTAACACCATGCTTAATGGTGTAAGATCGAATGCTTTCCCCCTAAGATTAAGAACAAGGCAAGGATGCCCACTATAGCCATTTCTATTGAACATTGTGCTAGAGGTCCTAGATAGTGCAACATGGTTAAAAAAAAAATTTTTTTTAATTTTCTCTTCCACTAAGTAAAACTCTTTTTATTCATGTAAGACATCATAATCTATGTAAAATCTTAAAGAACCTACAAAAAGCTAAATGAATTTAGCAAGTTCACAGGATACAAGTCAATGTACAAAAAGCTATATATTTCTATTTACTAGAAACAATCAAAAAATTAAAATTAAAAAATATAATTTACAATAGCATCAAAAATGAACTGTTTGGTGATAAATTTAATATAAAATGTGCAAGACTAGTACGCTGAAAAGTACAAAATTTTGCTGAGAGAAATTAAAGAAAATATACATGAATAGAAAGACATCCTGTGTTCATGGATTAGAAGACTTAATATTGTTAAGATGGCAATATTACCCAAAGAAATCTACAGAGTCAATGTAATTCCTATCAAAATCCCAATGGCCTTTTCTGCAGAAATGGAAAAGTTAATTCTTAAATTCATATAGAATTGCAAGAGATTCTGAATAGCCAAAACAATCTTGAAAAAGAACAAAGCAGGAGGACTCACACTTCCCAATTTCAAAACTTATTACAAAGCTACAGTAATCAAAACAGTGTGGTACTGGCATAAGGATAGACATTTAGGTCAATAGAATAGAATTGAGAGTTCAGAAATAAACCCATACACTTATGGTCAATTGATTTTCAACATGAGTGTTAATACCACTCAATGAGGAAAGAACAGTCTCAACAAATGGTGCTGGGATAACTAGATACCCACATGCAAAAGAATGAAGTTGGACCCTTACTTGACATCATAGACAAAAACTAACTCAAAATAAATCAAAGACCTAAATATAAGAGATAAACTATAAAATTCTTATAAGAAAACATAGGGTTAAATCTTCATGACCATGGATTCAACAATGGTTTCTTAGATACAACATTGAAAGAACAAGTAACAAAAGAAAAAATAGATAAATGGGACTTAAAATTAAAAATTTTCATGCATCAAAGGACACTGTCAAGAGAGTGAAAATGCAATTCATAGAATGGAAGCAATTATTTATAAATCATATATCTGATAAGGTCTGGAATATATTGTACGAAGAACACATACAACTCAACAACAAAAAGACAAATAGGGCTTCCCTGGTGGCGCAGTGGCTGAGAATCTGCCTGCCAGTGCAGGGTACACGGGTTCGAGCCCTGGTCTGAGAGGATCCCACATGCCGCGGAGCAACTGGGCCCGTGAGCCACAATTACTGAGCCTGCGCGTCTGGAGCCTGTGCTCCACAAGAGAAGCCGCGATAGTGAGAGGCCTGTGCACCGTGATGAAGAGTGGCCCCTGCTTGCCACAACTAGAGAAAGCCCTCGCACAGAAACGAAGACCCAGCACAGCAAAAATTAATTAATTAATTAATAAACTCCTACCCCCAACATCTTCTTTAAAATAAATAAATAAATTTAAAAATTCACGACATATGTCAATATTTAGAAAAAAAAAGACAAACAACCCAATTTAATAATGGGAAAATGACTTAACTAGATAGTTCTCCAAAAAAGATATAAAAATGTCCGAAAAGCAAATTAAAATATGTTCAACATCATTAATCATTAGGCAAATGTAAATCAAAATCCCAGTGAGATACTACTTCAGACCCACCAGGATAACAATTAAAAAAAAAAAAAAAAAGGAAATTAACAAGAGTTGGCAAGGATGTGGAGAAAATGGAATCTCGTACATTGCTTGTGGGAATGTAAAATGGTGCTGCCACTGTGGAAAACAGTTTGGCAGTTCCTTAAGAAGTGAAACATAGGGCTTCCCTGGTGGTGCAGTGGTTAAGAATCCGCCTGCCAATGCAGGGGACACGGGTTTGAGCCCTGGTCCGGGAAGATCCCACATGCCATGGAGCAACTAAGTCCATGTGCCACAACTACTGAGCCTGTGCTCTAGAGCCCGCGAGCCACAACTACTGAACCCACGCACCACAACTACTGAAGCCCAGAAAACGAGAGCCCGTGCTCCGCAATGAGAAGCCCGTGCACCCCAACGAAGAGTAGCCCCCACTCACTGCAACTAGAGAAAGCCCGCACGCAGCAACAAAGACCCAACGCAGCCAAAAATAATAATAAATAAAATAAAATTTAAAAAATCTTATCTATTAAAAAAAAAAGTGAAACATAAAATTACCATGTGACCCAGCAATTCCCCTCCTGGGTATATACTCAAAAGAATTGAAAACATGTGTTCAGGAACTCCCTGGAGGTCCAGTGGTTAGGACTCCTCGCTCTCACTGCCAAGAGTTCCCGTTCAGTCCCTGGTCTGGCAATTAAAATCTCACAAGCTGCGTGACGTGGCCAAAAAAAAAAAAGAAAAGGAAAACGTGTTCAAACAAAAACTTATATATGAATGTTCATAGAGCACTATTCACAATAACCAAAAGGTGGAAACAACCCAAATGTCCATCATCTGATGAATGGATAAACAAAATGTGGTATATATATATAATTCAGCCTTAAAGGAATAAAGTAATGATACATACTACAACATGGACGAATTTTAAAAACATTATGCTGAGTGAAAGAGGTCAGACACAAAAGGTCACATACTGTATGATTCCATTATATAAAATATTCAAAAGAGGCAAATTCATAGAGACAGAAAGCAGATTAGTGGTTACTAGAGGCAGGAGGAAGGGAGATGGGGAGTGATTGTTTAATAGGTACAGCTTTTTGGGTAATGAAAATGTTCTGTAATTAGATAGTGGTGATGGTTGATTGTGAAAAACTTAACATAAAATGTGCATGACTTGTACACCAAAAACTACAAAATATTGTTAAGAGAAATTAAAGACTTAAGTGAGTAGAAAGAAATACTGTCTTCTGGGTCAAAAGATTCCATTTAAGATGTCATTTGTTCTAAAAATGACCTATATATTCAATGCAAGATTTCTTAGCAGCAGAACAATTGACATTTGGGCCAGATAATTCTTTGTTGTAAGAGGCTGTCCTGTGTACTGTAGGATGTTTAGTAGCACCTCTGGCCTCTGTCTACTAGATTCCAGTAGCACCTCCTAGTTGAGACAACCAAAAATGTCTCCAGATATTGCCTAACATCCCCTTGGGCATAAAATCGCTTCAGTTAAGGCCCATCGGGGACTTCCCTGGTGGTACAGTGAATAGGACTCTGCGCTCCCAGTGTAGGGGGAGCAGGTTCGATCCCTGGTCAGAGAACTAGATCCCACATGCATGCTGTAACTAAGAGTTCGCATGCTACAACTAAGGAGCCGGCGTTTTGCAACTAAGGAGATTGTGAGCTGCAACTAAGGAGCCTGCCTGCTGCAACTAAGACCCAGCACAACCAAATAAATAAATAAATAATAACTAAAAAAAAGAAACTCAATGATTCAATACAATTCCAGTCAAAATCCCAATTGTAGAAATTAGCAAAGGTGATTCTAAAATCTTGATAAAAATGCAAAAGACCAGGCTTCCCTGGTGGCGCAGTGGTTGAGAGTTCGCCTGCCGATGCAGGGTACGCGGGTTCGTGCCCTGATCCGGGAAAATCCCACATGCTGCAGAGCGGCTGGGCCCGTGAGCCATGGCCGCTGAGCCTGCGCGTCCGGAGCCTGTGCTCCGGCAACGGGAGAGGCCACAACAGTGAGAGGCCCGCGTAACGCAAAAAAAAAAAAAAAAAAAAAAAATGCAAAAGACCTAGAAAAGCTAAAACAATTTTGAAAAAGAACACAGTTGGAAGACTTACAGTATCTATTATCAAGACTTTTTCTAAAGTCATGAAATCAAGACATTATGATATCAGTAGAATGATGATCAATGGTACAGAATAAAGAGTACAGAAATAGGCCCACAGAATCATGGCTAATTAATTTTTTACCAAGATTCCTAGGTAATTCAATGGCGAATGGATAAATTTTTTCAACAAATGGTGCTGAAATAATTGGATATCCACACGAAAAAAATTAACCCCAATTCTTACTTCATAGCATAAAAAATATCAATGTGAAACTGATCATAGACCTCAGCGTAAGAGCTAAAACTATAAAACTTTTGGAGGAAAAAGAACCAAGAGAGAGAATCTTAGTGACTTCGTATAAGGCAAATATTTCTTAAATAGAACCAAAAAGGCAGAACTATAAAAGAAAAAAAATAATAAATTGGATTGTATTAGATTTCTAAGGTGCCAAACAGGGTGGCTTAAAACAACAGAAATGTGTTTTCTCACACTTCCGGTGGCCAGAAGTCAAAAATGAAGGTGTGGCAAGGGCCACACTCCCTTTGAAGTCTCCAAAGGAGAATCCTTCCTTGCTTCTTCTAGCTTCTAGCTTCATATATATATACATTATATATGTAGTGGTATCTCACTGTGGTGGTTTTTTTTGTTTTTTTTTTGTTTGTTTGTTTTTTTGCGGTATGCGGGCCTCTCACTGTTGTGGCCTTTCCCGCTGCGGAGCACAGACTCGGGACGCGCAGGCTCAGCGGCCATGGCCCACGGGCCCAGCCGCTCCGCGACATGTGGGATCTTCCCGGACCGGGGCACGAACCCGTGTCCCCTGCATCAGCAGGCGGACTCTCAACCACTGTGCCACCAGGGAAGCCCACAAGGGGGGACATTTTTGGAGTGCTGGAAATATTTTATATCATGATGTGGCAGAGATTATATGACTATATACATGTATCAAAACTCATCTCACTATATACTTAAAATTGGGTATATCTTATAATATATAAATTATATCCCAATAAAGCAAGACCCATCATTCTGAAACTTCAGAGCCCTGGGGCTTCCATAGAGAAAAACAGGTAACATCTAAAGGCTTGAGAATCAGGACAGCATCTGACTTTTCAAGAGTCTTTCTGGAATCTGGAAGGCAATTGAGAAAGGCCATCAAAATTCTGAAGAATTTTATAGTCAGCTAAACTATTAACCAAGCTTGAGGGTAAAATACAGCTTTTTTCAGATGTAGAAAGGTTCAAATAAATTATCTCCCACTCATCATTTCTCAGGAAGTTATTAAAGAATGTGTTCCACCAAACTGAGGGATTAAACCAAGAAAGAGAAGGAATCAAAGAAGCAAGGGGTTGAACACAGAAGACAAATAAAAGAATACATAGGAAAGTAGTGATGAGAAGTTCTAGGAGGATAGATGAGTCTCGGGCATACAGAGAACCTGTCCAGACTGAAGCAGAAGAATGAAAAGCTCCAGAAGAATGACTTCAAGAAAAAATGTACCTGGCCTTCCCTGGTGGCGCAGTGGTTAAGAATCCACCTGCCAATGCAGGGAACACGGGTTTGAGTCCTGCTCAGGGAAGATCCCACATGCCGCGAAGCAACTAAGCCCGTGCGCCACAACTACTGAGCCTGTGCTCTAGAGCCCACGAGCCACAACTACTGAGCCCACGCGCCACATCTACTGAAGCCCAAGTGCTCTAAAGCCTGTGCTCCGCAGCAAGAGAAGACTGCGCACCGCAACGAAGAGTAGGCTCTGCTTGCCACAATTAGAGAAAGCCTGCACGCAGCAACGAAGACCCAACACAGCCAAAAATAATAAATAAAAAGAAATTTTAAAAAAAAGAAAAAGAAAAAATGTACCTGAAGAATTTGAGTACATTAGCAGACATTTTTCTGTAATGTCAGAGTTTGAGAATTAATCAATAATAGGTATCTGGAAAGCTAAGTAATAGAGAAAATGAAGCAATTACTACTTCCAGGGAAAACAATAAGTTGCCCAACTTAAATAACTGTACACTAAGTAACTCAGTAAAAATACTTACACAGCCATAATGTAGACATTACATATTAATTTAATTAAAAATAGCAATATAGGGTAGGATTTTTAGCACCTTCACTAAAATAGTTCCAGTTTTCATCTTGAGGATTGCTTTCCAAGTGACTGTTGACTGTCACTTCTCACTAGTGTCAAAATGTTTGTCCCTCCAAGATTCTACTCCCCACTCTAGTTTTCTTTTTTCTGCTGTGAGGCTGGAAATCAGATGATCAAGCTTATTTTATTGTGTTAAGTTGGACTATATAAAGTATAACTTGCATAAGGTTTACTACATGGTTATGGGGACATTCATATTGGCTTACTTGGAGCCTTTTTTTGTCTTTGTGACTGTGGATAAATTCCTAACCTCTCTGTGGGGGAAATAACAGGACCTATTTCAAGGGTTGTTGTAAGGATTAAAAGTGGTCAAGATTAATTTAAGGTAGATTTAATATAATTCATTTATTTTTTTTCATTAATCAATTTTTAAAGTTAGTAAAACAAAGTAATAAATCAATATGCTATTCTTCATTACCTAATTTGTAATAATGCAATGTCATGAATAGCCAAATCATAAGCTATTTGTAAAGCAGGGAATATGATACCAGTCCTGATATTTCTTTGGTCAAATGTATCTACATGTCTGTTTCAAACTCTGAGGTTTGGCTTCTGATATATTTATATATCAGATATATATTATATATCTGATATATCCCAGATATTATATATCTGATATATTGGGATATATATATATATAATATATATTATTTATATATATATAAATAAGTCTCAAATATAAAAATGAGAAATAGTGCCATTATTTCATTAGACATTATGATAAAACTTTTCCCATGATTTAATGAAATGGAAAGATATAGACTGTAAAAATTAACTGATCTGGCATGTAACATACAATTGTATTTTTGTTAATGAGAAATAGGCAATAATAAATAAGATGAAATAAAGATGAGAATTGATTAAAATTAGAATAAATATTTTATTATATGATTTCATAAAAATAGTTTTTAACTATCTTACTGAATAACACATCAAATTTGAAATTTAATCATGTAAAAACTTGGTTTGTTTAGCTAGTGTGTCATGAAAAATTTGGTGACCCTGGAAAATATTATAGTTACACCTAAAATGATCAACTACTTTGGTGATTCCAACATATTTCTTTCCTGCTAATGACCTGACTTTGTGATGTGTATTGAGAATAGGTAAAAATAATTATATTTAAGTATTTGAGAAACTATTGATTAGTATTTTTGAAAAGATGCTCTCTGTGCTTCTTTTCCTTAAAGTAAATGCTTTCTTTGATAATTCTTAGGGGACAGAAGAAGGCTTAATTACACCACCCCACTATACCACATATTATTCAGACCATAACAGCATGAGCCAAAATACTCCATTTCTAAAGCCAATTTTCACGCTTCACAGAAGTATGTAAAAGATAAGGAAAGACTGGTTCCTTGTTAATCGTTGAAGGAGACTTCCTCTTTGTTCGATGTCCTAGACGATATTATTCACCTGGTGATGCCAAAAAAGTCAGATTTGGGAGGAATAATGGGTATACCTTTCTTTTTGAAAAGTTGGAGAAGAGTTATCGTGAACACAGGTACTTTCCTAAGCAGGTTAGTTTTAGGAAAGAGGACACATAGAAGTTGAGGATGGGAATGTTGATTTCCTCAAAGCTATACATAATTAAGCACGTCTCGGAAAGCATTTTGCACTCCCAGTGGTATGAGAACCCTCAGTTTGAAGGCGGTTAGGGTAAACTGAAAAATGGTTCAACGTGCCTTAAGAAAACATTGCCATCTAGTGGCAACTATTTCAAGTCGTAGACACAAGGACCTAAAGGTTCCCTTGACCCTTTGAAGGACACCTCTGATTCAGCCCCAAGTTGCAAAATAACTTTCATGTATATTGTGTGTTACACCGTACATCGTGCTTTCTACATATATTGTTATTTAACATTCCAAGTAAGCCCTTGAGGTGGTGATGCTATTTCCTTCTACAGATGAGGCAACTGAGGATCAGAGAGGGTAATTTATCCAAGGTCATACTGCTGTTTATTCATTCAAGATCCATTTATCAAGCACCATTACATGATGAGCATTACTCCTGGCTTGGAGTAGGGGCATGGATTATGAGTGAACTCAGAGATGACCAAGACATGATGTCCTTAAGTCATTCCCCATCTAGTGGTAACATGGAATTATGAAAGCTGGGGTCAGGGCGTGCATCGAGGACTGATGTTTGTCAGTGTTCTTGCCACTACATCATGATACGATAAATGCGTTCCGAGGGGTCCTGGAGTCCTTACAGTACAGGATGAAGTCCGTCACACGGAAAGGTGGTTTCCAAGCAAAATGACTCACTGAATTAAAATGTCAGCTGAACAGAGTGCCTGCCCTTCCCCCCCGCTTCTAATCTGCTGCTTGTAATCTGCTATGGGCTTGGAAACCCGATGAGGAAATTTATTTAAAGGGTATTTAACATGAAAGTAAATGACCTGAGAGAAAATCCCAGAAGCTCCCTGAAGGGTGTTGTGTGTGAGCTTTAGAGTATAGCCTTTATTACATCTGTTTTGGCCACTCCTGGGACTTTCTTAAGATGTCCTCTCTGAGTCGAAGCCAGGCAGCAGAATTAGCCGGTGAGTTCTGAGTGGGCAGAGTTATGGTCAAATAGATAATTGTGCTGTAATGAGCACAGTGAGTTAGGAGAAACCCACATCCCTTATCAAGGCATGCCTGCCTCCCCAGCCTTGTGTTTAGGATCTCTCCCCTAGCTTAGCACACTGAAGAAATGGACATTAGTTCTGTTTTTTGAACATTCCAAGTTCTTGCCTAACTCAGGCCTT
Organism: Tursiops truncatus; assembly: GCF_011762595.2. Lineage (NCBI taxonomy): Eukaryota > Metazoa > Chordata > Mammalia > Artiodactyla > Delphinidae > Tursiops > Tursiops truncatus. The sequence continues at coordinate 37,516,215 of NC_047047.1, read as the reverse complement.
TGTAACATTTCTCTCTCTCCCTCACTCTTCACAAGGCTGGCTCCTCATCTTTTAGGATTCAGCTTAAATGTCACCTTCTCAGAAAACTCTTCCCTAACCATTCTACCTAATACCTAATATGATAACTAATATCCACCTTATCTATGCTCTCTACCAGCACCCACTTGTGTTCTAAAAATGTCCTGTAGACATTTTTCTACATGAATTGAAGCTGTAGCACTTACCACCTTCTAATATAAACATATTTGCTCTGTTATCTTTATTGTCTATCTCTTCCCATTAGAATGTAAGCTTTTCGAGGACGAGTGTTTCATCTAGTTGGCTCTTCTCTGTATGCCCACCACCTAGAACAGGACTTGGCAGATGGTAGGCGCTCAGTAAATATCTGTGAATGAATGGAATGAAAACTCTTTTCCCCTTTGTCTCATGTAGCTATTCTCAATAAACACAGCCAGACTGGCCTGGTTTTCTTAAATAGATTCTGACAGTTTTACTTGGCAGCTCATGAAGCAGGACTGCTATGGGCCTTTGTTCCAGGAAATGGACTTCAAGTTACCTTCCCAGGGCCCACGCTTCTCTGGGACATTAGTTCTCTGGGAAATCAGCATTAGGCAGGTGTGTTAAATAGTGTTTCCTAGGTCTGTACTGCCACATCATTCGTTAACTCTCTTGGGCAGGACACTGGATAATGAGGGCAGGGTCTTGTTCAAATATCAGGTTAGCTCTCCCCCATTCCTCACCACAAGCTGCACCCCCATGATCAGCTGGTTCTCCGGCCAATGTGCAGCAGATCTCACCACGGTAGGGTGGGCCTGGAGAGAGTGGAGGTTCTAGCCCTGTCCCATTCCTGGACTGCCAAGTTCCTCCCCTGCTGGTATTAAGTCAAGCATGGGGATGTCTTGTGAAAAGAACAGTATATATAGTGAAGGGCTGAAAAATACACTGCTGAGTCACCGACTTCCATTGAGAGCCTGGGAGTGAGGAAGGAGCAAGTCTCTCAGCCCAGTGATCTCAGGAGGCATTCATGAAGGTCTGATTTATGTACAGCACTACCCTGAAGGTAGCAGTGAAGAATCCCTATGCTGCCCTCTTACTTAAAGGGAACCAGGTTGGGGCTGAATACTTCCCTCAAGAAGGAAACACCAGCCAGCACCCTTGAGCAGCTAGTCTTCCTGACAGAGTTGCTTGCCTCCCTGATATCCACTGCCTCACTCTCTATTCATCCTTCTGGACTCACTCTCTTTCCAGCTTCTTCCCATACCCTCTCATCCTCCCTTACCACAGTCCACCTCATGCAGGTCTTTCTGTTCTTGAATGTTACAGGTATTTTGAGCCCCCAGACCTTTGCACGTGCTGTTCCATCTCTACTCCCATAAAAAAGACACTAAGCTAACATCATCTACTTATCTTTTGCATTTCAGCCCCTTACTACCTCCTGTCTTCTGTTTTCACGTATAGAGTGACCCAAATTACGTTTGCCATTGTGATCAAAGATGTATCTGTTTCTAGTGGCTTCTCTGGTGGCACAGTGGTTAAGAATCCACCTGCCAATGCAAGGGACACTGGATCGATCCCTGGCCTGGGAAGAGCCCACATGCCACAGAGCGACTAAGCCTGTGAGCCACAACTACTGAGCTTGCACTCTAGAGCCTGTGAGTCACAACTACTGGGGCCCACGTGCCTAGAGCCCGTGCTCCACAGCAAGAGAAGCCACCTCAATGAGAAGCCCACGCACCGCAACGAGGAGTAGCCCCTGTTTACTGCAACTAGAGAAAGCCCGCGCGCAGCAGTGAAGACCCAGCACAGCCAAAAAAATAATAACAACAACAACAAAGATGTATCTGTTTCTAAATGTAGAGATTAACGTAGAGAGAATTGATACCTTGTGATTGAATCTTCTGACTTCCTATCCAAGAACACTACTGGCCTTTCCTTCTGTTCAAATCTTTTGTGTTCCTGAGGAACATTTTTTTTTTTTTTTGGTACGCGGGCCTCTCACTGTTGTGGCCTCTCCTGTTGCGGAGCACAGGCTCCGGACGCGCAGGCTCAGCGGCCATGGCTCACGGGCCCAGCCGCTCCACGGCATGTGGGATCTTCCTGGACCGGGGCACGAACCCGTGTCCCCTGCATCGGCATGTGGACTCTCAACCACTGCGCCGCCAGGGAAGCTCCTGAGGAACATTTTAACGTTTTCATCATATAGGTCTTGTGCATGTCTTGGTAAGTTTATTCCTGGGAATTTTTCTGTTTTTGTTGCCACTATAAACAGTGTTTTTTCCACTATACCTAACTGATTGCTATTCGTTTACATAAAAGCTATTAGTTTGTATACATTAATTGCAATCTTGTTTTGTTTATCATGGATTTTCCATTTGGGGCTCTTGGGGTTTCCAGATATATAATCATATCTATCAATAGTGATACTTTATAATTCCTCCTTTCCAGTTTTGACACCACTAATTCCCTCTTCTTGGCCAAATGCATTGACTAACACATCTAGAACAATATTAGATAACTGTGGTGACAGTGGACATCTTGTCTTGCTCCTGTATCTAGTGAGAATGCTTCCATTGTTTCCCCACTGAGCATGAAGCTGGCTTTTTGTTGTCCATAAATCTCTGGAATCTGTCTACTTCCCTCTATTTCCACTGTCATCTTAGTCCAAGACACTGTGATTTTTCACCTGTAATAACCCCCAATTTTCATTTTCATTCTTGCCCTGACCAGTTCACTCTCCACACAACAGCTAGAGTTGAAACATAAAAATCTGATTGTGTTGTATCTCTCTTAAAACTCTCCAGTGGCTTCCCATCCCTTTTAGAAGAAAGCCTAAAATCCTGAATGTGACCCACAGGGCCCTGTGTGATTTGACCTCCGCTCATGCGTTTCCAGCTTCATCATGTACCTTCTCTTCCTTACCACCCTCCTGCTCACAGAGACCTTTCAGTTCCTTGAATGTGATAAGTATCTTCTCCCTTCAGACTTTGCACATGCTGCTCTGTCTCTACCCCTTTGCTAGGCTACTATCATACTACTTACTCTTTGAATTTGCACTTTTCACTGACTTTCTCAGGAAAGCCTTCCCTAACACGTTAGACCAGGTGTTATATATCCTCATCGCACCCTCTCCTTTTCTTTCACAATCCTTTTCACCATAGCACACTTACATATAACTATTAATAGAATTTTATTGTCAGTCTCTCCTGCTGGATTGAGAATTATGCTAGTGCCTAATACATTGCCAGTTCTCAATAACTACTTGTTAGATAAATAAATGAATATAAATTATTCAAAATGTATTAAAGATATAACGATTGCCTCTCTTTGTTCTTATATAAGAAATATCTCAGGTTCTGAGACTGCACAATCAGTGATTGGTGTATTTGCAGGAGAATATGGGATAATATAACAGCAAACAGATTAGAAAGTGGGGACATGTTGTTATACTAGATAATAAAGAAATTATCAAAGACTATTGAGGTCATGTCAAAAGGGCTCCAGAGCCAACTTGAAGATGCTCCCAATGGCCAAAGATGGAACAATTTGTGTAAGAAAAATAACTACAATAGATTAAAACACATCAGATATGTTTACCTCTTCTGATACTAAGAAAATAAAAATAAAAACTCACAGTTAGGGCTTCCCTGGTGGTGCAGTGGTTGAGAGTCCGCCTGCCGATGCAGGGGACGCGGGTTCGTGCCCCGGTCCAGAAAGATCCCACATGCTGCGGAGCGGCTGGGCCCGTGAGCCATGGCCGCTGAGCCTGCGCGTCCGGAGCCTGTGCTCCGCAACGGGAAAGGCCGCAACAATGAGAGGCCCGCGTACCGCTAAAAAAAAACAAAACAAAACAAAACAAAACTCACAGTTAATCTCCTAGAGGATGGTAAGGAATCAGCTCATTCTTTTGAAAATTGTTAATAAAGAGAAAAAAATCAAGCATTTATTCTGACTTTCCTGTGTTATGCTTACCTATGGATAACTGAATAGTTAATGAGAGGTAGTGTCTTTTTTTAATGGATATATTCCAGCTAGTAAATGAAGAAAATGATAGAATTAGAATATCACGGGTTTATTGCCTAAAATGAATTAATGGTTCTAGGCAATTATTAGCAATGACTGATCACATCATTATCCGATACTTCAACCAAATAGAAGGATACAATGCAATGTATAAACATGTCTTACAAGCCTCTGGGTCCAACTACCCATATACAGGAAATAAAGGGGAAAGAGGAACATGTTAAATTATACCATGGGTATGCAATGAGCAAAGTCCAGGCTCTGGAAGACTTCACAGGATAGAAGACTTGATTTCCTCTACATAAAGTTGTGAGACAGAGAAAGAGAGATGGAAGAGCACTTACAGATTTAAAGACGTAAAAGGATACATCAACCATTGCACTGCATGGACCTTGTTTGGATGACTGGCTACTTGAAGAGCTTAAGGAATTATTAGGGTTTTTTAGGCATTATAATGATATTGTGGTTAATATAATTTTTTAAAAGCATCCCTATCTTTTAGAGATACATAGGAAAATATTTACAGATGAAATGATATGGTATCTGGAGTTCGCTTCAAGTTAATGCTGATGGAGAGAGGGAGTAGGGATATAAATGAAACAAGATATGCTCTGATTTGATCATTATTAAGACTGCTTGGTGGGTACTTGGGAATTCATTACATGAATCTGCTACTTTTGTATATGTTCAAAATTTTCAATAATATAAGAGGTAAAAAAATTAATAAAGAAAGGGACAGGGCTTCCCTGGTGGCACGGTGGTTGGGAGTCCGCCTGCCGATGCAGGGGACGCGGGTTTGTGCCCAGGTCCGGGAGGATCCCACATGCCGCGGAGCGGCTGGGCCCGTGAGCCATGGCCGCTGAGCCTGCACGTCCGGAGCCTGTGCTCCGCAGTGGGAGAGGCCGCAGCGGTGAGAGGCCCGCGTACCGCAAAAAAAAAAAAAAAAAAAAAAGAAAGGGACAACATTACATCTGGGCTAATGCCTAGATTCTAGGAGGCATTTTAAAAAGAACACAACTCTGATTGTTGAATGTCTAAATTTTGACAGTTTGAGGCTTGAAAGAGCAGTCGTGTCTCACTGGCTGTGGGGAGCCAGGAGCAGAGCTCACTTCTTCGAAGCCCAGGGCCTTCTGTCCTGCTTACACCCAGATGATCCAGCTGGCAGGAACAGCATGAAATGACAACTAATATTTATTCCATTTGGGGATTGTCTTGTACTACTTGGATTTCCAAGAAGAAACTTGGATATGGGGCAATCCTTTTTCACTCAAGCCTTTAAAAATTTTGCTCCCTTTCCAGCACTGTCACAATAATGAGCAGCAAAATTCACGAGAGTAAATTAGATTTTTCTGAATGGAGGAAAAGAACACAACTATTCAGTGTAGATCAGTGCTGTTCAATAGAACTTCCTACGATGATGAAAATGCTTTGTATCTCCACTGTTTAATGTGGTAGCCAGAAGCCAGAGATGACTACTGAGCACTTGAAATATGGCTAGTGTGACTGAGGAAACAAACTTTAAATTTCATTGAATTTTAATTTGTTTAAATTATCCTCCAGTGACTAGCAGCTACTGTATTGGAGGGCACAGTTTGACTCTATGTAATGTCTATAGTAATTGCTTCCTTAATGCTTTCTACTATTAACTCAATCACAAAAAATGCTTTATCTTTTCTAGCTAAACAGGTCAGTCAACATTAATTTTAATAGATATTCTTTTCCTATTCCTATCTCCATTCCTGTATTTAAAAACAATAATAAATGGAGAGATATACCATGTTCTTGGATTGGAAGAATCAACATTGTGAAAATGACTCTACTACCCAAAGCAATCTACAGACTCAATGCAATCCCTATCAAACTACCAGCAGCATTTTTCACAGAAGTAGAACAAAAAATTTCACAATTTGTATGGAAACACAAAAGACCCCGAATAGCCAAAGCAATCTTGAGAACGAAAAACGGAGCTGGAGGAATCAGGCTCCCTGACTTCAGACTATACTACAAGGCTACAGTAATCAAGACAGTATGGTACTGGCACAAAAACAGAAAGATAGATCAATGGAACAGGATAGAAAGCCCAGAAATAAACCCACGCACATATGGTCACCTTATCTTTGATAAAGGACGCAGGAATGTACAGTGGAGAAAGGACAGCCTCTTCAATAAGTGGTGCTGGGAAAACTGGACAGGTATATGTAAAAGTATGAGATTAGATCACTCCCTAACACCATACACAAAAATAAGCTCAAAATGGATTAAAGACCTAAATGTAAGGCCAGAAACTATCAAACTCTTAGAGGAAAACATAGGCAGAACACTCTATGACATAAATCACAGCAAGATCCTTTCTGACCCACCTCCTAGAGAAATGGAAATAAAAACAAAAATAAACAAATGGGACCTAATGAAACTTCAAAGCTTTTGCACAGCAAAGGAAACCATAAACAAGACCAAAAGACAACCGTCAGAATGGGAGAAAATATTTGCAAATGAAGCAACTGACAAAGGATTAATTTCCAAAATTTACAAGCAGCTCATGCAGCTCAATAACAAAAAAACAAACAACCCAATCCAAAAATGGGCAGAAGACCTAAATAGACATTTCTCCAAAGAAGATATACAGACTGCCAACAAACACATGAAAGAATGCTCAACATCATTAATCATTAGGGAAATGAAAATCAAAACTACAATGAGATATCATCTCACACCAGTCAGAATGGCCATCATCAAAAAATCTAGAAACAATAAATGCTGGAGAGGGTGTGGAGAAAAGGGAACACTCCTGCACTGCTGGTGGGAATGTGAATTGGTACAGCCAGTATGGAGAACAGTATGGAGGTTCCTTAAAAAACTACAAATAGAACTACCATATGACCCAGCAATCCCACTACTGGGCATATACCCTGAGAAAACCATAATACAAAAAGAGTCATGTACCAAAATGTTCGTTGCAGCTCTATTTACAATAGCCTGGAGATGGAAACAACCTAAGTGCCCATCATCGGATGAATGGATAAAGAAGATGTGGCACATATATACAATGGAATATTACTCAGCCATAAAAAGAAATGAAATTGAGCTATTTGTAATGAGGTGGATAGACCTAGAGTCTGGCATACAGAGTGAAGTAAGTCAGAAAGAGAAAGACAAATACCGTATGCTAACACATATATATGGAATTTAAGAAAAAAAATGTCATGAAGAACCTAGGGGTAAGACAGGAATAAAGACACAGACCTACTGGAGAACGGACTTGAAGATATGGGGAGGGGGAAGGGTGAGCTGTGACAAAGCGAGAGAGACGCATAGACATATATTCACTACAAAACGTAAGGTAGATAGCTAGTGGGAAGCAGCCGCATAGCACAGGGATATCAGCTCGGTGCTTTGTGACCGCCTGGAGGGGTGGGATAGGGAGGGTGGGAGGGAGGAAGATGCAAGAGGGAAGAGATATGGGAACATATGTATACATATAACTGATTCACGTTATAAAGCAGAAACTAACACACCATTGTAAAGCAATTATACCCCAATAAAGATGTTAAAAAAAAAAACAATAATAACAAAAACTGTGAGGATTTTGATTTACCACCTTTTCCACATATCCTCCAGGAGACAAATAGATGTACACAATATCGCTAAAAGGGATTATCTAATCCACACCTTCTATGTTACATAATTTATTCATTTTACAAATATTTAATGAGCACCTACCCTGTGCCAGGCACTGTACCTATTGGTGCTGTGAATATGTTGATTGTAATGGATGCTGTAGTGTGCTGCCATCCTTCAGGACCAAGGCACTCATTCTCCCAGGAGCTGGGGGTGTTGGCTGCCAACAGCTCTTAGCTGAATCCATCTCCAGGAATTACCTGAGACTCAAGCAACTGCCTTGCCCAAGTTTACTGTCCATCCGTAGGGATAGCACACATCCAGTCTATACGGACGTATGAAGTAGACCCACTCACTGGAAGCTGTGACTACTCTGAAAGGCCATCCTAAGCCCAGAGTTTCCTGTGGGACCAACTGAGGCCTTTTGGCAACCATATCATAGTTCAACTTCTTCAACTTCTTCCTCTGCCTAACCCAAGCCCCCACAGTTTTTCCCAAGTGCAAATCTCCATTTCAGATAGACTTGGTTTCTGCCCTCATGGAGTTGACAGTATTCTGGCAGGGATGAAGAAACTGATATCAGAGAGATTTAAGGACTAGCTTAAGGACACACAGCTGATTCATGGTAGAGCTAGAAGAATCCATTTTCCTGGCATTCAATGTAGTGCTCTTTTTACTGTACTATGTGGCATTATAATAAAGCATGTTGCATTAGGAAATCACAACATTATTGGGAGTGGTACTAAGAGAATAAGACATCTTTCTAAAATGTTATATTGAACAATGGGCCAATTAATTTTCACTCGGAGCAGCACCTCTCTCCTTTCAGGGAAATGCTTTCCTCTCCCTCCAGATACAGTATCCTAATGGAAGTTACCAGCTTCTTAAGTGATCCATATTCCTTGACCGCATGGCTGGTTGAGAGGTTGGTACTAATCATGGTAGCTTAGCCATTGTTGGTCCATGGATGGGCACATGACTGAAGCCAGTCCAATCCCAACTGTTCCCCAGAATTGTTCTTAAACTGGAGCTGAGCAAGCACTTTCATCCTAGTTGGAATATATTAAGAATGTGTGTAGCGGGATCTAAACTCATCTTAGGGAGATGAAGATCTCCTTATTTTGGGAAGAGGTTTGAGAGAAAAGAGGCTTTGCTGCAGAGGGAAGAGAGGAGAGAGGCAGGCAAAATCCTGACGGCAATTTTCGTCCCTCTTTCAAGAGTGGCAAGGCCAGTGCCAGCCCTGCTCTACCCATGACTTGGTTATTTGAGCCAATGATTTTTTTCCTTTTTGCTTAAGTCAGCTCATGATGGGTTTCTATCCTGTTTTCCTACCACCTTAGCAAATTGATTCCTCTTTTCCATTTAATCTTGTCATTTGTGTTTTGCATACCCATTTTTATATAGCTTGTATTCTTTAATGTACAACTTTGTATTCTGCCTTTTACTTGCTGTTACTTCATATTTCTCTACAGTTGACATAATGGCCACAAGTTAATAATTCTAAGTTAATATACCACAGTCTAGCAGTTTCCCAACTGTAGAATATTTAGATTGTTTGCTTTTATCCCCTTGTTACTGTATTTAACATTACAATGACCAACTTGGTGTATGTAGCTTTATTCTTCTATTGAATTAATTATTTTCTTAAAAAATAAATTTATTCATTTTATTTATTTATTTTTGTCTGAGTTGGGTCTTTGTTGCTGTGCGCAGGCTTTCTCTAGTTGCGGTGAGTGGGGGCTACCCTTCGTTGCGGTGCACGGACTTCTCATTGCAGTTGCTTCTCTTATTGTGGAGCATGGGCTCTAGGCGTGTGGGCTTCAGTAGTTGCAGCATGTGGGCTCAGTAGTTGTGGCTCACGGGCTCTAGAGTGTAGGCTCAGTAGTTGTGGCACACGGGCTTAGTTGCTCCGTGGCATGTGGGATCTTCCCGGACCAGGGATTGAACCCGTGTACCCTGTGTTGGCAGGCGGGTTCTCAACCACTGCGCCACCAGGGAAGCCCTGAATTAATTCTTAAGTTAAATTCCCAGGAGGGGGATTGCTGAATCAAAGATGACGAACACTGTCATGGTTTATGTCACAAAAATAAGTATTTTTACATTTCAGAAAAAGTTTAGTTAGTTGTCAAGTTTAAAGGAAATGTCAGTCTTTAATGGTGAGAGCCTTGAGTCACTTCCTTCTGACTAAATTTCCATCACTTGGCTCTGCTTTCAGGGCCCATTGCTGCTTGTTGCTCATCTAGAACTCCTAGGGAGGGAGGAAGAGCCTGAGGCCACAGCAGCTGGCTGTGCTGGGTTTTTGCTCTGCCCAGGAATGGAGCTCTGAGGTGTGGTTTAGGGTTCTCATGAAGGAAAGGGAGGGCAATGGAAGGGACTGGAAGCATGTCAGGAGGGGCTTTCAACATACCAAGTTCTCCCTACCCACAGCCAGATTCAGAATCTCATCAAGGCGAACAACCCTCCACAAGAGATTCTGGCACCAAGTTCCTAATAAATCCTCTCATTTTATTTTATTTTTGTTTTGTTTTGTTTTGCGGTACGCGGGCCTCTCCCCACTGCGGCCTCTCCCGCTGCGGAGCACAGGCTCCGGACGCGCAGGCTGAGCGGCCATGGCTCACGGGCCCAGCCGCTCCGTGGCATGCGGGATCCTCCCAGACCGGGGCACGAACCCGTGTCCCCTGCATCGGCAGGCGGACTCTCAACCACTGCACCACCAGCGAAGCCCCTAAATCCTCTTATTTTTATCTTCCCATAGCACTTTGGGTTTTTCCTTCATTGAGCTTATTATTATTGCAAATTATTAATTATGTAATTCATTGTTCCATTCCTGGTAATGTAACTTAAGTATTAATTCTTAAGAGGGCATTAACCTAAGAATTAATTCAACAGAAGGAGAAAGCTACATTCACTGAATTGTCTTTAAGTTCCGTGAGAGCAGAGATGTGTGTCCTTTTCATTCACCCCTGTATCCTAAGCCCCCCAAACGGTGCCTGAACATAGTAGACACTGAAAAAAAAATTTGCTGAATGAATAAATAATCAAATTAGCATAATAAAAGAAACCAAGTGAACTATGTTTCTTAAATTTACTTGATCATGGAACCATTTTTTCAAATCCAAGTTAACATTCTAAGGGACTCACTTGGGAAATGCCAGTTCCATGTATTAGGGAGAAGTATCAAGAGAAGGTGAACATAAGTAGTCCTGTGTGTTCCACAGGAATTTTGTGTCCCTCTGAACTCTCCTGTTGAGGTGCTGCACGCACTTGGAGTACAACAGAGACAAACCCTAGTGATTTGACTGACTTGAAGGGAATTTTGTTGAAGCAAGTTGAGTGCCACAGCACTTTGATAATCAGGTGGAAATTTAATAGTTCTAGTTAATGTTGTTTTGAAAATTCGTAGCTTGTGGATCATTGAACAGTTTTACAGGCCAGTCCCATCACATTGTTTTAGAAGACATCTCCAACATGCTTCTTTGTAAGCATTTTCCCAGTACTGACATATACAGTATTGAAGTTAAATGAGTCTTCTGCATATTTTAAAAGATTAACAAATCCAAATAAAAAGATTAATTAATTCACAGAGTCTTTCTCTGACTATAAAAGTGAGAAATTATTCTGGTGTTGAGTCACTGAGTATAAAGAGCTCTAGATTAGGAACCTAGATTAGTTGAGACACATGGTTCTAATTCCAGCTCTGCTCCCAAAGAACCTGCTTGATCTTTCTGAGCTGAGCCTCAGGGACCCCCTCCTATAAAGTAGGAGATTGAATTTAAAAGATTGTAATATACCTTCCTGCTCAGATAGCCCATGCTGCTTATCTGAAAGCACATTTAGTCTCTAGAAATGGCATAAGTAGCTGTGAACAGGAAGAACTGGTTGATAGTCATTGCCGTGGCTACTACAGCCTCCAGGACCATTACAGGGAAGTAGATGCTAACATGCAAAGTTCAAACTTCAGGACTTAAACCACAATTGTTCTTTGGCTGAGTGATTCAAATGGTTCTCACAGGACAGGTTGAGTAAGGTCCACTTACAGTTAATGCTGGCTGAGAAGAAAAGTGAAGTGTGATGAAAGATACACTGAAATTAACCTGAAGCAGATCCTTTGCTATTTGCAGGTCTCTAGTAGGACCACTTCACTTACCAGCTTTGTTCTGTGACCTTGTAAGTGTCTCTTGAGCTTCCAGCACTGGATTTTCCCCTCAGATACATTTCCCCTGTACTGCTTATCTTGTAAAATTAACTACTGTGTTACAGATGCATGAGCCAAAGCTAATTTTATAAGAAACTTGAGTGAGAGGAAATCAATCTTTCAAGGTCCCTGAAGTCCTGAGATCATAAAGAACGGGCTAAAGAAGTAGTTTTAGGCATTTTGCTTTTGATTTCCTTCTTAGTTTCAGTTTTCTTTTTCTGAAACTCTGTCCCCAGAACTTCCATGGCATATATAGATGCTCATAAACAAAACAATGACTAATACTATGCTGTTAGAAAGGTCACAGCCCTTGCAGCCAGCAGCCGCTGCCAGCCTGGCTTGTTAGTGGAAATTTACAAATGATAATGGGGCTGCCACTTTAGCTTTAAGAGCTACTCCCACTTGGGGACCTGAAACTGTGTAGTCACCAAAACAGCAAAAAGTGGTTAATTCTTTGATTTACTGCAAGGAGCCCTATTGATCAAGTTCATTTAAGGTTACTTATTTTACACGTTATCAGAATTTGGCAACCATACACACTTCAGCACTTACAAATGGTCAGATTTAATTATTGTTGAGTTACAAAATCATGTGCTATGCCCATCAGTGTAAAACCAATCTTAAAGCATGTGCAAGCTTAAAATTCTAAGAATTGTTTTCAGTATCTCTCCTGGTTATGAGATTTTGTGTGTGTGTTTTTGTTATGTAAAACTCAAGTCTAATGACTGTTTTGAAAAGATCTAGGCAAAGGGTCATGACAACAATTCAGCTATTTAGCACAACTCTCTGTAAACAAATCACCAGAGAAAGGCTTAAAGTGAGGTAATAATTCCGGCTCATTGTCAGTGAATAAACACCAGGCATCTATAGACATGTTTAATTAATTCCTGCACTCTCTTCAAATACAAATTAATACAAAATAGCATTTTGTGACTTGAAGGTAATTGTTCACAAATGTATAGTTTAAGAGTGGATTTAGGTATGGAACATGCAAGACTCTGAATAAATATTTTTAAATAAACATTTATTTCACAGAAAAGGCTGATGAAATGGAGAATAAATGATGGTAAGGGAGACACAAGTAACAACAATGCAAGCCAACCATGTCCTGCTAGAGGTATAAACAAACCCCCCTCTTAGCACCCCCTTTGGAGGGGCAATGTAAATCAGATGGGAGGACAAGCTTCACAAAGAAAGGCAAATGATTCTGAGTTCTTTTAGGAAGATGAGTACTCTTTTGATTAATAGAGGAAGGGGAAGCAGGGGAGGCATTCCAGTTAGAGGAACATCAGACGCAGGGACTTCCCTGGTGGCACAGTGGTTAAAGACTCCAGGCTCCCGGGCTTCCCTGGTGGCACAGTGGTTTAGAGTTCGCCTGCCGATGCAGGGGACATCGGTTCCTGCCCCGGTCCGGGAGGATCCCACATGTCGCGGAGCGGCTAGGCCCGTGAGCCATGGCCGCTGAGCCTGCGCGCCGCAACGGGAGAGGCCACGACAGTGAGAGGCCCGCGTACCGCAAAAAAAAAAAAAAAAAAAAAAAAAAAAAAGACTCCACGCTCCCAATGCAGGGAGCCTGGATTTGATCCCTGGTCAGGGAACTAGATCCCACATGCGTGCCACAACTAAGAGTTTGCATGCCACAACTAAGGAGCCGGACTGCCGCAACTAAGACCCGGCACAACCGAATAAATAAAATATGAAAAAATAAATAAATTTAAAAAAAAAAGAGGAACATCAGAGGCAGACAGGAGTGAAAAGCGCTACCTGGGGTAGTCCTGGGTGAATGGGAGTGGCAGAATGTGGGGCTGGAATTGGGCTAGGGACTCATTTTGAGCATTGTTGAAGGTTAACCTAGAAGTGTGAATCTGTCAAAGAAAGATAATTTTTTCCATTTTGTGTCTTCATTTTTTCAAATTGAAACATAAAAATATATACATTATAAACATTAAATATTGTGAAAAGTAGTGAAAAACACTGTGAAAAGTAGAGAGTATCTCATAATTCCACAACCCCAGAGAGAACCATCGTTAGGGCAAATGGGTATTATTAAAGTTTTAACACGTATTGCTAAATTGCCCTCCAAAAAGTCTGTATCTATTAATACTTGCACCAATAATGGATGAGGTTGCTTATTTTCCCACATATTTGCCAACATTGGGCATTTTCATTCTTTTTAATCTTTGCCAATCTCATAGGAGAAAAATAACATTTCATTCTTGAGCATCTTTTTTGTTTTGGCCATTTGATTTTTTTCGCCCCTAATTTTATTTTTTTAATTATTTTTTTAAATATTTATTTATTTTGGCTGCACCGGGTCTTAGTTGTGGCACGCAGGATCTTCATTGTGGCATGTTTTAATTGTGGCATGCAGGATCCTTAGTTGCGGCACATGGACTTCTTAGTTGCAGCATACGGACTCTTAGTTGTGGCATGCATATGGGATCTACTTCCCTGACCAGGCATCGAACCCGGGCCCCCTGCATTGGCAGCGTGGAGTCTTATTTACTGGACCACGAGGGAAGTCCCTCACCCCTAATTTTAAATGCTTCCTTTATCATAACTCACCAGTGCATCTCCTGCACCTAGCCATACGAGGCACCCAATAAATGTCATGGAATAAATAGGAATGATGTATTGCTGCTCTTTTGAAGAGAAAAATGGTATGATCATATCTGGGCTTTAAGACCATAGTTCTGGTGGCATTATGGAGAAAGGACTGAGAGCAGAAAGCTACTGAATTCAGAGTATAGTTAGAAAATCATTAAAACGTTCCAGGCAAGAAAATGATGAACGCCTTACCTAGGGTAGTGCCAATGGGGATGAAAAATGGGAATGGATACATGGAGCATTACAGGAGTGGAATTAAAGTAACTTGGTATCCATTTAAGCAGGCAAGAAGATGGAAGACAAGGAGGTAATAAAGAAGCCTGGGGTTTCTAGCTTGGGTTCTTGAGTGGATTTTCATACAGTTAATGGGAATATGGTACCCATGATGAGGAACAACTTTTTTGAAGAGAGTTGTGAATGAGTTCATTTTACATACTAAGTGGGACCTGCTTCCTTCTATTCTATTTATGACTCTGTTCTCATTCTCATAATTGCTTCAATTATGATAGTGTTCTATCAGTTTCTTCTATTTCAAACTTTTTTTTTTTTTTTTTTTCTTTTTGCAGTACGCGGGCCTCTCACTGTTGTGGCTTCTCCTGTTGCAGAGCACAGGCTCCGGACGCGCAGGCTCAGCGGCCATGGCTCACGGGCCCAGCCGTTCTGCGGCATGTGGGATCTTCCCGGATGGGGGTACGAACCCGTGTCCCCTGCATTGGCAGGCAGACTCTCAACCACTGCGCCACCAGGGAAGCCCTATTTTGAACTTTTGATTTCCACTTTTCCACTGGAGTTCTCTGCCTAAAAGCATGTTCAAGTTGCCCCTTTCCTCAACGACACCATTATTATAGTCTCTCCTTTATTACCCACACTGACCCAAACTTTTTTTTTTTGGCCACACTGCCCAGCATGTGGGATCCTAGTTCCACAACCTGGGACTGAACCTGTGCCCCATGCAGTGCAAGTGCGGAGTCCAACTGGACTGCCAGGGAAGTCCCACTGACCTTTTTTTTCAACCACCACTTATGCATACATTAATTCATTCACTTATTTAACTAATATATATGGAAAACTTTCAATATGCCAGGACGCTTCTACATGATGGGGAACATCAGTAAATAAAAAACAAAAACCCCTGCTTCCTTGGAGGTCACATGCTTACTCTACTTACCCATTATTTCCTTTTCATCTGCTTCCACCATTGTCCTGGAATTGTTCTTCTGAAAGTTGACACTGATTTCAAGACGGTGAAATCCAAGTGCCATTTCTTGGTCTCTTTGACCTCTCTGCAGCACTTGACA
This sequence comes from Tursiops truncatus, assembly GCF_011762595.2. NCBI lineage: Eukaryota > Metazoa > Chordata > Mammalia > Artiodactyla > Delphinidae > Tursiops > Tursiops truncatus. Next base: position 37,500,477 of record NC_047047.1, on the reverse strand, counting down.
TTGTTGACAGATCTCTATTTCTTTAGCTTAACTCTTGTTATCTTCACTTCTTCTGCTTTTCTATTTCCTGGGATATTTCATTTATGTTTCCTTCTCTGCCTTTCTTCCATTCTTTTCTCCAGTCCTTCCTATTCATGTTTTAAGGACTCACTCTCAAATATGACATTCTAACTTGTACTGTACCAAGTTTACACATAAACTTGAGTGTATGTTTTATCTAGACCACTGTTTCCTAAATGTGTTCCATGGATCAGAAGTTCTTTGGGTTGTTAATAGATGTTATATAAGAAAGAGTTCTGTGGTCAAATACTTTCGGGAAAACACTGGGGTAAACGCTGGGCTTCTCCGTGGCAGTACTTCTTAGAGCAATTAACGTGCCAATGAGAATTATGCATCACCTACAGAATGAATGTGTCTCCCTCATGTCTTTGAACATAGAACTTAAAAAAAATTTTTTTTTAAATTAATTTTTATTTTTGGCTCTGTTGGGTATTTGTTGCTGTGCATGGGCTTTCTCTACTTGCGGCGAGCGGGGGCTACTCTTTGCTGTGGTGCGCGGGCTTCTCATTGCAGTGGCTTCTCTTGTTGCAGAGCATGGGCTCAGTAGTTGTGGCACATGGGCTTAGTTGCTCCGTGGCATGTGGGATCTTTCCAGACTAGGGCTCGAACCCATGTCCCCTGCATTGGCAGGTGGATTCTTAACCACTGCGCCACCAGAGAAGTCCCAGGACCTTATTTTTGAGTTGAAATTTGTAGGAGTTCTGTAGAACACACTTTAGGAAATATTATATTAGACAGTAGGCTCTTTGATGCCATGACCTTATCATATATATTTGTTCACGTATTCCCTAGAGAACTCTGAAGAATGCTTTGGTGTCAGTAGGTATTCAATACAATTCAATAGGCAGAGATTAAGTTGAGGGCATTCCAAGTGCAAAAGTGAAAGGGCAAGAAAGCATGGGTCATGTTTAGGAATACTTAGTTCAGCTAAGCCACAAATGATGAGAATTCTATGAACAATTGTATGCCAACAAATTAGATAAATTTGATGAATCAGATAAATTCCTACAAAGACACAAACTACTACTACTAACTCAAGAAGAAATAGACAATTTGAATAGATCTATAACAAGTGAATAGGTTGAATTAGTAATTAAAAAGAAACACTACCCACAAAGAAAAGCCCAGGCCCAGATGGCTTCACTACTGAATTCTACCAAACATAGATACAATAGGTACAATCAAGCATGATGTCGGAGGAATTCAGATTCTACCCTATCAGTAATGAACTGCTGAAGGTTAGGAGAGTTGGATAATCTAATATGGGCAGGGTTAAATTCCTCTTTCCAAACAGAGATGCTGCTGAACCACCTGTGTCATCCACACTCCTGAGCTGGTCCAGAACCAGGTTGGCTCTGAATCTACCATGCACAAGGTTCTATGACATTTACTGCTTGACTGAACATTGAATATTAAGGCTGTGAGGTAGTCCAGTAGTTCTGAGCTGGAATAAATATTCTAAACCAAGAATCACCAGCAACAGACAACCACCTGTCTAGAAATTAGTGAAAATAGGTTATGAAGTGGGCAGCTTACTGCTGTCTCAGGAAACTGGTGTCACTTTGGCCAAATCAGGCCAAACTTGCTTTCACAATCTTTAGTAAGGAATCAAAGCTACTCAGAAAAACATGACCAAAGTTCATGTCACACCATGGCCATAACCATCACCCCAAATTGTCTTACATATTATAAGACCCCAAAATGCACTTCTTCCCCATCCCTCTCTATTTTTAATTCCATAGAAATACTTATTAAAAACATGAACACAGAAAATCTTCTTATCTCACAAAATTATCTTACTTCTGTAAGATAACATCGTCTTACTTCTGTTAAAGATATTACCAGGCTGTTATCTTGTTGATTCCAGATCTTCAGCAGGGCAAGAACAAGACTCTGATACTCAGTCAGCAGTCATCTCCCTTTGAGCACATTCAGTGCCCGTTGGTATGACTTTTCCTTCATGTTATTTTCACTATATCTCTTTTTATTTTTTTTTTTGCGGTACGTGGGCCTCTCACTGTTGTGGCCTCTCCCGTTGCGGAGCACAGGCTCCGGACGCGCAGGCTCAGCGGCCATGGCTCACAGGCCTAGCCGCTTCGCGGCATGTGGGATCTTCTCAGACTGGGGCACGAACCCGTGTCCCCTGCATTGGCAGGCGGACTCCCAACCACTGCACCACCAGGGAAGCCCTTCACTATATCTTTCTGCTTGGCAATCCCTACGGAAAATCTAGTGTTCCATTTCCCCTATTATCTTAATTCATTCATTTACCAAATATTTATTGAGCATTTTCTGTGTTCCAAATGCTGACCTAGGTTCTAGGGATTCAGAAATGTACAAAGTCCCTGTCCTCATGGAGCTTGTGTTCTAGAGAAGGAGGTAGATGCTAAGCAAACAGATATGTAATGGTGGCGGTAAGTGCTATATAGAAAGGGTCAAGGGCTAGAGGATGACTAGGTTGGCAGGGTAGTTGGTAACCAGGTCCCTCAGAAGTCATCACATTTTATCAGAGACCTTAAAGCAAGAGGAAACTGTAGATATTTAGAGGAAGGGTATTCTGGACAGAGGGAACAATAAGTACAAAGGCTCTGAGATGAAAATGTGCTTGGTGTTTAAACAATAGCAAGGAAGCCAGTATGCAACACAGTGTACAGGGGAGCTTCTCGGGAAAAGACGTTAGAGAAAAGGTTGGGGGGAAGCAGGAGAGCAGATCGTGAAGGCCTTGTAGGCTACAATACCAGCACTAGGAACCCGTTGCAGGGTTGAGAGTAGGGGAGCTACATGACTGATTTAAATTTAAAAAGGAGCATTCAACCATATGATCCAACAATTCCACTCCAGGGTATATATCCGAAGAAAACAAAAACACTAATTTGAAAAGATACATGCCCTCCAATATTCATAGCAGCATTATTTACGATAGCCAAGATACGGAAGCAACCTAACTGTCCAGCAACAGATGAATGGATAAAGAAGATGTGGTGTGTGTGTGTGTGTACACACACACACACACACACACACACACACACACACACGCACACACAAAATGGAATTTTACTCGTCATAAAAATGAATGCAATTCTGCCATTTGCCACAATGTGGATGGACTTAGAGGGTATTCTGCTTAGTGAAATAAGTCATACAGAGAAAGACAATATTCTGTGTTGTCACTGATATGTGGAATCTAAAAAATAAAACAAATGTATATAACAAAAAATATATTTATATAAAGGAGCATTCAGCCTGCTGTTTGGAGAATAATCTGTGGGGAGCAAAACCGAAAATGAAAGTAGGGAGACCATTGGACAGTGCAGTAATTGGAAAGAGATGATGGTGGCTCACACAAGGAAGATGAGATGAGGAAGTGAAGACGGATTCATGATAGATTATGAAGGTACAAACAACAGGACCTGCTAATGACCTGGATGTGGGCTGTGAGTAAAAGCCAGGAAACAAGGATGAGTTTAAGTTTTTGGCCTAAAGCCACTTACTGAAATGGAGACTACCAATAATGGAACACATTTTGGTGGGGGAGGAGGCATGGGAATTGAGAATTCTTCACAGGACATGTTAGAGTTGAGATTCTTATTAGATATTCAAGTGGAGATGTTTGTGTAGGAGTTGGATATAAGAGCCTATATATAAATCAGAGGAATGGTCTGGGTTGAAGATCCAGTTTTGAAGTCAACAGCATTTCAGAGGTATAGAAAACCACAAGGTAGGATGAGGTTACCTAGAGAAGGAGTGTGGCTATGGAAGAGACAAGAAGGGAGCTGAGAGCTGAACCCTGGGACACTCCAACAGTTAGAGTCTGGAGCTGGAGGAGAATCAAATGAGGGTGGTCCTGGAACCCAAATAAAGAAAGTAGCTCTTCAAGGAGAGAATGATTAACAACAGTGTATTTAACACTGTTGCTATGTACATTAATTTGATATGATGCCATATATTAAAGTCGCTGGATTTTAATATAAAAAATTCTAGATTTATAAGAATTAAGCATGATCAAAAGCAAGGATAAGCATATGTACCAGGTGTTTTGGGAGAGTATTAGTTTTCACCCATTTTTTCAAGAATAATTAATAACATTCCTCTTCACTTTCAAAAGTATTCTAATTTAAATAATAAATTATATGATCCTCCTAACTATAGCGAAAACAGAATTTGTGGCAAATAGTGTTTTTAGGAATCTGTGCTTCAGAACTATCACAAGTAATGGCTCAATAGAATTTTGTTAAATCAAAAAGGTTTTGCTTTATTCTAAGAATCCTAGTTCAGGACAGTTTCTGATCTATACTCTATCTCCTTTTTCAAATTCTCCAGGTAACAGTGTGTTTCATAGGACACAGAATTTTTTTGATTCTTCCTTCTTTTTTCCTAATTTCAAACATAAAGCATGCTCAATGAATAAAACATCATAAATACAGAAGAGTATAAAGGAAGAAAACTCAACCATAATTTCACCTACCAGAAAAGTGCAGTTATTATTTTTTTAAACAACAGCAATATTATAATGTCAGCTTTTCTTACTTATCTGCATGGAAGATCATAGACTTTTTTAAATTAAACATTTTTTTTAGGTCACTTTAGATCCATATGCCGCCGTAATAAATAACACAGATTGATCCTATGAACCCTTCGCCCACTTTCCTCCAATGTTAACATCTTGCAAAATTAGAGAACCAGGATATCGATACTGATAGTCAAGATATAGAACACTTCCATCACCATAAGAATCCCTCAAGGCGCCACATGTGCTTTCTTCCTGCCCCTACCCCCTCCTTAGTCCCTGTAATCACTAATACGCTCTGCATTTCTATAATTTTGTCATTTCGAGAATATTATATAAGTAGAATCATACAGTATATAATTTGGGGGGATTAGCTTTTTTCACTTAGCACACTCCTCTGGAAATTCATCCAGGGGTTGTTGCATGTATTAATAGTCTGTTCCTTTTTATTGCTGAGTAGTATTCCATGGGATGGATGTACCACAATTTGTTTAATCATTCTCCATTGATGGACATCTGGGTTGTTTCCAGTTTGGGGCTATTATAAATAAAGTTGCTATAAACATTTGTGTACAGGTTTTCGGGTGAACCCATTTTCATTTTTCTGATACAAATGCCCAGGAGTGCTATTGCTGTGTCCTATGGTGGTTACATGTTTAGTTTTTTTAAGAAACTGACAAACTATTTTCCATAGTGACTGTACCATTTTACATTTGCACTATCATGTAATGAGTGACCCAGTTTCTCTGCACCCTTGCCAGCATGTGATTATTTGCCATCTTTATATCCTCTTAGGTAGAAGGTCTCTTGATATCTTCTACCCATATTCTAATTGGAGTGTTTATATTTTGTTGTTGAGTTTGAGAGTTCTTTAAATATTTTAGAAACTAATCCTGAATATGTGGTTTTCAAATATTTTCTCCCAGTCTGTAACTTGTCTTTCCATCTTTACAGGGTTTTTTGCAGAGAAAAAGTTTTTAACATACAAAATCCAATTTATCAATTTTTCCTTTTGTGGAATGGCTTTAGAACTCTATGCCTCACCTTAGATCCCAAACATTTTCTCCTATTTTTTTTCTAAAAGCTTTATTGTTTTATGTATTACACTTAAGTCAAAGATCCAGTCTGAGTTAATTTTTCATAATATGTGAGACTTAGGGAAAGATTTATTATTTTTCCTATGGATGTACAATTATTCCAGCCTTTGTTGGAAAGGCTGTTTTAAGTTGAATTGCTTTTGCACCTTTGTCAAAATTCAGTTGAGCATATTTGTGTGTCTATTTCTGGGCTCTCTGTTCTGTTCTATTGATCTATGTATAAATAGACACATGATATTGACTGTTATAGCTATATAATGAAGTCTTAAAATAGACCGATTCCTCCCATTTTATTTTTCTTTTTCAAAATTGTTTTAGCAATTCTAGATCCTTTGCATTTCCATATAAATTTTGGAATAATCTGTTCTATTTACAAAAAACCTTGCTGGGATTTTGATAGGACTTGAACTATACTTGTATATCCATCTGGGAAAGGACTGACATTTTTACTTTGTTGAGTATTCCAGTCTATAAACACAGTATATTTCTCCATTTATTTAGATCTTCCTGATTTCTTTTATCAGTGTTTTATACTTTTCAGCATACAAATCCTCTACATGTTTTGTTAGACTTACACCTTATTTTATTTTTAGGGGAGCGAATATGAGTAGTATTGAATTTAAAATTTTGGCGTTTACATATTCATTGCCAGCATATAGAAATGCAACTGATTCTTGTGTTTATCTTATAACCTGTGAACTTGCTGAACTCACTTATTAGTTCTAGGACGGTTTTTGTTTTTGTAGATTCCTTGGGATTTTCTACATAGACAATCATGTTATCTGCAAATAGGGAGAATTTTATTTCTTCCTTTCTGATCTGTATGCTTTTTATTTTCTTTTTTTGCTTTATTGCATTGGCTAGGACTTCTAGCACTGTGTTGAATGAGTGATAGTATTGAACAACTTTGCTTTGTTTGGGATTCTAGGGGGAAAACATTCAATTTTTCATTATTAGGAATAATATATATATATTTTTGGCCATGCCACGTGGCATGTGGCCCCCAACCAGGGACTGAACCCATGCCCCCTGCATTGGAAGCATGGAATCTTAACCACTGGACCACCAGGGAAGTCCTAGGTATAATGTTAATGGTGTTTTTCTGGTAGATGCTCTTTCTCAAGTTGAGAAATTTCCCCTCTGTTGCTAGTTTTCTGACAGCTTTTATAATAAGTGTTGAATTTTATCAAATGCTCTCCTTCATTAATTGATATGATCATGTAATTTTTCTTCTTTAGCCTGTTTATATAGTGGATAACACTGATTTATTTTTGAGTGCGATGTTGGTTCAACATCTGAAAACAAGTTAATGTAATACATCATTTCAATAGAATAAAAAACAAAAATTACATGATGATCTCTTCTATGGACTGGATTGAGTACCACCCAAATTCATATGTTGAAGGCGTAATACCCAATGTGTGGTATCTGGAGATGGGTCATTTTGGAGGTAATTTTGTTTAGATGAGGTCATAAGGGAAGGGCCCTCATGATGGGATTAGTGCCCTTATAAGATGAGATACCAGAGAATTTGGTCCTCTTTCTCCCCCATGTATGGATACAATGAGAAAGTGGCTGTCTGCAAGCCAGGAAGAGAGCTCTCACCAGAACTTACCCATGCTGGGCCCCTGATCTCAGATTTCCAGCTTCTAAAACTATGATAAAATAAATTTCTGTTGTTAACACCACTCAATCTACAGGATTTTGTTATGGCAGCCCAAGCAGAGTAAGGCAATCTCAAAAGACACAGAAAAAGCATTTGACAGAATCCAACACCCTTTCGTGATAAAAATACTCTACAAACTAGGAATAGAAGAGAACTTCCTCAATAAAAGATACCTACAACATACCCACAGCTAACATCATACTTAATGGTGAAAGACTGGATGCTTTTCCCTTGTGATCAAGAATAAGACAAGGATGTCCACTCTTACCATTTCTATTCAACATTGTATTAGAGATTCTGGCCAAGGTAATAAGACATAAAAAAGAAAAGGCATCCATTGGAAAGGAAGAAGTAAAACTATCTCTATTCACCAATGACATGATCTTTTATGTAGAAAATCCTAAGGAATCCACTAAAAAACTTTTAGAACTAGAAATGTTTTCACAAAGTTACAGGATAACAAGATTAATTTACAAAAATTAATTGTAGTTTTATACAATTGAAATGAACAATCCAAAAATGAAGTTAAGAAAACAATTTCATTAATGATAGCATCAAAAAGAATAAAATGGGGGCTTCCCTGGTGGCGCAGTGGTTGGGAGTGCGCCTGCCAGTGCAGGGGACACGGGTTCGTGCCCCGGTCCAGGGGGATCCTGCGTGCTGCGGAGCGGCTGGGCCCGTGAGCCATGGCCACTGTGCCTGCATGTCCAGAGCCTGTGCTCCGCAGCAGGAGAGGCCACAGCAGTGAGAGGCCCACGTACCGAAAAAAAAAAAAGAATAAATTGCTTAGGAATAAATTTAACAAAGAAGGGTAAAATTTCCCAAAAAATCATAAAACATTGTTGAAAGAACTTAAAGATCTAAGGAAATGGAAAAATCCATGTTCTTGGATCAGAAGACTTAACATTCTTAAGATGCAATATTCTTGAAACAGACCTACAGATTCAACTTAATCCCTATCAGAATCCCCACTGACTTCTTTGTAGAAATTTACAATCTGATTCTAAAATTCATATGGAATTTCAAGGGATCCAGAATAACAAAATTGATCTTGAAAAAGTAGAACAATAAGTAGGAGGGCTCACATTTCCTGATTTCAAAACTTACTACAAAGCAACCTTAATCAAGACAGTGTGGTAATGGCACCAGGACAGATACATAGATCAATAGAGTAGAACTGACAGCCCAGAAATAAACTCATATATCTATGGTCAAACGATTTTTGACAAGACTGCCAAGACCATTCAATCTTTTTTTTTTCCCAACAAATGCTGGGACAAGTAGATAGCCAAAGGCAAAAGAATGAAGTTTGACCCTTATGTTATGCCATATAAAAAATTAGCTCAAAATGGATCAAAGACCTAAATGTAAGAGCTAAAACTATAAAACTCTTATAGGAAAACATAGGGTCAAATCTTCATGACCTTGAATTTGACAAAAGATTCTTAGATATGACACCAAAAGCATGAGCAACAAAAGAAAAGATAGATAAACTGGACTTCATCAAAATTAAAAACTTTTGTGCTTCAAAGGAGACCATATGTGTCTCATTTAAACCTTCTGTTTTAGCTGCTTTCCTCTGACACTGCTCCAGCAGCAGAAGGAAGGGGGGGTTGGGAGTGGCTACCTCATTATTGCCAGTTGGGGGTAAAATCCAGATGGGTAGTGGACTCTCTCAGCTTCTTCTCAGCCTCTGTTGGTACCTGAGCTGTGGCTGATTTTCATTACTTATAGGTGGAGATGGGAGTTCCAGTTTCTCACTATACCTCCACTGATACCTTCCTACTAGGGAGGGGTAAGAGGGATTTAATACTGCTCCCCATGTGGACTCCACTGACACCACAGGCATAGGGTGAATGGTGTCTGGCCTCATTACTACTAGGTTGCCATCAAAGTCCTGACTCTCCACTAGGCTTCCTCTGACACCATACTTGCGGTAGGGAGAGCTGGGGAGAGGGTTGGGGCACTTCATTACAGCCTGGCAAAAGTGGAAGTCTGAGATCTCCACTTGGCTTCCACTGGTCTGGGTGGGGTTGGAGCCACAGTTTTCTTTTGTCATGCTTCGCTAGAGTATAGCACTTATTGCCTGAAGTTCTTCTGCCCTGCTAGGCTGCTCTTTTCCAGGTCTTTTGGCTAAAGCGAGTAGGCTTTTATTGGGGCTTTCCTTTATTTGTGCTGGTTGCCAGCTTCTTCAGCTCTGAGTCTAGGATATATGAGGCAGAAAGATGACCCAGAGGACTCATCCCTGTGTTGTGCCTTAGATCCCGAGGTCCACAGTTGGTCGAACTTCTCTCTACCTTTTAGAATCTTCCTGTTTGTTTTCAGATCTTAGACTTTTAAAACCAGAAGAAATCTTGGCGAGAGATGATCCTGTTTTATTTAACAGAAGACAATGAACCCCAAGGTTACAAGCTAGTTACCTGCAACGTTGGGAGTACATTCCAGAGTTCGAAGTGAGTGCTTTTCAGTGTATCAGAGTGCCTCAGTCAGATGGTTCTATTTCTTTCGGTTAGACGTGTACTCAAATTAATTGAAGTTTTTCCCCCAGATGCTCAAATTTAGGGAAAAAACTTAGCACCATGTATTTTGTATAGTAAATAATAAAAATTAATTTGTAAAATAAACTTGGAATCATTTTCTATTGCACAGGTTTTAGTCAAAATAAATTTTTATAAGAAGATTCTGAACATCTACTTTATGTAAAAAACTGTGCTAATATACTTTGTAAATGGGCCATGTTACCAAACCACTAATAACTGTCCATCTCAAAAACCTCTGACATGCAAAAATGTCCTAGGTGTTTTATTTAATGACCAATTATTAACTTGTTGCAGTTCTTTTAGGAAACGTGTCTGTTTTCACATGATGCTTTGTTTGTTTAATTTTCTACCTGTTTTGTTTTAAATTTTTATCAATGTACAACTCCATTGATACAACTGCCAATGAAAGATGTGTAATCTATTTAAATAGCTGTTGCATAACTGAACTTTCCAAGAGAATTTCCTAAATTGCTTCATAGATAAGTTCAAAGGACTTATTTTTTTTCTCCCAAGTCATAGGAAGATACTAAATATAAAGCTATATTATTTAGCCTGTGAAAACTCCATACTGTGAAGCAACCTAAATGTCCAATGACAGATGAATGGATAAAGAAGATGTGGTGCATATATACAGTGGAATATTACTCAGCCATTAAAAAGAATGAAATAATGCCATTTGCAGCAACATGGAGATTATCATACTAAGTGAAATAAGTCACACAGCGAAAGACAAATATCATATGATATTGCTTATATGCAAAATCTAAAAAAAAAAAGATGCAAACGAATTTATTTACAAAGCAAACAAACTCACAGACTTAGAGAATGAACTTATGGTTACCAGGGGGAAAAGGGAGGGGGAGGGATAGATTGGGAGTTTGGGATTGACATGTACACACTGCTATATTTAAAATAGATAACCAAAAAGGACCTACTGTAAAAAAAATAATAATAAAAAAAAAAGCAAACAAAAAACCTTCCATACCGTGAGTAATTGGTAATTTGTTCCTAATTTTAAGTTAGGGAGGTCTCAGAGAGACTAATTCTGACAGCTCCCAGTGGCATCTTTTCTTTTTTTTCCAAAATGACATTAAAACACCTTTTTCTTTTACAAAAGGCTATGTTTGTACATTCTAGAACAATCTGAAGATACTGACGTGCAAAAATGTCTGAAAACGTTTATAATTCTACCAACCCAGAGACTTGATATCTTGATATCAAGGTGTAGCCTTCCAGACCTTTTCCTAGATATGTTTAAACATATATATATGTCTGTGTGTATATATATATATATATATATATATATATATATATATATATATATATATATATAACTGTTTTAGTAGAAAAAACCTCCAGTTATGGGACTTCTGAAATATTTGGCACAGGGCCTAGGGCTCTTTGGATTTTTTGGAAAGAAGGAAATATGTCATTACATACAATATTTGTTTTGGGGCTTGTGTTATTAACCTCTTTTTATTTTTTATTATGTTAACACTTTAGGTTTATGTAGCTGTAAGCTTTTAGACTTAATTCATTTTATACTACTCTGCTTTGGTAGAAATAGGCTTGTAACTATAGGAAACTTTTTTTTTTTTTTTTTTTTTTTGCGGTACGCGGGCCTCTCACTGTTGCAGCCTGTCCCCCTGCGGAGCACAGGCTCCGGACGCGCAGGCTCAGCGGCCATGGCTCAAGGGCCCAGCCGCTCCGCGGCATGTGGGATCTTCCCGAACCAGGGCACGAACCCTTGTCCCCTGCATCTGCAGGCGAACTCTCAACCACTGCGCCACCAGGGAAGCCCCATAGGAAACATTTTAAACAACTAGTTCATGATAAGAACGAAAGAAAGGAGGAGGCAGAGTGAAACTGGTTGATTTCTAAAGTAGTCATTGTTTGGGGTTATTTCTGGGCTATTTCCCATGCATAAGCACTAATATTTCATTCTACTAGTTATGAATTGAGAAGTCAAGCGCTTACTAAACCCTCTAAGAATTTTTTTAAATAGCATTTATTTTCCTGACAATAAAAAAATAATGTTCATTATAGAGAATATGAAAAAAATTAAAGGTGTAAAGAAAATTTAAATGGCCCATAATCCTACTATTCAGCTATAACCACAGTTATAACTATAACCACAGTTAACATTTTTCTGTAATTGCTTCTAGTCTTTTTTGTATGCATATACATGTATTTTTATTAAAATGGGATGATGCTCTATATGATCAAATGAAAATAAAGCATATTTTAAAATTTCCATAAATTTTATTTTATTTTTTTACATATTTATTTATTTATTTTTGGCTGCATTGGGTCTTCGTTGCTGTGTGCAGGCTTTCTCTAGTTGCAGCAAACGGGGGCTACTCTTCATTGCGGTGTGCGGGTTTCTCTTTGCAGTGGCTTCTCTTGTTGCAGAGCACAGGCTCTAGGCCTGTGGGCTTCAGTAGTTGTGGCTCGTGGGCTCTACAGCGCAGGCTCAGTAGTTGTGGGACAAGAGCTTAGTTGCTGTGCAGCATGTGGGATCTTCCCAGACCAGGGCTCAAACCCATGTCCCCTGCCTTAGCAGGCAGATTCTTAACCACTGCGCCACCAGGGAAGTCCCTAAAATTTCCATAAATTTTATTTTTTATTCTGTGTTTTAAATTTTATTTTTATACAGCAGGTTCTTATTAGTTATCTATTTTATACATATTAGTGTACATATGTCAATCGCAATCTCCCAGTTCATCCCACCACCACCCCACCCCACCCACACTTTCCCCCCTTGGTATCCATATGTTTGTTCTCTACATCTATGTCTCTATTTCTGCCTTGCAAACCGGTTCATCTGTACCATTTTTCTAGATTCCACATATATGCATTAATATATGATATTTGTTTTTCTCTTTCTGACTTACTTTACTCTGTATGACAGTCTCTAGGTCCATCCATGTCTCAACAAATGACTCAATTTCGTTCCTTTTTATGGCTGAGTAATATTCCATTGTATATACGTACCACATCTTCTTTATCCATTCGTCTGTCAATGGGCATTTTAGGTTGCTTCCATGACCTGGTTATTGTAAATAGTGCCGCAATGAACGTTGGGGTACATGTGTCTTTTTGAACTATGGTTTTCTCTGGGTATATGCCCAGTAGTGGGATTCCATGATCGTATGGTAATTCTATTTTTAGTTTTTTAAGGAACCTCCATACTGTTCTCCAAAGTGGCTGTATCAATTTACATTCCCACCAACAGTGCAAGAGGGTTCCCTTTTCTCCACACCCTCTCCAGCATTTGTTGATTGTAGATTTTCTGATGATGCCCATTCTAACTGGTATAAGGTGATACCTCATTGTAGTTTTGATTTGCATTTCTCTAATAATTAGTAATGTTGAGCAGCTTTGCATGTGTCTCTTGGCCATCTGTATGTCTTCTTTGGAAAAATGTCTATTTAGGTCTTCTGCCCATTTTTGGATTGGGTTGTTTGCTTTTTTAATATTGAGCTTCATGAGCTGTTTATATACTTTGGAGATTAACCCTTTGTCCATTGATTCATTTGCAAATATTTTCTCCCATTCTGAGGGTTGTCTTTTCATCTTGTTTATAGTTTCCTTTGCTGTGCAAAAGTTTTTAAGTTTCATTAGGTCCCACTTGTTTATTTTTGTTTTTATTTCCATTACTCTAGGAGGTGGGTCAAAAAAGATCTTGCTGTGATTTATGTCAAAGAGTGTGCTTCCTATGTTTTCCTCTAAGAGTTTTACAGTGTTCAGCCTTACATTTAGGTCTTTAATCCATTTTGAGTTTATTTTGGTGTATGGTGTTAGGGACTGTTCTAATTTCATTCTTTTACCTGTAGCTGTCCAGTTTTCCCAGCACCACTTATTGAAGAGACTGTCTTTTCTCCATTGTATATCCTTGCCTCCTTTGTCATAGATTAGTTGACCATAGGTGCATGGGTTTATCTCTGGGCTTTCTATCCCGTTCCATTATTCTATATTTCTGTTTTTGTGCCAGTACCATATTGTCTTCATTACTGTAGCTTTGTAGTATAGTCTGAAGTCAGGGAGTCTGATGCCTCCAGATCTGTTTTTCTCCCTCAAGACTGCTTTGGCTATTTGGGGTCTTTTGTGTCTCCATACAAATTTTAAGATTTTTGTTCTAGTTCTGTAAAAAATGCCACTGGTAATTTGATAGGGATTGTGTTGAATCTGTAGATTGCTTTGGGTAGTAGAGTCATTTTCACAATATTGATTCTTCCAATCCAAGAACATGGTATATCTCTCCATCTGTTTGTATCATCTTTAATTTCTTTCATAAGTGTCTTATAGTTTTCTGCATACAGGTCTTTTGTCTCCCTAGGTAGGTTTATTCCTAGGTATTTTATTCTTTTTGTTGCAATGGTAAATCGGAGTGTTTCCTTAATTTCTCTTTCAGATTTTTCATCATTAGTGTATAGGAATGCAAGAGATTTCCGTGCATTAATTTTGTATCCTGCAACTTTACCAAATTCACTGATTAGCTCTAGTAGTTTTCTGGTGGCATCTTTAGGATTCTCTATGTATAGTATCATGTCATCTGCAAACAGTGACAGTTTTACTTCTTCTTTTCCAATTTGTATTCCTTTTATTTCTTTTTCTTCTCTGACTGCCATGGCTAGGACTTCCAAAACTATGTTGAATAAGAGTGGCGAGAGTGGATATCCTTGTCTTGTTCCTTATCTCAGAGGAAATGCTTTCAGTTTTTCACTGTTAAGAATGATGTTTGCTGCGGATTTGTCATATATGGCCTTTATTATGTCGAGGTAGGTTCCCTCTATGCCCACTTTCTGGAGAGTTTTTATCATAAACGGGTGTTGAATTTTGTCAAAAGCTTTTTCTGCATCTATTGAGATGATCATATGGTTTTTATTCTTCAATTTGTTAATATGGTGTATCACACTGATTGATTTGTGTATATTGAAGAATACTTGCAACCCTGGGATAAATCTCACTTGATCATGGTGTATGATCTTTTTCATGTGCTGTTGGATTCTGCTTGCTAGTATTTTGTTGAGGATTTTTGCATCTATATTCATCAATGATATTGGTCTGTAATTTTCTTTTTTTGTAGTATCTCTGTCTGGTTTTGGTATCAGGGTGATGGTGGCCTCGTAGAATGAGTCTGGGAGTGTTCCTTCCTCTGCAATTTTTTGGAAGAGTTTGAGAAGGATGGGTGTTACCTCTTCTCTAAATGTTTGATAGAATTCACCTGTGAAGCCATCTGGTCCTGGACTTTTGTTTGCCGTAAGATTTTTAATCACAGTTTCAACTTCATTACTTGTGATTGGTCTGTTCATATTTTCTATTTCTTCCTGGTTCAGTCTTGGAAGGCTACACCTGGAAGGATTTGTCCATTTCTTCCAGGTTGTCCATTTTATTGGCATAGAGTTGCTTGTAGTAGTCTCTTAGGATGCTTTGTATTTCTGCAGTGTCTGCTGTAACTTCTCCTTTTTCATTTCAAATTTTATTGAGTCTACTCCCTCTTTTTCTTGATGAGTCTAGCTAAAGGTTTATCAATTTCGTTTATCTTCTCAAAGAACCAGCTTTTAGTTTTATTGATCTTTGCTATTGTTTTCTTTTTCATTTATTTCTGCTCTGGTCTTTATGATTTCTTTCCTTCTACTGACTTTGGGTTTTGTTTGTTCTTCTTTCTCTTGTCCCTTTAAGTCTAAGGTTAGATAGTTTATTTGAGATTTTTCTTGTTTCTTGAGGCAGGATTGTATTGCTATAAACTTCCCTCTTAGAACTGATTTTGCTGCATCTGATAGGTTTTGGGTCATCGTGTTTTCATTGTCTTTTGTTTCTAGGTATTTTTTGATTTCCTGTTTGATTTCTTGGTTATTTAATAATGTATTGTATAGCTTCCATGTGTTTGTGTTTTTTACGTGTTTTTTTCCCTGTAATGTATTTCTAATCTCATAGCATTGTGGTCAGAAAAGATGCTTGTTATGATTTCAATTTTCTTAAATTTACCAAGTCTTGATTTGTGACCCAAGATGTGATCTATTCTGGAGAATCTTCCATGTACACTTGAGAAGAAAGTGTAATCTGCTGTTTTTGGATGGAAACGTCCTGTAAATATCAATTAAATCTATCTGGTCTATTGTGTCATTTAAAGCTTGTGTTTCCTTAGTAATTTTCTGTCTGGATGATCTGTCCGTTGGTGTAAGTGAGGTGTTAAAGTCTCCCACTGTTATTGTGTTACTGTTAATTTCCTCTTTTATAGCTGTTAGCATTTGCCTTATGTATTGAGATGCTTGTATGTTGGGTGCATATATAATTGTTATATCTTCTTCTAGGATTGATCCCTTGATCACTATGTAGTGTCCTTCCTTGTCTCTTGCAACATTCTTTATTTTAAAGTCCGTTTTATCTGAAATGAGTATTGCTTCTCCAGCTTTCTTTTGATTTCCATTTGCATGGAAAATCTTTTTCCATCCCCTCACTTTCAGTCTGTATGTGTCTTTAGGTCTGAAGTGGGTCTTTTGTAGACAGCATATATATGGGTCTTGTTTTTGTATCCATTCATTGAGCCTGTGTCTTTTGGTTGGAGCATTTAATCCATTCATGTTTAAAGTAATTATCAATATGTATGTTCCTATTACCATTTTCTCAATTGTTTTTGGTTTATTTTTGTAGGTCCTTTTCTTCTCTTGTGTTTCCCACTTAGAGAAGTTCCTTTAGCATTTGCTATAGAGCTGGTTTGGTGGTGCTGAATTCCTTAGCTTTTGCTTGTCTGTAAAGCTTTTGATTTCTCTGTTGAATCTGAATGAGATCCTTGCTGGGTAGAGGAATCTTGGTTGTAGGTTCTTCCCTTTCATCACTTTAAATATATCATGCCATTCCCTGCTGGCTTGTAGAGTTTCTGCTGAGAAATCAGCTGTTAACCTTATGGCAGTTCCCTTGTATGTTATTTGTCATTTTTCCCTTATTGCTTTTGATAATTTTTCTTTGTCTTTTATTTTTGTCAATTTGATTACTATGAGTCTCAGTGTGTTTCTCCTTGGGTTTATCCTGCCTGGGACTCTCTGTGTTTCTTGGACTTGGGTGGCTATTTCTGTTCCCAATTTAGGGAAGTTTTCAACTATAATCCCTTCAAATATTTTCTCAGGTGTTTTCTCTCTCTCTTCTCCTTCTGGAACCCCTATAATGCGAATGTTGTTGCGTTTAATGTTGTCTCAGAGGTCTCTTAGGCTGTCTTCATTTCTCTTCATTCTTTTTTTCTTTATTCTGTTCCATGGCAGTGAATTCCACTATTCTGTCTTCCAGGTCACTTATCCATTCTTCTGCCTCAGGTATTCTGCTATTGATTCCTTCTAGTGTATTTTCCATTTCAGTTAGTGTATTGTTCATCTCTGTTTGTTCTTTAATTCTTCTAGGTGTTTTTTCTTTAATTCTTTTAGGTCTTTGTTAAACATTTCTTGCATCTTCTAGATCTTTGCCTCCATTCTTTTTCTGAGGTCCTGGATCATCTTCACTATCATTCTGAATTCGTGTTCTGGAAAGTTGCCTATGTCCACTTCATTTAGTTGTTTTTCTGGGGTTTTATCTTGTTCCTTTTTCTGGTACAAAGTCCTATGCCTTTTCATTTTGTCTATCTTTCTGTGAATGTGGTTTTCGTTCCACAGGCTGCAGTATTGTAAGTCTTCTTGCTTCTGCTGTCTGCCCTCTGGTGGATGAGGCTATCTAAGAGGCTTGTGCAAGCTTCCTGATGGGAGGGACTGGTGGTGGGTAGAGCTGGGTGTTCCTCTGGTGGGCACAGCTCAGTAAAACTTTAATCTGCTTGTATGCTGATGGGTGGGGCTGAGTTCCCTCCGTGTTGGTTGTTTGGCCTGAGGCGACCCAGCACCAGAGCCCACAGGCTCCTTGGTGGGGCTAATGGTGGACTCAGGGAGGGCTCACGCCAAGTAGTATGTCCCAGAACTTCTGCTCCCAGTGTCCTCGTCCCCGTGGTGAGCCACAGCCACCCCCGCCTCTGCAGGAGACCGTCCAACACTGGCAGGTAGGTCTGGTTCAGTCTCCTATGCAGGTCACTGCTCCTTCCCCCCGGGTCCTGATGTGCACACTACTTTGTGTGTGCCCTCCAAGAGTGGAGCCTCTGTTTCCCCCAGTCCTGTTGAAGTCCTGCAATCAAATCCCACTAGCCTTCAAAGTCTGATTCTCTGGGAATTCCTCCTTCCATTGCTGGACCCCCAGGTTGGAAAGCCTGATTTGGGGCTCAGAACCTTCACTCCAGTGGGTGGACCTATGTGGTATAATTGTTCTCCAGTTTGTCAGTCACTCACCCAGCGGTTATGGGATTTGATTTTATTGTAATTGCACCCCTCCTACTGTCTCATTGCAGCTTCTCCTCTGTTTTTGGGTGTGGGGTATCTTTTTTGGTGAGTTCCAGTGTCTTCCTGTCGATGATTGTTCAGCAGTTAGTTGTGATTCCAGTGCTCTTGCAAGAGGGAGTGAGCACACATCCTTCTACTCCACCATCTTGAACCAAGCTCCCATAAATTTTAAATGACTATATTTTAAAATAACCATAAATTGATACATCAATTCATTAAAGGATTTTACTAAGGTTGATTTAGATTAGATTTTCCAATGTTTCTCATAAATGACACGACAGTGAACATCTTTTGTATAAAAATCTTTGCTTGAATTTCTGTTTTCTTTGGATAGATTTCTAGAGGGCAATTATTGGATCAAAGGTCATATACTTTTTAAAGGTTCTTTATATATCTCACCAAAATGTATCTTAAGAATTTGAAGTATAGTTTTGAAATTGTACCTCAATTTTTATTATGCAGATAGAAGGACTAGAGGTGATATGCTATGAACAGGAAAAAAATGTGCATTTATTATGGATTTATTATGGATAACACATCCATGGTATGCAAAATGAAACTGCTTCCACCTGTTCAGAATGGTTTCTAGTAAACTGTACATTTCTGGAATGAATCATAAATTTGGTGAATAAATTATGAAAAACCACACTAGCAGTTAGTTGGAGTGGAAACATTTTTAGTAGTCCATCAACTATAGGCTTATAGGCTTATGCATGTCTGAGAAGACATAGCTTTCATTGCCAAGCAAGCTGCACTAATACTAAACAAATGTTAAAGCAGTAAAATAGTAAAGAGAGGAAGGATAGGTGTTCAGAGATCTCATCTCAGGCTCTGTGCTATTCCCCACCACCCTGGTTATATTGAATTACCAAGAGTAGTGATTTTCTGTTGTTATGCTCAGACTTGCAAAGGACTCTCCTGATGGGGAGCGCTGGGTTAGGGTTTCCTCTTGGACTTCAAGAGGGGTGCTAAGTATGCATCCTGATCAAATTGCCTCATTTGTGACAAAAAAGACTCATGCTTTCTGTCACAGTTGTTCTCTTTTTCACTCAAGATATGTCACTGCCTTCATGATTGCCACTGAAGAATATATTCTCTGGGAGAATTTAAGGTTGTGCAGAATTCCTAAGAGTGAAATCTCATTGATCAGATCTTATTCCGAGGTCTTGTGGAGTTTGTCATTATTGAGGCTGTTAAACTGACCAATACAGATATATCTGTTTCAGGTGGGGATGGCAACTATCAGTTTAAGCATCCTAAGAAAGCCAGTTTGGGTGCTTGTAAAAAGTACTGAGATATTTTGTGTCCTGTTTCTACATATGTATGGGCAACTGTGATTATTCAGAATACCCAGTTCACAAAATATTTGAGGGACTTCCCTGGTAGCACAGTGGCTAAGAATCTGCCTGCCAATGCAGGGGACATGAGTTCGATCCCTGGTCCAGGAAAATCCCACATGCCGCAGAGCAACTAAGCCTGTACACCACAACTACTGAGCCTGCGCTCTAGAGCCCGCAAGCCACAACTGCTGAGCCTGCATGCCACAACTACTGAAGCCTGCACACCTAGAGCCCGTGCTCCACAACAAGAGAAGCCACCGCAATAAGAAGCCCGCGCACCACAACAAAGACCCAACACAGCCAAAAATAAATAAATTTATTTTAAAAATTTGATACATTTTAATTAAAGCTTTAAGTTTAAAATGTTTCTGAAACTGGTGAAACTTCAAAATGGAACATCATAAAATGAAAAAGGAGTCAATATATTCTCTTTAAACAGCCAAACACAGCCTTCAAACACAAAAGCACTAACAACTGGTGCCTTGGCATGTTTTGACATACTGTTCAAACAAATTTTAATTGAAAATAATGTGTAAGTTCTGCTATACAGCTTATAATCGCAATGCTTAATATAGTACATACTATCTTACACACAGAAAATGTTACTTTAATGCATACCACAGCAAAAGTATCTAACTTTTTAATGCCCAGCACTTGGGACGTATTTTTGTTAGACAATTTTGATATCTCATACTTCAAATGTCTTTTCCAATTTTGCATTTGCTTGGTTGATTTCCACAAGAGACTTGCATGCCTCTTACACATGGTAGCATCCTGGTTGATATTTCTGTATGTCTGTATCTTAAATTTGGGAAGGTCACCTGAATGAACAATTCTAGTCTGTGGTGTCACCAGTCTTTCAGTGTGTATGCTAATAACATACATGTGTCATCTCCATCTCTTTTTCCTCAGAAACTGTCAGGTGTGAAATCATCATAGTGCTCTTTCTTGGATGAGTTTTATTATAAAAACATCACATTCATCCTGCATGATTTTTAAAAATTAACTTTACTGGGGTATGATTTAGATAAAATTCACCCATTTAAACTGTACATCTTGATGCACTTAGATAAATGTATACACATGCATTCTGCATGGTTTTTAATTTGGAGAGATGGGTGACCTGAGCTCAATCTTAAACTCGTCACTTACTAGCCATGTGACCGTGGGCAGCCTTAACTTCTTAAAGCCCAGATACTTCTCTCTGAAATGTGGATACTGGTGATCTCAGAGTTGTGAATGTTCTGTGAAATAAAGAACAGCAAGTGTCCAGCATACAGCCTGTTCTCAATTCACCTTTTACTATTAGGTAGGATTTTAAAAAACCTTCATATTTCTAAATTTCTATCTGGGGTCTTTCAAATAGAAATCTATAAACTCATTTCTTTCTCACTTCTGACTGTTAACCATATTCACTTATTCTTTGTCAGAGGCAGAAAGAACACTGGAGAAACAGCCTGAACTTATATCTCGTTTGACAACTCTTAGAATTTTCAGTATGTCTTTGTCAGCATTGACAGGCATATACAATTGTGTGTACCTTTCACTCTGCAACCAACCACTGCTAAGTAATTTCTAAAGGACAAAGTTTCACTAGGAATAGGTAGTCATGAAGTAAGTCTCACAACTACACATTTCCTTAGGCAAAAATTCACAGAAGCTAAATGGCGTCTATAACTGTTTGAGTACAATGCTAAGCACTTGAAGCAGGTAACTGTTTTGTTTTTTTCCTTTAAACTCCTTACAAGTGTGAAAGCAACGTTCTTCAGTGTCCGAGAACATAGGCAAACAACTGTATGTGTTAAACCATCTGACTTCATTTGAATCACAAGGGTTCACACCAGCCAATGAATAACTTGCCCTGACTACAATCTGCTATCAGAGAACTACAGAAGGCAGTGACTAAGTCATTCTTGATTATGTCGTTGATATATATTCGTTGGATCTATCTTTCAGATAGATACCCCACTATCTTTCAGATACCTGATGGGAACTCTGAAAACACCAACACCCCATTTTCCTGCTTCATGCCTGCATTTCTCTAAACACTGCCATCTGCACTTCGTTTGCAAACATTAGGTCAGGTGTCTCCTGTAATTAACAGGCATCCTGTGAACCGTAATTAATTAGAAGGCAGTTTGAAATTAGTGATACTTTGATGATGATTCTAGCCATTTGTATTTTTTTAACTGACAATGAATTGGCCGCCCCAAATTTTACTGCTCTCATGTCCTTGCTCCCCGATTTTTCTTTGGCCAGGCACTTCGTAACTCGGCTGCATTCTTTACCTCTCAACAGTCTACCTACTCCCCATCCTATCACTTACACTTGGGGGACGTGGGGCTGGTGAGCCAGGAGAAAGAAATTCCCAAACGGATCTTCAGGATCTACCCTCCCCAAAAGGTTCTCACTGCAGAGATGTGCCTGGAAGGAGACTCAACCCCAAGGTTGAGTCGGCCGTCGCCGCCGGATCCCCAGGCCTGGCCAAGGCCCTAATAAGAAAGCACCCTGGCTTCGCCTCGGCCCAGTCGTTGCCAGAACTTCTGCATCAGGCGATCCAAGGCAGCCCGGAGAAGGCGGAGAGACCAGAAAGAGGAGGAGGTGGAGCAGGAGAGGAAAAGGAAACTCCCTCTTCTAGGCTGGCCAGGCCTAGCGGAGCCTCAGGGGCTTGGGGCCCCAGGGGGCGTGGCCTTAGGGACCAAAGCGGAAGGCGGGGCCTCGTGGGGGCAGAGACTCATGGGGCGAGCACAAGCGAGGCGGGGCGGGGCAGCTAGAGCCTCCCCCAAGTGGGCGGTCGGGCTGCACTAGTCCGCTCGCGGTGGGAAAAGAGATCCCCCGCCCTTTCCCCAGAGAAGGCAAACTCTTCAGAGGGTCGCCAGCCCGTGATCTCGCGGCTCTTCCCATCCTCTCACACAGTCTACGTGACCAGCGCGGGTCGCCAGCCGGCGAGGGGGCAATCAGAGCAGTTTCTGTTTTCATTTTCACTTTCCCGCCCTGGCCGCAGACTTGGAGGGGAGGAAGTGGCCGGGGCCAGCTCCAGCGTCACCGCCCTCGCCCCCAGGCTGGAGGGCACAGGAGCACTATTGTGGGAGTTAGGTGGTCTGGAGGGCTGCATCATCCAAAACATTACCGGCGCCCCCGAGATTCCCACCATAGATGCAATCCAGGATAAAATGCAAATGTACTGGGGTCATGATAAGTAACTGAAGTATTTCTGGCCCACAACTATCTAAAACTATTCTATTGATTAAGGGGTTAACTGCTTTTTCTTCTCTCTTTTAAGCAGAAAACCTGACCCTTAGAAATACATACCAGATGTGGCAGCCTAGCTAGTCTGAGAGCAACCAAACACGGAGCACCTCGGGAAGCAAAGCGATTCTCCTTCTCTCCCAGTTTTTAATATGTTACACAGCTCCACTCTCAGCTCCTCCTTGTAAATGATTCGTGTTTTCAGAAACTTTTTTCTAGTTTTGCAATAACTTCTTAACTGAATTCCTCCACTTTTAGTTCTACTTAAGTCTTTTTTTTTGGCTGCATTGGGTCTTCTTTGCTGCTCGCAGGCTTCTCATTGCAATGGCTTCTCTTGTGGAGTACGGGCTCTAGGCGCGCAGGCTTCAGTAGTTGCAGCACGAGGGCTCCGTAGTTGTGGCACGTGGGCTCTAGAGCGCAGGCTCAGTAGTTGTGGCGCATGGGCTTAGTTGCCATGGCATGTGGGATCTTCCCTGACCAGAGATCAAGCCCATGTCCCCTGTATTGGCAGGTGGATTCTCAACCACTGTGCCACCAGGGAAATCCCAGTTCTACTTAAGTCTGCATTGTGTCATTTACCCCAGTGCTAGACCAAAGAGTTCAAAGACCGAAAGAAAGTAAGCCTTTTACGAAAAGGAAAAACTATAACGATTGCCTATGCAAAGCATACTTCAGATTCCATAACTGAAAAATATGTGTGGTTTAACCAACCAAATTCTGTGCTGGACCCTGGGGAAAGTCATATATAACACAGATATTCTAATAGGGAAGATGGCTGAATAGAATAACTATAATTCAGTGTTATACACTTAACAAAAGCATATACTAGATACAAAAGTAGCATAATTGAAGAAGTGACGTTCTATGGGACATACAGGGATGAGGGCATACAATGTTTCACCCAGTAATGATACCCATCTGAGCATAAGCAGGAGTGTTTGAAAAAAAAAAAAAAGCTCATGAGGTAGATATTAATAAATGACTACAAAATGCTGATTGACAATGCAGACAAGTGAAATATAAAGAGATGCAGAATTCTCTTGTCAGTAAAGAAATTAGTTGGAAAGTGGGGTGAAGGGGTAGAGAACTCCTTTTACTCAAATCTTAAATGTTACAGAAATAACAGTCCTCCATAATTCCCATTCCAGGAAAGACCAGTGTTGTTGTACTGGTGTATATTCCTCCAGGTTATGTATTCACAACTGACACTGTATTCTATAGAAATGGCATCTCTAGAACCTGGAGGTGGTATAGGAGAGTGGTTAGTGTGCTGGATTTGGCAGTCTGGTGTCATCTGGGCTGGAATGCAGCATCCATCACCTCCCAGTTCTGCCATCTTGGGAAGTTATTTCTCTTCCCCTCAGTTTCCCCCTCTGCAAAACAGGGCTAAAACTGTACCAATGATCAGTTGAGATTTTAAATGTCAGAGTGGACTTCTTGTGCATGGGAAGGAACCCATAAAGTTGCTTGTGTTTTAAATGATATTTATTAGGGTTGTAAAATTTAAGTCTATTAAGTATTTAAACACAAATCAAATTCATTTCTAAATCTGTCAATTTCATGTTAAAACACTTTCACTTGTTCTTTGATTAATACCAGTGAGCATATTAATTTGATGTATTAAACTTCCCATTTATAAATGGGATAGAATTTTTTTAAGCATTACATATTAAAGTCACAAAAGCATACAAATCTAACAAATCGCATTCTCTTGCACATTTAGACACTGTTTATAAACCTCATTTATTAAATTCCCTTTAACATGTCAAATTCACACATTGCTGTATCTGATTGTCCCAGGTACTTCACGCTTCTAACAAGGCAGATTTACACTCTGTAAATCATCTTGGGCCATTCTCTGCCGAGTCCTGAGCCCTTATCAGAGTACCCCTGTAAGTGTCTTCCTGAGCACCGAGGGGACATTGGTTAGGAGCATGTACTCCCAGCCAGATTGCTCTGCTACTAACCGGCTGCCTGATCTTGGTTCAGTCACATAACTCTTTGTGCCTCTGTTTTACCCTCTGAAAGTGGGAGTAGCAATAATACCAAATTCATATAGAGTTGTTATGATGTTTACCTTAGTCCATGCAATGCACTTATAACAGTCCGGGTAAGTAATAAGCACTTAACAAATGTGTTATTGTAAATCTAGTAAATCAGATTCTCTTAGGCATCTATGCAGCATAAAAATCAAACCTATAGTTCACAAAGCGTTTAAATATTCACTATATCCCTAATTGGTCAAATCCTAAGTATTTCAATGAAAAGTCAGTTTAAAATGTCAGATCTTTATCCAACCTGTGAGATTCTCTAAAACATTTCAAATATCTTAAATACAAAGAACACATACACAAACAGCACAGTGAGTTAAAAATTTGTCACTACATCTTGTAAATATAAGATGTCATTAGAACTATATCATTGTGTATATTATTTGGGATTGCAGTCATTACCCAATGACATTCCAATGGAGGGGAACAGATTTATTTTGGGACTGTTAATCTGATGTCATGTATTCAGCGTTGTCAGTCAAAGACAAGATTGGGGTTATGAATTCAGGATTATGGGTCAAAGGTTCCAGATGGGGGTAGGGAGGGTGGGGGAGGAAAGGATGCACCTTCTGGGGATTCCACCTGGTCTGCCAGTTAACAAGCTGAGCCCACTGTGATAGCTGGGAGCTGCCTGCCATGTAGTAGGAACTCAAAGCATTTCAGGTGGGATTTATTTTCACAACCTAAGGCATCACCTATCCCTTAGCAATCTTACAAGCTTTACCTTTGCCTAATTTTTATAGTAACTACCTTCAAATTTTCCCTGCTTGGTTTGAGAGGATGGAATTCTGCACCTTACCACAGGATAGTTCAGCTAATCTCTTCGCTTATTAAAGTTAAATTCTTCACCTTCTTTATATTTGCTTTCTTATCTAATAAACAGATTATTGTCATAGTCCTACATCATCCTTTCATTGTAAGCCTTCCATGAAATTTTGGAAATCCAATGTCTTGTATATAGTAAGTGCTCAATTGATGTTAACTATTACTATTATTATGTGGTTACTTTTTTCAGCTCTTTTTCTTTTAAACATTTTCACATTCTTTAAATATTTGATTCAGATGCAAAAGAACAATTGTCCTTCAATCAAAACTCAAACTTACACTGGCTTATGGTAAGACACTGTGTTAGCTTCCTGTTGATGTTATAACAAATTACCATGAACTTAGTGACTTAAAATAACACAAATTTGCTCTTACAGTTCTGGAGAGAAATCTAAAATGGTCTCCTGGACCAGGATCAAAGTGTTGGCAGTGGGCTGCATTCCTTTCTGGAGACTCTTAGGTAGAATCTGCTTCCTTGCCTTTTCCAGCTTCTAGAGGCTGCCTGCATTCCTTGGCTCATGGTCTCTTCCTCAAACAATCATATCACTCTGTCCTCGGCTCTTGTCATTGTATCTCCTTCTCTGACTCTCCTGCCTCCCTCTTTTCCTTTTAAGGAGGCTTGTAATTACATTGGGCCCACCTGGATGACCCAGGCTAATCTCCCCATCTCAAGATCCTTAATTTAATCATATCTGCAAAGTCCCTTTTGTCATGTAAGGGCACATATTCACAGATTTCAGGAATTATGATGTGGACATCTTTGGGCAGCCATTATTCTGACTGCCACAGAAACTATTCCTGAAATTACTGATGATCAGACCAAAGTTGGCGTTATATATCGGCAAATGGAAGGAGAAAGGATTCTTATTTCACTGTCCTTTAAATAGACCTTGGCCAAATGTTGATAGCACATGAAGACACATGCTTTGACTATTTGTTTCCTTAGAATTGGGAAAATTTTTAAATCTAAATGGTTCTGAATACCTTCCAGGATTTTACTCTTAGCAATATTTCATATACGGTTGACCCCTGACAGGTGTTTGAACTGTGCATGTCCACTTATACTCTGATTATATTCAATAAATACTACTACAGTACTACACAATCTGAGGTGTGGTTGCACCTGAAGATGCAGAACCACAGGTACCAAGGGCAGACTGTAAAGTTATACTCAGGTTTTTGACTGCAAGGAGAGTTGATGCCCCTAACTTCTGTGTTGTTCAAAGGTCAACTGCATATACACTTATTTATATATAGATAACAGTCTCATCTATCCAGAACATGGCAACATGTTCCTAAGCTGCTAAAGCTTAGGAAGTGCATATGCACACACACACACACAAGCTGTCCTGAGTAGCCAAAATAGCTGACAAAAAAGTATTAAGACTCTTGTGTTTCACTCATAAGAAAATCTTAGACTCACTCTCAGATCCCATCACTTGATGTATAGTTCTAATAAGCTTGGCTATCTTGTTTTCAATCCTTGGCCAACTTGAAGTAGAAAATTAGAAGGGCAAGCAGGAAAGCTCTAGGCAGGTAAATTGACAGAACTAAGAAGACTTGAGGACACATATCTCAGTCAATAATGTGCCTTGTTTGTATGATATAGTCAAGTGAAATAAAATAATAATAGATCTGTGTATTTAAGTCAAGGAAGGAAAGTGAGAAGTAAGAGGTGTTTTCAGTAGGATCTATTAATTCTCAAACCTTTGGACAATCATTACCTTTCTGGGCTTTCACTTCTTCATATAAAAAAAAGAAACACTATTTGATGTCTAGGTTCCTGTCTACTCTAGAATTTTATGATTTCAGATGACAACAATGTCTTGTCACAGAGAAGACAATCAGAAGTGCTATGTGTTTTGGTATGTATTAATACTATTTTTTTTATTGTATTTACTACTAATGTGTATTGTATTTACTACTTTACCACACTTAAATACCTCAGTTGTCTGGGATAATTGAGAGTGAGGCAGGCAGGGCAATGCACTTCAGTAGTGTCACAGTCAGAACAATAAGTAATATTTATGAAGCTTTAATCTAACCATCAATTAACGAACAGCTACTATGTGCCAGGCATTGTGTTTGCTGCTAAGTCTCCATGAGAAATTAATTTATTTGCATGTTTCCAGGAAACAGGTGGAGAGCAGCTTGGCAATAACTAAATTAAAACTTGAGGGAATCCCCTGTTGGTCCAGTGGTTAGGACTCCAAGCTTTCACTGCCGAAAGCCGGGTTTGATTCCTGGTTGGGAAACTAAGATTCCCACAAGCAGTGTGGTGCGGCCAAGATAAACAAACAAACAAAAAACCAAAACCTTTAAAAATATGTAAATGTTTTGATCCAGAAATTCTTCCCAGAAGCTGTCCAACAGAAATTTTCATGCAAGTGCTCAAGATATCTGTTCAAAGATGCTTGCTTATGCATTGTTTGTAATAGTAAAACACTGGAAATGACCTAAATGTCCATCAATAGAATGAGGCAGACCTATATATACCAATGTGAAAAGATGCCCTAGATCCAGTATGAGATGACAAAGAAATTTATGACAGTATGTTTTTCTTTTGTTGATATATAGATATAAGTATATGCATAAAAATACCTGAAGGATACATAACAAACAATAAGGAGCAGGATTATAGGGATTTTTTCTTTCTGCATTTTCTATAATGTTCACTTAAAAATAATAAACACATTACATAGGAAAAACAACAAAAGTAAAACAAATGGAATAATACAAAATAAGAGGTGAGACATTAAATAATAAGTTTTAGCAATATTTTCATGAGGAATTATTGAAACTTCATTTAAAACAACATGTTTTCCAAGAATTTGGAATAGATAAGTTGTTTCACCTGCAGTTCTCTGACCCAGTAGCTAGAAGCTGTGAACTTTCACTCAGTTTACCCCTCTCTTCATCCTGGTTGGTTTCAGCTTTCAGTAAAGCTTTTCACCTGAAATTGCTCTTTAAGCGCCCTGGAGTCAGAACATGGGATAATAGTGAGTGTGTGCATGCCAATTTGTTTACCACTAGTCTCTCAGAGGAAATCATGTGCATGTCTGTTTACTTTTCCTTGGAACCTAGAAGGTCACCTCTAAAAATAATCTCGCTCAGTGTCGCAGCTTCCGTGACACAGAGGTACATGCCTCACATGCTCTCTGCAGTTAGTGCCCCCTGCCAGGCCTATCCAGTTCCCCAAAGGATTCAGACCAGAGAGGAGGGGAAAGCAGATGCCAGCTAAACTGTCCAGCTATTAGATAATAATGGATAAGCTCTTTAAAGAAAAAAATGGTACACACCTTTTCTCATGGCTGACATTCTAACTAGTGATGTTGAACTTTTAAATGTTTATTGGCTGTTTGTATTTCTTCTTTTGTGAATTTCCAAAGGAAATATTAAGAGAAGTTCTGAACCAGAGCACATGGTTACGGTTATTGGACTTTGCAAAAGACACATCTGGGGTGGTTAACCAGCCTTTACCTCTTCCAGAAGGGCCCTGAAGCTCCTATTGAATAGGGGGGCCTGAGAAACTATGCTTTACCTGGGGAACATGTTCCATTTGCCTCTGACCTCCACCCCTCTCCTTCCTGATTGAACATTCCCTTAACTCATGCTGGGCTGGGATCACATTGTGGAAGACCTTGAAAGCCAGACTATGGATTCTAAACAAGGGAGTAAGATGATGAGAGCTCTAAGATTAATCGGCATCAGTGTAAAATAGACTTGCAAAGGAAAAGTAAGGAGGAAGAGAGATCAGTTCGAAGTCTATTGTCTAAGTCAGAAATAATGAAAGCCTGGGGTTTCCCTGGTGGCGCAGTGGTTAAGAATCTGCCTGCCAATGCAGGGGACACGGGTTCAATCCCTGGTCCACGAAGATCCACATGCCACAGAGCAACTAAGCCTGTGTGCCACAACTACTGAGCATGTACTCTAGAGCCCGCGTGCTGCAACTACTGAAGCCTGCGCACCTAGAGCCTGTGCTCTGCAACAAGAGAAGCCACCGCAATGAGACGCCTGCGCACCACAGCAAAGAGTAGCCTCTGCTCGCTACAAATAGAGAAAGCCCACATGCAGCAACGAAGACCCAATGCAGCCAAAAATAAATAAATAAATAAAATAAAAATTTATAAAAAAAAAAAAGAAGGAGGAAGAATGGTCTGAGGGATGTTGGAGGAGAACCAGGATGATGAGAGAGAAGCAACAATGTCACACACTGCAGAGAGGCTGAGGAGAAAGTGTCCCTGGGCTTGGGCTTAAAGAGGTCATTGATGTCCTTGGAAAGAGTGTTGATGGCTGTTTTGTGTGGTTAATCATTTGTTCTAGTTCAGAGCAGAATGAGGGGGGCCATGTGGGACTTGGAGTTCCAGAGCAAAAGCCATCTGAACTGATAAGCTGGGAAGGAAGAGCTGAATAAAACAGTAGTAGTAAAAACTGTTTGTAAATTAGCCACAAGGCTGAGTTGGGACACATGTCAGTGCCCAGATGCCAGGGTTCTTCCCCACCTCTCTCCCCCACTCCCATTAACTCCTGCCCCACTTAAGAATACCCAGGAATAACCACTCCTGGGTGGCGGGAAGTTGTGGAAGCACATACAAAAGCGTATACAGAGGTTTTTGTTTAAGAGCTACCATTTATTCTTTTCTATGTGGCAGACATTGTGTTAAATGTCTTGTGCACATTACCTCACTTACTCAACAATCCTTTAAAATATCGTCAATTAATTAAGGTGAAAACTAAGACTCAAACAAGTTAATTAAGTTGTTGGAAGTCAACTGGTAAGTGATGAACTGAGATGAAAACTGGATCTCTGACTCCAGAGCCCTTGCTCTTTACTAGCCTGCTGGGTGTGGATGGAGGCTGGCGCAGCATGGGAGAGGGGACCTGGAGTCTGGTAGTCAATGGAGAGGCATGGCGAGGCTTCTGGAATCTGTTAAGGAATATGTTTTATAGATGTAACCCACTTCCCTGACACTGCCAGCCAAGCAGTGAGTAGAGTTTACTGTACACCAAAGGCTACGTCTAGAGCTGCATAGTCCCATAACATTTCTGCACTCATAGAATATTCTCCATCTGTGTTGTTGAATACAGTAGCCATTAGCCACATGTGGCGACTGAGCAATTGAAACGTGGCTACTGTGACCAAGGAACTGAACTTTTAATTAGTTTTTTTAAAAATTTATTTTAAAATTTATTTATTTTCTATCTTATGGCCGCACTCCATGGCATGCAGGATCTTAGTTCCCCGACCAAGGATGGAACCTGCGCCCCCTGCAGTGCAAGCACAGCATCTTAACCACTGGACCACCAGGGAAGTCCCTAATTTTAATTAGTCTAAATTTAAATTTTAAAACATCTGATTCAGTTACTGGAAAATTTTAAGTATATTTTGAACACTGATATATAAAACTACTTTTTCAATTAAAAATTTGTGAACTCTAAATACAGTTAGCATTCAAATTGATATTTGTTGTACATGTAATATACACTAGATTTCAAAGACTTATATGAAAGAAATGAATATAAAATAGCTCACTAATAATTTTAATTTGCTACATGTTGAAATAATATTTTTGATATGTTGACTTAAATACATTATTAAAATTAATTTCACCTGGTTGTAGAAAAAAATTTTAATGTGGCTACTAGAAAAATATTAGTTGAATGTGTGGTGTGCATTATATTTCTGTTGGACAGCTTTGATCTGAAGGTAGGATCCTGGTACTAACAGAAGTTTCAGTCAAGTGGTGGGGTTGGAAGGCCTTTCCCCAATTTTTACTACTCTAGTTGTCTCCATTCGTCCTTTTCCTCCATACTTCTTACCCCTCACACCCTTGAGGTAGGGAAGGGATTAGGTGCCTAATCATACCTCTACAGAGTATTTAATTTTAAAAGACAGCAGAGGTCATGTGGATGCCTTACATAAAGGAATGGCTCACTGTCAATTGGATTTCAGGCCTCAGTGAGGGGGTATTTGGCCTTGTAGAAGTCTCTGTTGATAGGTGCTGGTGGCATCCTTCTTGGACTTCAAAGATTGTCCTGATTTACATGTTCTGACCATGTAAGTATTCATACTTGTCAAACCTTGGGAATCCCATTTAAAATTCCAAAATGTGTATCCATAGGAAATTATCTGTTCTGCTTATTTGTAATACCACTTTCTCTATTATTAAAAATGGGCCTTTCTGAGGCACTGAAGGACACCTGTACCTGCAAACCTGTCTTGCTGAAGCCCCAAATCAGAGCTGGCATCACCGGGTGAGAGACGAAAATGCTGAAGATTGTACATCTCCAAAGTTGGCTCTTTGGAGCCTCTATTAAAAGGTCATGTAGAATCTCTTATTTATGATTTTAAAATAAAGTAGCCTTGGGGAAAACAACAGAGAGAGGGCATTTGGGTGGACTCATATTATTGCTGAGAGGACTAAATGAATTCATATATGTAAGGTGCTTGGACCAGTGTCTGGAATATAATAAACCCTCAACTCAATCAGTGTTAACTATTAATATAAAATAAGCATAGGATACTTCTAAGTGTGTGCTAGAACTTATGTGGTCACATGTAATCAACATCTGATTCCAATTAATTATTTATTGGAAGCACACTAGACTATCTTACCCAATAGAAAGAAAAGTTAGAACAGTCAGACCCCAGGGAGCTGGGTACAGCTGGACCTCAAGAACTTTGAACGCTGCAGGCACTCTCTGTCTCTTGTCTTTGTGCTTCTGTGTGTGCTGATTTCATTCTCGCTCACTGCAGATGGGCTTCCTCACGTGACCAGAAACCAACAACTCCCCAAACTACCTCTTGCAACTTCGTCCACTGGAGAGAGCTTCTTCTGAGTTATAGTTTATTTTATTTTTATTTATTTATTTTATTTATTTATATTTGGCTGCATTGGGTCTTCGTTGCTGCATGCAGGCTTTCTGTAGTTGCAGAGAGCAGGGGGGCTACTCTTCGTTGCAATGCACAGGCTTCTCATTGCGGTGGCTTCTCTTGTTGCGGAGCACAGGCTCTAGGTGCGCGGGCTTCAGTAGTTGTGGCTACCGGGCTATAGAGTGCAGGCTCAGTAGTTGTGGCACCGGAGCTTTGTTGCTCCGCAGCATGTAGGATCTTCCCGGACCAGGGATCGAACCCTTGTTCCCTGCACTGGCAGGTGGATTCTTAACCACTGTGCCACCAGGCAAGTCACCCTGAGTTATAACTTAAAAAAAAGAAAAAATCCAAGGGAAGGACTATGGGTGGCTTAGCTTGGGTCAGGTACCCATCCTTAGACCAGTCAACTTGGGTGGTGGGAGCCGGGACATATAAGAGCCTGACTGCTCCTGTGGGAAACCTGTGATTGGAGTTTGGGTAGAGAAGTTCCCTTACATAAAGGAGCGTGTTGGGCAGACCCTTGCCATGCTCAGTCGTGGGCTGGAGACTGCCAGGGAAAAGCTCGGCCTCAGCTCAATTACTGCAGCATATCCCTACGGTGCTGCAAATTGAGACTGTCAGTTAACTGCTCCTTGTAGCTCATCACTAAGTTCTTTCTTGAAGGGACATTTGAACAGCACACCTATCCGTTGTTGCCGTGGTTCATGCCTTGTGCCGCACAGACTTACTTCTCTGCACAGGTTCAGGGAGCAGCTCCTTCATGCTTCTCCATCCTGTGGCGTCTGAGCTTTCTTTAACCATACCCTTCTCAGGCTGGGATTGCTACACCTGTCCACTCAAGGTTGCAGTTCGATGATAAATTGCTAAGAGGCACCCACGTGGGTCTCTTGAGTTCCACACATAGTCCTCCTTTCTCCCATTGTATAACAGGAGCCCTGCCTCCACTTGCTGATCAGGGACAATGACCACTGCCAGTATGGTGACTCTTCTTCCTGCCTGTTGGTCCTCAGACACAGGAATCCAAAGTGCCCAGGCAGCAGCCATAGTTTGTCATTCACTGTGTTCAATGGCAAGAGTGTACTTCCTGACTAGGCCCTCCAACCCTGAAGAGTCCAGAGTTGCTGTAAGGGGAAACACAAAGTCCTCCAGTGAGGTGATGGTGAGTGGAGTCACTCCTGCTTCCACTTCTTGGTTCCTAGGCACATATTTTCCTCCTACTGGGGACACAGCACCATATAGAGGGCTCTGATTCAGTGCATATACTGCATCCAGGAGCAGTGCCCGATCCTTAAGAGTCTTGCCTCTAAGATGGCATTTCAGCTATGCTTTCAGCAGGTCATTCCATCACTCTATCAGGTCAGCATCTTCTGATGCTGCAGCGAATCTCAAGATCCTGGCCCTACACCCACACCTCCTTTGTTGAGAACAGGGTCCCCTGGTCATATCCTATGTTGTGTGGGATTCTATGCCTGTGGACCAAATACTCTGTAAGCCCCTGGAAACCTGCATAGTGGCAATGGCTGCAGCTCTGAGGTTAGGAAAAGCAAATCCATATTCAAATAAATGTCCATTTATGTGAGAATGAATCTCTGTCTTCCGGGATGCAAGGGGCTCAATTATTCTACTTATTACTGGTGGGCCTCCTCAAGGAACAGAGCCATATAAGGGGCTGGGCACTGGTCTCTGACAGGTTGCATATTCAAAGGCAGTAATTGCAAGGCCAGCTTTGATATGTGGGAGTCCATGCCATTGGGCCCATGCATAGCTTCTGTCTCTGCCACCGCGGCCACTCCATTCATGTGCCCATTGTGCCAGTTCCAGTGACAAAGCTTGCACCCACAATTGCACTGACCTGACTGTAACAAGATTGGCCTTTTCCCTCCTCCTTTAGCTGGTCATACTGGATGCACCCTGTGCCACAGGTGTGAGCTGACGGAGGAACACTATTGCTCTTATCAGGTCCAGTATGTCCCAGTCAACTTATGTGGGGATTTAACAGTAACTATCAATCTGGCAGCCAGAAGAGGAGTGGCACAGCTCCTGAGGGGTATCTGTTGCCTTGAGGAGTGGCCTGTGCAGTGTTGTCCTACACAGCGAGGGGTGGGCCACCTCTGTAAATTCTGGGGGTTCAGGGGAGTCTGCCGAAGCACTATCTTTGAGGGTATCCACTGAGATGTTCCCATCCCATGTTTCAGGGTCCCAGGTTTTCTCAACCAGGGAATAACAGACCTGCCCTGTCTGAGCAGTCAACTGTTTGGGGGGCTCCTAGCTATCAGATCCTGAGTTTACTCCTGTGTTGTGCTAACTCTTCTACTTTGTAAGCTACTAAAGAGACCTTCTGGCTCTTGTATTTAGCCATAACTATTTGTTAATTGCCCTCCATTTCCAATTATTCCTTGTAGGATGTCAATGCAACTTTTTAATGCCCAGCCAATTCCACTTTCCTTATGCCTGATCACAGGCATTTAAAAAGGCTTGCATCATCTCACCAGCCAGGGCATTCAGCACTAGGATGTCACTCTCAAGTCACTACTAGTGATATTTTTAGCAACTGGGCTACCACTGGTAGCTGAGACTATCCATGTCCACATACCACTTGGAAGGGATCCTCCTTAACAGGAGGGAGGTATGTGGTCCAGTCTTCAAACTGAGCTTGTCATTTCAGTCCACTTCCAGTACCATTTGTGTTGGTGGTTCCTCTGGGCAGCAGATATCAAGGCAGAGTTAGAAATGCAAGAGATTTATTGCTGGTAACATCTATTAAAGGACAAAAGGGGAAAGGAGCAGGAGTAGTCAGGGTAGAATTTTAGACCGTGATACAGGTCTGACACATGGGAAAGGAGAGGGGAAAGGAAGGACTGAGTAGGAAGAGCCTTAGACTGAGGTATATAGCTCTGACAAAATCTTGGCCAGCCCACAGAGGGGGCCAATGTTGGGCAGAAATGTCCAGGTACTAGTAGCTATACCACGCTTAGTCACTGGCTGAGAGCTTCCTGGGAAGAAGGTGGTCACGGTGTGTAGTAACTAGAGGACAGAAGAGGGCTTCTGAGATTTTGGTAATGATCTGTTTCTTAGTCTGGGTTTCATGTGTGTAGTCATTTTATAAAATTTTATCAAGCTCAGTTTTGATCTGTGAACTTTTATGAATATATGCTGTATTTCTATTTTTAAAAAGTCTTAGGTTTTTCTTAGGAAACCTAAGTTTCCATCAGTGAAGGACCTGCTAAATAAATCATAGGACAGTCATACAATGGAATACAATGAAATGGTTTAAAAATAATGATGAAAACCTATATTTAATGGCACTAGCGTATGTTCACAATATAGCATTTTTTAATTTAAAGAAGTGACACAAAAATATGTTCAATATGATTCCTTTTACCAAAAATGTAATAAAGCATGTTTTTACACTTAGAAAAAGGATTATGAGTATTTTCCATAAAATATTAATAGTGGTTATCTTTGGACAGTATATTAATAATTATTATTTTCTTTATCTTTTTAATGTAGTTTCTAAATTTTTCTAATGAAAATTTAATACTTTTTTAGTCCAAACTCTTCCCCAAAAACTATTTAAAAATAAATAAATTGGTCTATGTTTTAAAATAAGTAATCACTCTATCATTCAATGTTCACACTGAGTATCTACAAAGAGCAGAACTTTGTGCTAGGTCTTTACAGGGATTTTTTTTAAAAAGAGCCTAAGAGGATAAACTTTGGGAGTTTATCCCTTCTTGGAGACATGACAGACACACATAGAATTAGAGAATTAGTTTATAGTCAATAACCAGGTTATGAGATCCTTTAGGGTAGGGAATCAAAGCTTATTCATGTATGTACACCCAGGGTCTTTTGCATTGCCTGGAATATATCAGAGTTCCATAGGTATTATTCAACCAAATGAAGAAATTAACTAATGAATAATAAATTAATTTTAAAAATGAATGTTGGATGAGGATAAGGCATTTGGGACTAGGGAGTAGTATGAGATGGCTACAGAATTGGCAATGTCATTCATAATGTTATAATCATGTTTCAGCTACAGTCTATAAGGTGATGACTCCTGCATCCTTACCTCCTTCCCTTACCTCTTTCATGAGTTGCAGACAAACATTTATAACAGCAAACCTAATGTTGACACCTGGATGTTCCAAAGGCACCTGCAATGTTTGAGGTTGAACTCATTTTCTCACTAACCCTGTTCCTCCTCTCCTGCTGCTAATGCCACTCAGACCAGAATCGTAGAAGTCATCTTGGACTTCATCCTCTCCCTCAGTCTTCACATTCAGTTTGTTAATAAAAATGTTGTTATTTCTATTTCTTGAATAATTTTAGAATTTGGATTTTCCTCCCCTCTGGTTTCTTCCCTCCGGCCATTCTTCCTTACCTATCTATCTTCTTTGTCATTGTTAAGTTGATTTTTCTAAAATGCAAATTTAATCATGCTTCTCTCTTCCTTAGGGTTGTCTAATAGCTCTTTGCCGCTGTAGGATAAAACCCGTATTCCTTGGTTAACCTGGCTTACAACGTCTTCCACATCAGGTCCTGTCTACCTCACATATCTCCCCACAAGGCTGGGGGATCCTGGTGGTGGGGATTATATTCTCTTCATCTTCATCATTCCAGTGCCTAACACAGTTTTAAGAATCCAATAAAGTTTTCCTAAATGAGTGAATGAAGAGATAAGACCTGAAATAGGCTTTGAAGTTTAGGCTGAGTGGATAAAATATAGATAGAGGATCTAATCTGGATCCTTCAAACAATTATTGGGCTACTAAGTTGAGCTTATTGATCAAAGAGATTTCTTGTCATTAATTTTTGTATCTCCATAACCTTCCAATGCTTAGCACATAATAGGTATTCAATAAATATTGGATTAACTAATAAATAAACTGATGAATGGCATTATGTATTTAGCCAAGTGAGCATTTCTTTTGGGAAATGTAATGCTCAATTAACTACAGAGCAACTTATTTGGGGAAGAGATGAAAACTCCATTAATTCTTTGTGACAAGGCTACTATGCTGGCCACATACCTGAGCAAACAGACCAGGCCTGAAGAGCACAAATTTTATTGACCAGAATAGGGACCTGCTGTTGGAGAGGACACCTGTCTTCCTGAGGTCAGCAACTCCAGCATTAGATTTAATAACTGTAACCAGATCTGGCTACAGGTGCTGCCAGAACAGGGATATCCCAAGGTGTTGTTACTGGATGCTAATTTTGAATAAACACCTCCTGGAGGCTTTAAGTCTTTCAAAATGAAGACTGTATGCTCTAAGAAGTCATAAATATTATTGGACTTTCCATTTTAAGTAGATCGTTAAACTCATATTTTTTATAGTTGGGACATGTAATGGACATGCTGACATTTTAATACTTATATTGAGGTTTAGAAGTCAAATATTTTACAAGGCCCTGGGAACTCATTTGCAAAATAGTGTGTTATGAAAAGTGACCCTGGTGCAATATGATCACTCCCTTCGGAGAACCTGCAAGTAAATTTAGTTAGTTAAAGCTTCTGCCAGCATGATTCTAGCCCAGAGAATAACAAGGATATCTTCAGTTGCCAGTTGCTCTTATCTGCTGCTTCTCCTGCTGCCTAATTTGGAGAAACTCCATTTTGCTACAGGTTCAAGTCTCTGGGTTATCTTACACCTGGACTTTTTTTCTCCATCTGTTTGTTTCTCTGGAGCTTTCGAGGAAACTCAGCGGTCCATGATATAGTGCCTTTTACTCACAATACAACAGGGTAAGCTGGTTAAAATACCAATAGTCAAGACTTTGTAATGCTTTTTTTTTCCCTTGACAGGAAGGGTATTAATCGACCTTATTAGTTAAGTGAAGAGATTAAAATTTAATAATAACCTTGGCTAATCTTCCATCATTAAGTTGGAATGCGGCTGAATGCTTTCTACTGTCATGCCAACATGAAATGGCTTTTCTTGCTTCCAGTTTAACTAGCTAGTAACTTCAACAAATAAAGCTTAAATCTTAAACTGAGATGGTTTCCTTTTGGCCCTCTGGGGCAGAAAATGGAGAAACAAAAAGGAAGGCCAACTTATTCATCCTGGTCACCAAGAGGCTTGGAGCTTTAGGGAAAGATTTCCCCAGAGATGATAGGATGTCATTTACAGTTCTCTAAAAAATTATTAATTTTTCAAAGGCAATTTGATTTTTAATCCTTCTGCAATCTCAGTGTAGTGGTTTTTTATAGCCCTGAGCTATGTGTTTAAACACACATCAAAATGTCAAAGTGGACCTCTATACATCACCCCTTCCTGCTGTTTTAAAAATGGTTTCTTTAATTATTTTCAGAGCTACAACTTCGTTTGAAAACAATTTGAAATGCCTCTGAGTAGTTACAAGCAAAGCTGCTCACCTGGTACCCTCTCAGCATTAGGCAGGAGCAAATGCAGGCTTGTTAAGAGTTTGGCACCTATGAATATTCACGAGGGACAAGGTATCCTAGTGGTGAAAAGCACAAGCTCTGGAATCTGATAAGCTGGGTTTGAGTCCTGGGTCCACTGCTCACTAGTTATGAGACTTGTGCAAGTTACTTAAACTGTCATTGGTTAAAAGGGAACAATAATAGCCTCTACTGAGCGTAACACAGTGCCTGGCACAATAGCAAGTGCTTGGTAAATCTTATTAGCAAAAATAATACTAATAAACAGCAGCAGCAGAAAAACATTACACCTACAAGATTTTGCACTAAGTTCTGAGGATACAACAATGTGTAAGATACATGTTCCATCCTTCCCAGGCTGATTAGAGAGGAAAGGATACATATACACATATGTTTATTTAGACACATATAGTAAGTTGAGATTCACAGCTATGAGTGGGTGAAGGGAAGTTTTGTTGAGGAAGAAAGACAGGAGCTTTGCCTTGGAGGAAGGGCAGGATCCAGATATGCTGACTACAAGACTGGGCACATTCTCAGGGCTGTCACAGTTGCATAATTGCCTCTTCTTGTCAATCTCCTTGAGCATCTCAGGTACCTCAAAGGCTAAGAATTCATGGGGCAGGGAGGTAGGGGGACTTAAAAGGTCTTTGGCTGTTTTTGTTTTTTTTTAAACTGAATATTTTCAGTTTGGTCATTTGAAAACAAAGATTTGTTGCTAGTTTAAAAAATACTTATTTTCCTTAAGTAAAGGAAATATTTTGTAGAATGAAGAATGGAAATAATCCTCTCCCACAACAAAATAAAATATTATTTATGCTTTTTTTGGTAGTAAAAATATTATACTTGCCTACCTTTCTTTGGAGGTAACATAAACAGATATGATACTTGGCCCTGAGATACAATAAAAACTCTGGACTATCCAAGTTTATATACAGTTTAATAAATAATGCTTAAGGAAAAGTGTGTGGCCCAATTTAGTCCAGGGGAAATATGATAGTGACTTTGATGAGAGTGACGGCAACGAAAAGGGGGGAGAAGTGTATAGATTCAAGATCTTTATAGACAGCCTATTTCAGGCATGACATATTGTAAGGAGAACAAGCTAGTAAGTAATATTTTCCAAAAGACTGTTCTCTGGAGACAATAAAGGTATTTGGTGCTCTATTATAACCAGAAACTTTATTAAAAGATAGTTAAAAAAAAAAATCCCAAACACTGACATGCTACTTGTAGAACTACTAGAATGTCTGCCTTGGAACCGTACTCATTCATTTATTCTTTTATTCCTTAAAAAAATTAATTTATTATGTTTTCTTCTATGTGCCATGCAGTATGTGTTAGGTACCACATATATGGTTGTGAATAAAACAGATATGTTTCCTTCTCTCATGGAGCTGGAAGAAGACAGACAATAAAATATCACTGTATAATTATACATTCATCCTTTTACTCCAAGAACTAATTCTTTAGCACATATTACGTGTTGGGGAATATTTTGGGTTCTGGAGATAATAATGAGCAAAAATAGACTGGTTCCTGCCTTCATGGAGCCTACATTCTGAGGGGAGGGGCAACTTAAAGAGTTACACTAAAGATGGTAAAGTTTTAACTATGTAAGAGCTATGAAGGGATATAGAATAAGGGAAATTTGACCTCACAAGGAGGAAGTGAAGAATGGATGGAAGGACTTCCCTGGTGGCACAGTGGATAGGAATCCACCTGCCAATGCAGGGAACGTGGGTTCGATCCCTGGTCCGGGAAGATCCCACATGCTGCAGAGCAACTAAGCCCATGAGCCACAACTACTGAGCCTGCGCTCTAGAGCCCGTGAGCCACAACTACTAAGCCCGTGCTCTGCAACAAGAGAAGCCCACGCACCTAGAGTCCGTGCACCACAACAAGAGAAGCCACCGCAAGGAGAAGCCCACGCACCGCAACGAAGAGTAACCCCCACTTGCCACCACTAGAGAAAGCCTGTGCGCAGCAATGAAGACCCAATGCAGTGAAAAATAAATAAAATTAAACCTTTAAAAAAAAAAAAAGGATGGAGAACTGAAGGGTGAGGAAGAGTTAGCTGGCAAAAGGAGGGAGGGCAGAGCATTCCAGAAAGAGGGAAAGGCATGTTGCTGAGGCTGTGGTATGTCATAGAGGCTGAAAGATGGTAAGTTTGGCTAGAAGAGGAAGATTAACCCATGAAGGAGACAGAGAGGGGGCAGCTGGAGGTGAAGGAGCAAACCCATAGAAGCCACGGGAAGACTGTTTCAAAAAGGAAGTCACAGAGTCAAATGCTGCTGGGAGGTTAAGTAACACGAGAACTGAAAGTGTCCCCTGGATTTCACAACATGCAGGTCATTGGTGAGCCCAGTGGAATGATGGGCCAGAAGCCAGAATGGAATGGTTTGAGAATGAGTCAAAGGTGAGGAAACATAGGGAACAAGGTTATAGTTTAGGAATCACATTTGGTCACATGTAATGGAACCTGATGACAGTAGCTTAACTAAATAGAGTTATTTTTCTCACATAACAAAAATGACAAAGGGTGACATTCAGGCTGGTGCAGTGCTCCATGATGTCATCAATATCCTAGAACCCTTCTTTCTGCTCTGTCATCCTCAATATGGGCTTTTTTTTTTTCCATTGTGAATACAAGATGGCTGCTCACTCTCAAGCCAGTGCTACAGACAGAAGGAAGAAAGAAACATCAAAGGGAAAGGTTTGGTGTCTATACCAGGAAAGCAAGCATTTTCTATAAATCCTCAGCTGACTTCAGCTTACATGTTATATGTCAGAATTGTGTCATGTGGCCACTCCTAGC
The DNA here is from genome assembly GCF_011762595.2 of Tursiops truncatus. Classification (NCBI taxonomy): domain Eukaryota; kingdom Metazoa; phylum Chordata; class Mammalia; order Artiodactyla; family Delphinidae; genus Tursiops; species Tursiops truncatus. The sequence goes on along the minus strand of NC_047047.1, from coordinate 37,458,690 downwards.
TGCAAGGGAGGCTAGGAAATGTAACTCTTTAGCTTGACCCATTGCTGCTCTAAAAGAATCAGCTTCTGTGGAAGAATGGGAGATGGATATTGAGAAGGCAACCACTGCAGCTACATAGCACGTACAAATCACACGTTCATAAAGTGTGTCCATAAAGGGAAGGAGATAATAAGATGATAGTTGGAGAGGGATGTGGGATTGAGTGACTTTTTTTAAAAAATGGGAATGACTGGAATGTATTTAAAACTTGATGAGAAGGGTCTAATTGAGAGTTTAAATATACGTGAACAAAAAAACTATAATTGACAGTGTAATGTTCCTTAAAAAGAAGGAGGGAATGGAATCTAAATGAGAAGAGGGATTTACATTAAAGAGCAATAAAGATAGACTCTCTGTTGTAATGACAGGAAGGAGGAAAGTAGGCCTATATATTTTATATTAAGAAATGGGGCTTCTATTTCCTCTATAATGTAGGAGGTGAGGTTCGCTATCGCCAACGAGAAAATAGAAGAGAATGATCAGGGTTTTGAGAAGTTTGAGATGTTAAAGTTTGAAATACCTGTTTTAGAGCAAAACTGACTCAAGTATAAAGGGCACAAAGAAACTGCTATTAGGGAATGTTGTTCTCATGTGCCTTTCCTGAGAAATAGGTTAGAGAATGAGCTTCAGACAATCAGAATGAATAGAAAGACATCAACAAAAGGCCTGGTGTTGAGTATTAAATATACAATGACTTATAGAACTACCTACACCCATGCCCATGCTTAGCTGAATATCCTCCCATCCTCGTGATTAACATAAACATCATTTATTCAACAAATATTTAGTGAATATCCTCTACATGCTAGATAACTATGCATGTCATGTAGCATGCTAGGAGGAGTTGGGGTGGGTGAGAAATAGAGCCAAGGAGAGGGCAGCAGTGGGAAAGTAATTGTTAGAAATGGTGAATGTTCTCTTTTTTTAAAAAAAAATTTTTTAACATCTTTATTGGAGTATAATTGCTTTATATATAATTGCTTTATATATAATTGCTTTATATATAATTGCTTTATATATAATTGTTAGTTTCTGCTTTATAACAAAGTGAATCAGCTATACATATACATATACCTCCATATCTCCTCCCTCTTGTGTCTCTCTCCCATCCTCCCTATCCCACCCCTCTAGGTGGTCACAAAGCACCAAGCTGATCTCCCTGTGCTACGTGGCTGCTTCCCACTAGCTATCTATTTTACATTTGGTAGTGTATACATGTCCATGCCACTCTCTTACTTCGTCCCAGCTTACCCTTCCCCCTCCCCGTGTCCTCAAGTTCATTCTCTACGTCTGCATCTTTATTCCTGTCTTGCCCCTAGGTTCTTCAGAACCATTTTTTTTTTTTTAGATTCCGTGTATATGTGTTAGCATACGGTATTTGTTTTTCTCTTTCTGACTTACTTCTCTCTGTATGACAGACTCTAGGTCCATCCACCTCAATACAAATAACTCAGTTTCGTTTCTTTGTATGGCTGAGCAACATTCCATTGTATATATGTGGATGCTCTCTTAACTGCGGAGATGCATAGAAGTCTTAACACTCAGGCCTAGGACGAGTGGCTAAACTCCACCCAGGCCATGGCATGCAAGGGGTGGTCTGATATGAGGGATAAGAAAGGGGTGGTGGCATCTGACTTTGGAAGCTCCAGGCAATTGTCATGGTGCCAGGGGCAGACCTAGAGTCAGATCAATTGGAAATAAGGGCACCTGGAAGAGAGGTCCAGCTGTGAAGCTAGTGGGTGCAAAGTTAGAGGGTGGAATAGGTTTCAAAGTTAGAGGGTGGAATAGGTGCAAAGTTAGAGGGTGGAATAGGTTTCAGCCTGTTTCCTTCTTGGCTGATTTCTCAAAATGCCAGCCTCAGGAGGCTGCAGGAACTTTAATGTTAGATTCCCCCAAAGTAAAGGAGCCTGAAAGACTGATGCAAGAAAATTTCATCTGAATAATGCTGTCCATGTCAAGAGCTAGGCTACCCTGCGTACGTATCTATCTTAGAATGCCTACTGCAGTAGGATATTACCTATTTCTGCATTCTACTTACCACTATGGATATTTCTATATTCTACTTATCACTATGGAGAGAATATATCATACTCAATGGGGCAGACAGTAATAATAACCACCGTTTATTGCACATACTGTCAATACATGTCAGACACTGTTCTAGATACATAATGGGCTGTATTTCATTTTATCCTTGCAACAACCCTCTCAGTTAGCTATTACTGTTCCCATTTACAGAAGACGAAGCTGAGCCTGGTCCAATGAGTTTAAATTATTTTGCCCAAGATCACACGACTATAAATGGCCAAGCCAGGATTCTAGCCCATGTGTGACTCCAAACCTACCATTATGTCACGCTGTTCTAGTATGGTGTTGAACCCTTAATGAATGTCACTTAAATGACGATTGAATTGGGCTGCTTCCTTAGTAAGCAAAACTGGGATCACAGCCCATTTCTCAGGATCTGTTGCTAAAAATCACAAGACCATACTGCCCTCTATCAGCTTCAGTGACATCGGCTACTGGTAATTTTCAGAATGAATAAGAATATCTGACATTTATATTGTGATATATACTTACAAAAACATTTTACTCAACCTTACCACGTATATTATGAGCACTGAAACCAACACGCTTATACACACAAAAATGAATGAAAAATTTTTAATGACTATGAATTCAATTTGTGGTAAAGTCTAGTTATACTCATTGTAGCATTCACTCTTCCATAACCTGCCACTTAAAGCTTTATTTTTACTTCTAGAGAAGTAAAAAAAAAGTGATTTAGGTTTTTCTAACTTTTGTCTGTTTCCTTTTCACTTATTTAATGGAAAATTTCAAAGATATACAAAAGTAGAGAAAACAGAACCTCCAAGTATAACTCAGCTTCAACAATGATTATTTTTCCAGCAAGTATGATGACATGATTTCTGACAGAGTTATCTTTTAAATCCTTTCTGATTTAATTACTACTTCATTCAGATAATATCTTGGTCTTTCCATATTAATGGTATAATTGCTACCTTATACTAATTAATCATGGCTGATATAAGGGACTTTTGATATATTGTTAAATGTTATTGTTGGAGTTAGCTCACTATAGCCCACAAAGTATTTCTGTCTTAACCTGAGAATATGATTGTTTTGTGTTTTAAGTTTTGGCTTAGCTTGGCTATGAAAATGAATTTGTTTGGTAACTGTTGGGCACTGTTGTGTTGGTCCATGTTTACCACACTGACCATCCAATCTTAACCCTCTTTCTGTTAACACAGAAACTGAGAAAAAAACTTATTCTATGCAAAGATAATCAGAACAGAAAATGCAGCTGCCTGAATAATGTCAGCGTGCATAATGTATTTCACAGCTATTTGTAGTAGGTCCACTCAGAGAGTTATCTGATGCTCATAATCCCCAAAGTTTGATGCCAGTGTGGGCAGGCTGACTTTCCTGGTTCTGATCCTTAGCCAGCCTTCCTCACAATATGACAAAGTGGATCAGGTAAGAGAGCATGAATATTTCAACGAAAACCTATCTTCCTACTGGAAAAAACAAATGAAAACAATAACAACAATAAAACTATACTCAACTCCTGGAATTCTTGAGAGTGGAGCCTTTATACTGTATTTTTATATAAATATGATAAACATATTTCAAGTTTTTTTCCCAGGAATTTTAAGATTGATGTATTTTTTACTCTTTTAGCTAAAAGACAAATACTTCATTAAGATGTAGATTTATTAGAGAATTTTTCTTATATAAAAATTTCAAGTTAAATTCTGACCCTTTTCCAAGGCCTCAAATGATTTTTAAAATAGATTGACCACATATCTTTTTTTTTTTCTGTCATTTTTTCTTTCAGCAATAGCGGGATGTCAAATCCCTAATAATCTGAAATTGGTTCAGTGTGATCTAATAGTACTATTTGCTTCCACACCTCTTTTTCTTCTGGTCACTTACTCTAACGTAATTACAATTTTATAGATTCAGATTTAATGAATTGTATTTCAAGCTACCTGGTGAACTATTTGTTTTAACCCATCCAGTTATATAGTTAATAATTTTTAGTATTTTCTTATAATTGCTTCTTTAAGGTAAGAATCTTGACAGTTATTCACCTTCCTAATCAAAACACTGTTTTACATTTTGATATATTCTTAATTAAATGAAAATATTTTCTATTTACAAGAGACACACAAAACAATATGTCAAAGTTAAAAATAAAGGAATGGGGGTGCTTCCCTGGTGGCGCAGTGGTTGAGAGTCCGCCTGCCGATGCTGCCGAGGGGACGCGGGTTCGTGCCCCGGTCCAGGAGGCTCCCACATGCCGCGGAGCGGCTGGGCCCGTGAGCCATGGCCCCTGAGCCTGCGCGTCCGGAGCCTGTGCTCCGCAACGGGAGAGGCCACAACAGTGAAAGGCCCGTGTAACGCAAAAGAATAATAATAAATAAATAAATAAATAAAGGAATGGAAAAAGATTCACTAGGAAAATGCTAACAAAAGGTGGATATAACACTTTCATACTCATTATTCTACTCGAATATTATTTGGTATAGCACTGCAGTATTGTAAATATATAACTTTTATGTACTAAGCAGTCTGAAACAAACAGGTAATAGCGATGACTTCTTAATCCCAATGTATCGTTCTTGCCTACCCCACCCCATTGCCTGCAGGGTCCCCCACAATTCAGTAGGTGCCCAGTGCCAGTTTCTCCAGTGTTTTTATACTCACTCCCAATGAACTCTAGTTACATCCTTTCATGCCACTCTTGCAAAATCTAGCACTGAATAAACCAACTACACTTGCAACTGGAGCTCAACCAACTTCATAGTCAACAACCTTGATCTTCCCCCATGCCCAGTGATATCTCCACTTCAACTTAGCCTCTTGCAAACCTGTCCATATCAAATTCTATCACAGGCCCAGCTCAGGCTGAATCTCCATCCAATGAGAAGCTTCCCATGGCCCTGGAGGTCTACCCATTCCGTAAAAACCTCCAGGCCTCGACCTCTGGCCTTACAACACAGGCTCTGAGCTTTCCGTCCTCTGTGCATCATTTAAGGGCTGGCCCAAATGTGGTAGTCCTCCTCCTTCCTTTTCTCATCAGCCCAAAACAATTACATTTCCGCCCCTGGGTTTATTCCTTCTAAATACATACTATGCTGAATGTTATACTCTTATTCTGTTCTAGGCACTTGGTCACCAACACTAGTTTAAAAAAAAAAATTCTGTGGGGAGGGACAATATAGGGGTAGGGGATGAAGAGGTATAAACTATTGGTATAAAATAAGCAACAAGGATATATTGTACAATACAGGGAATATAGCCAATGTTTTATAATAACTACAAATGGAGTATAACTTTTAAAAATTGTGAATCACTATATTGTACACCTGTAACTTACATAATATTGTACATCAACTATACTTCAATTAAAAAATAAAATTAATTAATTAAAAAAATTCTGACCATGATCCACAGTAAAAAATATATTTTAGGGATTTCCCTGGTGGCGCAGTGGTTGAGAACCGCCTGCCAATGCAGGGAACACGGGTTTGAGCCCTGGTCTGGGAAGATCCCACATGCCGCAGAGCAACTAAGCTCGTGTGCCACAACTACTGAGCCTGTGAGCCTAGAGCCCACACTCTGCAGCAAGAGAAGCCACCGCAATGAGAAGCTAGTGCACCGCAATGAAGAACAGCCCCCGACTCACCATGACTAGAGAAAGCCTGCACATAGCAACGAAGACCCAACACAGCCAAAAATAAAAAAATTAATGAATTTAAAAATATATATATTTATATTTTATATTGTGACAAGGTGCATCAAAGTTTTCCCTAAGCAATACTTAGTTCCTTTACCATGTGGCAATGAAATCTGATATTTTCTTTTTATTCTATTAAAAAAATTCAGCCACTAAATTGATTTCACTAACCACTAATGGGTCAAAACTCTGAGTTTGAAAACCCTTGATCTAAAGAGTCTCCCCACCGCCCCCCACTCCTAACCCCACCCCACCAGCTGCCACAAGACTCTTTTGGCATCTTTTTTATCAGAACCAGGTCAGGTAACATGAAGGCATATTTAAAACAATCACTGCCTAATTTCCTAGATATTCTAAAGAGGAATTCTTTTCCACTGAAGGACAGCAGTTTCTAGGCTATAAAAGAGGTACTTTTAGTGCTTGGAAATGGTGGAGATTTATTTAAAGCCTTCTAGAAAATATCCATGATCTGAAATCTTATTAAAGAATGCATGATTGAAAGTCAGGCAAACTGGTCCTTGTTTCACTCTGCCATCGAGTGTTAGGAGGTAAATCACTCAGCCTCTCGGAACCAAGGGGTCTCAATCTAGAGAATGATATGTAAATCTGATGACATATAAACACTATAAATCTAATGATTCATTCACTCATTCATTTGCTCATTCACTTCACAAATGCTTCATTAAGTATGTGCCAGGTAGGCCTCTCACTGCTCATCTGACAATTCAGACTGGGAAGGCCAATGTTATAAGTTTATCACACATCACATGTGATCATATGCCAGGGCTCCTTCACATCAAATATATGCTTCATCAGGCACCACAGGGGAATAAGCTGCTTCATACAAGCATATTACCCAAAAAAATGATGATCATTTATATAAAACACTTAATAAAGTCTCTCTAAAATGTCTTAGAGATTATACTGTACCTAATTTCATTAATGGTTTAAAATAGTTAATTCTAATAGTAAGGAGCTTAATTTTAAGACTTATGAATTCTTACACAAGTTTAATTTAAAATGTCAAAAATGTAATATTTGCTCTAATTCCCGCTCTTTTCTTTTTTCTTCCCACCACATTTTTACTCTTTTAGTTTAACTGTCACAACACCAGGTGAGTTGGCACAATCAGTGGTTAAGAGAATTACTGAAAGCCATTCCTACACCAACATAGATAGCAATTGCTTAACTGTACACAAACATGATTATGAACTACATAAAATATCACATAAAACTCAGATTAAATATATCCTCCAACCCCCAATTCAGCATGATCCCAAAAATGTCCATAGCCACTCCAGTGCCCCATGATGTGAGGGTAAGTGTGATGGAGGAGGAGTTGGAGTGAAGAGATAGCAGTCTTAACTGATTGTTAATTGTACAAAGATTTACGGTCATGTGAACACATCATCATGGACCCCCACTCCCAAGGCTTTGGAAGGGGCTTGTACAAATGAAAGGGCCTGAAATTTAAGCTTCACTAGGTCATGGTAAACCTGCTTCCACAAGTATCAATCACTGAGTGAAAGTGTGAATATGGTGAGCCAGTTATGAGCCTGACTCTGGGGTTAAATGGGTTGGCGTTTGATTTTTAACTTCACTTTAACTAGTATGTGACTGTGAGTAAGTTAATTTCTCCGTGCCTCTGTTTTTCAATCTGTGAAAAGGGGATAATATCTTAACACATAGGGCTGTACTGAGATATTGAAAGATATTGACACAATGTGTAAAGCATGTGGTTTGGTGCCTGGCAGATGGATAACACTAATAATACTTCCCTGGCAGTCTAGGGGTTAAGACTTCGCTGTCCAATACAAGGGGTGAGGGTTCGATCCCTGGTTGGGGAGCTAATATCCCACATGCCTCGCGGACAAAAAACCAAAACATAAAACAGAAGCAATATTGTAATTTAATAAAGACTTTTAAAAAATGGTCCTCATCAAAAAAAATCTTTAAAAAATCTTTTAAAAAAAAGACAATAGTTATACGATGATGATGACTACATTGACTATGATAATGTGGTCAAAGGATGTTGAAGAGTATAATGCTTTTTGATTCTATAATAACTGTTTCCCAAACAACTGTGATTTTTTAATTCCTTTGGTTGACTTGGTTTTAGTTTCCAAAGTTTTGCAAGATTCTGCAATAAAAGCTGATGAAAAATGACTTAAGTAATTTTCTCATTTAAACTAAGAAGCAGCATAAACAAAAAGGGCATTAAGGCAGAAAAAAATGGCAAAACTTCGGGAAATATTTTCATATTCCTGGGATCCAGAGATACGACTAATTTTCATACTACTGTCAAGTTATTCCAAGACCCCTGACTTCCTTCAGCTCCCTCTCTGCTCTGTGGCCTCTTATCAGTCTTAGATCAGCTACAGCTGTTCTTTGCACAATTTTAGCTCTAATTTCCATGAGTTTTCCTATTCCATGCCCCTCTGTAAAATCTTTGTTTGTTTTTGTATAACTAAAGGTTATAGCAGCAGGGAAAAGTTTAGGATGGAAAAAAAATTCTGCCATCCACTTCTTGGCTCCATTTAGGGTCACTCTCTCACTCTTCTGTCAGTTTTACCGGTGTTTGGAAATGTGCTTGTTCATTGATCCAGAGACTCCTCATCCCCCCTCAATCAAAGTTCTAAAAAAAAAAAAAGTTCTATAGAAGGGAGAGTTGCAGCTATATATACACATAACTATATGGAACATCTGCAACAGTCATATATATGTATGTTTGTATATATATATATTTTTTTTTCAATGTCCAGTGGACAAGCAAGTTTAGTGTTTTGAGAAGCTGAAGAAATGATATTATAGATGTTCTGTCTCTAGAAGCAAAGATGAAAATCTTTGCTTTGGGGAAGAGTTGCCAAAATGGAACCTGCAAAATGCAAATGACAAGCAGGAATCCATCAATTGCTCTTGGAGACACTGTGAAGATAAACTGCAGGCAATTGTAAAGCATCTGAAAGCTTAAAATGTTAAGCCTTTTATTCAGGGAAACAAATGTTAGCAAGACTATATGCTTTCCAGTAAGAGAGCTGGTTTTGTTTTTTGTTTTTCTAATTGCAACTGTAGACTGGTGTGTCCCTGAAAGTGATGCTTCTTGGAAGATGTGTGCGTGTTTTTGTTAAAGCATTTGCTCATGGGAGATTGTAATGTTAGACCGCAGGCAGGTTACTGTGCAGGTCTGAACTTGTCTTCTCCCCATGCTAGAAAAAAAGCCATGAAAAGGACTTAGAGTGTGTGAAATAATTAGAAAATGTATGTATTGGTCTCTGCCCCTGGTTCCTGGCACAAAGTTCCTAAAACTTGTAATTTTCTAACTGATAGGAGTGTCTTTTGTTCTAATGAGGCAGTGGTTGGTGGGCTCCTGGATGGGAGCTGGTCACCAGCAAGACCAAGCTGTGATTAGAAGCTTGGAACTTTCAGCTCCACCCCCTATCCTCCAGGAAGGGGAGAGAGGCTGGAGACTGAATTAATAATCTGTCTTGCCTATGTGATGAAGCCACCATAGAAATCCCAAAAGTACAGGGAACTTCCAGGTGGCTGGACACATGGAGGATGGAGGTACCAGGAGGGTGGCATGCCTGGCAAGGACATGGAAGCTCTGTGTCCCTTCCCCCATACCTTGCCTTATGCATCTCTTCCATCTGGATATTCATCTGTATCCTTTGTCATATCCTTTTAAAATAAACTGGCAAACATGAGTTAAATATTTCCTTGAGTTCTGTGAGCCACTGTAGCAAATTATCAAACCCAAGGAGTAGGTTGTGAGATGTATAGCTGATCAGTCAGAAACACAGGTGACAACCTGGGACTTGCAATTGGCATCTGAAGCGGCGGGGGGGGGGGGTGTCTTGTGGGACTGAGACGTTAAACTATGTGATCTGATACTACCTCCAATAGTGTCAGAATTGAGTTAAATTATGGGACACCCAGATGGTGTGACAGAATTTCTAGATGTGTGGAAAACTAGCACATCTGGTGGCAGAAGTGATGTGAAGTGTGGTAGTAGTGTGAGAGTACGGGAGACACAGGAGGTATTTTTCCCTTACAGAGTGGTTTGGCCCAGTGTATAGACTACATTGCAGGGTAGGGTAGAAGATGTCCTACACGTGACATTATTCAAGACTCAGTAATCAGCTTTGGAAATATTCTGTCATCCATGGTGATTGGTTTATCCTGGCCATATGGAGCCAGACCACATCTGAGAATATCTAGAATCTATAAAGAACTCTCAAAACTCAATAATAAGAAAACAAACAACACAAACATTTTAAAAATGGGCAAAAGATTTGAAAAGATACTTCATAGAGAAGCTATAAAGATGGCAAATAAGCACATGAAAAGATATGCTACATCATTAGCCATTAGGGAAATATAAATTAAAATCATAGTGAGATTCCACTACCTTTATTAGAATGGCTAAAATAAAAGGCTGACCATACTAAGTACTAGCAAGGATATGGATCAACTAGAACTTTCATACATTGCTAGTGGGAATGTAAAATGATACAACCACTTTGGAAGACCTGGCAATTTCTTAAAAATTAAATATATACCTACCATCTGACACAGTCATTCTACTTCCAAGTATTCAGCCAAGAGAAATGAAAGCATATGTTCATGCAAAGACTTATATGCAAATGTTCAATGCAGCTTTGTAATAGTTCCAAACTGGAAACAATCCAAATGTCTCTCAACAGCAGAATGGATAAGGAAATTGTAACATATCCATAAAATGGAATACTATTTAGCAAAGAAAAGAAAAAACTACTGATACACACAACATGGATGAATCCCAAAATAACTATGTTGAATGAAAAAAGCCAGACAAAAAGGAGTACATACTGTATGATTCCATTTATAGAAAAATTATAGAAAATGCAAACTAATCTATACTGACAGAAAGCAGACCAGTGGTTTCCTGGGGATGGGAGTGAAGGCAGGAACAAGGAATTACAAAGAGGCAAGAGGAAATCTTTGAGTGTGATGGGTCTGTTCATTATCTTGATTTGGTGATGGTTTCTCCTGCTATACATAAGTCAAAACTTACCAAATTGTACACTTTAAAAATGTGCCTTTATTGTATGTCAATAACATCTGGCATTAAACCTGCTAAAAATAGCATATTTCCAACTTAACTTTCTTTTTAAAAAATATTTTTGAGGAACATATACATATAGTATAGTATTTACCTTCCTCCTAGCCAGATCCTACAAAAAGCTGTTCCAGTACCACACTACACAGGAGAGTGCAAAGGAGCAGAAGTGGTAGAAAGAGACAGAAGTCAACTGATTGCTATTAAAATATTTACAAATTTTATAAAATCATACACCCATTTGAATACACTGCCAGGGCTTCTTCCAGGGCCTTGGAGGAGGCCCACGCAAGTGACGGACTGATGGAGATGAAAAGTAACTCCTAAACACTCCTTGGATTTGTGGGAGGTGGGGAGGAAAGTGTGGATCCAGCAGAGGAACAGACTTCCCAACTCCAGAGGCTCAGAGCTGCAGTTTGGATACTAAGCTGCGTGGCCTTGTTCTGAGGTCACAAGCTAGTAAGGCCTGAGGACGTATCAATTACTCAAGGAATGAGGCAAGTTTTGAAAGGTCAGTGGCACCATCCTCTGGAGTTTATGCATGATCACCCAGCACAGACCTGCATAATTGCCCAGGAGATATACCAGTGTGCTTAGACACAGGAGTGTAAGACAAGACTTGCGGATTCTATTACTATGCTGCTTCGGCTACTATTTGCTGATTTGTGACTTGTGGCAGTGATATAATCTCTGGGTGTCTATTTCAACACTAGTAAAACAGAATAACAAGAATTACCTATTTGTGGAGTATACTGAGGTCTTCCCATGGAAATAATTTTTATCCTTGTTCTGAAATCTGGCTGATCTCTTCTAATATCTAAAATTGCTTTTGCAATTGGAAGAAAGAGAAATAGTGAAGCGAAAGAGAATTAGATAGCCTAGGCAGATGACCCTAGGTGAGGCAGCACTCCCGCACTGGGCTGGGGCTGCTAACATCTTCCCCTCACTCTAAGGAGCCACACTGAGCCTTAGAAGGAGACTGTGCCGGTGAAGGGTCCGAAAACTTAAGCCTTACTTGCTTAAATCCACCTCTACCTAGAAGCTTTCTGTTACATTTTCCCCCCAATTTTTTGAAGTTACCATTTATTGGGCACTTAACTTTGTGCCAGCCATATATATGCTTGTCAAATTTTCTCAACCTTGTCGATATATTGGGTTGGCTAAAAAGTTTGTTCGGGTTTTTCTGTAAGATGTTATGGAAAAATCCTAACAAACTTTTTGGCCAACCCACTATTTGAATCACCTGGGAAGCCTGTATTTTATTTTTTTTTAATTTATTTTTAAAAATTGGGGTATGGTTACTCTACAATGTTGTGTTAGTTTCTGCTGTACAACGAAGTGAATCAGGTGTATGTATACATATAACCCCTCTCTCTTGGACCTCCCTCCCCCCACTCCAATCCCACCCATCTAGGTCACCACAGAGCACTGAGCTGAGCTCCCTGTGCTATACAGCAGGTTCCCACTATCTATTTTACACATGGTAATGAATATATCTCAATCCCAATCTCCCAGTTCATCCTACTCCCCTTCCCCTCCCCACCATGTCCACACATCTGTTCTCTATGTCTGCATCTCTATTCCTGCCCTGAAAATAGGTTCATCTGTACCATTTTTCTAGATTCTACATATATACATTAAAATATGATATTTGTTTTTCTCTTTCTGACTTACTTCACTCTGTATGACAGACTCTAGGTCCACCCACGTCTCTACAAATGACCCAATTTCATTCTTTTTTATGGCTGAGTAATAGTCCATTGTATGTATGAGCCACATCTTCTTTACCCATTTATCTGTCGATGGACATTTAGATTGCTTCCATGTCCTGGCTATTGTAAATAGTGCTGCAATGAACACTGGTGCATGTGTCTTTTTGAATTATGGTTTCCTTTGCATACATGCCCAATAGTGGGATTGCTGGGTCATATGGTAGTTCTATTTTTAGTTTTTTAAGGAGCCTCCATACTGTTCTCCATAGTGGCTGTATCAATTTACATTCCTACCAACAGTGCAAGAGGGTTCCCTTTTCTCCACACCCTCTCCAGCATTTATTGTTTGTAGATTTTTTTTTTTTTTTTTTTTTTTTGGCTGTACGCGGGCCTCTCACTGTTGTGGCCTCTCCCGTTGCGGATCACAGGCTCCGGACGCACAGGCTCCGCGGCATGTGGGATCTTCCCGGACCGGGACACGAACCCATGTCCCCTGCATTGGCAGGCGGACTCTCAACCACTGCGCCACCAGGGAAGCCCTATTTGTAGATTTTTTGATGATGGCCATTCTGACCGGTGTGAGGTGATACCTCATTGTAGTTTTGATCTGCATTTCTCTAATAATTAGTGATGTTGAGCATCTTTTCATGTGCCTCTTGGCCATCTGTATGTCTTCTTTGTAGAAATGTCTATTTAGGTCTTGGGAAGCTTTTAAAATATACCAACCTGGAGGGCTTCCCTGGTGGCGCAGTGGTTGAGAGTCCGCCTGCCGATGCAGGGGACACGGGTTCGTGCCCCGGTCTGGGAAGATCCCACATGCCGCAGAGCGGCTAGGCCCGTGAGCCATGGCTGCTAAGCCTGCACGTCTGGAGCCTGTGCTCCGCAACAGGAGAGGCCACAACAGTGAGAGGCCCGTGTACCGAAAAAAAAAAAAATATATATATATATATATATATATATATATATATATATATATATATATATATATATACCAACCTGGAACCAATTGAAACCAGATCTCTAGGGGTGGGGCTTGAGCATCTATAGTTTTTAAAAGCCCCCTGGATTTTAATATGCAACCAGGGTTGAAACTCTTGGCACACCATGATACTTTACGTATTTTAACTTCTTAAATCCTTATACAAACCTGAGAGGTAGGTCTGATTATCCTTATGTGTAAATAAACTGAGGTTCAGAGAGGCTAAATATATTTCTCAAGATCAAATCTCAGAGTCATAATTCAAACCCAGATGGGTATGACATCACAGAACATTTTGCTATACCAGTTCCCATCTTTATATGCCTCTATGAGAAAGAACCACCTTTTAATCCAAACTTTTGCAATTGGCAAAATATGGTGATGCATAAAATATCATGTAATTATTTTCATAGCAAATGTGACTTTCTTAACTCTAACCCTATAAGAAACAATAGAGTAAAGCCATATTCCAGAGTTTAGTTCTGAGTTGGTAAAGTCCCTTATGGCCAAAAAAATTTCTGATTATATTTTTTGAACGGAAGCTTTTTGGTGATGAAAATCTTAAGTACCATCTAGAATTGGAATGGGTCCTATTTGGTGTGGTGTTGGAGGTCTAGGATACAAGGTCATTAGTAGTAATCCAGAATACACTGTACCTCAAGCCTACCCAGTCTCCCCCTCACATTAGTTCCTAAATCCTACATCTTCCTTTTTCTTGGATTCATCGTTCATTTACTAGGGTACATCCCCAAATAATTATTTCAGTGAAGGTCTGGGGGGCGAGGGGTAAAATTTCTGAATCTTTGGGTATGCGAAAATATTTTGTACTCTCACTTGAAAGCTAGTTTTTCTCAGTATCGTTTTTCCTCAGATCTTAGAAGATATTGTTATGTTGTCTTCCAGCAGTGTTGCCAGTGAGGAATCTGATGCCACACGGATTCTCATTGCTTTGAGCTTAACCTGTTTATTCCTTTGTAAGCCTTTAGGACTTTATCTTTATCCCTAGTGTTCTAAAATTTCACCATGACGAGTCTAAGTGTTGGTTCTGTTTCATTCATCTTGGTTAACATTTTCAACTTAAAGACTTGCATCTTTCTTAAACTCTGAGAAATACACTTTTATCATTATTTTTTCCTCTGCATTCTCCCTTTCTCTCTTCCTAGTGCCTCTATTACATAAATATTGAAACTTCTAGATCTATTAACTTTTCTTTGTCTTTTGAAATGAATAAGGAAAAGTTCCTCAGCCTCTATCTTCCACTCAATTTATTCTTCAACTATCTCTCTTCTATTAACAGATCATCTATAAACCCGCTTTCCTTGAGTGTTTAGTCCTTCTGTTTGTTGAGTTCAGTGCTTTTCTTATATGGGGCTGGTTTTTTACAAAATTTTGATGATTCTTATATCTGTTTATCTTTGTATCTGTTAATCCTTAGTTTCCTGCTCAATAAATTCAATATATGTTATACTAGCTTGCCTTTTCTTAACTAAAGGGAAGGGATATGCTACTAGGAAGAGTGTCTTAATGACTTCTTTTCTGAGGTCAGGAGCTCTTGGTGGTCAGGAGCTAGCTGAGGCAGCATGGCCCTCTCTCTCTGGCTTCAGTGTCCACAATTCTTCTTTAACCAATGAATAAGCATTGCTACCACTTGCTGTTTAGCGGAGGAGTGGGAGACAGTTGGTGGTCAACCAGCCTAGTTACTTCTTTTACGTCCCCTCAGTTAATAACTTTTATGAACGGCCAGGGCTTGTCCATCTCGCTTGTTTTATCCATTGAGTCTGGAGTTGGTATGATACCAAAGTCCTATCTGTATAACTGTCTTCTCCTGAAGTTTTTGGACTGTGTTTTTTTTTTTTTTTTTTTTTTTTAGTATTTATTTATTTGGCTGCGCTGGGTCTTAGTTGTGGCACGCGGGACCTTCATTGTAGCATGCGGGACCTTCATTGCAGCATGCAGGATCTTTTAGCTGCGGCATGTGAACTCTTAGTCACAGCATGTGCGATCTAGTTCCCTGACCAGGATTTGAACCTGGGCCCCTGGCATTGGGAGTGCAGAGTCTTAGCCACTGGACCACCAACGAAGTCCCTGTGGTTTTATTTATTTTTGTTCCTAGATATATCTGATTCCGTCTTAGATCTCTTAGGAACTTCTCAATGTTTCTGATAAAGTTCTTTCTCGTTTTTCCAGGCTATTATAAGTTGATATGCACACACACACACAGGTGTGTGTGTGTGTGTGTGTGTGTGTGTGTGTGTGTGTGTAGCATGTAGAAATGTAAAACAGTCCCACGGAAATAGTAAGTATCCAATAAATACTGTATATTTTGAATGCATAAAAGAATGAATGCATGTACATATTTTGTGTGTTATACACACACATACACACGCCTCTTTCTGGATTTTAGGTGAGAGGTGGGTGTCGATGAATGTTCTCAGACCACTATCCATAATTGTGAATTACTTTTAGATTTGGGGAGTGTGGAGAAGAGACAAGTTATTTCTTTTCTGTGTTTAAATGAAAAAAAAGTAGAATTCAGAAGGGAATAATGCCTTAGTTAGCCAAGATAACTAATTTATCTAGACCAATTGCGAGTTATTTTATTTATTACACATTTGTTTCATAATTATATCTGAGTGCTTATGTATAAGACATGAGCTTGACACTGTGGACAGATACCACTATATTTTTCTCTTTTTCTTCCCCTCTAGCTTACCTTGCCTCCAACAAACACAGCAGCCAGAATAAGGGTGTTTTAGACAGAAAGACCTTGATTAAAATCCTTTTGCTGGGCTTCCCTGGTGGCGCAGTGGTTAAGAATCCACCTGCCAATGCAGGGGACCCGGGAAGATTCCACACGCCGTGGAGCAACTAAGCCTGTGCGCCACAACTACTGAGCCCGCGTGCTGCAATTACTGAAGCCCATGCACCGCAACAAGAGAAGCCACCGCAATGAGAAACCCACGCACCGCAATGAAGAGCAGCCCTCGCTCGCTGCAACTAGAGAAAGCCCGCGTGCAGCAACGAAGACCCAATGCAGCCAAAAATAAATAATAAAAATAAAATAAATAAATTTATTTTAAAAAATCCTTTCTCTGTCACTTATCAGTTATAGAGCAAGTCTGTCTGAGCTTTAGTTTCCTTATTTAAACAACACAAAAATATCAACCTCATAGACTTGTATTAAATGTAATGACACATCCAAAATGCCTCACATAGTGGATAGTACATCCACAGTATAAGGTCGCAACAAACATTAGTAACCTTTCTACTCTTCTACCCTTCCCTCCAAGAAGTTTACTGTCTCACATTTCTAACTGCAAACTTTTAAAACGGCATTCTGATTATCATTCAGTCTCTTATGTTTGCTTAACATAAGTTTATAAAATGTGTACTTTTGTATATTAAAAAATGATAGAATTGACAGTAGCTTTATCATACATCTCAGTGACTAAACTTTTCAATTTATTCATAAATCTATTCATTTTGCAAACATTTACTGAGCACTTACTTTGAGTCAGACACCATGTTAATCTGTGAAGTAAGTTGACTCTTCATGGTAGGACCAGGTCTAGGGTGAGGAAGCCTGGCGAGTGAGACATCTGCCCTTAATGTAAAATTTAAGGGATGCCAAAAAACTGAAAAAATCAAGATAAATAATATTTAATGCAATATTTTAAAAATCAAAATTAAGGCAAAAAATCCATGATGAACCCATCAAGATTTTAAACAAGGATAGAATTAGTTTTAACTATTTTTTTCTCTTATCTTAGGCTACCATACGGTTTACTGATCCTATTGTTTTTGTCTGTACATCATCCTTACTTCCTTTGAGGAATGTATCCTCCTTCCCTCCAACTTGTTCCCCTGGTGAGATTATCAAGCAAACTCAAACCCCAAGGCCACACAGATGGACAAGTGAACCAAACCCAACCAAACAAGAGTATCTCATTCTCTTGACTATATTGATTGATCGAAAACAGAATAGGTGACCCAGCATGGCCCAATAAGTATCTTTCTGTAGGAATGAATAAGGTCAACACACAGAGGTAAGCAAAGCCAAGAGTTGTGGAGGGTGAGGGACACAGATAGAAAAAGAAATCTGGAGGATGATTTCATTTGAGAGAAAATATGAGAAGCCACATCCACCTCTTCATTTTCCAGGGACATGAGTCAAAAAATTCCCATTTGTGCTAAAGTTTATTTGAGTTGGGACTCTCCACACTTAAAAATAGAGGGATTTTGACTAACACAAATGTCTAAAGAGTATTTCAAACTTTGAGGAGGATTGGTCATCATCCTAAGTTTAGAAAGAGTCTCAAAAGCAGTATGCCTTCAGTATTGCCCAGGGAGATGGTTGCCACAGATATAACCTTATAGTGAAAATGGAATCAGAAGATCCTTAAGATCAGCCAGTAATTCCCCTTGATCTAATTCCAAGCACACCAACAAGCCTTTGATTATAAATTGCCTTCTTAGGTAGAATTGCCTAGAGAGAGCGTAATAAACAAACAAGTGTATCCAGTCTACTTGACAGTTATATTGTTCATTGTTAAGCAATAAGATGGCACCTAATGGGTCAATGTCCTAGAATCAGATCACTTTGGTGGATGCTAATGTTAATTTTTCTGAGTCTAGAAAGGTTTAGAGGCAACATAATCTAGTGGCTGAAATATAGACTCTCGAGCCAGACTGCTTGGATTTGAATCCTAGCATTGCCACTTACTAGTTGTGTGACTTTGGATAAGTTATTTAACTTACCTGTACCTTATTTTCACATCTGTAAAATGGGGATATAATAGTGACTACCTCATAGCATTGTGGGGGTTTTTGTTTTTTTGGGGTTTTTTTTTTGCGGTACGCGGGCCTCTCACTGTTGTGACCTCTCCCGTTGCGGAGCAACAGGCTCCGGACGCGCAGGCTCAGCGGCCATGGTTCACGGGCCCAGCCGCTCCGCAGCATGTGGGATTTTCCTGGACCGGGGCACGAACACATGTCCCCTGCATTGGCAGGCGGACTCTCAACCACTGCGCCACCAGGGAAGCCCTCTCATAGCATTGTTAAATGAGAATTATATGAGTTAATCTTCATAAAGAAACTAAAACTTATAAATACTATAAAATAAAATAATGCTAAACTGAGAAAGAGACCTGGGATGTGATGTCCACCTTAAGCTGCAGCTACTCCAGGAGACTGGATAACTCTCCAGTACACAAAGAAGTTAGAACTTATTTCAACTATCCACTTACGTTTCTAACTGACCAGTTGGCTTCTAAGCTTCTAGAGGGCAGGGACTATGCCTTACTCATCTTTGTATTTCCTTTTACTTCTAATGCCTGGGACTTGGCAAGCACAAGGAGACAGAACCCTCTTCATGGAATCCAAAGACTTGGATTTGAATCTTCACTCTACTACCTACTATTTATCCTTGAGCAATTTACTTAACTTCCCAGACCCTCAGTTCCTGCAGCAGTAAAGAGGGTAATACCTCTTTCAACTAATATTGTGAGGATTAATGGAGGTAATAATTTAGGGAAGTAGTATGTGTTCAATCACCGTGGGCTTCTTTCTAATACTAAAGTTTATAGTTATGTAAATGTTTTCAATATTATTTAGATTAAAGAGAATCCACTCATCTAAGTATTCCATAACAATGCCACTTTGCAGAGCTTATAAGATCTGCTATTAATATATGTGCCAGAGGTTCTTTAAGGAAATACATAGAAAGTAAACTTAAGTCTTTATTAAAGGAAATTATTTCACTTGCTGGATCCTTGGCCAGGACTTTTAAGTTTAAATGAGATAGAATCAGGTGAGATGAAAAAAAAAAATTACTGGTTGATATACAAGTCATTTCAAAGGACCTATATGGGACATATGGCAATACATTCAAATTTATTCATTCATTTATACATTCAAAAACTATTGTGATGGGCATTTATTATGAGCTGGGCACTTTGTTAGAGATTTACTACTCATTTTCTATGTTGAGTCTGCACTAAACATAATTTGCATCTTCTTTTAGCTTTAGTTCTTAACAGATGACATTCTGGTCACTCCATAAACATTTTAAACAGCTTTTTAAGCTATATATGACAACATAATACTGAACGGTGAAAAGTTGAAAAGCCTTCCACTAAAATATGGAACAAAGAAAGGATGCCCACTCTCACCACTTTTATTCAACATAGTATTGGAAGTCCTAGCCATAGCAATCAGACAAGAAGAAATAAAACGTATCCAAATTGGAAGAGAAGAGGTAAACTGTCATTATATGCAAATGACATGATACTATGTATAGAAAACCCTAAAGACTCCACACAAAAGCTACTAGAACTGATAAACAAATTCAGCAAGGTAGCAGGATTCAAGATTAACATACAGAAATCTGTTGCATTTCTTTACACTAGCAATGAAATATCAGAAAGGGAAAGAAAAAAAAATCCCTTTTAAAATCACATAAAAAAAAAAAAACAAACTTAAGAACAAACCTGACCAAGGAGATGAAAGAACTATAAAACATTGATAAAGGAAACTGAAGATGATGCAAAGAAATGGAAAGATATCCCATGCTTTTGGATTGGAAAAATTAATATTGTTAAAATGGCCATACTACCCAAAGCAATCCACAGATTTAATGTGATCCCTATCAAATTACTCATGACATTTTTCACAGAATTAGAACAAATAACTCAAAAATTTATATGGAGCCTTGAAAGACACAGAATTGCCAAAGCAATCTTGAGGAAAAAGAACAAAGCAGGAGGCATAACCCTCCCAGACTTCAAACAATACTACAAAGCTACAGTAATCAAAATAGTGTGGTATTGGCACAAAAACAGAAATATGGATCAATGGAATAGAACAGAGAGCCCAGAAATAAACCACACACCTATGGTCAATTAATCTTTGACAAAGGAGGCAAGGCTATACAATGGAGAAAAGACAGTCTCTTCAGCAGAGAAAGCTGGGTAGCCAC
This sequence comes from Tursiops truncatus, assembly GCF_011762595.2. Lineage (NCBI taxonomy): Eukaryota > Metazoa > Chordata > Mammalia > Artiodactyla > Delphinidae > Tursiops > Tursiops truncatus. Next base: position 37,438,122 of record NC_047047.1, on the reverse strand, counting down.
ATGTAAATCAATAAAGTTGATTTACATGTGGCTGCCCTCACACCCTCACACCACACACAAAAATAAACTCAAAATGACTTAAAGGCTTAAATACAAGACATGACACCATAAAACTCCTAGAAGAGAACATAGGCAATACATTATCTGACATAAATCACACCAATGTTTTGTTAGGTCAGTCCCCCAAGGCAATAGAAATAAAAGCAAAAATAAGCAAATAGGACCGAATCAAACTTATAAGCTTTCACACAGAAAAGGAAACAAACAAAAAACAAACAAAAAGACAACCTACAGAATGGGAGAAAATATTTGCAAAAGATGCGACTGACAAGGGCTTAATTTCCAAAATACACAAACAGCTCATAAAACTCAATAACAACAACAACAAAAAAAAATCAAAAAATGGGCAGAAGACCTAAATAGACTTTTCTTCAAAGAAGACATACAAAAAAAAAAAAAGAAAACACACAGATGACCAATAGGCACACGAAAAGATACTCAACATTGCTAATTATTAGAAAAATGCCAATCAAAACTACAATGAGATACCATCTCACACTGGTCAGAATGGCCACCATTAAAAAGTCTACAAATAGCAAATGCTGGAGAAGGTGTGGAGAAAAGGGAACCCTCCTACACTGTTGGTGGGAATGTAAATTGGTGCAGCTACTATGGAAAACAGTATGAAAGTTCCTTAAAAAAACTAAAAATCAATGCCATATGATCCAGCAATCCCACTCCTTGGCATACATATGGAGAAAACTCTAATTCAAAAAGGTACATACACCCCAATGTTCATAGCAGCACTATTTACAATAGCCAAGACATGGAAGCAATCTAAATGCCCATTGTAGATGAATGGATAAAGAAGATGTGGTATATATACATAATGGAATACTGCTCAGCCATAAAAAAGAATGAAATAATGCCATTTACAGCAACATAGATGGACCTAGAGATTATCATACTAAGTGAAGTAAGTCAGAAAGAGAAAGACAAATACCATATGATATCACTTATATGTGGAATCTAAAATATGACACAAATGAACTTCTTTACAAAACAGAAACAGACTCTCAGACATAGAAAATAAACTTATGGTTAGCAAAGGGTAAAGGCAGTGGGGGAGGGATAAATTAGGAGTTTGGAATTAGCAGATACAAACTACTATATATAAATTAGGTAAATAACAAGGTCCTACTGTATAGCACAGGGAACTATATTCAATAGCCTGTAATAAACCATAATGGAAAAGAAAAGGAAAAAGAATATGTACATATATGTATAACTGAATCACTTTGCTGTACACCAGAAACTAACACAACATTGTAACTCAACTATACTTCAATTAAAATAAAAGATTAAACAGCTTTACTGAGGTATAAATGATTTACAATAAACTGCATGTTAACTTTTGACATATGTATACATCTGTGAAACCAACACCGCCACCAAGATATTAAACATTATCAAGCATATCCATCACTCCCAAAAGCTTCCGTCAACTTTATGTGTGAACAAAAACCAAATCTTCAGACTCCTAGGCTGGTGCTGCTTCTCTTATACTTGAAGAAAGTTTGTGATTTTGTATGTTATTCATCCATATTGTGTGCTATTGTACATTTATGGAAAAGAACATAATTGAAGATAAAATATTTTATTTGTAGAAGCCCCAAACTTATACTGCAGACTCCGTATAAAGTCTGCCATTTGGTAATGAGACATCTTGCCTGCTTCCTGATGAATCACCAGTTCACAGTCCTTCCAGATACCTTGCCCTTGGATTCTGGGAGGTAACCAGGTTTGCTGTGTCTTTATAATAACTTCCATTTTTGCTTTCTGCTTAGGCAAATTTAAGCGGTATTCTTGCAATTTGTTGTGTCAATTTCTTTCTCTTTATCTGTGAGGGTGGTGGTGAAGTTCCTGGGCTCCCGAGGCAGACTGCCTGGGTTCAAATCCCACCTCTCTCACTTACAAACTACAGAGCTTTGGTCAGGTTACCTCTCTGTACCAGAGCCTGGTAGTTTGACAGTAAATTCTTGGTAAATGTTACATATAACTATTTTCTCTGAAAACTGGTTATATACTATTCAGACCACACAGCAGAAATGTCCAAATCTCCTGTCTTATAGGATTGTCCCCTCCCCCATCTCTAGGTTTTACATCTGTACATTTTAAGAGATTAGTCCATTAAAAGCAGAATTCCAGCCCACATAATGTTCTAAATTGGGAAACAATTATTAAAGCTGATTTCACTTCTATATTTCTTTCTGGAACCAAGGAATATTTTCATGTAAATCTACATTAAAGGGTTTGGGGGAATATATATATGTAAATATATGGAAGCATTAGATGTGAACTAGTTAGTTGCAAAAGAATTAATAGTTTTGCTTTAAAAAAATCAAATCAGATGTACTTTTTGTTATTGCTCTATAATAAACCCCTCATGTACATTATTTCAGTTAATCCTCATGTCTCCACACTGAGGAGGAAGAGGAGGGGTTGGTCTTGCTGTCTTGGGTGGCCGAGGTGGAGGAGATGGAAGGGGAGGCAAGAGAGGCAGGCACACTTGGTGTAATTTGAAGGAAATACATTGTAATTTCTGAATGACTTTTTTGCTTTTTCATTTCTCTAAAATTGTTTTTATATGGTAGCAAACACCATTTGCTTTAGTTTCAGTGCCCATATCACAGAAGGGCCTAGGTTATAAAAGAAGTCAAAAGTAGTCTTGAATAATCAGAAACCTTCTGCCAGATTGTCTACTGTCAATTGTTTCTGCCACTGCTTCTTCTATGTCTTCTTCCTCATTTCCTGGCCCTGGTTCGGAAGCACTCTTCTCCACCAAGTCATCTTCTGTTAATTCCTCTGGTGTGGTGTCTGTTAGCTCTTAGGTTTCTCCAAGATCCGTATCTTGAAACTCTTCACCCTCCATCCCCACCTTTTTTACTGTATATCCATAATCTCTTTCATGATCTCCTTGATTGGCTCTGTTGTAAATTCTGTGAAGTCATGCACAACATCTGGACACAGTTTTCTCCAACAGGAATTCATCGTTTCAGGCTTGATGGCTTTCATGGGTTTTTCTATAACTGTGATGGCATATTCAATGGTGTAATCCTTCCAGACTTTCATGATGTTCTCTCTCTTGGGGTTCTCTTCCATAGCATTGACAATCCTTTCCATAAAGTACCATGTGCAATGAGGTTTAAAGGTCCTTATGACCCCTGATCTAGAGGCTGAATTAGAGACGTTGCGTTTGGGGGCAAGTGGTCACTTCGACACATTTGGTGTTGAACTCATGGGGTTCGAAGTGGCCAAAGACATTGTCCAATATTGAAAGAAATTTAAAAGGCAATCACTTACCAGCAAGGTACTTCCTGACTTTAGAGACAAAGCATTGACAGAACCAATCCAGAAAAATGGTTCTGGTTGTCTAGGCCTTCTAGCTGTAAAACCAAAAGACTGGCATCTGGTGTTTATCTTTTCCCTTCAAAGCTCAGGAGTTAGCAGCCTTATAGATAAGGGCAGTCCTGATCATAAACCTGACCGTATTTGCACAAAACACTAGAGTTAGCCTATTCCTGCCTTAAATGCTTGCTTCTCTTCCTTACTAATAAATATCCTTTGTGGCATTTTTCCTCCCAGAATAGGGCACTTTTGTGTGCATTAAAAACCTGTTCAGACAGATATCCTTTCTCCTCAATGATTCTCTTAATGGGATCTGGGAACTTTTCTGCTGCCTCTTGGTGAGCAGGAGCTTCTTCTCCTGTTATCTTGACATTTTAAAGCCAAACTTCTTTTTAAAATTATCAGACCATCCTTTGCTGGCATTAACTTCTCCAGCTTTAGATCCTTTACCTTCCTTTTGCTTTAAGTTGTCATATGGCTTTGTTTTTCTCTTGAATCATATTAGAGTCTATAGGTATCCCTTTCTTATAGCAATCCTGCATCCACATAAAAGCTGCATTTTCAATATGAGATAAGAAGGTATTTCACCAAAAGTGCAAAGTTTTGCACCAGCTACAAGTTTTCATGATTTTCCTTTTCGTTTTTAACAACGGTCTTTACTCTGGATTTATCTTGAAATGGTGGGTAACCACAGTTGCAGACCTCAATCTATGCTGCATATCAAGCAATTCAGTTTTTTCTTGTAATGTCATAACTTTGCTTCTTGGGAGAATTTCCAGGATCACTAGCAGCACTTCATATGGGTCCCTGGTGTTATTCAAAGTTTATGGCATTGCACTAAACACGATGAAAAATACTTGAAAACCATGAGAGATCACTTTTTACTGCAATATGCAATTTACTAGGGAGACAAGTGCTCACATGGAGATGATTAGCGTCACACAGCACTGTACTCATAACACGCAACACTTGAGTTTATCATTATAGCAGCAGGAGGTGGCTACGAAATTATTACAGTAGTATACTATGTGCAACAGTTAATTTTATGCAGTTATGATTTAATACTGATTTAAATATGATTTAAATGTAAATATGATTTAAATCTTTATGTTTGTTTACCTTTTTCTTGACTGGGAATGGTGCCATGTATGGTCTGTAAGTGTGTTTTGATAAATTTTAACTTTTTATAATAGACCTGTGTATATTTTATGGTAGTAAATGATAAAGTAGACTAGTATCTGCATACATTTTATGCATTCATGACATACCTAACTTCTTCTTTTTTTTATTTTTTGGTATTTCTAGGCTACTCAGTTTGCGAGTTATTTTAGATTGTCACAAATCTCAAAAACTTTTTCCAATATATTTATTGAAAAAATATGTGTATAAATGGCCCTCACAATTCAATCCCAAGTTGTTCAAAGGTCAACTGTATATATACATACACACATGCACACACACACATGTATATACACACAAAGGCATAGAACAAATCTCTTATTACTTAAAACAATCAAAATCTGATATCAAATATTCTTTAAATAGTTGAGTTATTTATTCACTTTCAATGACATTGTTCCACAGGACACAAAATTTAAATGTTAGCTAACATAATCATTCTTTCTGGCATGTAATAGCTAATGAAGACACATTAACAAAGCAGTCGTGTCAAGTATTTTAAACTGTCTTTGAAAGGGTAGACACCAAGAGTTCTTCATGGACTCCCCATTGTTCTTAGGCAAGAGCTACAGACTCTTCTCTTTGCACTTCCTCTTCCCTGATCAAAGCTCTTCCAAAGAATTGTCTACTTAATTTCCACTGACTCTCCTTTCTCTCTTGAGCCTACTTCAATCAGGTCTTCCTCCCACTGTGTCATCAAAACTGTGCTTATCAGAATCACCAATGACCTCCATGCAGTTAAATCTCAAGGACAAATCTCAGCTGTTATCTCATTCCACCTATCAGTAGCATATGACTTATTGGTTGGTTTCTTCTTCCTGAAACAGTTTTTTCACTACATCTCCAAGACACCTCCCTCCTTGGTTCTCCTCCTCCCTCAATGGCCATTCTTTCTCTGCATTCTGCATTCTTTGTTGAGTTCTCCTTTATCTTCCTAACCTCTAAAAATTGGAGTGTCTAGGACTCCTTGTATAGACCTCTTCATTATCTACATACACTCACTCATTGGAGTTCTCATCCAGTCCATGACTTTAAATGTTATTTACATGCTATTGCCTCACAAATTCATACACCTAGCCCAACTCCTACACAAACTGCAGACAGGTATACATATCCAACAGGCTACTGACATCTCCATTTGGATGTCTACAGGCATCTCAACAAGCCCCAAACTAAACTGCTAATCTTGTACCCTATCGCTCTTCCTTCATCTTCTCCATTTCATAAAAGTAGTAGCACCATTCTTCCACTTGCTCAGGCCCAAACCCTGGAATCATTCTTGACTCCTCTCCTTCTCTCACACCCCACATCCAGTCCATCAGAACATCTAGTCAGCTGTAAACTTATTCACACTACCAGTCACACTACTTCTCATTACCTTCTGCTCTGCCAACTTAGTCCAAACCTCTATCATCTCATGTCCCCTTCACTTGGTCAGTTTTTTATCTTGTGAAGCAATGCATTTAAAATGTAAGTTAGATTGTTACTTTTTCTGCTTAAAACTTTCCTATGGCTTCCCATTTTACTCAAAATGAAAAGTCTTTAATTGTGACCTATAAGCCCCCTATGATGTTTCCACCAACAACACCACCTCTACCAACTCTCTGATCTCATTTCCTACTGCTCTCCCTCTTGCTGAACCCACAGTATCCACAATAGTGTCCTTGCTGCTCCTCACAGACACCAAGCACACTCTATCTCAGGGCCTTTGGACTTCTAATGTTCTACAAATATTCCTACGTAATGCTCTACCTTCTTTGTTACCTAGGCCTTTCCTAACTATCCTGTATAAAATAAGTCCCCTCATCTCTCTCGATACCCTACCCTGATTTATTATTCTTAACACCTTTTTATTTTGAAGCAATTGTAGATTCATATGCACTTGCAAGAAATAATACAGAGATATCTTGTTTATGCTTTACTCAGTTTCCCCTAATGGTCACATTTTACAAAAACTACAGTGCAATAGTGCAACTAGGATACTGACACTGATACAGCCAAGATACAGAACATTTCCACAGTTATATCACCTCAGGGATTCATGGTGCCCTTTTACAGCCACACCAACCACCCTCTAGCCTCTACTCCCTCCTTAACCCCTGACAACCACTAATCTGTTCTCCGTTTCTATAGTTTTGTTATTTCAAGAATGTTATATAAATGTAGTCATACAGTATTAACCTTTTGGGATTGGCCTTTTCCACTTAGCATAATTCCCTGGAGATGCATCCAAGTTGTTTTGTAATGGCATCTTTTATCACCTGACATATATACATACATATTTATTTGCTTATTAGGATAAGTTCCCCGAGAGCAGGGAATCTACTTTGTATACTGTACTTATGATGTAGGCATAAACATCTGTTGAATAAATAAAGTCCAAACTCTTTAACATGACCTATAAGATCCTAAATGAAGCATGCTTACCTTTCCAACCTCATCTTTCATTTCCATGGCTCCTCCACCCTGGCACACCACTCCCATCCAGATACACTAAATAGTGAATAACGCCATTCAGTTACACTAAACATCTTGCCATTTATAGCAGATTGCCTATGTGCTCTGATGTGTTGTTGTTGTTTTTTCCACTTTTGCTGTTTAGAACTGTGGTTCTCAAACTTTAGTGTGCATCAGAATCACCCGGCTGATCAGGCTTATTAAAACAGATTGCTAGGGACTTCCCTGGTGGTCTAGTGGTTAAGACTCTGTGCTCCCCACTGCAGGGGGGGCACGGGTTCTATCCCTGGTCAGGGAACTAAGATCCCACAGGCCGCTTGGCGCAGCCAAAAACGAAACAAAACAAAATAAAATAACCCTTAAAAACAAAACAAACAGATTGCTAGGCTCCACTCTCGGAGTTTTAAATTCAGTAGGTCTGGGATAAGTCCTGAGAATCTGCATTTCTGACAAATTCCCAGGTGATGCTGATGCTGCTGGTCCATGAACCATACTTAGAAAATCATTGTGTTAGAACATTTTTTTATTTCCCTTCCCATTTCACTTGCCTAATTTCTTACTTAACCTTCAGTCCTTCCCTCACCCCAGAACATGGTGTTCCACGGCACACTGTACTTACCCTATCCCATCACTTATCACAGGATATTATAATGTCCTATTTATGTGTGTCTCTCTCCCACCAGACTATATCCTCAGCACTTAGCACAGTCTGACAGAGCAGGCACTCAATGTATATAATGACTGAATAGGTTCCTTAATTTTGATACCTTAAAAGACTCAACTGAAACAATATTTTTACAGTCATATGTTATTTAGAAGGCAGTGCTTCTATGGGCTAAAAATAAAGGATGAAAACACACCAAGGATCCCTTCATCAATAGGCTTAAGGATAAATAAGGCAATTTTTAATGTTAAGATTTTCTAGGAAGTGTTATTGTTTATTACAATTCTTTTCAACCAGACCACCTCACACTGAAATGACTGATGACAAAGGTCAAGAATTCAAGTTAAGATACTTTACCCATTACTTTTTCAATAATTACTTCAAAGTCTGTATTTTGTTCTTCTAAAAGTGAACTCTCTTCCCTTCAGACTAAACACCCCAAACCACAAGACTATCTAACATAGCCAGGACTTCAAAGAACGCTTTAATTGAACCCCAGAGCTGGCCAGATGTTGAAATCAGAACATACTTGCTTGCACAGGTCTATAAACCATTATCTAAAATTCCAAATTCCAAAAAAGCTCTAGAAACGTAAAATTTTTCACAAGTTTAAGGCAAATTCATTTAGCAGCAAAATCTGACCCAAACAGATATGTAGTTATTTTATGTTATAGGGCTTTATCCAAATTAGTGTTAATACTAATGCATTTTTGTGGCATGAATATTAATATGTTTGATTCTAAGATGCTACTCCAGACCCGACTGAGGTGTTATAGAAAATATGGTATATGCATTATATTCCTGTCTAAAATCCCAACAATTCTGAATTCTGAAACACATTTGGCCCAAAGGGTTTGGATGAAGGATTATGTGCCTGTATTGAGATATCAATTTCTCTAATCCCTGTATTTTTGTCTTCTGTATTTGAAATATTTATCTAAATAATGCCCCCTATTGTTTTCTCATTTTGTATCTGAAAAACTGGTCTTAATGAAAATAGCTTTTGGGAATTCCCTGGCGGTCCAGTAGTTAGGACTCTGTGCTCTCACTGCTGTGGGCCTAGGTTCAATCCCTGGTCAGGGAACTAAAATCCCACAAGCCGCACGGTGTGGCCCCCCAAAAAAAGCTTTCTTCATTTTATCTGTTTTAACATTAGATAAATACTGTTGGAAACTCACTGCTTCTATTCATATATGATACTTTCTTTTTAAATTAAGGAAATTCTATACTTCTTCGGGATCCTGTGGCTCACTCCCATCAGATGAATCATCATCATCCTCACATGAATCATCACCAGAACAACTGAAAGTATAGAACTAAAAAAAATGTCTAGTGGAAACATATCATTTTGAAACACATCTGAAAGGCTAATGTCACACTTACAAGCCACTGACATTTGGCAGACTCAACTGATGAAAGTAGAATTTTTGTAGATTAAAATGTAAAGCGGACAACAGTAACAGATATTATCACTGTAAAGAGCAAAAAACACCTAAGATATATTTAGGAATGAACTGAACAAGAACTGTACAGGATCTATGAAGAAAATGCCACTGGGAAACATTAAAAGAAAACTTGGGTAAATAGAGGACCACATATTTCTAGACTGCATATTTGGTTTCAAAAGGAAGAGGAATCAGGTGACTTTAAACTGAAAGAGAAGTTTATTTGAAGAGAGGTAACTTGTGTAGGTCCCCAGAAGCAGAAAGGACAGTAAGACCTTAGTAGGGCAAACCAGGACCTGGAAAGCCCCAGAACGCCAGGCAACTACCCCACTACCCTCTTTGGGGACCACAGGGCTTCCTAACTCTGCTGCTCTCTGTGCATCTGCTGCTCTCTGCAGGCCTGCTTTCTCTGTACTACCTGCACGTGGGTCAAACGTCTCTCCCTGCCTTACCCTTGTGTCATCACTTTCTAGGTCAAGAGCCCAGGTAAGACTGACTGCAAATTTCTTGAGAGAGAATCTGATTGGACCAGTTTGAATCCGTTATCCACCTACTCCTGGTCCAAGCAGCTATGGCAGGGGAAGGGAGAGGGTTAAGTGGCTATCTGCTTACTAACATGGGATAAGGATGCAGACTGGAACATGAGTGAGTGGTGCAGGCAAATTGAATGACATGTCCATTATAGATGAGCAGATTCCACACTGTGGAGATGAAATACAATACAGAGGTTAAGAGCACAGGCTCTGGGACCAAACTGCCTGAGTTTGACTTTGCCAACTTATTAGCTGCTTGACCTTCAACAAGTTATTCAATCTCTTTATGCTTCAGTTTCCTCATCTGTAAAATGAGGGTGATGATAATAGAGTTGTTGCATGGATTAAATGAATTAACACATATAAAGCACTCAGTAAAAACCACATAAGTATTTTATTACTTTTATAAAGATGCCCATTTCCCCTAAATTAGTCTATAAAATTAATGCAATTCAAATCAAAATCACAACTCTTAATTTGATAAAATAATTTTAAAGTTACTATGGAAGAAATATCTATGGAGAGAAAAGCATAGGTAGAATGTGAAGAGCACAGAGACTGATGCAAGTTATTGGTTATGTTCTAGATATTACATTGGTGGTTTGTTTCACATTATGTTTTTTAATGTACATATATGACAAAATTTTCTTTTATATATATCAAATATATTTTTGAAAGACACTTCTTTTTTTCTTGGTGAAACACCAGTAACACCGCTCTTCCTATGTCAATGATTCTGATTATTCCCTTTTTTCTATGCTTATAAGAGGGATAATGACTAACACAAACCCCAGTGTCTTTTTTTTAACGTCTTTTTTTTAACATCTTGCTTTATAATGGTGTGTTAGTTTCTGCTGTATAACAAAGTGAATCAGCTATACGTATACATATATCCCCATATCTCCTCCCTCTTGCGTCACCCTCCCACCCTCCCTATCCCTCCCCTCTAGGTGGTTACAAAGCACCAAGCTGTTCTCCCTGTGCTATGCAGCTGCTTCCCACTGGCTATCTATTTTACATTTGGTAGTGTATACATGTCCATGCCACTCTCTCACTTCGTCCCAGCTTACCCTTCCCCCTCCCCGTGTCCTCAAGTCCATTCTCTACAAAAAGACACTTCTTAAAGAAATACTCCAAAAAAGAAGACCACTAAGCAGGGATTTACCCTACCAGAAATTTAAAAATAATTTAAAAGTACACTAAAACAATATTATTATTATCCAATAACAAATAAATCAATGGAATAGAAAATAAAGTACATATGGAAATTTAGTACTGTATAAAGGTAGAATTTCAAATCTACAGGGAAGACTGAGCATTCAATAAATGGTATAGGGCACCATCAAGTCGTTTAGGGAAAAAAATATTAATCTAGATTCTTCCTTTCCTCCTCCTAAACAAATTTCAGAAGGATTAACTATTGAAATATTTTTAAGAAGATACCTAAAAACGTTAGAAGAAAATACACACTGCTAAGCATGACATTAAAGCTGTAAATGTAAATAAAGGAAAAGACCTACCTAAAAATGAAAAACTTCACAAGAACCCCATCACCTTAAACTTACTACTCATTTGCACCTATTTATGGGTTCTGATTCTGATTAATTCTATATAAACAGTTTTTACATAATACAAAACTGAACATATATAATTTTATGGTAAACATTTTATATAACCTTATCATGTACTTTTCTTGTACTCCTACTGTCTTTCTATTTAGCCCACGCATCATGTCAGGATAGTCCATTCTCTACTCTGCTTCTCTCTCCCCTTTTAAAATAACTTTCTTTGAAAGTTATAACCATGTACTTTTTCTTAAGTGAGTTTTAGTATTGTTTTCTTGAGATCTATAAAGTATATATATATTTTTGCATTTTAATTGAAACTGATAATATACAAATAACCTAGAGATGAACTGTATCCTTTGCTAATTGTATTAGTCCATCTGGCATCGTATGTTCTTTTTGCTAGACGTCCCTTTTTTTCTTCCAATAAAAGTTTTATTGGGTGGAAGCCATATAAAGAAAACAAAGGAAAGAAAAACTTCCTTCAGCAAATAAACACCACAGGCTATATTTAAAGATAAATTGAAAAATTGAAAAATACTTGTGATTATGTTTTAGACAAAGGTTAATAATATTCCTAACTTACAAAAAGCCCTTGTAATTTAAAAAATGTGACTATTTCAAATAGGCAGAAATCATGAACTGGCAATTCACAGAAACAGACCCAATAAATATACGGAAGATGTTCAGTTTTACACTTAGTCAACAAAATGCAAATTAGAACAAGACGATAAAGATGATAAAAGATTTTTTTAAAAGGTGACAAAGATCACAAAGATTAACAATACTCGACCGGCAAAGAGAGGAAGACCCAGCTGTCATTCACTAGCCACTATGTTGGTGGAAAAGTATTCAATACTTTTCAAGGGAAGAGTCTGGTAACAACATCTAGAATCTTACAAATGTGCATTCCCTTTGCTCCAGTAATTATATTTGTATGAATTTACAGTACGGAAATTATCAGGGATATGTACAGTTTATGTATAAGAACACTCATCTAGTTTTGCTTGCACAAGTAAAAAACTGTAAATACCCTAAAAGTCCAACAATTTAGGGGTTGGTTGTACATATTATAACCATATAGCCATTAAATGCCATTACATACACATAGCCATTAAAAATGATTACGTAGCCTACTTTATCTGGAAAGATATGAGACATTATTTGGAGAATATAACATGCTCACATTTTCCTATTTTAAAAAAAGCTTTACGTGTATATATGGAAAAGTCTCCAAGTTTATACAGCACTACGTTAATACGGTTATTTCTGGGCGACGAGATCGTGGGTGAGTTTAAGTTTCTTTCATACAGGTTTATGTACTTACTACTGGACAGTTGCAGGGAGTAGGCATTTTTTTAAAAAGCAGTATTCTTCTTACAATCACAAAATACTAGGAAACTGTTAATTTGCTGAGAGAAACGGGCAACGGGTGACGAGCCCGCCAGACCAGGGGCTGAGAGAAGCGGATGCCGGTCGTCCGAGCCTCGCCCTGCCGCTGCCGCGAGAGCACAGTAACCGGAAACACGCCACGAGAGACCTCGGGAATTCTGGGTACGCACTGGCCCCGCGTTACCTCACAAGGAAGAAACTGTTACATTTAAAAGAAAAACCATTTCTTTCCTTTAACACAACACCATTAGCTCAGTCAAGGGGCGTTTCTATCCTGAGATGAGTGCGGGGGAGGTCGCGAGGGCGAAAGTCTTTCTTTAAAATTAAAGTCTTCCTTGTCTCCCCCTCCCCTCCACTAGCCTCTTCCCGTCACTCCGCAGGAGCTTCGAGGCCGCCCCGGGGAAGGCTGTTTCTACGGGTGACAACTTGCAGGAACACGGCAAGCTTAAATGCCGCGAGCCGACTATTGTGTACTAATGCCGCCCGGAAAGGTGGAGGGTGCGCGACGGAGCGCCGGGCGCGGAGGCGAGGCACGCTCTGACTGGCCCCCGGTTCCTCAGGCCGATGGAAGGGCGGGGCGGCGCGGCGCGGCGCGCGTGCGGAGAGGCGTCCTCGCGCTCCTGCTGGTCTCCCCGGTGCCAGTGTGGGTGCTCCAGTTGGGGAACTGGGCGGAGCGAGGGAAGTTATGAAGGCCTGGCCTCGAGAATGTAGGCGGTTAATCTTTCTCACACGCGTAACTAGCCGGGCGCGTGAGTCAATCGAGGCTTTCCTCCGAGGCCTGGCCCAGTGCAGGCGAGGAACTGCAGAGGAGGAGGGAGAGGCGAGGCCCAGGCCAAAAGGTCGGGTCAGGTGCGGGCCGCTGCCTGCGTAGCGAAGGGCGGGGAAGACCGGGGCGGGAAAGCGGGAGTGGAGGGGCCCGCTGCCCCGAACCCCCCCCCGCCCCCCCTCGCTAGACCGCACTGATACAGCGAAGCTGATACGAGAGAGTAGACTATTAGCAGGTGAGGGGCCCGGCAGATGAGCAGGCTCACACCCTCGCGTTAACTCGTGAGGGTCACCGTCCTGGTTACTGAGAGCTAGATAGACCTGACTAAGCTTGTGTTTGGGGTGGGGGTTGATAACCAATTTTTGAACGACTGTCATTCAAGATAAATGGCCATTGGGTTTAGGGTATCAGTAGGACATTTGGGTAGAAATGTTGACGTGAGGTCTTTTAAGGCAGTCTTTGTGAATTGCCTGTGGAAAGTGGTTCCCTGATTTGTGTCTTTATAATACTAAAAACAGCCGGTAAATGGCGTTGTACAATTCATTCCGTTCACTTTGGCTATTATCTAACTTATGGTGATGAATGAGTAGCTTTGGTAAAAGTCGTTTGGAGCCCCAGAGAGTGGACAAGAATCACATAATGTTTCGAGAGAGTAATACCTCCATGGGAGACCTGGCAGATGAGTAAGGCTTCCAGATTTCCAGACGATCTGGTGAAGGACGTTTAAAGGAAGAATTGAGAGTGTGCTCATCTGTGAAACTCTTCAGGCTTAAGTACCTGTTTATCTTAAAACAAATTACAAAACTGAGTTACAAAACTAAGTGATGGAAACTTTATGGTAGGTTATACTGACTCGTTGGCTACTATTAATTATAATTTTAAATTTCTCTTAATTTGTAGATATGAGAGCCTTTTACTATTTTATTCTTGGAATATTGTTTTAAGTGAAAATTTTCATTTCAAAAAACTGCAAAAAGAAGACTTTGTATATAATTACACATATTTTAAGGAAGATACTTATAGTTTAACATTATAAGTTTTTTTAAATAAAAAAGTTCCAAAAAAAAATTAGATGTTTCTTTGGGCACATTAGAAAATACAGATAAACAAAAAGAAGGGGAAAATCCATTAATCCCACTATCCAGAGTTAACTGTTGTTAATATTTTAATATCTTTCTGTTTTCTCCTATCATGTTTTATAAGCATAGAATCACTAAACAGTTTATTTGATAGAAACCAACCTGTGACTTTGTCTAGAGTTAGGACTATTAGAGACTTTCTTTGTTAGATATTTCTGTATTGTTTGGATTATCATAGTGAGCAAGCATTACTTTTCTAATCAGAAAAAAACAAAGAAATTGAAAACTCCATCATTGATTTTTAAAGTTCATAATTTTGGAAACATATTCCACAAAGTGACTTTTGATTTAATTTGAGAGGTGAAACGTGTTATTTTGTTTCCCTGTGAAACCCCACTGAAATGAGAAAATGTAAAACCCACAAAGACAAAGAGTGCTGAAGAGACAATAGAGAATGAGAGGTGTTAGTGTGTTCTATTGTAAGAGCTGTACAGAGCATCTCAGCATCAAGCTGCCATAGCTTTGAACTGTGTCTTTGAGCATCTCGATTTATTTTGTGCATCTGTTAGCAAGATGTGTCCCCAAGGTAATTGTGTCTTCGCTTTATACCATTTCGGTTTAGGAAAGGTTTCATGGGAATGCTCTCCTTTCGGATAGTGGGGGAGGGAAACTTGTAATTCATACTTCAGTACTCCAGAAAGGCTCTGTAAAGGGAAATTTTATTTTTCTCTTCTATTCTCAGTACTTCTGACACTAGGTATGTGGGGGTTTATCTCACACCAAGCAGTTCTCCAATTCTTGACAGACGCTGACTAGATGTCCTACACATTTAACTGAATTCTGACACTGTCCCCCTGGAGATAGCATCAGATCCCAGAGGTTAAAATGTTATGGCTCATTTTATGTGTCAACTTGACTAGCCTAAGGGATGCCCAGTTAGCTGGTAAAACATTATTTCTGGATGTGTCTGTGAGGGTGTTTCTGGAAGAAATTAGCGTTTGACTCACCAGACTGAGAAGAGATCTGCCCTCACTGATGTGGGTGGTCATCATCCAATCTGTTGGGAGCCCCAGTGGAACAAAAAGGCAAAGGAAAGGCAGATTCTCTCTTCTTGAGCTGGGGTGTCTATCTTCTGCCCTCACACAGTGGTGCTCCTTGTTCTCAGGTATTTGGAATCAAGCTGAATTATACCACCAGCTTTCCTGTTTTTCCAGCTTGCACACAACAAGCAGTGTATGGGACTTCTTGGCCTCCATAGCCATGTGAGCCAATTCCTGTCATAAAACTCCTCTTATATCTATCTATATACTATTGGTTCAGTTTCTCTGGAGAACCCTGACTCAAGACTACCCCCACTTCAGGTGCCAATTACAAGTCCAGGTTGCGACCTCTACTTCTGACCAACCAGCTATAAATTGACCTTCCCATGACTCCTTCCTCAGGTTCAAGAATTTGCTAGAATGGCTCCCAGAACTCAGGGAAGTATTTACTTACGTTGGTTGATTTACTATGAAAGGATACACTCTGTAACAGCCACATGGAAGAGATGCATATGGCAAGGTAGGGAGAAGGGGCACAGAGTTTCCATGCCCTCTCTTTGTGCACCACCCTCCCAGAACCTCCACGTGTTCACTAACCCAGGAGCTCACCAAATCTCCTGTTTAAGAATTTTTTATAGAGCTTAATCTCTAGTCCCCCTCTCCCTTTCCTGGCAATCTGTGGTTGGGGCTGAAAGTTCCAGCCCTCTAACCACCTGGTCTTTCTGGTGACCAGCCCCATCCTGAGGCCATCTAGGAGCTCTCCCCTAAGTCACCTCATTAGCATAAAATGTGTGCTCAAAAGGGGCACCTTCTGAGTAACAAAAGATACTATCAGTCAGGAAATTCCAAAGGTTTTAGGAGCTCTGTGTCAGGAACTGGGGACAAAGACCAAATATATGTCTTATTGTACCACAGCCTCATAAACTGGAAGTACCTCATCAATGGGAAGGTGTGGAAGGAAAGACCAGAGGATTGATTGAAAATCTGTACAAAGTAGCTAGACTTCTAGGTCTAGTTCACCATCCTTAGGACACGTAGCCAAGTTACTAGCTCACCCCTAGTCATTTCTGTGAAATACGAGGATTAGTTGGCAGAGAGTTTGAACCAGAGGAGACCCAGATTCAGGGACCTCATGTCAAGCAAAAAACCAGACTAAATGAAAGTCTCTGTACTGAATAGTGAGACCCACCCCTGCCCCTTTCCACTCTTTGCTCTCAGAGCACTGATAGCCATGTGTGTACACCCCATGAAGGAGATTTTTCTTTAAATAAATCTTGAGGTCTCAGAGGAAATAACCTCAAGGTGATATTTTGGGAGTGCCCTCAACAAAATGGTTAGGTCCCTTAGCGCCCTCCCCAAGTTGACAGTAAAGTCCTTTAATTAATAAAATGCCCACATAAACAGATAGTCCAATCAACTTACCCTTTAATTATGAATGGAAAGCCAAGGATCACTAGACATTTAAAGAAAGCCTCCAAGATAAATACTGAGGTCCAAAACTATTCCTTTGAATATTTCCAGTGACTACCATTAAACCCAAAGGCTTAATTAGTCCGCATTCACCTGTTTATCTCATTTGATGCTGATCACCCACTTTTTTCACCCTTCATCTTCATGATATAATATTCTATCCTTTCTAATTTTTTTATTTTAACATTCTTCACTCTTCTTTAACTATGATTATCTGAGCTGATGTCCTAGACTTTCTTTTTCTTTCTACCCTTCTATGAGTTCATCCAATAGGCTGTCATGTCACACGATTAAACTCTGACCAACCTTCAAGTCTCATATTTTCAGATTTTAGCTGATTTTATACCTTTTATATGCCACATGAGTAAAAAAACCAAATCCAAACAGCTTTCCAGTATCCCACTTGAATAGGTTGTAGAGTAGATGCTCTCTTCTCTGATGCCATTAGGGCTGGTTAATTAATTTTAAGTCACTAACTCAGGAAATCATTACAAAATTATATACACTGGCAGGGCCTGTTAGCTGCCTAAATAATTTTCATTCTTCCCTTCATCCTTACCAATAAAACTGAGGTTTCATTCTGCATAGGCAGTGTACTAACCAAAAGACATTTCTCAGCCTCCTCTGCAGTTAGAGCTGGTCAATGAGATATAAGTGGATTCTGTTGAGTGTGACTTCTGGGAAATAACTTTTTCATTCTTCTCCCTTTCCTCTTGCTTCCTATCTGGAATTCATTTATGATGGTCAGAGCCCTGGCAGCCATCTTATACGCCACTGGAGATGGCATAAAAGGAGCCTGATTGCTGATAACTTTGCTGCCAAACTCTCCCTATCACAGGCCTTCCTTTCAGTGAGAAAATAAGACCTTGTGTGACTTATTACACAATAAGTGTGGATCTTGGATATTAGTAGTCAAGTGCAAATTCTAATTGACAGATGTATACTTAAACATTTTATTTTAACTTAAGATGTATGAATAATTATCTTCTAATACTTTGATGTAGGCCCAAGACTTTTTGAATTTGGGTTCTGGTTGGAGTTCCTCAGATAACCTCTATAAACCATACGCATAACACATTGCCTATTGTTGCAAGTGTTAATTTTTTTTCATGTGAAGAACTTAAGGATACTCACAGAGCAATGAGTGTAGAATTCTAAATTTCTACGATTGTTTTCTTCTTCTTCTTTTTTTTTTGCGGTATGTGGGCCTCTCACTGCTGTGGCCTCTCCCGTTGCGGAGCACAGGCTCCGGACGTGCAGGCTCAGCAGCCATGGCTCACAGGCCCAGCCGCTCCGCGGCATGTGGGATCCTCCCAGACCGGGACACGAACCCGTGTACCCTGCATCGGCAGGCGGACTCTCAACCACTGCGCCACCAGGGAAGCCGTTTTCTTCTTTTAAACTTACTTTCATCTTTTAAACTTCTCTTGCCCTAACCTAATGTATAGTCATTGTATTAGTCTGCCTTCTGCCCCCCAAATTCATGTCTTTCTTACATGCAAAATACATTCATTCCATCCCAACAACCCCAAAAGTGTTATCTTGTTCCAGCATTAACTCTAAAATCTAAATTCCACAGTCTCATCTAAATATCATCTAACTCAGACATGGATGAGACTTGAGGTATGATTCGTCCTGAGGCAAAATTCCTCTCCAGCTGGGAACTTGACAAACCAAGCAGTCATGTGCTTCCAAAATACAGTAGTGGGACAGTTATAAGATAGACATTCCCATTCCAAAAGGGAGAAATAGAAAAGAAGAAAGGGGAATGAGTGGTCTCAAGCAAGTCTAAAACTTAGCAAGGCAAATCCCATTAAATCTTTTTTTTTAATTAAAAAAAAATGGAGATGTAATTGACATTGTATTAGTTTTAGGTGTACAACATAATGATTTGATATAAGTATATATTGTGAAATGATAACCACAATAAGTTTAGTTACCACTCATCACCACACTTAGTTACAAATTTTTTTTCCTGTGATGAGAACTTTTAAGGTCTACTTTCTTAGCAACTTTCAAATATACAATATAGTATTAACTATAGTCACCATGCTGTACATTACATCCAGGACTTATTTATAATATAACACATTATATATATAATATATAATGCATATAATATATATTATATATAATAAATATAATATATATATTCCATTTACATATAATTATTATATAACTATATATAATTCCATTAGATCTTAAGGCTTGGGTCCAATGCTCTACAAGGACACCAGTCTGTGAAATCAAGGAGGAAGCAAGGTTGTATCCTGGGCTTGTGAAGGGAGTGGCAGCCCTGATGATCTCTGAACAACCTTCAGGGTCATTCTTCCCTTTTCTTGAAGGATAAAAAACATGTTTGCTGCAGCATAGCTCTTTCACCCAGGTCTGTAAAATCCAGTAAGTCCAGCAGCCTTCCTTCATTTCCTCTCGTTTTCTCTGTCCCCTTTCATTCTAACTGACCTTGTCTTTGCTGGTAGAGTCCCATCTCTATTCCTGGCTTCTGCTGAGGTGGCTGATTAAATTCATGGTTCACACCCATATTAATCTCTTTACCAAATGGTTGTTCAGCCACACCCTTAGTGTTCTATTCAGTGTTCTTAGTGTTCTATTCAGTATTCTATTCAAGTTTTTTCATCTTTTGCAATATGGATAGGCTGAGAATTTTCCAAATTTTTAAGTTCTACTTCCTTTTTAACAATTCCTTATTCAATTCATATGTCTCCTTTTGAATTTCACTATTAGTAGTCAGGAGGACCCAGGCTGCACCTTCAACATTTTGTCTAGAAATCTCCTCAGCTAAATATCCAATTTCATTGTTCACAGATTCTGTCTTCCACAAAACATGAGGACACAATTCAACCAAGTTCTTTGCCACTTTACGACAGGGATTGCCTTTTCTCCATTTTTCAATAACTGTTCCTCATTTCCTTCTGAGACCTCACCAGAATGACCTTTAATGTTCAGATTTCTGTGAACATTCTGTTCATGACTATTTATATATTCTCTAAGAAAATGGAGACTTTCTTTCCAGCTCTCCTTTTTCTCTCTGAGCTCTCACTATAATCGTCTTTAATCTCTGTATTTCTACCAGCAATTCCTTCATGACAGTCCAGGCTTTTTGTAATATGTACCTCAAAACTCTTCCAGCCTCTACCCATCATCCAGTTCCAAAGCCACTTCCACATATTTAGGTATTTAGTACAAAAGCAGCAGCCCACTTCTTTGTATCAAAGTCTGTATTAGTTTGCTTGGGCTGCCATAGCACAATACTACAAACTGGGTGGCTTAACAAAAATTTATTTTCTCACTGGAGGAAATAGATCAGGTTGGAAGTCCTAGATCAGGCAACCAGCGTAGTAAGTTTCCGGTGAGAACTCTTCCTGGTGTGCAGATGGCAGCCTTTTTGCTATGTTCTCACATGGTGGGGAGAGAGAGAGAGAGAGAGAGAGAGAGAGGGAGGGAGGGAGGGAGGGAGGGAGGGAGGGAGGGAGGGAGAGAGGGAGAGAGGGAGAGGGAGAGAGGGAGAGGGAGAGAGAGAGAGAGAGAGAGAGAGAGAGAGAGAGAGAGAGAGCTCTCTGGTGTCTCTTGCTTTTCTTATAAGGACACTACTCCTACTGGATCAGGGCCCCCATCCTTATGACCTCACTGAACCTTAATTGCCTCTGTGAAAGCCCTATCTCCAAACATAGTCACATTGGTGGCTGGGGCTTCGACATATGAATTTGGTACCCCACAAACATTTGTCACCACATAAACATTTAGTTCATATAAGTTATTTTTGGTGATTCCCTTTCATTTTCATTTTCACAGAAATAATTATTTTTAGTTTATATTAGTTTCCTTTTCTGATATAAATAGAATTGTAATGTGTACTATGTGATAAGCCCTATGCTGAACCGTAAGAATCCAAAGATAAGTAACACATGTTTTCTGTCCTTGAAAATATCAGTATAGTAGTATAATACTTAAAGCTGCACCCAGGGCTTCCCTGGTGGCGCAGTGGTTGAGAGTCCGCCTGCCGATGCAGGGGACACGGGTTCGTGCCCCGGTCCGGGAAGATCCCACATGCCGCGGAGCAGCTGGGCCCGTGAGCCATGGCTGCTGAGCCTGCGTGTCCGGAGCCTGTGCTCCGCAACGGGAGAGGCCACAACAGTGAGAGGCCTGTGTACCGCAAAAAAAAAAAAAAAAAAAAAAAAAAGCTGCACCCAAAGTCACAATTACTAGACATACATATCTTAACATCAAGGCCTAACTATAGTCTGTAAATAAAAATCACCAGGGTACCTGTTAAAAATGCTTATTCTCACTTTACCTCTGTGAACCTCCCTCAAAAACTTATAACCCCAGTCTAATCATGAGAAAAAGTCAGACAAATTCCAGTAGAGGTGAATGATACAATATACCTGACCAATATTCCTTAATACTGTGAAGGTCATCAAAAACAAGGCAAGTCTGAGAAAATGTCACAGCTAAGAGGAGCCCAAGATGACACACCATCTAAATGTAACAAGGCATTCCAGATGGGATCCTTGAACATAAAAAGGACATTTGGTAAAAACTAAGGAAATCTGAATAAACTGTGGACTTTAGTTAATAGTAATGTAACGATATGGGCTGATTAATTGAAATGAATGTCCCATACTAATATAAGATGTTAATAATAATGGAAACTGTGTAGGGGGAAGGGTAGGATATGGGACCTATCTGTACTATTGGCTCAGTTTTTCTATAATTCTAAAACAGTTCTAAGAAATAAAGTCTATTAATTAAAAAAAAGATACTCCTGTGCTTCACCCCTGGATTCAGTAATTTTAAGGAGGTGGCTGGGAATAATGGTTCTGCTCCCAATTCCAAACTGCTGGGGGGGGATTTCCATACCACCATCGATTCCTGGACACCAGCTGGGTATCCTACAATTCAACTCAATTCTGAAACTACCCAGAGATAGTATCTGATCCCAGAGGTCAAGGACTCAGTTCTACAAGACTGAACACTAATTCCACCATGGTGGCTCCACCCTCATAATCCCATCTAAACGTCATTACCTCCCAAAGGCCCATCTCCAAATAACATCGCGTTGGGGATTAGAGTTTCAACATATGAAATTTGTGGGACACAAATAGTCAGCCCATAGCATCAAGCTTTCAAAATTTCCTAACTAGTACTTGAAAGAGACAAATACAGCTTGAAGGTTGAGGATGAAACATATATATTCAATTTACACTAGTGACTCACAGTCATGTAATACAGTAGTTTCTAAATATCTTCTGAATCAGAATCTCTAAGCAGATACACAGGAATCTTTAAATAAACTCATAATGTGATATGGGATCCATTAGAATCATTTTCCTTGTGAGTCTGGAAGAGAACTGAAGGAGGTTTATTTGTTGACATTCTCTTTCTTCAAGTGACCAGATGTTAAAAATATTTTTACACTTTCATTTCAAACTTTATAATAGTATTACAGAGAATAGAATGAAATTGTTGGGGTTATAATAGATAATTTAAATTGCTTTAAATTTATAAGTTTATGTTAAGTATTTACTATAGTCCTGAATAAACTGTGACAGTTAGTCACTGTAGTTACCAGAGGACAATGCTTTCTTTCCTTCTGAGCAATGTGGCATGAGGATGTGAAGCTTATAACTTCTGAAGACATTTTGCCATAAATAAGCTAACCTTATAATGAAGTTAACAGAGAAGGAAGCTAACCAGAAAAAGGGAAGGAAGTTTAGTCCATCATGACATCAAAATTCTCCTGAATCAAACTCTAAAGCTCCCTCTACCTCTGGTCTTTCCAGTTATATAAGCCTATATCTCTCTTTTTTTTTTTTTCCAGTATGCAAGCCTCTCACTGTTGTGGCCTTTTCCGCTGCGGAGCACAGGCTCTGACACGCAGGCTCAGCGGCCATGGCTCACGGGCCCAGCCGCTCCGCAGCATGTGGGATCTTCCCGGACCGGGGCACGAACCTGTGTCCCCTGCATCGGCAAGCGGACTCTCAACCACTGCGCCACCAGGGAAGCCCTATATCTCTTTTATTATTTATGCTAATTTGAATTTAGTTTCTGTTTCTTACAACATAAAGTTTTCTTAAGGATACAGTCCTGTCAAAGAATGCTTGTTGGCCCTCAGTATTCATTCTTCCCCTTTCAATGATAATAACTCTCAATTTCTAGGTGGATATAGCTGCCCAGAATATAACTATATTTCCCAACTTTTCTTGTGATGAAGTGTGGCCCTGTGACTATATTCTGTCCTGAGAGGTATAAACTGAAGTGCTGTGTGCAATTTTCAGGAAGTGTCCTTAAAAGAGAGGAGCCATGTGCCTTCTCCTTTACCTTCCCTTATTCCTGTGATGGCTGGAGCTGTCACAATGAGCTAATAATCATGAGATATCATGAAGTAATCAAAGTCATGCATGGCAGAGCATCACGAAAGAAGGAACCTGAATTCCTGACACAGTGAACCACCATATCAACTTTGAACCCTTTACTTTCTACTTTATGCGAGAGCAAAATAGATATATATTATGTAGCTTACTGTTACTTTTGGTTTTGTCATTCATTGCTAAGCCAAATCCTAACTAACACTAAACCTTACATATGTTTCACCGTGTGCTCCCTTGTAAGTCAAATTCTGCGTGTGACTTAAGAATCATAAGTGAATTCCACACCAAAGTTCTGAGTTACTTGAATTTTTATGTGACATTTTTGATGGGATAAATGAGAAATACTAGCAAATGTGTTACATTGCAAACAGAAACACACACAAAAAAAATGGAGGGATGAGCATGAATATATTTTTCTTCTAATACATTGAATGTTGGAGGCATAAACCCTCCAATTACTATAAGAGACAATTATGGATCCAGTAGTTCAAATTATGATATTAATACTTGTGCCCAGAAATCTCTCTGGTGGCGCAGTGGGTAAGAATCCACCTGCCAATGCGCAGGACATGGGTTCAAGCCCTGGTCCAGGAAGATCCCACATGCCGTGGAGCAACTAAGCTCGTGAGCCACAACTACTGAGCCCACGTGCCTAGAGACCGTGCTTCTCTTGTTGCAACAAGAGAAGCCACTGCAATGAGAAGCCCGTGCACTGCAATGAAGAATAGCCCCCGCTCGCCACAACTAGAGAAAGCCTGAGAGCAGCAATGAAGACCCAGTGAAGCCAAAAATATAATAATAATAAAGGGCGTCTCAAACTCAGGGAAGAGAACCTTCCTCTCTGGTCAGAGGAGATGTGCTCCCAAAACTCTGAAGTAGGACAAAACCTTTGCCTTTTTAAAAACCTCTGTTCCCCCACTGCTTAGGCCAGATACAGGCACCGTCATAGGAAGTAAAGAGCAAAATGAGGTATATAAAACCCTAGCTTTCTGATCAAAGTATTGTAATAGAGAGTCCCATAGAACTGGAAAGAACCAAGGAGATTGAGTAGAGAGAGAGAGGAGCTCAGGAGAGCAGAAGTTGTTTATGACTTCTGGGCTAACCTCCAAGCTGTGCATGTGTGAATCTGACCCTCAGCATCATATCAAATGCTTTGAGAACAAAACTACAAGATAGAGCACTGCCCAGGAATTTGACTGGCTACTGGGTGGCAAACATACAGGACAGATGCAAGTAATGCTGTAACACCTTTGCAAAGACAACTGTTATTGAAATCATGACCTAGAAATTCGGCTTGGAACATACAGTCTAATCCCAGCCAGATGAATTGCCTACTAAAATAAAAATATCAACATTTTTATAGGACTCAGAGTCTCATAGCTTAGTATTCAAAATATCCAAGGTACAATCTAAAATCCAGCCTTCAAAAAACTAGGAAAATCTAAACTGGGAAAAGACAATCAAGAGACACCAATGATAAAATGACACAGATGTTGGAATAATCTGACAAAGACTTTAAAGTAGCTATTGTAAAAATATCCCAAAGACACTCTTGAAATGAATGGAAAAATAGCAAGTCTCAGCAAAGAAATAGAAGAATTCCACTTGTGGAAACTGGAGAAAAACATAATAACCAAAAAACTGAAAAACACAATAACCAAATTTAAAAGCTCACCAGATGGCTTTAAGGACAGAATGGAGATGGCAGAAGAAACAGTCAGTGACCTTGAAGGAAGAGCAATAAAAATTAATGATCTAAACAACAGAGAGAAAAAAGGATAAAAAGGATAAACCCAAAGAAACCTACACCGAGACACATCATAATCAAACTTCTTGAAACTAAAAGCAAAGAAAAGCTCTTGAAAGAGATTTTTGTCCAGAAATCCAGAAGTGTGTGTGTGTGTGGGGGGGGTGACATGCATTATATAGGGGAACAATTATTCAAATGATGGTGGATTTTTCATTAAAAAACATAAAAGCTAGAAGAAGTCGAACATTTTTAAAGTGCTGAAAGAAAAAACAAATTCAACTCAGAATTCTATATCCAGGTAAAAAATCCGTTAGGATTAAGGTTAAAAAAAAAAATTCTCAGGTAAATGAAAATGAAGAGAATTTGTTTCTAGCAGACTTGCTCTAAAAGAATTGCTAAAGCAAGTTTTTCAGGCAAAGGAAAATGATACTAAAAGGTAACTTAGAACCTTGGGAATGAAGGAAGAGCAACAGAAATGGTAGATATAAAATTACTCTTCTCCTCTTGTGTTCTTTAAAACATGTTTAATGGTTGAGAGCAAAAATTATAACAATATCTGATGGGGTTTTCATTGTATAGGGTTTTATACATAAGACAACTACAACATACAATTGAGGTTATATGATAGTAATGTTTTTATAGTCCACTTATAGTAGTAATGTATTGATTTTATGTAGGCAGTGAAAAGTATGTATATTATAATCCCTAGAGCAACCACTAAAAATCTGGACAAATAAATATAGTAAAAAAAACTCAAAACATTAAAATGAAACACTAAAAAATGTACAAATAAAGAGCAAAAGAGGCAGGACAAGGGGAACAAAGGAATGAAAAACAAAGGAATCAAACAGAAAGCAAATAATAAAATGGTTGACCTAAACTTAAATATATCAGTAATTACATCACATGTAAATGACCTATATATACCAACTTAAAGACAGAGGTTGTCAAAATGGACCAAAAAAAAAAGTTATGACCCAACACATGCTGTATATGAGAAACTCGTTTCAAATATGATTTAGAGATTCATTAATGAGAATGAAAGATATATTTTAAAAACTCTAATCAAAAGAAAATTGGAATGGCTTTTAGAAAAAGAAAAGCAAAATAAGCCCAAAGCAAAAAGAAAGAAGGAAAAAATAAAGATAGGAGGATAAAAATCAATTAAATTGAAAACAGAAAAATAGAGAAAATCAATAATCAAAAAGCTGTTTCTTTGAAACAATCAATAAAATTGATAAAACTTTAGCAAGACTGACAAAAAAAGAGATGACACAAGTTACCAAGATCCAGACTGAAAGAGTCTACAGACTCTACAAACATTAAAAGGATAATAAGAGAATAATATGAACAACTCTATACACATAAACTCAACAACTTTGATGGGATGTACCAATTCCTCAAAAACCAAATACTACCAAAACTCATCCAAGAAAAAATAGAGGGACGAAAAAGGAACAAGCCTGAACTCATTTTATGAGGGCATCATTACCCTGATGCTAAAACCAAAGGCATTACAAGAAACGGAAACTACAGATCAATGTCCCTCATGAACTTAGACAGAAAAATCTTCAACAAAATATTTACAAATTGACTTCAGTAATATAAAAAAAGAATAATACATCATGACCAAGCAGGGTTTATTCTGGGAATGCAGGGCTGGTTCAGTATTGAAAAATTAATGTAATCTACCAACTTACTAGTCTAAAGAAGAAAAACAACATGACTGTTTAATTGAGGCAGAAAAATATTTTGAAAAAACTAAATGTCAATTCATGATTTTAAAAAACCTCTCAGCAAACTAGGGATAAAAGGGACTTTCCTCAACATGATAAAGAGCATCTTCAAAAAATGTACAGCTGACATCATACTTAATAAAGAAAGGCTTACTGCTTCCCCCTAAGATCAAGAACAAGGCAAGGCTGTCTCTCTCACTACTCCTGTTCAACATCGTACTGGAAATACTAACCAGTGGAAACAAGAAAAATAAATAAAAGGTATACAGATTGGAAAGGAAGAAATTTGAAGATGATCGTATACAAAGAAAATCCCAAGGACTCTACCCCCCCACCAAATCTGCTAGAACTAGTAAGTGAGTTTAGCAAGGTTACAAGGTCAAGACACAAAAAAACAGTTGTATTTCTATACATTAATAATGACTTGAAAAACCAAAAATTTAAAAATAATATTTATAATAGCTCAAAAAAGTGAAATATTTAGGTATAAATATCAATACATAGTCTTATTGCTCTAAAGTGGCAACTATTTTAATTTCTCTGTTCCATTACATAAATGATTTTAGGATCATTGAATATTTATGTTTTTATATTATATTACATTTACATTTTTCATATACATTTTCATCTAAAGTGATTGAGTCATCATATTTATCATTTTAAGGGCTGCCTAATGTTTTATCATATTGATACAGCAGCATAATATAGCAAGAAGAATGTGAGCTTTTTAAACAAGACTGAATTCAAACTCTAGTTCCCCAAATACTAGCAGTGTGACTAGAGGTAGGTAATTTTTCTCAGCCTCAGTCATAGTAAAACGCCAAATTTTCAGGAGTGTTAGAGTTAATAAAGTGATATGTGTAAAATACCTGATACATGGTAGATGCCCAACAAAGTAGCCATTATTAATACCATAATTTTAATCTTTCTCCTAATTTTAGACATTTATGATTGTTTCTTGGCAGAGTCTTTACGCTGGAGTCCAAGAATTATTATTGCTCCCTTTTTCAGGATCTTGATTTTCAGGCTTTTAAATCCCAAAACATTATGCCAATTCGTTAATAAATTGAGAAATACTTGTATTGGTTGCTTAGAATGCATTATCCTTAGTATTTTGCTGAAAGCACATTAAGTGATTCTTGCTTTCTGTTTCTTTATTTTAAACACTGTATTCCATTCCCTTCTGTTTACATCGATCATGAGTAATGTAACCTTGGTCACAAAGTATTCCAAAATCTCAATGTCAGTAGCTCATGTAGGAGGCATGGGAGCTGGGGGATAAATCATCTTATGAGTCATCCTATAGGCATAACCTCCAAGGAGGGGCTAGCAGTCCAAACAGAAAATCCCAGGAGACTCAGTGAATATGATTCCAATCGAGGAACAAGGGTAGTTAATAGAAGGGATTTTTGAGATGGAGAGCTTTCAGGTTTAGGAACAGACCAGAGATATGGTGACAAGGAAGTCTATCCTAGTGACATAGGAAGCAACAGGTCACTGAAAGACAACGGGGAAAAAAAATCTCTGGAGAAAGTATTGGCAAGATTTACAAGTCTGGGGTTCAAGGTCAGGCTCCAGCGTCAGCAGGGAGCCAAATTTGAAAACCAGTAAGCAGGACTGAAGGTTAGTCAGACTGATTGGCTACAACTTGAAAGAAAGCTACAGACTCTTTTTTTTTTTTTAATAAATTTATTTATTTTTGGCTGCGTTGGGTCTTCTTTGCTGCCCATGGGTTTTCTACTCTTCATTGTGTTGCATGGGCTTCTCATTGCGATGGCTTCTCTTGTTGTGGAGCACGGGCTCTAGGCATGAGGGCTTCAGTAGTTGCGGCACGTAGGCTTGGTAGTTGTGGCTCATGGGCTTGGTAGCTCCGCGGCATGTGGGATCTTCCCAGACCAGGGCTCGAACCTGTGTTTCCTGCATTGGCAGGCAGATTCTTAACCACTGTGCCACCAGTGAAGTCCCCAGACTCATTTTTCATAATAGCCCAGCATCTCAGTTTATCCACAGGACGGAAGTGCAGAGAGAGAAAACAGTGCACCTCCAGGATAGGCTTGAGGATTGGGAAGGTTTTAGTTATAAAATATTCCATGAACAAGGAAATACCTCCATAACATGAATGTTATTGTGTAGTCGAATTGCAATGTAGAATTATGTTTCTGAGATTTCTTGTTCGAAATCAATACCATCTGTATCTGTCAGGATCCAGGAGACAGATGGTACTACAGACTGGGTAATTAAGGAGAGTTTAACAAAGGCAAGGTTTAGAAAAAATAAGGAGAGATGGTGTGGACCCCCGTGCCAGGAATAGCAGAGAGCTATTACTTGAAGGGGTTAGGGGAGGGAATGGTTTCTAAACCCTTGAGGGAGAACTATGTTATGAGGGCCACCTGACAGGAGTGGAAATTTGGCAGAGGGAAAGAGCCAACCTATGGCTGTGTGGTAGGGAGGGAGCTAGGAAAAATATCTCTTCTTCTCTCTCTTACCAATTTCCTACCAGTATCAGCCCCTTCCACATTGGCTGAAACCAACTGGAAGCCGGAGGGCAATGGGGTCCAGTGATGCAGTCCATATAGGTCAGCCTCTCTGAGCATACAGTAGGCTGGAGAATGAATCTGAAGGGGAAAATAGATTATCTATGGTGTGTAAATTTTCATTAAATTTAATCAAAGTATCACTTTCCAGACCTGAGTATTTCAGCTTTTTCAACCTTTATTTTCCCTCTGTCATCAGTCACATCTTGGATTTTAGACTTCCCTTTTTGGAGGGCATATGGCCCTCTGTCTATCAAAGTCACATAACCTGTGGAAGGGTCAAAGTGTAATCATCTCAGCCTCTGAGGTGCCGTTTATTTCGATGATAGCCACAGCTGCCCCAGAAAAGGAAAGCTTGTTCCTATAAGTGGGACAAAGCCTGTAACTGGAACTCTTAACTCCTTTAAGCATGGTTGCCTGTACTTTAGTTGAAGGTATAGGCAGCCCTGCAAAGACCTGTGAGGAAACAGAAGCATAGCACTGTGAGGCAGCCCTCCCCCAACTGGAGAAAGCGAGCATGTGGCAAACCTATCTGAGGGGGTTGTTATCACTCAGCCTTATTCTGCCCAACTAGGTAGAAGCTTCATTCAAATTTCCACTGGAGGGTAACTATCAGA
Source organism: Tursiops truncatus (assembly GCF_011762595.2). Classification (NCBI taxonomy): domain Eukaryota; kingdom Metazoa; phylum Chordata; class Mammalia; order Artiodactyla; family Delphinidae; genus Tursiops; species Tursiops truncatus. The sequence continues at coordinate 37,408,095 of NC_047047.1, read as the reverse complement.
AAAAATTAAAATTAAATTAAAATTAAAATTAAATTAAAATTAAAATTAAATTAAAATCGGCCAAATGGATACTCCATTGGCAGCTTTCTGCTGGTTTTTTTGTTTTTTCATTTTGGTTTTGTTTTTACTTTTACCTTCTTGTTTTTTAACACTTTTTGCCCTGGCAGAGTAAAAGATGTCCTTTTTTGCAAGATAAATTTTGGTGTAGAGAGTTGGTCTATAAAGAATAAGCTAAGTATGTTACTAATACATTTAAATTGCTGTTACCAATGCCTTCTTTCATTAATATTAAAAACCAACAATTGTATCGTTGTAGAACAAATAATACCAGTGTGATGTAACTTCTTTATATTAATAGCCTATGTGCACATTTTCAGTGAACACAGTATACAGCTTTTGTCATTCTTTTCCTTTTTTCTATGTTATGTTTGTTCTGATTACATTTATTGAAATGTAAAAATAAAAGTCAACAGTTGATGCATAGTACATGAGAATTTAAAGAAAATCCTAAAGTGCTGCTGGTACCTCTTGAACATTTTGAGTTGTTTGAAAAAATGCCTAAGAATTTTGATTTACAAAGATAGATTAATATTACAAAGGCAGATTAGAAATACATAATCTTTAAGATACAGTCTTTCTAGTGATTTTAAGTAAGTTTAAGTAAGGGTAAATTTTTACAGTGCTTAGGAAAAGAATACATTTCTCAAATCGTAAATCAGAAAGATTTACAGCACTATTTAGTGAGTAAAAAATATTTTCATCCTTGAGTTAAACAAACTGTCCCTATTTGATTAGTCATATTTAAAATCAAAATTGTTAGATAGCTCATTGCTAGACAATGAATCTAGAATAGAACCTTTTTTGTACAAACAGTTGAATGATATCCAGAAGAAGTCATTTTATCCAGAGGACAAAAACAACATCGTCACCCTTTCCATGCTGAGCATTTAATATCTTTCCCTTTTATGTACTAGCAAAGAGGCAAAGGGGGTATTTTACTTGCTGATACTAATGTATGAGTCAAGCTATATTCGAACTTTATATTATCTTCACATATTAATAAAAATCTTTAAAACTCATAGCAGATATTGTCATTTTGAAGAACATTAAATATTACGTCTTTACTTAGGTGGTTTTAAATTATACTTTCCCTGTGCACTCAAATGTTTAGCACAAATAGCTCCATGGAGATGACAAAATGCAGCTCAAACACAATTCAATTCCTTTCTTCTCCAGTATGTGTGATCTGTTTCCATGGAAATTTCATGTTGACCAGGAATTGTAAAAATACTATATGCAAACATGTCTCGGAAGCAAACATTTTTGGAGAATAATTGTGAGTTAATTTGAGTCACTCCATTAAAATTGTTCAAATAATAGAAAAGAAGACTGTTTTTTTCTTTAGCAGAGACCATTCTGCAATTTCCCTTAGCTCAATATATTAGTCTAATAGAGTTAGAGATTATAAGGACTTTAATTTGCCTTTTGATGAGAGTAAAATTAGATTTTAATGATTTAGGTAAATGTATTCATTTGAAAAAGATGACAGACATTATGAGCAAGGCATTGTTGGAGTGCTGAAAGAAATACAAAGATGTATACAACACACTATGGTATAAGATTAAGTGACTGCAGTAAAGCTGACAGTGTGCTTTGGTGTGCAGAGGAGGAGGGGAATGTTTCTAGTTAGGAAGATCAAGGAAATCTTCTTGGATGAAATGGCATTTGAACTGGATCTCGACCAATGAGAAAGTAAGGAGAGGGTCTTCCTGATGTGGGAAACCATCTGAGCAAGGGCACAGAGGTGGGAAAGCAGAGGGCATATTTGGGGAATGATAAGTCCAACTGACTGAAGTGTAAATGAAACAGGGAGGTAAAATGAAAAGGTAGGCTGCAAATGAAAAGGTAGCTTTTGTAGGGCCTTGAATGCCATGCTAATTTGGATTTTTATGCTCAATAGCAGTAGTGTTCATTTGGGCGATAATAATCTGTACTATCAACAACAGTTGAATATTGGGTAATGAGAAAGTAAGGAAGGGAATAGATCATTATTTTGAGAAGAGCGGCACTGAATGGAGTAAGAACAGCAAAACAGTTTGAAGAACTAGCAGGCTAAAAAATGGTTTGAGAGATACAGTAGCTTTAAAACATGTTCACAATTTTTTTTGAAATTCCTTTCTTTACGAGGTGGACACTCGGCAATAGAAATTAAAGCAAAAGTAAACAGATGGGACCTAATCAAACTTATAAGCTCTTGCACAGCAAAGGAAACCATGAACAAAATGAAAAGACACCCTATGGAATGGGAGAAAATATTTGCAAACGATGCGATTGACAAGGGCTTCATTTCCAAAATATACAAACAGCTCATATGACTCAATAACAACAAAAAAAAAACACAGTCAAAAAATGGGTAGAAAACCTAAATATACACTTCTCCAAAGAAGACATACAGGTGGCTAACAGGTACATGAAAAGATGCCCAACATCACTAATTATTAGAGAAATGAAAATCAAAACTACAAGGAGATATCAACTCACACCAGTCAGAATGGCCATCATCAAATAGTCTACAAATAATAAATGCTGGAGAAAGAGTGTGGAGAAAAGGGAACCCTCCTACACTGTTGGTGGGAATGTAAATTGGTGCAGCCACTGTGGAAAACAGTATGGAGTTTCCTTAAAAAACTAAAAATAGAGTTACCACATGATCTACCAATCCCATTCCTGGGCATATATCCAGAAAAGAAGAATACTAATTTGGAAAGATATGTGCACCAAAATGTTCATAGCAACACTGTTTACAATAGCCAAGACATGGAAGCAACCTAAATGCCTATCGACAGATGAATGGATAAAGTAGATGTGGTGTAGATACACAATGGAATATTGCTCAACCATAAAAGAGAATGAAGTAATGCCATTTGCAGCAACATGGATGGACATAGAGATTATCATACTAAGTAAAGTAAGTCAGACAAAGACAAATATATGATATCACTTATATGTGGAATCTAAAAAATAGTACAAATGAACTTATTTACAAAACTGAAACAGACTCACAGACATAGAAAACAAACTAACGGTTACCAAAGGGGAAAGGGGCAGGGGAAGGGATAAATTAGGACTTTGGGATTAGCAGATGTATACTACCATATATAAAATAGATAAACAATAAGGATTTACTGTATAGCACAGGGAACTATATTCAATATCTTGTAATAAACAATAATGGAAAAGAAAAAAGCATATAGATATATACATATATATGTATAAACAAATCACTTTGCTGAACACCTGAAACTAACATAATATTGTAAATCAACTATACTTCAAAAAAATAAAATAAAAAAGAGGTGGAGACTAAATCTGCTCCTTTGAGTGTGGGCTAGATTTAGTGACTTGATTCTAGCAAACAGAACTAGGCAGAAGTGATAGTCTGCCACTTCTGAGATTAGGTCATAAAAGGCATTGGCTTCCTTCTCAGATCTCTTACCTTCTGGGAGCACTTGCTCTGGGGGAAGCCCCCTGGTGTGCTGTGAGGGAACTCAACCTTGGAAATGGATTCTGCAGCCCCAGCCAAGTTCTGGTTGACATCTTGATTGCAGTCTCCTGAGACACCCAGGGCCAGAATGACCACCAGCTAAGTGGCTGATCTTATATTCCTGACCTACAGAAACTGTGAGATAATAAGTGTTTGTTGTTTTAATCTGCTAAATTTTGAGGTAATTTGTTATGCAGTAATAGATAACTGATGCAGAAGGTGTCGAAACAGGAGAGTCTTAAACATGTTTGCAGGTTGAGAAGAAGTAGCCAATGGAGACTGAGCGACTGCAGATTCCACAGGAGAGGAGAAATCATGGCTAGGTCAAATTCTGGAAGATGTACGTAGGGGAGAGGATCCTTAGGAAAGGGTGGAGAAGTTATTTTTGGAAAGGAAGAATGAGGATCAGAAAAAAATTCAGATTGGAAGGATGGAAGGTGAAATCAAGCCAGATGTCCTTGATTCCTGCAGCAAAGGGGGTCAGGTCACCCTCTGAGATGAAGGACCCTCTGGGACCAGGAGCTCCAGGAGAGTAGGAAAAATGGGAAGAGCTACTGTGAGATAGCACAAACAGAATCAGGTAGAGCAAAGAATATAATTCTCTCCAGCTGTGTGTAGCACTCTGGGAGAGTAAATTGAGAAAGCAGAGAGCAGAGTTTACCTAGGATTGAAGATTGATAAGGCATATATGAAAAATCAAGTGGGCAAAGGATTCTAAGGTAATGATGTAATTACAATGGCTGGGCATAAAGTCTAGAGTGGGTACAAGGGCACATGAAGCTATAAGGGGGTTAATGAACAGAGAATATGAAAGAGTGGGTCTTCTATAGCAACTATAACCTGTACCACACATTTCATATTTTATTTGTAAACTACTTAAATTATCATGTAACTTTTTTGGTGTGTGAGTCCCGGTGATATCATAAACTCCGAGTAGTGATCACGGTTTATGCATTTTGTACCCCCTTAGCAACTAGCACATTGCTTCTTAGGGACTCATACATTTGTGGAGTCAATGAATAAAATCATTCTAGTATTCTGTGTATTCTCTACTGAGTTTCTTCTTCCTTCACAATAAGCATCTGACTGAGGCTGAAGATCTGCTCCTTTTAGAGAGTTGAATGTGTTCCAGCCTTGTCTCTAAGGGCCAGGATTTCTGGATGCTTTTAAGAAGCATTATATAGTGATAAGAAGGGGGACAATAGCTGGTTGGCTAAAAATAATAAGCCTAATTATGCCTATGTGAAGCAACTTGAAATAAACCTTGGATGATTTCTCTTCAATCTGACAAAAATCAGAATAAAAGTGAAAAGGTTTTGGGGTAAAAAAAGAGACATTAGCATTCTCCTGGAAAATCAGGGGAAGAAGAGGCCTCCGTGAAGAAGAATCTCACAGAAGCTTAGATCTGAAGTGGCTTCCCAGCCGTAGTGGACATTTATGTATTCTTTACCTGGTGCACTCTTCTTTCAATTGTTTTCCTGGAAAGAGTAGGCTTGTTAAAGTCTGATAAAACTACTAAGAAAAAATTGCAAATAGGCTTCTAAACCACTGAACAGGGTCACTGATTGCAGTGATTCTAGGTGGTTCTTCATATCTTTACCACCTGCTCTTCTACTCACACCTCAACCCACCTTTCCCTCAGTTCAAGTTTTTCTATATCAGTTAATGAATTAACACTTTGAAATATATGGTAATAGAGCCAAGAGTTTCAGTTCAGTTTTAGAAGCCACTACCTTCGTTGATGAGTTTGTTTATGTAATTATTTGAATGTTTTATTCAAATATTGAATATTGAAAGTCAAATATTTGAATATTTATTTATTTTTATTAAAATGAGGAGAATCCAAAAATGAATGCGCTGATTCCAGTGAGAGCAAATTTAGGTTTCATACACTTAGCACAATTTAGACAAAGATGGAAATCATTTGACTATCTAAAAGGACCAGAACTTAGCCACAATCAGATGTGCATTATAAAGGAAAAGAAACCAATGAAAGAACCCTTATAGAGTGCTGGGACTAAATTACTGAAAATTGTGTCTGAAATTGAGGTATAATTAGGGATTTTATAATTATTTTTAGGTCTTATATCATGTTAGTCCTACTTTCAGCCAAATAATATTTGAGGACAAAGAAAAAACTGTCTGTATTGTATTGTTTTGTGTTCCAGGAGGCCACATGGAGGTGCCACAGAGGCTAAGGTAAGCAGAGCTGCAGGCTTCCTACCTCTGTATCAGCTTCTGCCAAAATGAAGCTCATTTTCTGATTTACATTCTGAATTCTGAAAAAGATTTCTTTCGAAGAAAGAGTTCCCATGCAACAAAAGTCTGAAAATCACTGCCCTATCCTGATACAGTGTTTATACAAGAACATATAGTGGTTCGACATTTTGGAGGGACTACTTGGCACTATCTGTTAAAATTTAAGCATTCATACTGTGTGACTCAGCAATTTTCCTCTAGCAATTGATCCTATACAAGTAATCACTCAAGGTTAAAAGGATATATGTACAGGATATTTACTGCAGCGTTGTTCATAATAGCAAAAGATTGAAAACAATGCAGATATTTATACATACGGAATTGGTTAGCATAATGATATTCGTGTATTGGGATATTACACAGTCTTTTGAAAGAATGAGATAGAAAGATGTCCAAGATATATTAAGCAGAAAAGGCAAGTTATAAAACAGTATGGTTCCATTTGTAAGTCAAATAATGTCAATAAAGAAAAGAAAACCATTACCTTGACATATGCAAATAGATAGCTATTACTTTACTTCTTAAAATTATTACTGAAATTCATAGGTTGAATTGTTTTAGTTTCTGTATCATTGGCATGATCTTTTCTTATTTAAGTACAAGGTTATCTTTATTCAACTTTGGAACTGTTTTCCATGATTACTCTGGTTTGAAATTCTAATTTCTTGTTCTGAAAAAGTGATTAATTAAACTTATAGTATGATGGGTTTTAGAGAGTGAAAAAAATAACTTGTAAAGATTTTGTGTAATTTTACATGTTAAGATTCTCAGCATCTACTTATGGAATTTTGTTGCATGATGTGACAAAAAAAAAGTTGAACCCTCAAGCCCTCACAAACACAATATTTTAATCACATTCAAGAGAGTAATGATTTTTGCATGTTGGTGCAATAGGGATTTCCATAATTCAGCTTTAGAGAGCTGTTCTCTCTTCATTTTTCAGTCATGAGTTGGGTAGGCCAAAGATAACAGATTTTGCTCATACAAACATATCACAAGGAATTGTGAAATCATGAGACTTAGTTTGTTGTTGTATGTGTGATCAAGTCTTTTATGCATTAATTTTGAAGCATGGAAAAGTAAAAAGTGGATTTAACAGTGGAGAGCTTCCTTTCCTCCAGTTGACCTCAGCCTCAATACCTCCATCAGAGCAATCCACAGAAGAAAGGATGTTCAGTACACTGGATGTTTCCATAGACATGTGGGGCAGAAAATGTCAGGGTAAATTTTACAAATCAATGAAACCGACAGTGCCAAAAATAAAAACAGAGAAATGAGAATTATAAATTTCTTAAGTCTCATTCCAAATCCTAACAGTGCTTTGTAAGCCCTTTAGAGACAGTCCCCTAGAAAACAGATCATGGTTTTACTTGCCTTCTTCTAAGTAGGAAAATTGCTGTCTCACTCTATACTTTGTTGATCCCCAGAGAGATCACAATGGTGAGACCATGGAAGGCATAAGGAGTGCTCATCATCTGGAAAGCAACTTAAAGCATAGGTTTTCATGCAACAGAGCTCGGGCAAATTCACAACGTCATAGACAAAGGAATGGGCTTAGCTAGGAACTTTACGAGCCAAGAGTCTGCAAGAGACGGAACAGGGGTCGCACAAGGGGCAGGGTTCTCTGTTGGACATGTCATAAGTGAGCATTCCAGTGAAGGGGCATTCTCTCTCTTCTTCTCGTGCTCTCTCTTATTCAAGACCAAAGTTGTAAACATCCTTGTCAGTGGGGTTCACACAGATTACTTGGTATCAGACTGTTTAGATGTCAACTGTCAAGAATTATCTGAGGGGGGGCTTCCTGGTGGCACAGTGGTTAAGAATCCGCCTGCCAACACAGGGGACACGGGTTCGAGCCCTGGTCCAGGAAGATCCCACATGCCACACAGCAACTAAGCCCGTGTACCGCCACAACTACTGAACCTGCGCTCTAGAGCCCGCAAGCCACAACTACTGAGCCCACGTGCTGCAACCACTGAAGCCTGCGAGCCTAGAGCCCATGCTCCACAACAAGGGAAGCCACCACAATGAGAAGCCTGCGCCACAACGAAGAGTAGCCCTCGCTCACTGCAACTAGAGAAAGCCCGTGCACAGCAACAAAGACCCAAAGCAGCCTAAATAAATAAATAAATTTATTTATTTATTTTTTAAAAAAGAATTATCTGAGAGAGTCAGCTGCCTGTATCAGGACTCCTTGGGTGTCCATTGGGAAGTTGCAACCCCTCCTGATGGGAGGGAGGAAGCCACCTGTGCCAAAGAAAGGGGAATTTGGAAGAAATAGGGAGGCTGTTGGTCACAGCTGGTCCATTGTCCAGGTAACCCAGAGTGATGTCCTGGGGTCATCTGCAGACTATTCTATTTCACCCCTGGTACTGGTCTGACATCATCTTTTTACATAAAAAGACACAGAATTTAGGGCTCTGTTTTCATTAAAAATGTCTGTTTCTGCCACAATTGTTTGTTTTTATTTTTATTTTTTTTGGCCGCACGGTGCAATCTTAATTCCCCGACCAGGGATTGAACCCAGGCCCTCCGTAGTGAGAACTCAGAGTTCTAACCACTGGACCGCCAGGGAATTCCCCACAATTGTTTGTAATCCTGAGAACCTTTTGTAGGCCTTTCGTTTTATGCCAATTTAAACGAAATTTAAATATTTTAAAAGTTGGCATTTAATTAAGAATTTTAAATATTCAGTGCCCTTCTGGCTTTGGCTCTGAATGGTTCTCCTTGGGGTTTTGTCACTTACTCATTGCCACCTGCTGGAGAAGAGAAGAAGTGCCGTTGAACACTTGCCTTTCCTGTAACAGACCCGGTAACCCTTCTCAGGATGCTCACTGAAGGGGGGGGCAGTTGCCATCTGGCAACCACTGCATGGAGAGAAAAGGAAAATTGCCTTATCTTTTCAAAAGAAGTATTTTGAGATTTTAGTTATTAACAGTAAACATATTTAAATCTTCTTAGTAATTATTTACAGGGAATAGAAAAAATTTTCTAGTTATGAGTGGAACCCAGCTTTTAAGGTAGGCTCTTTTTCTTTCTTTTAGGCATAGGATGTACTATCCAGTAAATTATAGCATTACTATACTTGGGATGCATGACAAGTAAAAGTTCAGGAAGGCTTGGAGGGGAAAGGTTAGTTGTTACTCCTGGGGGAGGGGAGGGGACCAAACCATTAAAATGAGGCATGAAAGGGAATATCCTGGTAGTCCAGTGGTTAGGATCGGCACTTTCACTGCCAGTCTGGGTTCTAAGATCCTGCAAGCCCCGAGGTGCTGCCAAAAAAAAAAAAAAAAAAAAGGCGTGAAGAGCACAACAGAATAGATGGGGTGGGCGGGAGGCTGGATAATGCCTGATCACAAGCTAATTGTAAATAAGCGATATCATGTTGACTTCCTTTAAAATAAGTTTTTTTTTTTTTGGCCATGCTGTGCAGCATGTGGGATCTTAGCTCCCCAACCAGGGATTGAACCTGCGCCCCCTTCAGTGGGAGCGTGGAGTCTTAACCACTGGACCACAAGAGAAGTCCCATTAAATATGAATTTATAAATGGCTGATCCTCTAGTTCCTTTGTAAGAACCATGGTAACTCCCATATCCAGGTCTAAACTGTATAAAAATCGTGAAAACTCCCCAGGGCTGCAGAGACTGGTTAACCTTGTTAGTGTGCTGAACCTGAGGGCCGTTGCCTCTCCTTGGCTTCCTTCTCAGCATCTTCCATGTTAAAAGACCCACCCAACAGTAAATGTTTTACTTACCTCTGCCCTTGAGTTGTAAAATAATTCTTACAAGTGAATTAATGAGAAAACAATGAAGATGATTACAAAATGCTGGCACATATGAAGCAATGATCTCCACATCACTTTACCTGGAGAGTATAGGGAATGCTCTTTCCTGTCAGTTTATCACTCTTGGTCTCCAGGACACCACAGTCACCCCAGGACTGCACTGGCTGCTCCTTATCAGTGTCCTTTGCTGGCTCCTCTTCCTCTCCTTGACCTCTCAGCACTAGAGTGGGCCAGAGCTCAGGCTTCTGACCTTTTCTCTCTCCACATCCATTCCCTATGTGCTTGGATCCACGCTTACTACTTTACATACCTAGGTATATCTCCTCGACTCCCAAATGGAGTATCTCTAGCCCAGACCTCGGTTCTGAATTGCAATCTCCTATCCCACTGCTAATTCAAAATCCCTCCTTGGATTTCTCCAATAAGCAACTCAGACTTTGCATGTCCAAACCAGAGCCTTGATTCCCAGCCACCCCCATCTTAGTCTGGATTCCCCCAAAGCAGACTCTAAAACAAGGACTTAGACCAGTAGCTACCTTGGGGAGCCAGGGAGATGGGGAGATTGTTTGCAAAGATGTCCTCAACATTCTTCCTTTCCTGTGTGCCTGCAGTGTGACTTGGACATCACTCCCATGAAGAAGTGGAATTTCTTTCACCCTTTGAATCTGGCCTGGGGTTATGACTTGCTTTGACCAAAAGAGTGCATAGAAGTGACACTGTGAGACTTCTGACTCCAGGCCTCATGATGCTTTGGTGGCTTTGTGTTTCCCTTTGTGCCCTGAGAACACTACCCTGAGGACTGCCATGTGATGAGTCCCAGTCTAGCCTAGTGGAGGATGAGAGAGCATGGGGAGCAGATGAGCCCTCCCATCTGAAGTCTCTTAAATCAGCCAGCTGACAGCTAGCCTCTACCATCTATCAGCAGAGGTTCTCATAAACCATCCACCACCAGTCAAGCTGCCAGATGGTTGTAGCCGCTAAGTGACCCCAGGCAAGACCAGCAGAAGAGTCACCCAGCTGAATCCAGCCCAAATTGCTAACCCACAGAATCATGAGCAAAAATAATAGTTGTTTTAAGCCACTAAATTTTGGAGCGGTTTGTTATGCAGCAAAAGCTAATTTATGCAGGAGGTTACCCCAGGAAGTACAAGTGAGGAAACGGGGAGAAAGAAAGAGAAGGGAGAAAAGTTAACAAAGGGTGTTTTAAGGAGCGGGTCACTACTGTGGGAATTGAAGTTCCTTCGTACTGGATACCCTCTGAGGAATCTTGTAGAAGGCATCTCAGGACTGTCCCACCCAGGGAGAGAAGCTGGGTTATTTATCCAATAACTCCCTCCCCCATTTCTCACTGGTAGAGGGATTCCTGGAGTATTTAGGTCCCCAGCACTTGGGGCTGCTCTGCAGCCAAGCTGAACAAGTTCCCCAGCAATGGAGAGGTTCCTGAGGCAGGGAAGTAGAGGGATGAGGATAAGCACAGGGTGGAAGGTGTCAGAGTGCATGGGAACTGTCCACTGCTACTTACAAGGAGGCCAGGCTCGTAAGTAAGCTCAGAAGCATGCCCAGGGGAGGTGGGACAGCGCATCAATAGCTTCTGTTAACTCCCTAAACCCATTTCTTCCCAAATCTTCCCCAGTTCAGCAAGTGGCAACTCCATCTTCTAGTGGCTCAAGTTAGAAACTTCATCCTTGGACTCATCAATTTCTTTCACACTCCACCTTAAAATCCTTTTAATGTCACCTTTAAAATATATGCAGAATCTGAGTATTTCTCATTATCCCGTCTACTATAACACTGGTCCAAGCCACCATCATCTCTCTCTTGGATTACTGGGTCATTGAAACCACCTTCACTGGTCTCCTATGCAGCAGCCAGAGTGACCATTTCAAGCTCAAGTCCCTCTTCAGCTCTCAGCATTCCCAGAGCTCCCCATCTCATTTAGAATAAAGTACCAAAGTCCTTACTATGGCCCAGAAAGTTCCATGGAATCTGGCCCCTGCTATTTTCCTAACCTCACATCTTACAACTCTCCCTGTCTCTCATTCTGGCCTCACTGGTTTCCTTGTAGTTCTTCAAAACCCCAGGCTCACTCCCACATCAGGGCCACTGTACTTGCTGTTCCTATATCTGAGATGCCCTTCCCAGTTATCCACACACCTATAGCCCTTACTTTCTTCATGTCTTTGCTCAAGTGTCCTCTTATTGGAAAAGCCTTCCTTGACTCTAATTATGCAAATTCTCCCCAGTCACTCTTTACTGCCTTACCTTGCTTTATTTTTCTTTATTCATCAGCTGACATATAATTTTTATCACCTCCCACTAGAATGTAAGTTTTTATCACCTCCCACTAAAATGTAAGTTCCAGGAGAGCAGGGACTCTTTTTTGTTTGCTGATATGTTCTCAGTACCTAGATTAAGCTCTTGCTGACTGAATAAATTACTATGTATTATGGGGCATTCTGATTATTTTGTATGGATTATTTATAGGTTAGATCTCTGGTTAAAATAAAAGAATCAAAAGCTTCCAGTAAAACATCGCATATTTAAAGAAGAATGCTTAAATCCCATACTTTAAGAAGATGGTAGTGAAAACTCTTGAGCTATGCTCATATAAAGATTAGTGTAACAATATTAGAAAAATGTTATTCTTAGAGTCATACAGTAGAGATTGTTTATTGAAACATATTGTGCTCTATGATTATAGATCTATTCATTAATCAGTCATTCAAAAACACAGACTGAGCCTTTCCTGTATGTTGGCTGCTGGGCCAGCCCTGGGGATCGACAGTTGAAAGAAGGGACTTCCCTCGTGGCCCAGTGGTTAAGAATCTGCCTGCCGATGCAGAAAACAGGGGTTTGATGCCTGGTCCGGGAAGATCCCACATGCCACGGAGCAACTAAGCCCATGCGCCACAACTACTGAGCCCGCACTCCAGAACCCGTGAGCCACAACTACTGAGCCCACGTGCCTAGAGCATGTGCTCCACAACAAGAGAAGCCACCGCAATGAGAAGCCCGCGCACCGCAATGAAGAGTAGCCCCTGCTCACTGCAACTAGAGAACATCTGCGTGCAGCAACGAAGACCCAACACAGCCATAAATAAATAAATAAATAATGCAATAGCTTAAAAAAAGAAAGTTCTGCCTTCAAGGATCTTATTTTTATTTGCTGCTTTTAAACTCTCCTCCTTTCCCCTTTTCTTAAAATTCATACTTTCCTAATGGTTCCAGAAGTGATGGCAGGTCAGAGAGCCTTCTGAGCTAGTCCAGCTACCCAGTTGGTCTGAGATAAGAAACTGGGGAAGTTAGAGAGAGGTAGAACTAACAGCGGAGCACAGAAGAACTAACAAGGAAATATTGGTTCAGAGTCTCCTTGTGAGAGAAAGAAAAACTGAGGCAAAATGCAATTTCTCTTCACTCCCATAAGAGTAAAACAAATTTACAAGATCTCATTAAAACAATGAGAGATAAACAAGTTCTGAAAATTTCTTGGTGAGTAAGGAATAACAAAGAAAATGAATTGTATGGCACTCATTATTAATTATGTATATGTATGTCCATAATGTCATTGATATGACCTTTATTTAGTGAGCTTGTTACAGAGTCCAAGCTCATACTGCTCACCCCACAACAGGCCAGTAAACCAAGAGATGAGGTGCTGGGGCAAGGAGTAGTGCCCTTATTCGGAAAGACAGCAGACCAAGAAGATGGTGGACTAGTGTCCCAAAGAACCATCTTACCTGACTTAGAATTCATGCACCTTTTATACTAGAAGGGGAGGGGGTGTGGCTGTTTGTTGTAAACTTCTTGGAGCTGGAATCCTTTGTTCTTGCAGCTGTCCATGTAGGCCTGGTCACAATGTTCCTATAAACTTCTAACAAGACAAATGTTATTCTCTCTTCTGCAACTTCTTATCTTGAAATGATGGAAAAAGTGTTATACCTTTAAAGGTCAGAGCCTTAAGAATGGGCTACCATTTCCAGCTATAGGCAACATTCTTTTACAAAGGTGCAGAGCCAGCATGACTAAGCACAGGCAACAGAGCACCAGGGTTAGAACTAAAGGAATAGGTCCAATACGAAGTCAGGTTTGTTCTTCTCTGTTACAGGCTGTTTTATATTAGTGAACATTTTTTAAAATGTACTTTTTTAAGCTTCCCTGGTGGCACAGTGGTTAAGAATCTGCCTGCCAATGCAGGGGACACGGGTTCGATCCCTGGTCCGGGAAGATCCCACATGCCACAGAGCAAGTAAGCCCATGCGCCACAACTACTGAGCCTGTGCTCTAGAGCCCATGCTCGGCAACAAGATAAGCCACCACAAGGAGAAGCCTGCACACTGCAACGAAGACCCAACGCAGCCAAAAATAAAATAAATAATTTTTTTTAAAATGTACTTTTTTCGGCTTCATCCTGCCATATTTTTGTTCCTGCCTCCACATTCCTCATGAAGTGTTTCAGTTTGTCAGCCACATGTTCTCTTGGCATGGTTTTCAGGAACATAACTTTTAAGGTTGGCAAAAGGATACTGTACCACACCCTATCCATCTGAACATGATTATGATGCCACAATATCACTTATTTCCATAATAAAATGTACCATGCTTCTTTTTATTAATAATTCAAGATGAACAGAAATATTGTTATTTGTTTGAGTAGAGCACCACTGTTGTTTTTCTTTAGAATGTTAATTTCCTATCTTGCATTTCCTTCCTCACAGATAAATACAAGGAATATTTTTCTTCTTGGAAAAAGTGAGCATTCTTCAAAGACAAGTAAAAGATAGACCTCAGTGTACATGTTTAGCATAACAGGCACATGTAGTCTGTGAAAATTCAGAAATGTTACTTCTTTCCAAACTATGTTTAATGATGGGTTGCATAGATCTCTTGAATTAGAAACTGTGTTTTCCTACATTTAATAACAACTCAAATGGCTGAGGCTTAAACAAGATAACACTGAGTCTGGAGGTTGGCAGTTTCTAGTATTATTTCTGTGGCTCAAAGGTGTGAGGGCCAAAGTTTCTCAGATTTTCCTTGGCCTTTCTCTCATGATTATAAGATGAATGCTGTGACTCTAACCATCGCATTCAAGTTCCAGGAAGGATGAAGGAGGAAAAGAGAAAAGGCAAAGACCAAAAGGCCAAGCCAGCCAAATCTTTCCCTTCTAAAGACCTTTCCTGAAAACCCCATTTACTTCTCTCTGGCCAGGATGGTATCACGTGACCTCCTAGCTGCAAGGAAATTGGGAAATACAGGTTTTTGTTTTTGTTTCCAGCTGGGTATATTGCCACCTCCAGCAAAAGCAGGAAGGAAGAAAGGAAAAATAGTTACTGGTCAAACAACTGGCAGTCTCTACCACATCCTTTTCCTGGAAAAATATTACTTTATTTCAAGATCATGTCTGCAACCCAATGGTTATTTCTTAATTATAAGATCAATAAAGAAGAACCTTTACAAAATTGCCCCACTGCTGCTTTCAGTCCCTAATGGACTGAGTCATAAGTGCTGGTTTGAATTTCTCAATGCTATTATATTACTAAAGCTAGTCAGTTTTTCTTCTCTTGGGGGAATAGCTTCTAATGGAAAAATAAAAGAACTTAAGACACTACATATGCAAAACTGTAGTGAGTGGGTCTTAAGATGATTTTTTTAAAGTATATTTTCACGGCTCATTTGTAATACAGCAGTTTTGGGGAAAAAATAACTACCCATACATTAGAAGTAAATCACCCTTATGACCACTTCAGTGCATAAGGTATAGTGGTAGGAGAACTGGCTTTGAAATTAGACACACCTGTATTTGCAATATGGGTAATTAAAAAAGTCTCTGAGGGGCTTCCCTGGTGGCGCAGTGGTTGAGAGTCCACCTGCCAATGCAGGGGACATGGGTTCGTGCCCGGGTCCGGGAGGATCCCACATGCTGCGGAGCGGCTGGGCCCGTGAGCCATGGCTGCTGAGCCTGCGCGTCCGGAGCCTGTGCCCCGCAACGGGAGAGGCCACAACAGTGTGAGGCCAGCGTACCGCAAAAAAAAAAAAAAAAAAAAAAAAAAAAAAGTCTCTGAAGTGACCTGCCTGTTTCTGCCCTTGCCATTTACCGACCATTCTCACCCAGCTGCAGAAAGACACTAAGTGATGTCAGATCACGTCACCCTTCTCAAAACCCCCAGTGGCTCCCCATCTTAGTCAAAGAAGCCAAAATCCTTACAATGGCCTCCAAGATCCTCTCCTTCTCTGTACCCACCTCCCCCCGCCATGTCTTTCTGACCTCATTCCTGTGTCTTTTCCTCCTCTTCTCTCTCTTCCAGCCACCCTGGCCTCCTTGCTGTTCCTCAAACATCTGAGCACACTTCGCCCCCCTCCCCCGCCCCACCGCCGCGGCCGAGAACTCAGCACTGGCTCTTCTCTGCCTGTAGCCCTTCCCCCCTGATATCCACAGGGCCCACCCCTCACCCTTTCAGGGCTTTTTTGAAGGTCACCTTTTCTAACAAGGTCCTTTAAATTAGCAGCACAAACTTTCCCTCATCTCCCTTAATTTTCTGTATCAGCTGCATTTATCACCACCATCTTTTTATTTCATTTCATTTCGGTGGTAGAAGGGGGGTAAAATCTTTACTCCTAGTCCAATATTTTCTTTTAAATTATTTTTCTAAGTAATACGGTAAAAAAAAAAATTCAAACAGTTCAAAAAGTACACAGGAAAACTAAGTCTTGAGAATTTTCTGGGAAGATGGTAATGGTAGCAGTCTAGTGTTTGAATCATCCTGTATCCTCCCATTTAATGACAAGAACAAAACTCAAAACCCTCAGCTAACACCTATAATAAAATCAGGCGATATAAAGAGCCACAGATTCCAAAATGAGAAAACAAGACCCTCGTGGTGTCAGGAAAAATATGAAAGGAAGTACAGAAGCCAAAGGCAATTTTGAAGGCCCTGGGAATCCCAGAACCCTAAAACTACCATCAGGTGTTCTGAGAATTGACAATTGAGCAGGCTGTTCTGAGAACAGCAGCAGAAATCAAGACAGACTCTGCAGGCTCCAATATGCAGTTGAGTATGATGAGACTACAGAAAGGTCTGATAATGCTGAAGTGGTCTGGGGGCCCTGAAATGACCAAAGCACCCTCCTCCCAAAAAAGTCCCACCTTCCCTGGTGGTCCAGTGGTAAAGAATCCACCTTCCAATGCAGGGGAATGCAGGTTCGATACCTGGTCCAGGAACTAAGATCCCACATTGCTACGGGGCAACTAAGCCCACGCACCACGACTACTGAGCCATACGCCTCAACTAGAGAGTCTGTGTGCAACACACTCCAGAGCCTGCACACCACAACTAGAGAGAGAAAACCCACACACCACAACTAGAGAGAAGGCTGCGCGCCGCAATGAAAGATCCTGCGTGCTGCAATGAAGATCCCACGTACCAGAACTAACACCCGACACAGCCAAAAAATAAAAATAAATAAATAAAATAAATATAAAAAAAAAAAGTCCCACATTGAGGAGAAACTTCTATGAGTAGGGATAGCAGAGGCAAAGAAAATAGGAGATCCAGAAAAAAGGTGGTGGGTGAGCAACGTAGAAAATCTCAGAAAGTTCAAGCCCATATTTTTAAAAAATCACATCATACAAACAACAGAGTTGAAAGCTGTTGGGGGATGCCATCTGACCCAGGCCCTGAGAGTCCATGCACATTCTTGCTAGGTAGGCCAGAAGGCAATGTACTGACCACTCTTTAGCTGGGCCATTTTCTCAGGGTTTTGTCTGCAGCAAGCAACCTTGAGGGGTGAAGTAATGTCTTCCCCACCTCCACCCCAAATTACAGTCTTGTTCCCAAATACTATGAAAGTGGGGACTCCCCCAAGCTCAGTGTTTCCCTCCTATAACATAGCCCACTGGGTGTGAAGGCATCCATGGGGGTCCCTCTGCATCTCCCCCAAGGAACTTGGAGCCAGCACAAATGAAGAGCATGCTGACACTTCAACTACTGCTTTTACGATTAGTAACAAAGTCCTTTGTCTTTGATATAGGAGTCTCATGTCTTCTGTCAACATCCATGAAACTGTGGCATGCTAACTTGTTAACTTATAAATATGGTAAAATCCTAGACCCTGCACAGTTCTTGACAGAATCTAGAAAATCTGTCCTGGGCTGCTTCTCCCTTGTAGGAGTACAGTACAACTCATTCCACTTAAAATATGAGCAAAGAAAAAGGATCACAATTGAATCTCATTCAAAGTGTTTTTCTTGTTTGTTTCGTTTTGTTTTTTAAACAGGAGAACCAGAGAAGAATAATATCTGTTTGGACAATGAAACCATATCAGAAAAACATACCCACAAAAGGAAAGAAAACTATAGCTATCATAATACTTCAGAATTAGCTAAAAGAAAATGATAAAAACTGTAAAGGGAAATGTAAATTACAATGTGAAAAACTCTGAAATAAAGTGACTGAAAAAAGTGACTGAAATAAAGTGACTGAAAAACTCTGAAATAAAGTGACTGAAAAAAGATTTTAAAAGAGTAAAAAACCCAGGAAACATCAGAAAGAAAAAGTCATCTCAAAAATGAAGACTAGAGTGAATAAATACAACAAATAATGTCTTAAAATGAGGAAAACGTGAGAAATAGAAAAGAATTGGAGGGACCTCCCTGGTGGTGCAGTGGTTAAGAATCCACCTGCCAATGCAGGGGACACGGGTTAGAGTCCTGGTCCCGGAAGATCCCAGATGCCACAAAGCAACTAAGCCCGTGCACCACAACTACTGAGCCTGCGCTCTAGAGCCCACGAGCCACAACTGCTGAGCCCGCACGTCACAACTACTGAAGCCCACGTGCCTAGAGCCCGTGCTCCGCAACAAGAGAAGCCACCACAATAAAAAGCTTGCACACCGCAACGAAGAGTGACCCCGGCTCGCTGCAACTAGAGAAAGCCTGCGTGCAGCAATGAAGACCCAACGCAGCCAAAAATAAATAAATTTATTAAATAAATAAGCAACAAGGATATACTGTATAGCACAGGGAAATATAGCCATTATATTGTAATAACTTTAAATGGAGTAGAATCTATAAAAATATTGAATCATTACATTGTATACCTGAAATGAATATAATATTGTAAATCGACTATAATTTTAAAAATAATAAATTAGTAGTAATATAAGTAGTAAATAAGTAGTTCAAATATTATTTCTAACAAAATAATACTTAAACCATTTCATATCTCACTTAAATAAAAGAATGTTTAAAGTTAAAAGTTTCTTGAGTAATATCCTGTCCTCTGACACTATCACTTGAATACCCTAGTTTACAAAGAGCCTTTCCATATACGATTACACCAGTTCTTCCTACAGCCACCCAAGATGGGTACTATTCCCATTTTTAAAGAAAACTGGAGATTGGTCCTGAAAGCAAGTCCCACACACTGCCCATGAAACTGAGAAGAAACAGAATGGGGAGTAAATCCTTAGGAAGCAAGTTACGTTTTGAACGTTACAATTTGTGGATTGTGTTTCACAGGTTCTCAATAAATTGGAAGAGAAATGTTTTTAATCCATGTGTACTCATTTTGAAGTAATTATAAGTAAAATTAAAAACCATATTCATCTACTTACTCATCCAAGTCTTTATTAAATACCTACTGTATGTACAATCCTGTGCAAAATATTAAGGAATAGAAAGATGAAATTTTAAGTTGTGCCAACTCACAAGGAGTTTACAATCTAATGATAGTGACAAACAGTTTAACACAAACTTAGGAAAGGAGTTTATGAGTGGACATTTGCTCTTAATTGAGAAAAATCACCTCATGTTTTAATTTAAGGCGTAAATTGCCAGTTGGAAGACACTGCTATTATATACACCTTTATTAGTTCTTCGTTTTTAAAGGTTTATTGTTTCTAGGAAAAGAGAACTCTTACCCAATCACATCTTTATGACTGGTTTGAGTTTTTAAAACAAAAATTTGCTCAAAGAGCAAAATGATGGATTCATATAATCAAATTAACGTCATGCACAGAAAGACAAGTGTGTCTGCAATAATGTGTAAAGAGTTGAGCACAACTGGGTCCCGTATTAAAGGGTCAAATCTGAATTATTCTGGAGACTTGCCTTGAAAAAGTTATTATACACAATTTCATCATATATAAAACAGGGGTGATATTTAATTCCAATTAAGGTTAAAACTCAGATGCTATAATTATTTCCACCTGTCTTAATACACAGGGTTAAAAAAACTAGTATAAAAGCTTTTCTAATAATTTATGTATCAAAAATAAATTGGAATAAAAGTAGGGATAAAAGAGAAAAAGTGATGATGGTGTGGCTAATTTAACAGTAACTCTCTCTTTGGCCTTGGAATTGCCACTTGGAGATTAATTTTTCTCCATTTTAAAATGGGCTTTGGGACTTCCCTGGCGGTCCAATGGTTAGAACTCTACCCTCCCAATGCAGGGGGCATGAGTTCAATCCCTGGTCGGGGAACTAAGATCCTGCATGCTGCACAGCGTGGCCTAAATAAATAAATAATAAAACGGACTTTGAAGCATGTGCCCTCCCTGGGTTCTGCATACCTTTCACAACTGGCTTCTGACTGGTGCAGCAGGTCTGGTGTTGCTTTAACGGTTGCAGACCAGGCTTAGAGTTTCTTTAGCAGTCCAGTCCCATCAAACTTTTAGAAGCCTTCAGGTGTATATTTATCCACACTCAATTTGATGTTAAACTTACCCAAATAACAACTTTTCTTCCTTTTCTTTTTTATTTTTACATTTGAAAACTCTTGAGTTTTATTCGTTGGCCTCTATATTCTGACATCCTCCGTTATTTAGTTTAATGGCAGCTCCCTAAGGGCATACGAAACAATAGACTTGGATTTTTCAAAAAAAAAAAACCAGTAACTCTCAGTGCATAAATGAATGTAAATGTGCAAATTATCTATTTTTTCCTGTTTTATTACTTTTTAAAAATGGCTCAGATAAGAAATTTAAAATACCTAGTAAAATAAGTTTGAGGATTCATTTTGTGAGACGTACTGCAGAGAAAAAGGAGCAAGTAGTATAATTTAAAAATATTTATTGATTCATGCTTTCCAGAACTTTTTTTTCAAACCAAAGGCCAATACTCCCCTCTGCTCTCAATGCTAAGCATTTTTTTCCACCCAAAATGATAAAATTATGTATATTTTTATACCTAATCAGTTTGTGACAGCTGTGATTCTCAAACACTTTTTAAAAATAGAAGTAAGATCAAAGTTGCAAACAGACCATATGTAGTACTTTTAAAAACTGTATAGGCAAAGCCTGACTCTGAGCAAATGACCCATCAGCTGGATTCGGCCTTTTCAGGCTACACGAGGACTTTGCTCAAGAGACCTGCACGGGGCTTCCCTGGTGGCGCAGTGGTTGAGAGTCCGCCTGCCGATGCAGGGGAAAAGGGTTCGTGCCCCGGTGCGGGAAGATCCCACATGCCGCGGAGCGGCTGGGCCCGTGAGCCATGGCCGCTGAGCCTGCGCATCCGGAGCAAAAAGAGACCTGCACGTTATCAGACGGGTTCCCATGGATGTCCTTAACACCACAGGCGCGGCTTCTGACACCCAATGCTGCCAACAACATCAGCGGAACAGAGAGGAGACCCTGTCGACTGATTCAGTTTTATTCTTCAACACAATTCTCTTCTCCACTCTCTTCATCAGCTTTACCTGTTTCCTTGCAAGAATCTTGGCTGTTGGTATCAGTAAGATAATTTTCTTCCCCATTCTCTCTTTCTTCTATTTTCTCTTCATTAAAGCTAGAGGAAGAAATTTATCAATCTTTCAAAGGAAAAATAATTTGGTTTAAAGGTAAACAAACCCTCTGTAATGTACGCCATCCTGCAGTTAGTCTTCCTCAAGTGTATAAGCTCCGATTTATCAAGAGAAGTCTATAAAAGTACCAATTGGGAAAGTAGATATTCTTCTGAGAAGTAATTTATTTCAAAACTTGATTGACTCAAACTTCATTTGAAAGCATGTTATTATTTTCATTATTTATGTCAGAAATTTAAATTATTTTACTTTAAAAACAAGATACTTCATCACCTTGTAATATTTTGAAGTGTCAAACATGTTAAAATGTCAGTATATTTTACAGTAGTTCACATGTATTCCATTAGGTAAAAGGCCTTTTAAAATATCATAGAACAGAATTTTAGCTTTCCTGCAAGTAAGAATTTTTTCAAAGGTAAACCATTCAGACATCTTATATATGTTACCTTTCTTTATCTTCAGTGAAACTTTTCATCTCTTGATTGCTGAAGTACTCAAAAAATTTTCCACTTTGGCCTTTCTTTGAAACAAACTCATCAGATATTCCTAGTGCTTTTAAGGTGTTAGAATAATGCTTTTCTGCTGCCATTCTTGCATTTTTCTACAGGAAAGACAAACCTTTTTAGATAAGAACAAAAGACTTTAAGTTTCCATTACAAATGTACGGGTTAAAAGCTCCTGTGAAAATTAAATTCAATAATCACAGTTGGTTGAAAAATATGCATACCCTCTGACCAGCAATTCCACTCCTAGGTATATGCCCAGAGAAACTCCTACATATCTGCCCAAGGAGACATACCAAAATGTTCAGAACAGTACTGTTTGTAACAACCCCAAACTGGAAACAACCTAAATATCTATCAGCAGTAGGATGGATAAATAAATTGTGACGTATTCATGTAACAGACTAAAATAAAGCAACAAAAATGAACTCTAGCTATATGCCACAACATGGACGGATCTCACAAGCAGCATACCGCAAAAGAGTACACGTAGTATGATTCATTTACATAAAGTCCAAAAACAGGCAAAACTAAACTATGTTGTTTAGGGATAGGTACAGCAGTGGTAAAACTGTAAAGAAAAACAAGGAAATGCTTATGTCAAAAGTTAGAAGGGTGGCTACCTCTAGGTGAGAGGGTTTTGATCTGGGAGGGGCACACAGGGTTTCTGGGGTACTGGCAGTGCTCTAATGCTTTTAACCTGGGTAGTGGCCACATGAGTTTTGATCTATAATTATTCTTTATACTGTTTCATGACTGTTCAAGGATATCTGAAAAAAATCAGTAAGAAAATAAGTTCCTGTGATAGTTGTCAGAGAGTTCTTTATGTGCCTACTGTAAATTTTACTCTTTACATGCCATATCTCTAATCCACCAAAGATGATAAAATCATCTATGTTGTTACCTTAATTCTGTAGAGGAAGCAAGAGATACAGCAAGAAAAACATGAATTTAGAACTGGGTTCAACTCTCCAGAATGTTACTTCCTGGCTTTGTGGGAGTTGTGATGACACTCTCATACCTAAAGCAAGTCAGTTGTCACAGTTCCTGAGGCCACAGGATTTACAGAGACATAAGATGACTGGGGTTCTCATTAGTGCCTTGGCTTTACTCCAATTTTATCTCCTATGAGTGGACATGAACTAGTATAGGGCCAAAAATCGTCATCTGGACCTCAAACTAAAGGAAAGGCCCGAGGAATGGCCCAGCCCCAATGCACCAATGGCATCCCATCCTGGAAAGGGTGTGGAAGAGCACCCAGTCTCACTCCAAATTTAACAAATAAGTAAGATACTCCCTCCACTCTTGCTGAGGTTAAGCTGTTTGCTTAAGGTCACAGGATATAGTGAGAGGGAAAACCAAGTCTCTTAATCCTTTCCTGAGTCTTCTCCACTCCACCATGCTGCTTTCTAAGTGGAAGTGGTTATCCTGGAGTTTGAAGGTAGCCTAAAGCCTGACTTCAGCAAATCAGTGTCAGATATTTTCCTAACCCAGGGATTCCAGCATAAGGAAGGACCATGGAGTCTAGTGTCCCATTGGAGAAACCAAAATGGCAAAGACTGATTACAATGGATAAAACTATCACCAGTGCATTTCCTGACATGCTAGAAAACTGAAAAAAGAAGCACTCAAACTGCTGCTAAAATGCACCCACTGTGAATAATAATAAATTTCAGAAAAGTAAGTAAAAATGCAACCAGAGGCTATGAACACAAACAGACAAGACTTGGGGAACTGACAGGCACAGCAAAGTGAGAGGAGAACTATGCCCCAAAGACTGTAAAGCAGAATAAAGAAACCCCAAACGTAACCCAATGTATTAAGAAAAATATATTCTAATTTTAAGCAAATGAAATATAAAAGATTTAAATGATACTAATCAATGTTAGTGCTTGTAAGCCTTCATCTGAATTTGGCTTAAAATCCAATTTAACATCTATTCAGTTAATAAATCCTGTGATTTTCAAGAAACAGGAAAACATGGTTTGCTCTGTCCTGGATCACAGGCTTACTCTGCTAGGGGATAACTCAACAGCAGCAAGACCACAATTAACACTTATAAACGGGTAATGCATAAAGTTGTGAGTGAATTTATTAAATAACAGCCGTTAATTAGCAGCAATAGTCACTGCAAGAAAAAAAGAAGTTCTAATTTATGTTAACAAAACCAAAACAATGGTGAGTCACCCTCAGTCACCCTGTATATAGAATTTATTACCTTTTAATATTTTATATCAAGGTGAATAGTGTATAATTGTTCCTAATTGAAACAAACATTTCCCCCTTGAATTTCACAATGCAAAAGAATTGTAAAGACCATGAAATAAAAAGTAGTTAAAATAACTGTATGGTTATTTTGTTTTTCTATCTAAGACTGCAAAAAAAACAAATTAACTTTGTTTCTTGAGGAAACCAAAATAATGAGGAATGATGAAAGTCTGTCTACAATCACTGCCCTAGTTTGAAGGGGAAAAATACTTAATTTTTATGAGCCTAAGTTTAGTTTATAGTAATTCTTTCCTTTATTTAATAATAACTGAATACTTATTTTGTGACAAGCCCTCACGGGAGGTAGAGGCTATATGGGGAAAGAGAACAGCATATGTGTGGGTCAAGGGTGGTGGAAGAAATATCAGCTATGAAACTAACCTATGTTTTCAATATTTAACATTTCTTTATGGGTTTAATTTCACACACACCACTTATTTTACCACATTTTCTCTGGTGCTTAGAAAGAGTGGGAATTCACAGCATGGTAAAACTGCTTGTTAATACTGAGGCTCATCACTAGTATTGTCAGGGTAGTGCTCTCAGCCTGGACTAATCCCAGGAAGAAACAGTTCAGTTTGGGTTCAACAAATGTTTCTTAACATCCCCTTTGTGCCATACATTGTCTTAGGTGCTAAGTGCTAGGAATACAAAGATTTGACCAACACCTTTAAAAGTAACTAGCTGAAAGAGAAGAGAGCATTGAACAGATAATTTCCACACAACATGCAGGAGCAAAGACAGAGATGCACAAAAGAGTAATAAGAGAACACAGAAGAGGACTTCCCTGGTGGCGCAGTGGTTAAGAATCTGCCTGCCAATGCAGGGGACACAGGTTCAATCCCTGGTCCAGGAAGATCCCACATGCCGCGGATCCACTAAGTCTGTGTACCACAACTACTGAGCCCATGAGCCACAACTACTGAAGCCCGTGCACCTAGAGCCCGTGCTCTGCAACGAGAAGCCACCGCAATGAGAAGCCTGCGCACCACAACAAAGAGCAGCCCCTGCTCACCACAAGTAGAGAAAGCCCGCGCACAGCAACAAAGACCCAACGCAGCCAAAAATAAATAAATAAAAAGACTAAAATACTTACTTTAAAAAAAAAAAGGGGGCTTCCCTGGTGGCACAGTGGTTGAGAGTCCGCCTGCCGATGCAGGGGACACAGGTTCGTGCCCTGGTCTGGGAAGATCCCACATGCCGCGGAGCGGCTGGGCCCGTGAGCCATGGCCGCTGAGCCTGCGCGTCTGGAGCCTGTGCTCCGCAATGGGAGAGGCCACAACAGTGAGAGACCCGCGTACCGCAAAAAAAAAAAAAAAAGCCTGCAGTTGGGAGCTGGAGATAACTACTTTGAGGCGAAAGTCAATCACTTTATGCTGAGTAACACAGAACAGCTTAAGATAATTTTTTTCCCCTAAAGTTGAAACTGAGATATGAAAAAAAACACCATCCCTTAAAATGAAAAGCATTACATAAAATTATATCCAAATCAGTCAGTAAAGGGTTCCCATAACTTTGAGAGGCTGTAATATGTAGATTTACCCATAACACACGTCCTTTGTCCTCAGTGAGTCACTGACATGGGCAGTCCTATAAGGACACTCATCTGTCCCAGACACTTGCTGGCAGGAAGCTCCAAATGTAACAGCTTGAAATTCACAACACAGCACCTGTAACCTCCAGTGATTTTGTCCATTGTTAAACCATGTCGCCCATAGGAGCCCCTCCCTCATGGACACAAAGGGGAAGATCATCTGAAATTGACAAATTTCTCTTAAGGGAAAGACTGTAAAACTGAGTATAAATCTAGTAAAATCAGAATTCATCGTCCATAGGATCAAAGTATTTTTTCTGATAAAAAGGAAGTGCTTCTCACAGACATAGAAAACAAACTTATGGTTACCAAATTGGGTGAGGAGGGATAAATTAGGAGATGGGATTAACAGATACACACTACTTTATATAAAACAGATAAACAACAAGGTCCTACTGTATAGCACAGGGAACTATATTCAATATCTTGTAATAACCTATAATGGAAAAGAATCTGAAAAAGAATATACATATACACACACATATACATATATAACTGAATCATTTTGCTATATACCAGAAACTAATACCACATTGTAAATCAACTATACTTCAATTTTTAAAAAAAGGAAGTCCTTTCGGTAATTGTAGATAAGACTAAAAATTATAGACTCACTTAAAAAAACTGATCAACAAAATGAAAAGGCAAAAATTTTAAAATGAAAAGGCAACCTACTGAATGGGAAAAAATATTTGCAAATCATCTACCTGATAAGGGGTTACTATCCAAAATACATAAAGAACTCATACAAGTGATTAGCAAAAACCAAATAATCAAATTTAAAAATGGGCAAGAGATCTGAATAGACATTTTTCCAAAGAGGATATTCAAATGACCAACAGGCACGTAAAAAGGTGCTCAACATCACTAATCATTAGGGAAATGAAATCAAAACCACACTGAGATATCACCTCATACCTGTTACAATGGCTAGTCTCAAAAAGACAAGACATAACAAATGCTGGTCAGGATGTAGAGAAAAGGGAACCCTTGTGTGCTGTTCGTGGGAAAGTAAATTGGTGCAGCCATTATGGAAAAAAGTATAGAGGTTCCTCAAAAACTTAAAAATAGAACTACTGCACAATCCAGCAATTCCACTCCCAGGTATTTATCTAAAGAAAATGAAATCACTATGTCGATTCACTGAAGCATTATAGACAATAGTTAAGACGTGGCAACAACCCAAATGGCCACCAAAAGACGAATGGATAAAGAAAGTGTGATACACACACACACACACACACACACACACACACACACACACACACACACACTGGAATATTATTCGGCCATAAAAAAGGAAATCCTGCCATTTGTGACAATACAGATGGACCTTGAGGGCATTATGCTAAGGGAAGTAAGTCAGACAGAGAAGGACAAATACTATATGATCTGATTTATGCGTGGAATCTAAATACACACACACACAACTCATAGAAAAGGAGATCAGATTTGTGATTACTGGAGGAATTGGATGAAGGTGTCAAAAGGTACAAACTTCCAGTTATAAGATAAATAAGTACTGGGGGTGTGACGTTCAGCATGGTGACTACAGCTAACACTGCTGTGTGGCATATTTGAAAGCTGCTAAGAGAGTAGGTCCTAAAAGTTCTCATCACAAGGAAAAATAATTTTTTTGGTAACAATACGAGGTGATAGATGTTAACTAAACGTATTGTAGTAATCATTTCCTAATATACGTATGTCATTATGCTGTATACCTTAAACTTATACCTGCTATATGTCAATTTTATCCCAAGAAAACAAACAAAAAAAAAACTGGCAGGAATAAATCTGATTCAATTAGCCATTTTGTTTCATTTTTTAATTTTTCAAAGACTTCCAAAACTCACCTTAGTATTTGGCCAAGTTGGTACTAGCCATTAAAAACAGGTTGTGAAACTATTATTTTGAAAATGATTGGATTAGCAGCATGTTCTTTATCAAGCTTACGAGCCTCATCAAGATTCAATGCTCAGATTTAAGCAAAACTACTTACTTGACTGATGTGATGAAGCTGTCACAGAAATAATACTATCTCAGTAAATTATATAACACATAAGAAAAATGGACCATAAAAATTAGGAGATAGAGATGTTAAAAAAAAAAAGAAACAAAGCTGACAATAGCTCTCAAATTCCAACAAACACAACCTGAGCAACTCTTTCAAATAGCAGCGGCCTGTTTTTTAATTTTTCTTCTCTTTCTTCTAGTTCTCGTCGGTATTCTCTCATCCTTTCTTTTTCACTCTTTCTAAAATCAAATAAAAGGAATGGAATTTTTAAAAGAAGTAAGAATTTGCACATATAACATTTAGCGTAGATGACAAATCAGAAATTAAGTCATGAGCACAGTTTATCACAATTTCTTTCCCAGACTGGTAAATTTTTATGGAATGCAGGATAAAAGTTCTAGGTTCTGAGAGCACACATTTTACATGCCGGGAACAGTCTGGGTACTTTGAGGTTCCTGAAATCTTCAAAGCATAATGGATTCAGTGGCTTCAAACTGGCCTGAGGAGATAAATGAATGCCCTCTTATCTCATTTATAAGTATTTATAAACCAAAAAAGTTTGGTCCAAATTTGGTATCTTCTCTTTAAGGAATTTCTTCTGAAAACAAGACCTTGCTCTTCTTTTTTCCCCTAAATGATATCTCCTATAGGTTGATGGCACAGTGAATTAAATGGGAGCAGGGCAGGGGAGAAATGGGGATTATGGGAATACCACATAGAGAGGAACAGGAACCAAAATACACAAATTCACTGTAAGTATACTTACTATTTGAACCAGATCCTATAATAAATTAAATTATGTGACTTTCTCTATGTAAAATACACTAATTCTACCAAGATCATAAGACTTCATGGATTAGAAAAAATAATTATACCATAAAATGATAATTATGCTTAACTATACACAATTTAGCATTATGGAAAATCCCGTTTACTTTCTAAGGATGACTAGTATATTTCTAACAAATATTTTGCTCAAGTTCATCAAATCAAGCTCCTTTTATCAATGAATTACATTGATACACATTATAAGGAATGTATACATAACATCTGTTACAAAGGAATATAATAATTATTATACATAATATACATTTAAAAAGGAACACTCATAATTAAAAGCAAATATAGATTTGGGGATACTTATAAATCAGATTAAAAATTAATAAATCATATTACTTACCCAGCTTTGAGGGAGATATTTTACTACTTAAACATGAACATTTTTATGTCGCAACATAAAAATGTTCCTCTGGAACACTGATTTTCAAACTTTGTACTGCAGAATTGCAGCATGTAATACATACTACTAAACCTTAACACACGTGTTAACTGACACACCACATAACTGATGTTAACATCAATGTGTTAATTTGTGCTATCAGATATCATGCAGACCTTAGAACAAAGCTCTCTGACATATCTGTTTGTTGAAGAATATTCTGAGATTACACGGCAAGCTGTTAAAAAGAGCTTTATCTGTGTGAATCAAGATTTTTCTCAATATTGCACTGTGCAATAAAAAATAATATAAAGAAAAAGTTTAGATGCTGATGTAAGATTACAACTGTGAACCATGGCCACATGTTTTTCTGTTCATCAACATGGCATCATGGTCCTGGAGTCAGTATACATGTTGGTTCTCACCACGAAGTGAGTGAGTGAGTATGAGAGAGTGTGTGTGTGTGTGTGTGTGTGTGTGTGTGTGTGTGTGTGTGTGTGTGTGTGTGTGTGTGTGTGTGTGTGTGTGTAAGTTAACTATAAGTAACTGATAGTAACTTGAATCCAGAAACTGAAATACTAATACTATTCTTAATTTTTTCATATATTGAGGGGTCCACTGATTCAAAAAAAGTTTGAAAACCAATGATCTGGAGGGTCAGGATTCTCTCATGATACCTGAGAGATTTTACTCTGGATTTAGACATTTGAGCTAAACTCTGATGTGAGTCATAAGCCTTAGCCCGGGTTGTCAAGAGTTTCTGCAATTCTTTCATTCTTTGCTTCTGCTTAGTTAGGATCCGATTTCTCTCTTCTTCCAACATTTTCTTTTCCTCAAGTGATCTCCTGAGGGCAACAAACTAAGGCTTAATTCACTTTAAGCCAATGAGAATGTTGTTTAGCAAAGACAACACGGGATAATTCAACGGTTGAAAACAAGGGGCAACCTTCTGAGAAGGATCTGAGTTGTAATTAGAAAATCAATAGGGTGACTGTAACCTTTTCTATCCCCAAAGATTCATAAAATGGAAAATACATTCATTTCTTAGAAGAACACCCTCTGGCAAAATGTTCTATATTATATAGTAAAATATGTTACCAGATAAAATAACGTCATAGTTTCAAATTCCCCAGTACAAAATCAATGGAGCAACCACGAGTCAATCAGTACTGCATCAGTTATTTACCTTGTGGCTTGTTCTCTTCCTCTGGAGGACACCGTGGGCATGGGAGGGTTGCAGCTACAAGGCACAGGTTTTGCATTTCTACTTCTTACTGGTGACCTGCGCCTTGGAGACAGATAAGGCCAACGTGTTTCTTTTAAATTTTCTTCATCTGCTTCAATATCTGCCAAGATTTTCTCTCTTTCAGTGGATGCATGTGAGGCTGCAGGAAGGTCAGATGGTTCACAGACTGTCAGGGGTTTTGGACACTTCTGTTCTGAGTGATGTTTCTTATATCTCTCAGGAAGGTCTTCAGTATCAGCAGTCTGGCACCTAAACTTGTGTTTACACTTGGACTTTTCAGCCTGTTCAGGACACTTGGGCTTCCTTGTAGCATAACTTCTGCGAGCTGGACTACAAGGCAGAGGGGATGAATTCTGTAAAAAGTCTTGGGTTCTCTGCTGCGTCCTAATGTTTCTATAGAGCTCTTCTTCTGTTAATGTGTCATTGACAGTTGAACCATAAGTAGATCGAGGTATCGGTCTGGCTTTAAATTGATTTGTTTTCTTCTTAGACTTAAAAAAGTCTTTCAGCTGCTTTTCCCGAATTTGCTTCTGTTCCTCCCTTGCAATAAACTTAAACGGCTTTTGCGAGGCCAAAAGAGCTTCTTTGTTTTTCTCCTTCATAGACCTCCTCCGTTCTTCATTTTGCTTGACTATATCATGATAAAGGGGGAGAAAGACGAACGCAGGAACTGGGTTGGCTCGGAATTTTTTCTTACACTCTGATTCTTCTTCTTGTTTCTTGAGCAGTTTGCGTGCCATTTCAATATCTGATTTAGATTTCATGTTCTCTTCTTTTTTCTTCTGCTCTCTAATCATCATTTGAAAAGGCTCAGGTACTGTAATCTTTGGCACCCATTCTTTTGGCTTCTTTTTTTTTTTTTCGAATGCTGGCAAGTCAGCATCTTCAAACTGAATATAATCTTCAACAGAGAAGTTTGTCCACATGTTGTTGATGAGCTCCTTAGCATAGGTCATCATTCTGCTTTTCTCAGAATACTCTTTTTCTACGTTGGGCAACTCATCTTCAGAGGAAGACACAATCAAAGAGGAAGACTGACCTAAATCAGGCTCTGAAATTGATGTCATTAATGAAACAGGATGATGGGAGCTCTTTTCTGATACAGACCTACGTAAATGAGAAGAATAATTAGGTTACTCTTTCAGCTGCATGTGACCAAATATAAAGATTAAGAACTACATAATTTCTAAGATCAAGGCAAAATCAGTTAGAAAATAGGAGCTAGATAGGGCTTGTGAAAATTATCAATTTTTTTTTAGAACAGAGCCTGGGAGATGCCGATAAATGATCTAGTTTTACTCCCTCATTTTACAGGGCAGGAACCTAAGACAGCAGAGGCTCCTTGGGTCTAATCACTATTGAATTCTCCACACATTTTCCAGAGTCACCATCTTAAAACATACATCTGATCAAATCACTCTCCTTCCTG
Organism: Tursiops truncatus; assembly: GCF_011762595.2. Taxonomy (NCBI): domain Eukaryota; kingdom Metazoa; phylum Chordata; class Mammalia; order Artiodactyla; family Delphinidae; genus Tursiops; species Tursiops truncatus. Next base: position 37,376,440 of record NC_047047.1, on the reverse strand, counting down.
AAACTTTCCCATGATTTGTCATTGTTACAAAGTCTAAATTATAGGGACTTCCCTGGTGGCGCAGTGGTTAAGAATCCGCCTGCCAATGCAAGGGACACGGGTTCGAGCCCTGGTCCGGGAAGATCCCATATGCCACGGAGCAACTAAGCCCATACGCGACAACTACTGAAGCCCGTGTGCCACAACTACTGAAGCCTGTGTGCCGCAACTACTGAGCCTGCGCTCTAGAGCCCACGAGTCACAACTACTGAGCCCACGTGCCACAACTACTGAAGCCTACACGCCCTAGAGCCCGTGCTCCACAACAAGAGAAGCCACTGCAATGAGAAGCCCGTGCACCGCAACGAAGAATAGCCGCCGCTCGCTGCAACTAGAGAAAGCCTGTGCGTAGCAACGAAGACCCAATGCAGCCCCACCAAATTTTTTTTTAATTGAAAAAAGAAAAGTCTAGATTTTAAAGCCCTTCAAGACTAGCCCCTGCCTTCCTTTCCAGTTTCACCTCTTGCCTCTCCCTACCCCGTCACCATTCTTAAGTGAGATCCAATCACAGGGGGCTTCCCTGGTGGCGCAGAGTGGTTAAGAATCCACCTGCCAATGCAGGGGACACGGGTTTGAGCCCTGGTCTGGGAAGACCCCACATGCCACGGAGCAACTAAGCCTGTGCGCCACAACTACTGAGCTTGCGCTCTAGAGCCCGTGAGCCACAACTACTGAAGCCTGCACACCTAGAGACTGTGCTCCAAAACAAGAGAAGCCACTGCAATGAGAAGCCTGCACACCACAACGAAGAGTATCCCCCACTCGCCGCAACTAGAGAAAGCCCGTGCGCAGCAACAAAGACCCAATGCAGCCAAAAAAAAAAAAAAAAAAAAAATCCAACCACAGGGGACTTCCCTGGTGGTCCAGTGGTTAAGAATCTGCCTTCCAGTACAGGAGGATGCGAGTTTGATCCCTGGTGGGGGAACTAAGACCCCACATGCCTCGTGGCAACTAAGCCTACGCACTGCAACTAGGGAACCCGTGCACCACAACTACTGAGCTTGCGGGCTCTGGAGCCCTCGCGCCATACCTAGAGAAGCCCGCACACCTGCCACGAAGAAGAACCTGTGTGCCACAACGGAGACCCAGCACAAGGAAAAAAAAAAGATCCAATCACGGGAAGTTCCTCACACACACACGGTGATTTCACACGGTGCCATGCCTTGGCACACATGGTTCCTGCTGCCTAGAAGGCCACTCCTTGCTTCCTACATCTGCTTCAGCTATTTCTCCTTCAAGACTGAACTCAGATACGACACTCGATATGCCTGTATCCCTCCACTGACACCTTGACATGATCAACTGCTCTTCCTCTGTCTCTATGACACTCTGTTACACCATGTTGTGTGTTTGGATCTCAGCTAGTCTTTGACCTCCTTGAGGGCATCTTGATTTTGACTCCCCGGTGCCCAGACAAGGTCTGGCACACAGGAGATGCACAATCAGAGCTGACCAACTCAAGTTTCAAAAGAAGCAAGTTTATGGCAAAAATGACTATTTTGAAAACTTAAATCGGATCTATGTCTTAGCTCTGAACCTTCTGTACTATATCTTTACTGAGCTCATATTAATCCACATATTATTAAAAAAGGGCTTTTAAAGTTAAATTTTAATATTCATCATTTGAAAATGGCCCAGACTAAATATTCTGATACATGTCTAAGAATGGTGGGTCAGAGAGAAAAGAACAAAGGGCCACCAAATGACCCACAAGGCAAGAAGCCACCTAACAGGTTGATAAGCCATCAAACAATCTGAATAAAATCTCACCTCTGTATATCATTAAAAGCACAAAGGGATATTTGAAAGAAAATATTCTGAAATAATTTTGTTCTGCACTTTTAAGTATACATTTTACTTTACAGTCCACAAATAACATTATGTACAAACTTACCTGGAAGAGACACTAGCAGCTTCTTCCATGGTGATTGCTAGCTGAACTTCCTTTAAATTTAATTTATTCTGGTACATTTTCTCTAACTTTGCCATAGTTTCCATGTGGGCTGCCTTCAGCTCTTCTAGTTTCCTGAAGTACTCTTCATTAGAGTGGTAAATATCAGAAAGGTCCACAAAATCTTCACAGCTTATACGTTTTTGTTCATTTACCCCAGAAATGCTGGTGTTAAAATCAGCCTGGCAGGAGGAAAAAACCTGTTATATGATGTCTAGAATTGAAAGACAAATTAAGTTGACACTGGTTCCCAATGCTGCTTTTTAAAAAGTCCACTTAAATAGGTTATATGTTATTTGTGGACTATGTACATATAACAGATTATAAGTTACTTGTGGCCTATGCACATTTTCTCCTAATGACATTTTATTAAGAACAAGAGAGAGAGACCGAGTTGCCAGAAAATAAATGTTTAATCCATTTTATAAAGGATGGTTAGATTCCCAGATCATGTACTAACCCATACACTACAGTAGGATCAAGCCAAACCACCCTTTGTAAAGAGCCTCCTTCTGGAGGAGCTTCAAGATGGCGGAAGAGTAAGACGCGGAGATCACCTTCCTCTCCACAAATACATCAGAAACACATCTACATGTGGAACAGCTCCTACAGAACACCTACTGAACGCTGGCAGAAGACCTCAGACCGCCCAAAAGGCAAGAAACTCCCCATGTACCTGGGTAGGGCAAAAGAAAAAACAGAGACAAAAAAATAGGGATGGGACCTGCACCAGTGGGAGGGAGCTGTGAAGGAGGAAAGGTATCCACACACTAGTAAGGCCCTTCGCGGGCGGAGACTGCGGGTGGTGGAGGGGGAAGCCTCGGAGCCACGGCGGAGAGCGCAGCAACAGGGGTGCGGAGGGCAAAGCGGAGAGATTCCAGCACAGAGAACCGGTGGCGACCAGCATTCACCAGCCCGAGAGGCTTGTCCGCTCGCCCGCCGGGGCGGGCGGGGCTGGGAGCTGAGGCTCGGGCTTCGGAGGTTGGATCCCAGGGAGAGGACTGGGGTTGGCGGCGTGAACACAGCCTGAAGGGGTTAGTGTGCCACAGCTAGCCGCAAGGGAGTCCGGGGAAAAAGTCCGGACCCGCCGAAGAGGCAAGAGACTTTTTCTTGCCTCTTTGTTTCCTGGTGCATGAGGAGAGGGGATTAAGAGCGCCGCTTAAAGGAGCTCCAGAGACGGGCGCGAGCCACGCTCTGAGCGCAGACCCCAGAGACGAGCATGAGACGCTGAGGCTGCTCCTGCAGCCACCAAGAAGCCTGTGTGCAAGCACAGGTTACTCCTCGCCTCCCCTCCCGGGAACCTGTGCAGCCCGCCATTGCCAGGGTCCCATGATCCAGGGACAACTTCCCCGGGAGAACGCACAGCACGCCTCGTGCTGGTGCAACGTCACGGTGGCCTCTGCCGCCGCAGGCTCGCCCCGCACTCCGTACCCCTCCCTCCCCCCGGCCTGAGTGAGCCAGAGCCCCCAAAGCAGCTGCTTCTTTAACCCTGTCCTGTCTGAGCGAAGAACAGACGCCTTCAGGCGACCTACACGCAGAGGCGGGGCCAAATCCAAAGCTGAACCCCGGGAGCTGTGAGAACAAAGAAGAGAAAGGGAAATTTCTCTCAGCAGCCTCAGGAGCAGCGGATTAAATCTCCACAATCAACTTGATGTACCCTGCATGTGTGGAATACCTGAATAGACAACGAATCATCCCAAATTGAGGAGGTGGCCTTTGGGAGCAAAGATATATATTTTTTTTAACCTTTTTCTCTTTTTGTGAGTGTGTATGTGTATGCGTCTGTGTGTGATTTTGTCTTTATAGCTTTACTTTTACCATTTGTCCTAGGGTTCCGTCTGTCCATTTTTTGTGTTTTTCTAAAATTACTTTTAAAAAATTTTTTCTTAATAATTATTTTAATAACTTTATTTTATTTTATTTTATCTTCTTTCTCTCTTTCTTTCTACTTTTTCTCCCTTTTATTCTGAGCCGTATGGACGGAAGGCTCTTGGTGCTCCAGCCAGGCATCAGGGCTGTGCCTCTGAGGTGGGAGAGCCAAGTTCAGGACACTGGTCCACAAGATACCTCCCAGTTCCACGTAATATCAAATGGCAAAAATCTCCCAGAGATCTCCATCTCAACACCAAGACCCAGCTTCACTCAATGACCAGCAAGCTACAATGCTGGACACCCGATGCTAAACAACTAGCAAGACAGGAACACAACCCCATCCATTAGCAGAGAGGCTGCCTAAAATCAAAATAAGGCTACAGACACCCCAAAACACACCACCAGACGTGGACCTGCCCACCAGAAAGACAAGATCCAGCCTCATCCACCAGAACACAGGCACTAGTCCCCTCCACCAGAAAGCCTACACAACCCACTGAACCAACCTTAGCCACTGGGGACAGACACCAAAAACAACAGGAACTACGAACCTGCAGCCTGCGAGAAGGAGACCCCAAACACAGTAAGGTAAGCAAAATGAGAAGACAGAAAAATACACAGCAGATGAAGGAGCAAGGCAAAAACCCACCAGACCTAACAAATGAAGAGGAAATAGGCAGTCTACCTAAAAAAGAATTCAGAATAATGATAGTAAAGATGATCCAAAATCTTGGAAATAGAATAGAGAAATTACAAGATATGTTTAACAAGGACCTAGAAGAACTAAAGAGCAAACAAACAGTGATGAACAACACAATAAATGAAATTAAAAATTCTCTAGATGGGATCGATAGCAGAATAACTGAGGCAGAAGAACGGATAAGTGACCTGGAAGATAAAATAGTGGAAATAACTACTGCAGAGCAGAATGAAGGAAAAAGAATGAAAATAATTGAAGACAGTCTTAGAGACCTCTGGGACAACATTAAATGGACCAATATTCGAATCATAGGGGTCTCAGAAGAAAAAGAGAAAAAGAAAGGGACTGAGAAAATATTTGAAGAGATTATAGTTGAAAATTTCCCTAATATGGGAAATGAAATAGTTAATCAAGTCCAGGAGGCACAGAGAGTCCCATACAGGATAAACACGCCAAGACACATATTAATCAAACTATCAAAAATTAAATACAAAGAAAAAATATTAAAAGCAGCAAGGAAAAACAACAAATAACACACAAGGGAATCCCCATAAGGTTAACAGCTGATCTTTCAGCAGAAACTCTGCAAGCCAGAAGGGAGTGGCAGGACATATATAAAGTGATAAGGAGAAAAACCTACAACCAAGATTATTCTACCCAGCAAGGATCTCATTCAGATTTCAAACTTTTTTTTTTTTTATTTTGCGGTACACAGGCCTCTCACTACTATGGCCTCTCCCGTTGCGGAGCACAGGCTCTGGACGCGCAGGCTCAGTGGCCATGACTCACAGGCCCAGCCGCTCCGTGGCATGTGGGATCCTCCCGGACTGGGGCATGAACCCATGTCCCCTGCATCGGCAGGTGGACTCCCAACCACTGTGCCACCAGGGAAGCCCCCTCATTTAGATTTGATGGAGAAATTAAAACCTTTACAGACAAGCAAAAGCTAAGAGAATTCAGCACCACCAAACCAGCTTTACAACAAATGCTCAAGGAACTTCTCTAGGAAGGAAACACAAGAGAAGGAAAACACCTACAATAACAAACCCAAAACAATTAAGAAAATGGTAATAGGAACATGCATATCGATAATTACCTTAAATGTAAATGGATTAAATTTTCCAACCAAAAGACACAGACTGGCTGAATGGATACAAAAACAAGACCCGTATATATGCTGTCTACAAGAGACCCACTTCAGTCCTAGGGACACATACAGACTGAAAGTCAGGGGATGGAAAAAGATATTCCATGCAAATTGAAATCAAAAGAAACCTGGAGTGGCAATTCTCATATCTGACAAAATAGACTTTAAAACAAAGACTATTACAAGAGACAAAGAAGGACACTACATAATGATGAAGGGATTGATCCAAGAAGAAGATATAACAATTGTAAATATTTATGCACCCAACATAGGAACACCTCAATACATAAGGCAAATACTAACGGCCATAAAAGGGGAAATCAACAGTAACACTATCATAGTAGGGGACTTTAACACCCCACTTTCACCAACGGACAGATCATCCAAAATGAAAATAAATAAGGAAACACAAGCTTTAAATGATACATTAAACAAGATGAACTTAATTGATATTTATAGGATATTCCATCCAAAAACAACAGAATACACATTCTTCTCAAGTGCTCATGGAACATTCTCCAGGATAGGTCATATCTTGGGTCACAAATCAAGCCTTGGTAAATTTAAGAAAATTGAAATCATATCAAGTATCTTTTCTGACCACAACGCTATGAGGCTAGATATCAATTACAGGAAGAAATCTGCAAAAAATACAAACACATGGAGGCTAAACAATACACTACTTAATAACCAAGAGATCACTGAAGAAATCAAAGAGGAAATCAAAAAATACCTAGAAGCAAATGGCAATGAAAACACGACGACCCAAAACCTTTGGGATGCAGCAAAAGCAGTTCTAAGAGGGAAGTTTATAACAATACAATCCTACCTTAAGAAACAAGAAACAACTCAAATAAACAACCTAACCTTACACCTAAAGCAATTAGAGAAAGAAGAACAAAAAAACTCCAAAGTTAGCAGAAGAAAAGTTATCATAAAGATCAGATCAGAAATAAAAAGAAATGAAGGAAATGATAGCAAAGATCAATAAAACTAGAAGCTGGTTCTTTGAGAAGATAAACAAAATTGATAAACCATTAGCCAGACTCATCAAGAAAAACAGGGAGAAGACTCAAATCAATAGAATTAGAAATGAAAAAGGAGAAATAACAACTGACACTGCAGAAATACAAAGGATCATGAGAGATTACTACAAGCAACTCTATGCCAATAAAATGGACAACCTGGAAGAAATGGACAAATTCTTAGAAACGTATAAACTTCCAAGACTGAATCAGGAAGAAATAGAAAATATGAACAGTCCAATCACAAGCACTGAAATTGAAACTGTGATTAAAAATCTTCCAACAAACAAAAGCCTAGGACCAGATGGATTCACAGGCGAATTCAATCAAACATTTAGAGAAGAGCTAACACCTATCCTTCTCAAACTCTTCCAAAATATAGCAGAGGGAGGAACACTCCCAAATTCATTCTACGAGGCCACCATCACCCTGATACCAAAACCAGACAAAGATGTCACAAAGAAAGAAAACTACAGGCCAATATCGCTTATGAACATAGATGCAAAAATCCTCAACAAAATACTAGCAAACAGAATCCAACAGCACGTTAAAAGGATCATATACCATGATCAAGTGGGGTTTATTCCAGGAATGCAAGGATTCTTCAATATACGTAAATCAGTCAATGTGATATACCATTTTAACAAATTGAAGGAGGAAAACCATATAATCATCTCAATAGACGCAGAAAAAGCTTTGACAAAATTCAACACCCATTTATGATAAAAACCCTGCAGAAAGTAGGCATAGAGGGAACTTTCCTCAACATAATAAAGGCCATATATGACAAACCCACAGCCAACATCATCCTCAGTGGTGAAAAACTGAAACCATATCCACTAAGATCAGGAACAAACAAGACACGGTTGCCCACTCTCACCACTATTATTCAACATAGTTTTGGAAGTTTTAGCCACAGCAATCAGAGAAGAAAAAGAAATAAAAGGAATCCAAATCAGAAAAGAAGAAGTAAAGCTGTCACTGTTTGCAGATGACATGATACTATACATAGAGAATCCTAGAAAAGCTACCAGAAAACTACTAGAGCTAATCAATGAATTTGGTAAAGTAGCAGGATACAAAATTAATGCACAGAAATCTCTAGCATTCCTATACACTAATGATGAAATATCTGAAAGTGAAATTAAGGAAACACTCCCATTTACCACTGCAACAAAAAGAATAAAATATCTAGGAATAAACCTACCTAAGGAGACAAAAGACCTGTATGCAGAAAATTATAAGACACTGATGAAAGAAATTAAAGATGATACAAACAGATGGAGAGATATACCATGTTCTTGGATTGGAAGAATCAACATTGTGAAAATGACTCTACTACCCAAAGCAATCTACAGATTCAATGCAATCCCTATCAAACTACCACTGGCATTTTTCACAGAACTAGAAGAAAAAATTACACAATTTGTGTGGAAACACAGAAGACCCCGAATAGCCAAAGCAATCTTGAGAAAGAAAAATGGAGCTGGAGGAATCAGACTCCCTGTCTTCAGACTATACTACAAACCTACAGTAATCAAGACAGTATGGTACTGGCACAAAAACAGAAATATAGGTCAATGCAACAGGATACAAAGCCCAGAGATAAACCCATGCACATATGTTCACCTTATCTTTGATAAAGGAGGCAAGAATATACAGTGGAGAAAAGACAGCCTCTTCAATAAGTGGTGCTGGGAAAACTGGACAGGTACATATAAAAGTATGAAATTAGAACACTCCCTAACACCATACACAAAAATAAACTCAAAATGGATTAAAGACCTAAATGTAAGGCCAGACACTATCAAACTCTCAGAGGAAAACGTAGGCAGAACACTCTATGACACAAATCACAGCAAGATCATTTTTGATCCACCTCCTAGAGAAATGGAAATAAAAACAAAAATAAACAGATGGGACCTAATGAAACTTCAAAGCTTTTGCACAGCAAAGGAAACCATAAACAAGACAAAAAGACAACCCTCAGGGGCTTCCCTGGTGGCGCAGTGGTTGAGAGTCCGCTTGCCGATGCAGGGGACGCGGGTTCGTGCCCAGGTCCGGGAGGATCCCACATGCCGCGGAGCAGTGGGCCCGTGAGCCATGGCTGCTGAGCCTGCGCGTCCAGAGCCTGTGCTCCACAATGGGAGAGGCCACAACAGTGAGACGCCCACGTACCGCAAAAAAAAAAAACAAAGACAACCCTCAGAATGGGAGAAAACATTTGCAAATGAAGCAAGTGACAAAGAATCTCCAAAATTTACAAGCAGCTCATGCAGCTAAATATCAAAAAAACAAACAACCCAATCCGAAAATGGGCAGAAGACCTAAATAGACATTTCTCCAAAGAAGATATACAGATTGACAACAAACACATGAAAGGATGCTCAACATCATTAATCATTAGAGAAATGCAAATCAAAACTACAATGAGATATCATCTCACACCGGTCAGAATGGCCATCATCAAAAAATCTACAAATAATAAATGCTGGAGAAGGTGTGGAGAAAAGGGAACCCTCTTGCACTGTTGGTGGGAATGTAAATTGATACAGCCACTATGGAGAACAGTATGGAGTTTCCTTAAAAAACTAAAAATAGAGGGCTTCCCTGGTGGCGCAGTGGTTGAGAGTCCGCCTGCCGATGCAGGGGACACGGGTTCGTGCCCCGGTCCGGCAAGATCCCACATGCCGCGGAGCGGCTAGGCCCATGAGCCATGGCCGCTGAGCCTGCGCGTCCAGAGCCTGTGCTCCGCAATGGGAGAGGCCATAACAGTGAGAGGCCCACGTACCACAAAACAAAACAAAACAAAACAAAAACTAAAAATAGAGCTACCATACAACACAGCAATCCCACTACTGGGCATATACCCTGAGAAAACCATAATTCAAAAAGAGTCATGTACCAAAATGTTCATTGCAGCTCTATTTACAATAGCCAGGACATGGAAGCAACCTAAGTGTCCATCAACAGATGAATGGATAAAGAAGATGTGGCACATATATACAATGGAATATTACTCAGCCATAAAAGGAAACGAAATTCAGTTATTTGTAGTGAGGTGGATGGACCTAGAGACTGTCATACAGAGTGAAGTAAGTCAGAAGGAGAAAAACAAATACCGTATGCTAACACATATATATGGAATCTAAGAAAAAAAAAAAAGGTCATGAAGAACCTAGGGGCAAGACGGCAATAAAGACACACACCTACTAGAGAATGGACTTGAGGATATGGGGAGGGGGAAGGGTAAGCTGTGACAAAGTGAGAGTGTGGCATGGACATATATACACTACCAAACATAAAATAGATAGCTAGTGGGAAGCAGCCAGATAGCACAGGGAGATCAGCTTGGCGCTATGTGACCGCCTAGAGTCGTGGGATAGGGAGGGTGGGAGGGAGGGAGACGCAAGAGGGAAGAGATATGGGAACATATGTATATGTATAACTGATTCAGTTTGTTATAAAGCAGAAACTGACACACCATTGTAAAGCAATTATACTCCAATAAAGGTGTTAAAAAAAAAAAAAAAAAAAAAACTCTTTCTGAGTGTAGGTTTACCTGAGACGAAGAACATAGTTCCTCGGGCTGCAAACCAAGCAACCGTAGCCCACAGCTGGGCTCTGCACTGTGGGCCCCCAGGGTGGGTGTTCCAATGGAGAGAAGAGCGGGGAACAGAAAAGTCAGGGGAATGCAAGAATGGAGGGAACAAGGTTCTCAGGGGCTCATCAAGGAGCCAGGGAAAAGCCCTCCAGGATGTCCGCAGGGGTACGGTACGGGAGGCGGGGTGGGGAGGGCGGGTACCTCAGGAGGGAGTAGGAGGGCCTGGGAGGAGGTGGGAGGGACTTCCGGAATAGCCGCTCCCGTGGGCACCAAGAGCAGTAGCTCCCACGGTGACGGGGACTGTGGGGTGACAACAGAACAAGAACACATAGGGTGGGTATTCTATATACATGCCTAGAAGGGCATGACTGATCTTTTCCCCTCATTCCTTTCGCATACCTTTCAAAGTTCTTTTAACTGAGGCAGCTAAAGAGGTAAAACCCCATATTCTCCACAAATAAAAAAAAATTATATTTTCTCAGGTGAGAAACAACTGAAATTATTTATGATACTATGCATAAAAGGCTGCTGACCATGGCGTTAAATTTAGCTTAGTGCCTGAAACAGACTCAAAATGGAAAAAGCATATTTGCCAATGGAAAATTAGAGATCCAATCTGATAAGACTCTAGAAAATAAATCTGAGTAGTGTCTCCCAGGAAAATTCAGAAGAGTCAGTTTTAAATAATATTTATAGATATAATATTTTAATGGGCTAAAAACAGTGTACAGGAGGCCAGTGTTTTACCACTTGGGATAACTTAGAGAAAACGAAGGAAAACAAGTTTCCTTCAGTAGAAACAGTGTGCAGAAATTTATTGCCAAATAAATTGGAGAATTGCTTTATGAGTCATACAACTCAATTAAGAGAATTTTCTGATATCTTTTGCTGTTCCTGTATGTGTTCTTCACCATTACCTTCTTAGCTGTGGGAACAAGTACTTTGTTAATTTTGTCATTCATTCAATATTTAGAGACACCCAGCACTCAGCTAGCTGCTGAAAGATACAAATCAGATGAAAACTCCACCTTCGAGAAGCTTCCAGCTAGTTTAGGACAGGACATGTAGATAAATAATTGATAGCAGACTCTGGATGAGACAGAACTCCTGATTCCTGCCCACGAGTTGCTCCCAGCTGAGCAGGTAGACAGATGAGTGACCATGTATGTTACAATATCAGAGACCATGAGAGCTCACAGAAGGAATACCTAATTCTGACTGGGGGAAAGAAGAGACAAAATTTGCAGAGGTGAGCCAGACGGGAGACATAAGGCTGGATAAGGACAAAGTTTGCCAGAGCAGGGAAACAGTGAAAAACAGAGAAACTGAGGCACAGTGCTAGAACATTCATCATGTTACTTCATGATGATGCAACTGGCAGGTACTCTGTCCTCGGTGAGGAAACTGAGGCTCAGAGGAGTTAGGTGACCTGCCTACAGTCACACAGCTAGTAAGTAGAGCTGGGATCCAATCCCAAGTCTATTAGGCTCCAAAGACACACCACACTCCTCCCAAGGGCAGGAGGGTTTTTAGCCACAAGAGGAAGGAACAGGCATGCTGTGCTCGGAGAGAGGTATATAGTCTGAGTGGGGGTGGGGAATAGGGCATATGGAGCACAGGAGGATGGGAAGCAAGGTGAAAAAGGCATGTCAAGAGCCCCAACCAAGGGACCTCCTTGGTGGTCCAGTGGTTGAGAATCTGCCTTCCAATGCAGAGGATGTGGGTTCGATCCTGGTCAAACTAAGATCCCACATGCCATGGGGCAACTAAGCCTGGGCACCACAACTAGTGAGCCCACGTGCCACAACTACTGAGCCTGTGCTGCACTACAACTAGAGAGAAGCCCACGTGCCACAACGAAGAGCCTGTGCACTGCAACGAAAGATCCTGAGTGCTGCAACAAAGACCTGACACAGCCCCAAATAAATAAATATTTAAAAAAAAAAAAAAAGCCCAACCAAGAGTACCAAGAGTCCAGGGGGTCAAGCCACAGGCAACAGGAGCCTTAAAGGATGTGAGCAGAGGAGAGACATGGTCAGTAACACTCAGAAGGACTCTCTGGTAGCAAGTGAGGTGTAGTGAAGGGAAGCAAGGTTGGCGGCAGTTCATGGGCTACTGCAAGGGTCCGAGTTAGAGGTATTAAGGGCAGAATTAGGGAACAGCACCAGGAACACAAGAAAGGAGGCTACCTTGGGAGATTTAAGAAGCTGAATCATCAACTTGATAATAGCCTGGACTGTGGGCAAGAAATTGAAAAGGTTTCTGTTTGGAGTGCTGTATGTCTAGGTAGATGATGGGGCTTCCATTCATTAATATAGGGAATACAGGGAGGAAGAGTATTTTAGGGAAAGGAAACTAATCTCTGTTTTAGACACACTAAGTGTGAGAGGATAGTAGGGCAGCCAAATGTATAGGAAACAGGGGGGAAAATAGGTCTGGAGACCTGGTAAGAAGGCTGGGCTGGAGATGGAGATATGGGAGCCAGCAATGCACACAGAAGTGCAGGTGCATCCTTGGGTGTGGATAAGGCTGCCTGTGGGCAATGAGAGGCAAGAACCTGAGGATGGAAATGTTGGCAAACACCAGCATCTAAATAAGCAGTGACAGGAGGACTAACATGAAATGGACAGTGGTCATGAGAGATACAAAGGTCTAGTTGAAACTGAGCAGAACCCTGTGGGGTCCTCCTCAGCACAGAAGTCTTTCTGTGTCCCCATTTCAAAGGGCAGATTCAAACAGTAACTAATTCGAGGAGTGAGGGAATGCAGAAACAAAGGAAAAACAGTCAAGAAACAGTAGTGGAGGAAAGCGGAGGGTCCTGGTTCCTTCTCAAGGGATATACATAACAATCTGATACGAATCTCTGAGTTCTTCTACAGGAACTAAGACCCCCACCCAGGTGGAGGATGGTAACTTTAGGCTAAGCCTAAGCACATGGCCCCAGACTGGCTGGAACCAGAAGGCTGACGACTGAGATTCCTGGAACACCACCCTGTTACCTCCCCATCAACCAATCAGAGAAAGGTTACACACCCTGCAGCCCTCCCCCCTAATTCTGCCTATAAAAACTCTTCCCCATCAGGGGAGTTTGGGCTTTTTGAGCACAAGCCGCCTATTCTCCTTGCTTGGGGCTGCAATAAACCTTTCTCTGCTCCAAACTCCACTATTTTGGTTTGTTTGGCTTCACTGTGCATTGGGCACACAAACTTGAGTTCAGCAACAAAGTGATAAGGGTATTTAAAAAAAGGGAGCTTTGGGCTTCCCTGGTGGCGCAGTGGTTGAGAGTCCGCCTGCCTATGCAGGGGACACGGGTTTGTGCCCCGGTCCGGGAAGATCCCACATGCCGCGGAGCAGCTGGGCCCGTGAGCCATGGCTGCTGAGCCTGGGCGTCCGGAGCCTGTGCTCCGCAACGGGAGAGGCCACAACAGTGAGAGGCCCGCGTCCCGCCAAAAAAAAATAAAAGAAAGAAGGGAGCTTTGGTTTGGTTTGAGTTTGGAAGATAAGGGGAGGCTTCCTAGAGGAGGTGATATTTGGGCTGAGTCAACGAATGGAAGAATCTGGAGGATCATGGAAAGTATTATATATGGGGAAAGAGGGAACAGGCACTCCAAAGGAAATGACGTTAGCAAAAGTGTTGGGGATGGGGGCGGTGGTGCGTGGTGGAAAGCAACGTGCACACAGCTGCAGGCTAAAAGGAAAGTAAAAATGCATAAAGCAATTTTGGGAAGCAAGCCTGGAAAGGGAAGTTAGGGCAAGCAGGCGGTGGTTTCTGTTTCTTGTCTACCACTGGCTCCTGACCACTCACGCGTCACCTGGTTTCAGCCCCTTTACAACCCTTCAACGCTGAAAGGGTTTGATGAAAGTTAAGTAACTTTTCAGTTTGGAGCGTTCTCGTGGCGTGGGGAAAAGATTACAGACGTGGTGTCAGCATTCTCATTCATGCCTAGGTTCTGCACTTCTTAGCCATGTGACGTGGGCCCTAGCCTTTTGAACTTCAGCTTTACGATACATAAAGTATGTGAGCCAGGTGTTAAACTGGTGTCTCAGCTCCAAAGCCGTGCTATGTGATGCTGGGCTTGGGACTCTGCAAACCGCATTTCCACTTTGCCAGCTGCTTCCCGCTAGACTCTGCTAACAGTGGGGCTACAGGGAGACTGCAAGGCTGGAGGAAGAAGCAGGGACTTATTCCTTCCTGTTAGTTCTCCATCTGCTAATCGCTTGTACCGCCCCAGCAGGGTTCCTCGTCCATCCTGGCGGCAGGAGCTCATACTAGCAGAAGCGGCGGATTCCAGTTTGCAGTTTTTCCGAAGCTCACAGAATCAGCAAGATCACTTCAAGGGCTTACTGTTCCCTCTCTCTGCCTCCAGATATCTGAACAGCCCACCTGCTCACTCCTTCAGACCTTCACTCAAAATGTCATCTTCTCAGCAAGGCCTTCATTGACTACCCTGTTTGAAATTACAGCCTCTCCCCTGACTCACTGTCAGCCTCCCTTTGCTGCTTTCTCTCATAAGTACTCACCACCAACTGATATCTCTGCTGATTTGTGTACTGGATGCCTGCCCCCACCAAAAAGTGAGCATCACAAAAGCAAGCGTTTGTGTGCTTCGTTCAGTTGTGTCCCCAGTGCCTAGAAAAGTGCCTGGCCAATGGCAGACGCTCAATAAGTATTTGTTGGATGAGCCAATGTCCAGCTAAAACAATATTAAGTTTCTCCCAAGGGAAGAGGACAGGTATTCCCTCATAAAGACTGAATCAAAGAAATATTGGCTGCTTAAGAGTGATATCCTACTGAGTATTAAGGAAAGGGCTTATTTTCCAAAAACTACCATTGAAACAGAGTGGATATTCCAAAGACTCGCTTTTAGGCAAAAGCATCCACGTGCTCTCCATTCATTCTTTTAGAACATTCCTTAAAACAAGGCCTTATAACAATCATTTTCACAGAAAGGATGAAGTTTATTTGAACCTGGAAAAACTGTTTGAAAAAGATATAGAAGGGGGCTTCCCTGGTGGCGCAGTGGTTGAGAGTCCGCCTGCCGATGCAGGGGACACGGGTTCGTGCCCCAGTCTGGAAAATCCCACATGCCGCGGAGCGGCTGGGCCCGTGAGCCATGGCCGCTGAGCCTGCGCATCCGGAGCCTGTGCTCCGCAATGGGAAAGGCCACAACAGTGAGAGGCCCGCGTACCGCAAAAAAAAAAAAAAAAAAAAAAAAAAAAAAAAAAAAGATATAGAAGGATGAGTAGCTTCTGAAGAGATGTGGCAAATGATAATTATACTTACGCACTGATTTTGCACAGTATCCATTCCATTTCAGCTTAATACTGGTAACACTAGCCTGAACTTTTCGGATAAACTGATATCACAGTGTTTTACCCAAAACAGATAAATGGTTAGTAAGCAACTTCCAACTCTAATTTCATCTTAAATTGTCTCCACACAGAAGGAAACATTTAGTAGTTCAAATAATCTAGGCCAAGGACATTATTTTCCAAGAACCTAAAATAGCACCCTTTCCCTTTAATTGTTGAGCTTTCTGTGGAATGTTGTTGTACATGCAGCCACTAGATTACAGGATAATCTTCCCTAGATTGGCTTGACCCAGTTAGATGATGTCTCCTTCCAACACATGTTGCTTCATTAGTAATCAGCACTCATAATTATTTGTGTTACAGTCGATCTACTATCATCTACAATTATGGAATTTTTATTTAAAAAGTTTTTTGCATTAAAGGGATTTGTAAGGAATGAGGCAGATCTAAATGTACATAAGAGAAAAAAAGCAAGTGGCAGAACAATATGTATCTATAAAATGCTACCATATATTAAAATATGTACACAGGAGACAGGAAAAAGCCCAGAATATATATCAGTTTCAAAACAGTGGCTACTGATGAGGAGGGAGGGGGGAACCAGATTTTCTTTTTGAGGGGAGAAGTGTTAAAAGGGCCTAAGCCTTATTATAACATTTTTTTTTAACGTCTTTATAAAAATATGGAACACTTCACTAATTTGCGTGTCATCCTTGCGCAGGAGCCGTGCTAATCTTCTCTGTATCGTTCCAATTTTAGTATATGTGCTGCCGAAGCAAGCACGATATAACATTTGAAATTTTAAAAGGAGAATGTGTTCATGTATTACTTCTATAATTAAAATGTAACTTTAAAAAAGAAAAAGAATGTTTTGTGAATATTAATACTAAATTTAAAAATGAACAATTTCTCATGGCTACTTGGTCTGCCTGGTACCTCCCGTGCTCCTTCTGGAAGTGGCTCTCACACTGCCCCAGAGATCCTGCCTACCTGTCCCTTGCTCTTCTACCTGCTCCCACCCCGACTCCAAACTGCCCATGATAATTCCTTTATTTCTTCAGTAAAAAAAAAAAACCGTCAGAGGGAAGTTCCCTCATCTTCCCATCTACAAAACTGCCTGCCTTTGTGCCCCTTTGCTCCTTCCCTCCTGCTTCGGGGATGAAGTGTCCTTCTCTTAGCAGCATTTGCCCCTTTCCCTTAGCATTGAAACCAATGAATTGGAAACTTCCACACCCCTGCAATAATTCTTCTACCACTGTAGCTGGTCTTAATCTCTTTTGCCCCCTTTTTCTCTACCTGTTAAATGTCAAGGGTTTTAAGAGTTCTATACTAGGCCCCTTCTCTTCCTTCTCTGAAGTCTCCCCTTAAGTGACTTAATCCAGTGCTTCAAAAACGCTGAAAACTCCCAGATGGAGATTCTCCATCCCACACCCAACAGGACTACAGTTTCATAGGCCCAACTGCTTCCTACATCTTTCCACTTGGTAGTTTCACAGGTATCTCAAATTTACCATGTTCAAAACTGAAACCTTGATTCCCACCCAGCCCCTGAATCTATTCCTCCCCAAGTTACCCACAATTCAGTAAATGACGTTATCTTCTGTGCAGCTGGTCAAACCAGAAACGTGGGAATGAGCATTCTTGACTTCTTCCTTGGCCTTCATATCCAATCTAATCTAAGTCCTATGCAATCTGTCCATTTCTTGCCATCTCCCCTGGGCTCTAGGTCCAAGCCACCACTTCTGGCACCTGAATTACTGCAAAAGCCTCCTACCCAGTCTCCTTTCTTTGTCAAACCCTCCAATCATTCTCCACAAAGCCATCAGAGTCAGCGTTTTAAAATGTAAATAGGAACATGTCAGATCTCTTAAAAGTCTTCAAGGACCTCTCACTGCACCTGCAATAAACACTAAACTCCTTACCTTGGTCTACAAGACCCTCCTTACCTCTCCAACCTCATCCCCTCCCCTCTCCCCCTCTCTCTTCTCCAGTCCCATTGGCTTTCTTTCAGATCCTTAATCACACAAAACTCTCTCTCTTCCTATCTTTGGGCCTCTGCATAAGCCACTCCCTTTGCCTGGAATGCTTTTCCCTCCCCCACTCTTCAAATGGCTGCTCTTTCTCATCAATCAGGCATTGGCTTAAATGTTAACTCACTGAAATAGGTTCCTTCCTATTTCTTTTTTTAATTATAGTAACCTGTTCATTTCTTTCCCAACATTTCCTGTCTTATAATCATTTGACTGTTCATTTTTTATTGTCTAACTTCCCCATCAGAATGGAAGCACTCTAAGGACATGAGCTATGTCTGCTTCATTTACTACTGAATAGTCTGTGACTCGCACTTAATAAATGCTCAATATTTGTTGAAAAATAGAAGGCCATCCCATTAGGAAAGTCAGTGAAATTTTAACTGTGAATTATAGAATAGTGCTTTACCCATGTCATCATCAACCCCATAAAGGTCTATGAACTGTTATCTCCAACTGAGGCTAGATTCAAGAAATATGGCTTAGTGCCCTATATGGGCACAGAGTCCTGCAAGGGGTATGCATGGAGCCGGCGGTGGGGCGGGGGTTGCTTTGGCAAACCAAAGGACTTAAAGGGGCCTACTGTGACAGTTGGTTCTCTAATCAATTTTGTGTGGTGATTCTGGTAAGCTGAGTTTACTCCATCTTATAGATGATGAAGTTGAGACAAACTAACCTTTAAAAAACCAAGGTGGAGGGACTTCTCTGGTGGTGCAGTGGTTAAGACTCTGTGCTCCCAATGCAGGGGACACGGGTTCGAGCCCTGGTCCGGGAAGATCCCACATGCTGCAGAGCAACTAAGCCCGTGTGCCACAACTACTGAGCCCATGTGCTGCAACTACTGAAACCCGCGCACCTAGAGCCTGTGCTCTGCAACGAGAAGACACCACGAGAAGCCCGCACACTGCAACAAAGACCCAATGCAGCCAAAATAAATAAATAAATAAAACAAATAAATAGAAAAATAAAAAACCCAAGGTGGAGACCAAGCCAAACTGTGAAGAAGGCAAAGCTTGGCTCCTGCACTCTCCTTGGCTTTTCAGTGCTTTGTCTGCCAACCCCATGTCCTCTGACCATCAGGCCTTCTACAGTGGCAGCTTATCCAGATTTGCTTTTGGATCCTTCAAGTACAGTGGTCTCAAAACAGTGTCAAACTCCAAACTTAGCTTCCTTTTTTTTTTTTTTCAGTAGGACCATGCCCCTTGGAAATTAGCTCATTAAACTAACCTCTCCTAAGGTGACGTTTCTCATACAGATCTGCAGTTAACCAGGACACTCTGGACGTATACCTGTGACTACAGAACTGACTGCTTCCTCCACCACAGCAAGCCAAAGTAGAACTTAATCTTTGCGAGAGTTGTTCAAATAACAGTCCCACTGGCAGTTGTTATTATTATTACTAATTTATACAAGCTGTCCTTTAGCTATAACATACTCTCTCATTTGGTTATCATAATAGCCCAGTGAGACAAGAAAGAGAGACAGTTATTATAGTTCTTTTACAGATAAGGAAACTGAGATTGAAGGAAGTTACTTCTGAATATCAACTAGCAAATGAACAGATCCTAGCCCAGGACTCCAAATCCTTTTTCTCCATTCAAATCTTTTTCCAACATCAGTTTGCCTCCTTCGTTGGCTCCTGAAATTTGTGTTGAGGAGAAGCTTTACCATGAATGAATCTGGTCCTAGGTCACTGACCCTGGTTCATGTTCAGGGTCTCAATCTGCCTTACTCTGGATAACCTCAAGTAGTTTATCTGTTGGTAAAATACTGCCCATAAAAGGTGTTGCTACAGATTTTCTCATTAACAGTTTTAGTGTAGATTAAAGAGATTAGAATTCCAAAATATCCAGTAATTTCTATTAGCCCTAGACCACAATGATTTGAATCTGAGAAGCTTTGGACAAATGGTATTAAGAATCTTTAACTGGGGTTAAGGAGGTTTATGTCTGCAGATTGCTAGTTAAAATTCAAGGTTCCCATCTTTTAAGTGAATAGAGCCGATGGCAGACTTGACTCTCTACCTGGTAGACAGGTGGTCACAACACATTTGACACTGAAAATTGATCAGTGAAAAAGCTGTCTCACCCCACCCTTAAGAGCCGAGTGGAAACATTGGAACCTCGGTAATTTGTTTCTCTGGAAGCTTAACTATATTTGTCTGATTTACCCAGCGAACTCTTGCTGGTTTTAAACATCATCTCTCATGTTCTGTATTAAAATGCACTAATAACCAAGACATCAAGATGACAACAAAACACACCTGACAGCACAGCTGATTCACTTGCGTTTTATGGGTTATCCTCTATGGATAGAACAGTTTTCCTCAAGTTGAAAAGAAAAAGAAAAGCAAATATCTACTCCCAACAGATGCTGGGGCATAAGGAGTAAAGTTCTGTACTTTTCACTCTCTGGAAACAGACTAACGTAAATGCTCTCCAAGAAATTTTTACAACAATCTCTTCAGTTAAAGTTAAAAGACTTTTCAACGCCTTGGTTTTGAGTATTTTCCGTGGGAGCACAGAGAACGTGGTGGGCCAGGCTCACCGGTAGGGAGGGATCTGGACAGGGCGCGCGTTTCCCAGCCCTCGCCTCACCAGCGAGGTCGCCGACCAGCCTCCAGCTGCACCCCCCCGGGCCTAGCCCCAGCCCACTTCCCGCCCCTGCATTACCGGCGCCCGCGCCAGCTCCGCTGCCTCTTCCTCCTCCTCTTCCGTCTCCTCCAAGGCCGCTGCCGCCGCCGACAGGGACTCTACGGGGTCTTTGCGTTCGTAATGGGTGACCCGCGCTCCGGTGCTGGGATTGACCGGGGTTTGGAGACTGCTGGCCGCCAGCTTCGCTGCTCGGTGCGAGGCGGCCATCACCACGCCACCGAGGCCTGAGCGCCCGCGCTGGCCCGGGGCGTGGAAGCCGGCGCGGCCGTAGGCGCCCGATGGCTCCTTGCTTGGGGAGGTGGTTACTAGGGGTCCGGTAACTAGGGACGCTACAGGTGCCGCTAGGGGCCAAAAGTCACTCAAAACCGGCGCCCGCTGCGGGAGGCCCGAAGTGGGGGCCTCCTGGATAGCGGGAATCAGTATTGAATCTTTGCTGGTTTAGAGGGCTGGTGGGCAGAATAGGGCACCTCTTCCCCTCCTTCGCGCTTCACTGCCTAAACGCAGGCTTCTCACATTATACTAATGAAACGACACGTTTTGTGAGTGAAAAAGCGCATTTTTATTCATTGAAATAACCTGTTAGGAGGAGACGGCGGCGGCAGAGGAAAGCTGGGGATGTTATCACGTTGCGGCCTCAGGACGGGAAGGTTTGCAGGCCGCTACCCAACATGGTTCCCCCGGAAGCCAGAGAATGGGAGTCCAGTACCTTCTACTCTGATTGACTTGAGAGCTAGCAGAAATCGACCAATCCGGAGGAGGCTGCTAGCTATCTCTTCTCGGCTGACCAATAAAAGCCCAGAGTTGGGGGGAGCCTGGTCCACCCACCAGTGAGTGAAAGTGCAAGTGTATGGACCGCGTGTTTGCTCCTTGGGTTGCTCAGCTTTATAGTGGTGGGGGTCGGAGGGCGAGAGCGCCCAGCAGTAGCCACAGACAAGTGTCATCTCCATCTCACCCCCATCAACATCTCCCATCTGGGATGTGGGTGCTTCAAATGACGCCTTCCCCCTACACCACGCGCCTGGAAGAGAGGCCTAGCTTTAAAATAGCAGGCGTGGTGCAGTCCAGGCACCTGATACCTAAAGCCCCTATCTCCTGAGGCTGAGGCTGCAGCAACCTTCCCCTCCCTATTCTTCAGCTTCCTCCCGCTCCCTGCCCTACAACCTGCCACCGCCACCACAAAAGTAGAGTATGCAGTGTGCGATGTCTAGAACCCTTCTCTGAGATCTGAGCCCTTTATACCAAGTCTTTCTTGTTCGCTGGTCTGGAGTGTGAGAACTTGCAAAATCCCCTATTCCCTCACCTTCTTCAGGCTGCTCTTTGTTTTGACTGAGCATTTGCTTCGACCACTGGAACAGATGCTGGCTGGATTCTGAGCAGAAGCCAGAGTTGGAAGCCCATGAGGTATGGATGCCCCAAGTGACCGGAGAAGGGACTTCCAGTCATTTGCATGCAGCTAGTTCTGTGGCTGCACGTCCCCCTCTTGGGATTCGTTTTAAGTCCGACCCAAAACCAGCAAGACAGGTCTACGTGCTGAAGCACTGCAAATGGAAGATTAGGCTAGAATACGATAGAAGGAATGAGTGTGGAGGACACATTGTATGTGTTTATAGACGAGCAGAAAAGCTTCCACTCATCAGCAGTATTCTAAATTTGCAGATATATTTTAAAAATTGTTTTAATTGAAATATAGTTGATTCACAATGTTGTGTTAGTTTCAGATGTACAGCATTCAGTTATATATACATAAATTTGCAGATATCTAATAATATAGCCTCAAAATATATACAGCAGAAATGGACAGATCTACAAGAAGAAAATGACAAATCTTACATCATCATAGGAAGAATTATTTTTGTATTGAGATGTAACATACACAGTGCAATGAATAGATCTTAAATGTATAGTTGGGAAACCTCCCTGGACGTTCAGTGGCTAAGACTCTGTGCTTCTATTGCAGGGGGCCCGGTTTGATCCCTAGTCAAGGAACTAGATCCCACATGCTGCAACTAAGAATTCACATGCCACAACTGAAGATCCCACATGCCACAAGGAAGATCCTGTGTGCCGCACCCAGCACAGCCAAATAAATAGATATTTTTTTTAAGTGTACAAAAAAATATATAGCTGGATGCGTTTTGACAAATGCGTACACTCATGAAATCATATTAAGAGATAGAACATTTCAGTCATCCCAGAAAAATCCCTTGTGCCCCTTCCCAGTCTGTTCCCCATTCCACATTCCCTTGGCTGTTATAGAACTTCATATAAATGGAATCATACTGTATGTACTCCTTTTGCTCTTAACTTCTTTTGATCAGCATACTGTCTTTTGGGGATTCATCCATGTTGTATATATGAGTAGTCTGTTCCTTTTTAATTGCTGAATAGTATTCTTTGCTGAGATAATAGTTTTCCAATACTGGAAGAATTTTCCTCATTATTTTGTGCTATTCATAATGTAACAGTTACAGTCAAGGCATACTCTTAAATTTAATCCGTGCCATTAACATTGTCTTTATCACTTTCTTAAGTTTATTCACTCACCTATTGTTTCCATTTTTTCAGCTGTCAGTTTGGGTCCTTCAGGAAGATGATACCAGGAAGGAGTTAGAAGTGAAAGAGAGTTATTGGGGGAAGTTCCTGTGAAAGACAAAGGGATGGGAGTAGGAATGTTTTCAGGACAAGATATATTCTGACACCTTAGAAAAGAGAGGGAAAGGAGAATAATTGTGTAGGTGAAGGTTGAAACTACAGTGAAGGTCTGAGAAAGTCTCAGCCAGGTAAAAAGAGAACTCCAGCACAAAGATTGCTCATAGAGCAGACATGGCCAGACCCTACCAGCCCTGCCACCTGAATCATTGGCTAGCACTCCCTCTGAAGAGCAAGTTCTCAAATGGAACACTGTGAGAAAACCCTGAAGTGCTGTGGTTGCCGGCTGTTAGCCAGTGTTACGCTGGTAAATGTTTGATGACTGGCTCTCTGGGAGAAAGTGTGTGTGTATGTGATTGTACTTATAAATTTTAGTAATATAAAGAATTGTAGCACACAACTTATAAATAAAACATACTCTTTACTGTAAATCCCTCACAACTGATTCTCCCAGAGTACTTTCATTGGTTTTTGCTGAACTCGTATCTATAGCCAACCTATGGTTGCAACTGGTGAATGTAGTTCCAGCATGAATGCTGGTTGATATTTTTGTTTATATTAATGACTAAGATGAAAGTGAAACAACCAACATGTATGTCAGAATTTCACTTGTCTGCCAATGTGTGAGTAACTTTTTTGCTAGAATAGATAAATACTTTTCTAATACTAAAAGAATTTTCCTTAAATTTTTGTGCTGTTCACAATGTGACAGCTACAGACACCACACACTAAGTTTTTTCTGTATTATTAGCATTTTCCTCATTGTTTTAAGTTTAAAAGCCAACCTGTAGCACTCACTGATTTCCATGATGTCAGTACCCTCGCCAAGGCCAATTTCAAGTAACCAGTGTGACATCACTGAACATGAACTTGGGGAATGATGCCCAATAGGACACCATTATATAGTTTTTCCACCATACAGATAGAGTAGATGCAAATAATCTTGAGAGCCTAAGTATAAGTAAAATGTAGTAACAGAAGAGGAAGTGAAGAGTTTTGAGAAATTATCTCTGTTTTGAATATAATTTATTTAATTACAATTTAGCAAAACTTAATTTTTAATAATGGCTGTGTTTAACAAACAGTTTGCAAATACCCTGAAATTTTTACAGTCAGGTCTTGAAAGCCAGTACTAACAGGCCCCTGCACACTGCTGTGTCAATTGACTACACTCCTCACAGCAGAGCCTGTCTTTAAAGGAGATCTAAGCAGGTCAGCTAGTTGACTACCACATTTGCTATTGTGAATAAAGCAGCTATGAACAGTCCTGTAGTGTCTTTGATACATTTGTGTATACATGGAGGCATATAGAAGATTTGAACAGCACAATTATAATTAGGTAACATATGTCTATTAGAAAATATATTTTTTCTAATATGTATATAAATATATTTTATATATTATATTATAGAAATAAATTTATATAAATATATATATAACAATTGGAGAATATATATTATCTTAGGAACATTATAAAAAGAAACCACAGCACTCAGCCATAAAGCTAGCCTCAACAGACTTCAAAGGATTAATATTATACAGTTAACATTCTCTGATCACTTAATGCAATTAAGTTAGACATTAATTTTTTTAAAAAACTAGAAAAGGCTTTCAGTTTGGAAACTCTAAAATACTTCTAAAAAACAATCTATGGGTTACAGAAGAATTAATGACAGAAATTATAAAATATATAGTAAGTATATATACCTAAATTATATATGAAATAAATATATTTATTAATATATTAATATTATGTTCCTTAGAAACCACTTAAATGTATATTAAATAAATAGAAACCATATATTAATTATATTTAAATTTACATATTAATATACAAATGTAATATTATATAATTATATTCATTTGTGATAGTATATTAATGTATTTAATAAAATATTTTAAGTGGTTTTTAAGCCATGTGTTAGAGTAATTTTTTGGGAGGGAGGGCTGCTCTGCATGGGCTGTGGGATCTTTGTTTCCCAACCAGGGATCAAACTGGAGCCCTCCGCAGTGAGAGCACAGAGTCCTAACCACCAGACCTCCAGGGAATTCCCTGGAGTAATTTTTTTAATGCAGAAATAGATAATTTGAACACTGGATTATCAGATAGCTTCCAAAATTCTTCAGATGACTCTAATCTTTTACAGGTTGGAGAACCAAGGCTCTAATTCTTCTCTAGGATACCTAACTATTTGCTCAGTTCCATTTGTTCTCTGGTCCTCTGGCTCGCTGCTGTAGTACCAAAGTAGCATCTCTTGTGCTAAAGCAATACTGCCTACACCCACAGAGGCTCTCGCCACTTACACCACTTCCAGACTCAGATGAAGCACTGAGCTTTTGCGCTTCCCCAGCAGCTGACTGGAGGCACTGGGCAAGGATCAACGTGCTAGGATAAGCTTTGACCAATGAGAGATGTGAAACTGGCAAATATATTTCTTTCCCTTCCTTTACCTGATAGACTCTTATTCTAAGGCAGGATGATTCTATGGAGACTGTCTGGGCAAGTCACTGATGACAAGAAACCGATCTTTTTTTTTTTAAAGAAATGGCCAGCTTAGTAATTCATACCTTTGTATTTGTTTTCCATCTTTTGCTGTCTCATTTCCCTTTCTTCTACATTCTTGATGTCCTGGGATTGAATGACCCAATAAAATATTAGTAGATTTTTTAAAATAATAAAATAAAAAATAATATTACATAAAATATATATGTAACATATATTTATATAATGTATAAATTAACATATAATTTTATAATATAATTATAATACAGGTGGCTTCAAACCACTTAAAATGTATTAAATATATATATGTATGTGTGTGTGTGTGAGTGTGTGTGTATATATATATATATATATATATATATATATATATATATATATATAATCTCCCATGCACCTTGGGATAGGGAGTGTTCTCAGAGCAATATGACTCCTGGATTCTTCCACAGAACAAGTGCAGGATAAGATCATTGGTTCAACAACAAACTACTGAAGTAGCTGAAATGTGCAGAATGCTTAGAAAAATAAGGCAGACATGAGAAAAATAAATTTTGAGGTTCAAAAGCCTTGGATAACAAAATGAGTTACAGAAATCCTTGGGTTTAAAGAGAATGTTATGGGACTTCCTTGGTGGTGCAGTGGTTAAGAATCCACCTGCCAATGCAGGGGACATGGGTTTGAGCCCTGGTCCAGGAAGATCCCACATGCTGCGGAGCAACTAAGCCCACGCACCACAACTACTGAGCCTGCGCTCTAAAGCCCACGCACCACTACTGAGTACATGCGCTGCAACTACTGAAGCCCACACGCCTAGAGCCCATGCTCCGCAACAAGAGAAGCCACCGCAATGAGAAGCCCACGCACTGCAACAAACAGTAGCCCCCACTAGCTGCAACAATGAAAACCCAACGCAGCCAAAAATAAATTTATTTTTTAAAAAATAAAGAGAATGTTATGACTGAGTTTAGTCAACCAACTGGAAGTGAAGGGCTGAACCAAGATGGAAATTATTCTTTGCATCTGAAGTGTAGTACCATCACCTTATTAGGTCACAACAGAGTGACCCAGTGTGGCTCTGGCCCAGTTCTCTTGGCTGTTTTTGGAGAATCCAGGCTCTAAAATGATGCGAATCAACCAAACTGGCGTTTTGAATGAAAAAAAAAAATTCTACAGAGTTTATGGGAGAACTGTGGCCCCTCCACAAGAAAATATCGCTGGAATCCCTTTCACTTTCCTAGACCTGAAGAAAGAAGAAAGGAAACAGACAGATTGAAGAAAAATTGCCACCTATGAAAAAAGCAAGACAAAGAAAAGAGAGATAAAGAAGAAAAAGAAAGCAGTAGAGAGAAAAGGTAGAGATCTTGAAGTCTAAGAAGACTCCAGTCCAGATCTCCTACCCTAAAAGACAATCCTGCCCAGTCAGGACAGAGAGAAAGCACAATCATGTTCAGCCTTTCTCATCAAAGAACCAAGAGCCAGAGTCCTTCCTCTGCTCCAGAAAAGAACACTCCAGCACTCCCGGAACCTTCAGTACAAGTGACCACTTCTGACACTTAGTGATATCCTGAAATTTCCCCAGCCTGAAACTGTACCAAAGCTAAAGGACATTCTCTGGAAAAAAAAAAAAAAAATTCCAAAAAACAAAAGGAATAGGGGAAGAATCAACCAAAATCTCACGCTGCTTCTCATACTTGATCTTGCTGGCGCTACAGATCCCATCAAGATCATATTCACCTAGAAGACAGCTAAGCCCAAGGAGGCAGCCATCACCTGGAGGAAGAACTCCACCAAAGCATAGACGGAGCAGATCTCCAGTGAGATGAAAAAGGCACTCATCAGCATTCTTGTCTAGGAGTAGTTCATTGTCCACTTTGTCTTGTGTCGGGTCACTGACAAAGAAGTCTCCCAAGAGGACCTTCAGCCCCCTTGAAAAACTGGTAGTGAAACAGGAGGGAAGGAGGCAGGGCACAACCTTTAACAGAACGGCATAGCCCGAGGACGTGACATAAACTGATTAGAACCAAATAGGTCCAAGATGGTGGATGAGTCGACTTCCACTAGCCCTTGAGCCTCAGTATACGCTCATTGTAACACATCAGCAAGCTAAATGACACACCCACAGGTGCCATGACAGTTCCAAGGCCAACCATAATGGTCAAAGAATGGGAGGTGGCCCAATTCCTGGAAATTCCCACCCCTTCCCCAAAATAGCTGGACCACTCCTCCCACTCATTAGCCTATGAAATTACCCACCCCTATAAAAACTGACAACCCCATACCCTGATGCCACTCTTGCCTTCTGAGATGGCCTACACTCCATCTGTGGAATGTGTTTCTCTCTAAATAAACCCACTTCTTACCTATCACTTTGTCTCTCACAGAATTCTTTCTGCAGCAAGACATCAAGAACCTGAGCTTCGTTAAGTCCTGAGACCAGGTATGTGATTTCAGTCAAAAGACCGTGGGTTCAAGTCCCGATCTGAGTTGCATGGTTTCAGCAGGTTATCTCCTTCAAGTCCTCCAAGGCAAAAGCACCAAACATCACCTACAGCAACTCTACCACCAGAAATTCATCATTCCCCAGCACCCAGCAGCAAAGCCCTACAAGAAAAAGTTGTATTTCTGTTTCTCCAGGGAGAACTTCAGGTAAAGTGACAAAAAGTGATAGAAGTGACAAAAAGTGATAAGAGTACTGAGAATAAAATAGAATACTACTCAGTCATAAAAAAGAATCTAAAAAAACCAACAAAGTAATGAATATAACAAAAAAGAAGTAGACACAGATAGAGAGAACAAACTAGTGGTTACCAGTGGGAGGAGGAGGGGCAATGTAGGGGTAGGGGAGTAGAAGATACAAGCTATTGGGTGTAAGATAGGCTCAAGGATGTGTTGCACAACATGGCGAATATAGCCAATATTTTGTAATAACTGTAAATGGAAAGTAACCTTTAAAAATTGTATAAAATAGGGACTTCCCGGGTGGGCCAGTGGCTAAGACTCCATGCTCCCAGTGCAGGGGGCCCAGGTTCGATCCCTGGTCAGGGAACTAGATCCCACAAGCCGCAAATAAGAGTTCATAATAAGAATTCACATGCCACAACTAAAAGATCCCGCATGCCACAACTAAGACCCGGCACAGCCAAATAAATAAATAAATATTTTTTAAAAAATTGTAGAAAATAAAACAGAAAAAGAAAGTACTGAGAAAAGAGGCTCCCTCATCTAGAAAAGTAGAGTTCTCTGAATCAGAGGACAAAGGTGGCAAAATGGCTGCTGCATTTTCTGTGCAGCAGAGACACCAAATCAGACGACAAAACCAGCTCCTCCTCAGATGATGATGGTGATGATAGACCCAGAAGTCCTACATGAGAAATGGTGAGGTAGGCAGGTAGCAATTCAGAATGCCTCTCTATCACCACAGAAGTGCCAGAAAGAGATTTTCCCTTTTAGGTAAGTCCCTCCCCACCACCCACCAGAAGGCACGGTTTTCCTTCTCTCACACCTCACTTCTCCTCAGCTCATGTAGCCCATGACACCACCATCATTAACCCCTTAACGACCATATCATTTGCAGATATTTTCTCCCATTCTCTAGGTTGTCTTTTCGTTTTGGTGGTGATTTCCTTTGCTGTGCAAAAGCTTTTAAGTTTAATTAGCCACCATTCTACTTTCTGTCTCTATGATTCTGACTACTCTAAGTGCCTCATATAAGTAGAATCATATAGTATTTGTCTTTTTTTTGTGACTGACTTATTTCACTTAGCATAATGTCCTCAAGGTTTGTTTATGTTGTGGCATATGCCAGAAATTCCTTTCTTTTAAAGGCTTAATAATAGTCCATTGTGTGTGTGTGTGTGTGTGTGTGTGTGTGTGTGTGTGTGTGTATATCACATTTTGCTGATCCATTCATCCATCAGTGGACACTTGGGTTGCCTCCACATTTTAGCTATTGTGAATAATGTTGCTACGAACATGGGTGTACAAATACCTATTTGAGACCCTGCTTTCAATTCTTTTGGGTGTATACCCAGAAGTGGAATTGCTGAATCAAGTGGTAATTTAATTTTTGAGGAACTGTCATCCTGTTTTCAACAGCAGCTGTAGCATTTTACATTCCTACCAACAATACCCACGGGTTCCAGTATCTTGTTTTGTTTATCTTTTCTTTCTTTTTTTTTTTTTTTTGTTGGCTGCGTTGGGTCTTTGTTGCTGCACTCAGGCTTTCTCTAATTGCTGCTAGTGGGGGCTACTCTTCATTGTGGTGCACGGGCTTCTCATTTGCAGTGACTTCTCTTGTTGCAGACCACGGGCTCTAGGCACATGGGTTTCAGTAGTTGCAGCACGTGGGCTCAGTAGTTGCGGCACATGGGGCCTAGAGCACAGGGTCAGTAGTTGTGGTGCATGGGCTTAGTTGCTCTGCGGCATGTGGGATCTTCCCGGACCAGGGATCGAATCTGTGTCCCCTGCATTGGCAGGTGGATTCTTAACCACTGCACCACGAGGGAGGTCCCTCTTTTCTTTTTTTTTGTTTTGCTGCGCCACGTGGCTTGCGAGATCTTAGTTCCCCAATCAGGGATCGAACCCATGCCCCCTGGAGTGGAAGTGCAGAGTCCTAACTGCTGGACCACCAGGGCATTCCCGTTGTTTTGTTTTTCTGATAGTAGCCATCCTAAAGGGTATGAGGTGATATCCTGTAGTTTTGATTTGCATTTCCCTAATTATTAGTGATGTTGAGCATCTTTTCATGTGCTTATTGGCCATTTGTATATCTTCTTTGAAGAAATATCTATTCAAGTTCTTTGCCCTTCTTTTTTTCTTTGCCCATTTTTAAATTGGGTTGTTTGTTATTTTGT
The DNA here is from genome assembly GCF_011762595.2 of Tursiops truncatus. Classification (NCBI taxonomy): domain Eukaryota; kingdom Metazoa; phylum Chordata; class Mammalia; order Artiodactyla; family Delphinidae; genus Tursiops; species Tursiops truncatus. Next base: position 37,346,103 of record NC_047047.1, on the reverse strand, counting down.
TGTTGAGTTTTAGTAGTTCTCTCTATATATTCTAGGTACTAATCCCTATTAGATATGGGATTTGCAGATTTTTTTCCCTTTCTGTGGGTTGCTTTTTCCTCTGTTGATAGTGTCTTTTGATGTACAAAACTTTAAAATATTCATGAAGTCCAATTTGTCTATTTTTTCTTTTGTTTTCTGTGTCTTTTATGTCATATCTAAGAAGTGACATTGCCAAATCCAATATTGTGAAGATTTTGTTCTATGTTTTCTTCTAAGAGTGTTATTGTCTTAGGTCTTTGATCCACTTTCAGTTAATTTTCGTATATGGTGTTAGGTAAGGGTCTAACCTCATTCTTTTGCATGTGGACATCCACTTTTCCCAGCAGTATTTGTTGAAAAGACCAACCTTTCCACATTGAGTGGTCTTGGCTTGCTTGTCAAAACTCATTTGAACATATTTGTGTTTATTTATTCTATTTTACTGGTCTAAATGTGGGTCTTTATGCCAGTGCCACACTGTTTTGATTACCGTAGCTTGCTGTATAGCTTGAAATCAGGGTGCATAATACCTCCAGCTTTGTTCTTCTTAACATTGCTTTGGACATTCAAAGTTTTTTGTAGTTCCATACAAATTTTAGGATATTCGTTCCAGTTCTGTGAATAATGCCATTGGTATTTTGATAGGGATTACATGGAATCTGTAGATCACTTTGGATATATTGACATTTTAACAATATTCAGTCTTTGAATCCATGAACATGGGATCTTTTTCCATTTATTTGTCTTCTTTAATTTCTTTCAACAATGTTTTGTAATTTTCACTGAGCAAATCTTTCATTTCCTTGGTTAAGTTAATTTTTAAATATTTTATTTATTTTTGATGCTATTATGAATTGAATTGTTTTTGTAATTTCCTTTTCAGATTCTTGTTAGTGTATAAAAATGCAAATGATTTTTGTGTGTTGACTTTGTATCCTGTTACTTTGCTGAAATCATTAGTTCTGACAGCTTTTGTGTGTGTGTGTGTGTGTGTGTGTGTGTGTGTGATCTTTGGGGCTTTTTACATGTAAGATCATATCATCTGCAAATGTAATTTTACGTCTTCCTTTCCAATTTGTATGCCTCTCATTTCTTTATCTTGCCTAATTGCTCTGGCTAGAACGTCCATACTATGTTGAATAGAAGTGGTAAAAGTGGGCATCCTTGGCTTTTTTAAAGAAAAAGTTTTCAGTCTTTCACCATTGAGTCTGATGTTTGTTTTGGGTTTTTCATATATGGCTTTTCATTATGTTGAGGTAGTTTCCTTCTATTCCTTTTTTTTTTTAATCATGAAATTGTTGTAATTTGTCAAATGCTTTTTCTGCATAAATTGAGATGATCATGTAGGTTTTTTTTTTTTTTTAATTTGTTTATTTGGCTGCGTCAGGTCTTAGTTGCGTCGTGCAGGCTTAGTTGCTCTGCGGCATGTGGGATCCTAAGTTCCCTGACCAGGGCTTGAACCCGTGTCCCCTGCATTGGAAGGCGGATTCTTAACCACTGGCCCACCAGGGAAGGCCCCTCTTTTGTTTTTTTAAAAAATAAATTTATTTATTTATTTTTGGCTGCATTGCGCCTTCGTTGCTGCGTGCGGACTTCTCACTGTGGTGGCTTCTCTTGTTGCAGGGCACGGGCTCTAGGCACGCAGGCTTCAGTAGTTGTGGCACGAGGGCTCAGTAGTTGTGGCTCATGGTCTCTAGAGTGCAGGATCAGTAGTTGTGACACATGGGCTTAGCTGCTCCATGGCGTGTGGGATCTTCCCAGACCAGGGCTCGAACCCATGTTCCCTGCATTGGCAGGCAGATTCTTAACCACTGCACCACCAGGGAAGTCCCATGTAGGTGTTTTTCACTTAATTTTTTTTGCATTGATTAATTTAATGATATATTGCATTGATTAATTTTCACATGTTGAAACATTCTTGCAGTCTAGGAATAAAATTTCACTTGGTCATGGTGCATAATACTTTTACTATGCTGCTAAATTTGGTTTGCTACTAGTGAGAATTTTTGTATCATTGTTCATAAGGAATATTGGTCTGTAGTTTTCTTGTAGTGTCTTTGTCTGGCTTTGGTATCAGGGTAATGCTGGCCTTATAGAATGAATTAGAAAGTGTTCCTTCCTCTCCAATTTTTTGAAAAGTTTGAGGAGGCCTGGTATTAGTTCTTTAAATGTTTGGTTTAATTCACCAGTAAAGCCACTGGGTCGAGTCCAGGGCTTTTCTTTGTTGGGAGATTTTGATTATTGATTCAGTGTCCTTACTGGCTATAGGTATATTCAGATTTTCTGTTTCTTCATGATTTAGACTTGGTAGGTTTTGTGTTTCTAGGATTTGTCCATTCGATCCAGGTTATCTAACTTGTGAACATACAAATTGTTCATTGTATTTTCTTATAATGCTTTTCACGTCTGGAAAATCGGTAGTAATGTCCTCACTTTCTTAGCACTGCTTTTGCTGTGTCCCATAGTTTTGGTATGTTGTGTTTTCATACGCATTCATCTCTAAGTATTTTCTAATTTCTTGTAGATTTTAGTAATTTTTTTTTCTTAATCCATCTAGCTAAAAAGTTGTTAATTTTATTCATCTTTTCCAACAAACATCTTTTAGTTTCATCAATTTTCTTTATTGTTTTCTATCCTATTTCATTTCTCTCTGTTCTAATCTTTATTTCCTTCCTTCTGCTAGCTTTGGATTTAATTTGTTCTTTTTCTATTTCTAGTTAAAGTTGTACAGTTAGGTTGTTTTGAGTTTTTATTTTTTAAAGTAAGCGTTTTATAGTTATAAATTTCCTTCTTAGCACCGCTTTTGCTGTGTCCCATAAGTTTTGGTATGTTGTGTTTTCATTTGCATTCAACTCTAGGTATTTTCTAATTTATGATTTCTTCTTTGACCCATTGGTTATTGAAAAGTGTGTTTAGTTTCCACAATTTTTTGAATTTCCCACTCTTCCCTCCGTTATTGATTTCTAACTTCCTCCTGTTGTGGTCAGAGAAGATACTTCGTATGCTATCTACCTTTTAAAATCTATTGAAACGATTTGTGGCTTAACATATGGCATATCCTGAAAAATGTCCCATGTGTACTTGAGAAGAATATGTATGCTCTTATTGTGGAGTAGTGTTCTGTATGTCTGTTATATCTAGTTGGTTTATTGTGCTGTCCTCTATTTCCTTACTTTCTTGATTGTTTTGTCCATTATTGTGAGTGAGGTACTTAAGTCTCCAACTATAATTTTATATCTCCCTTCAATTGCCAGTAATGCTGCTTATGTATTTACCTTTATTGAGATCTTTATTTCTCCATACAGCCTCAAGTTACTGTCTACTGTCCTTTCACTTGCATGACTGATGATTTTTGCTTCACAGTATTTTGATGTCCTGTCATTGGGTGCATGAACATTTCTAATTGTTATATCTCCACAATGTCTTTTGTTTGACTTTTTGTAGGTTCTATTTTGTCTGTTATCAGTAGAGCCACTCCTTTCTTTTGGTTACTATGTGCGTGGAATATATTTTTTCCATCATTCCACTTTCAATATACTTGTCTTTGGATCTAGTCTTTATAGACAGCATACAGTTGGATCATGTGTTTATATCCATTCTGCCAATCTCTGTTTTGATGAGTTTAATCTATTTACATTTAATTACTGGTTAGGAGGAACTTACAACTGTCTTTTTCCTATTTCTTTTCTATATGACTTATAGGTTTTTTCATCCCTCATTTTGTGATTTACTGTCTTTTGTGTTTAATTTTTTGTAGTGAATTGTTTAAATTCTTTTCTCACTCCCTTTTGTATATATTCTATAGTTTGTGTGTGGTTACCACGGGGATAACATTTAATATCCTAAAGTTATAACCCTCTAATTTGAATTTATAGCAGCTTAACTAACTTCAACAGCATACAAAAACTGCTACTTTATAGCTTTGTTCATACCGCTTTCATTTGAAGTCACAAAATTTCATTTTTATAGACTATGTGCCCCAAAACATAAACTAATAATTCTCTTAAGTGCATTACTCTCTTAAACGATGTAGAAAACAAGATTCGAAGTTACAAACCAAAGTTTGTAAAACTTAGACTAATTTTTTTTTTTTGCGGTCCACGGGCCTCTCACTGTTGTGGCCTCTCCCGTTGCGGAGCACAGGCTCTGGACGCACAGGCTCAGCGGCCATGGCTCACGGGCTTAGCCGCTCCGCAGCATGTGGGATCTTCCCGGACCGGGGCACGAACCCGTGTCCCCTGCATCAGCAGGCGGGCTCTCAACCACTGCGCCACCAGGGAAGCCCCTAGACTAATTTTTTTCTTTAAATATATCACTCTCTTAAATCATATAGAAGACAAAAAGTAGAAACCGTTACAAAAACACTAGCTTTTATATTGCCCATGTAATTACCTTTGAGATCTTTATATTTCTCCATATGGCTTTGAGTTACTCTCTATTGTGCTTTCACTTGCATGACTGATTTTTTTTCGTTTTGATGCCTTCTTTTTAAAATTGAGATGTAGTTGCTATACCATATTATGTTACATGTGTACAATATAGTGATTCACAAATCTTTATAAAGGCTATACTCCATTTATAGTTATTATAAAATATTGGCTGTATTCCCCGTGTTGTACAATATACCTTTGTAGCTTATTTTATACCTAATAGTTTGTACCTCTTACTCCCCTACCTCTGTATTGCCCCCTCTTCTTCTCTCTCCCCACCGGTAACCACTGGTTTGTTCTGTGACTGTTTCTTTTTTGTTATACTCACTAGTTTGTTGTATTCTGTCGATTCCACATATAAGTGACATCAGACAGTATTTGTCTTTCGGACTTATTTCACTTAGTATAATGCCAAGTCTATCCATGTTGCTGCAAATGGCAAAATTTCATCCTTTTTAAATGGCTGAGGAGTATTCCACTGTATACATATACATCTTCTTTATCCATTCACATTACTGATGATTTTTGATTTAATACCAGACATTGTGAATTTTATATTATTGTATCCTTTAAGAGTTTTAAGCTTTGTTCAGATGCACAGGTATGTTGCTTGGGATTGGTTTGATCCTTTAAAGAAATCCTTTGCTATGAAGAGTCCACAGCAATCTTTAGGCAAATTTAGTTTCGCTACTAAGGCAGAACGCTTCTGAAGGCTCTATTCAGTCCTTGTATGTTGCAAGGTTTCTCCAATTTGGCTAATGAGAATTTAAACTATTCCTAGCCTGTTGTAAACTTCAGTCTGCTACTTTTCATTGGTTGTTCCTTGAACTCTAGTTTTACCCCCGACACAGAAATAAGTACTCAGCCAAATACTCAAGGCTACACCTCTACACGTCTGGGAACTATTTCTGTAAAGCTTCCTGTTTTCTAGTACTTCATCCCACAACTTCTAGTCAACTCAGTCTTTTGGAACTTTGATCCCTAACTCAATTCAACAAAACCGATGGAAGAAATATTAATCTGTACCACTAAAAACCTCAAGAAAACTGAAGGGGACCAAACTTAAGACACGATAGTCAAACTGTCAAAATACGAAGAATCTTTAAGTAGCAAGTGAACAATTTGAGCAAAATCCCAGTTTCACATTTGTGTCATTTCCTCAAAATAAGAAAGCAAACACAGGGACTTACTTCCCTGGTGGTCCAGTGGGTAAAACTCTGTGCTCCCAATGCACAGGGCTCGGGTTTGATTCCTGGTTGGGGAACTAGATCCCACATGCATGCTGCAATCCTGCAACTAAAGATCCCACGTGCCACGACTAAGAACTGGCACAACCTAAATAAATAAACATTTTTTAAAAAAATTAAATGACAATTTTAAAAAAGCAAAGACAGAAAAATGAATCCATCTGAATCAAACTGCCCAATAACACAAAACCACACACTTATACCTCAAAATACTGAGACATCAATTAACTTTTATGAGCCACATTCATCACATCAGTTATTACAACTTTGTCACGTTTCAGATAACCCTCCTTCTACTACTTTGCAATGACAGTAGCTCCTACTTCCGACAGCTACTTCTACAACTTGAGCTGTTTCCAAGTGGCATATTTAATATACTATGCAGTTGTTAACCATTTTAGCATCTGTAAAACTGTTTTATCAGGTTCCTTTTGCGTTGCTGATTAAGTTTTGGGGTTGCGCCTCAACCGCATTTCTGTAAGCCGTGATTTCTATTGCACCATTTTGCACACCATGATTTTTAGTTATACATGTTACAGAACTGACTTTATGGCAATATGCCGAAGTAGTTAAATTTAGGTGGAGGGTATACAGTGTTCATACTATTCTTTGAACTTCACTGTACTAAAATTTTTTCATTTTAATGAAAAGCTGAGGGTGGGAATTCCCTAGTGGTCCAGTGGTTAGAACTTGGGTGCTTTCACTGCCTAGGTCCGGGGTTCAATCCCTGGTCAGGGAACTAACATCCTGCAAGCCTTGCTGCGTGTGGCCAAAAAAAAAAAAAAAAAAAAAAGAAAAGAAAAGAAAAACTGAGGGTGAGGAATAAATAGCACTCAAGAGGAAAAAAGTATGCAAAACTTTTGCCTCATTAGGATAGTCATCCTTCCTCATTGTTAAAAGCATACCTTTTAAATATTTAACAGGATACATTTCCCCTTCATTACTTTAGAATTATTTAACTATATCAAACAACTATTTTGAATTTTGTCATTTGGGCTTCCCTTTCCTAAAACGTAACTTATTTTATAAACTGTTGTAAAACCCGAGTCAAACCCTAAATAGTTAGTGGCTTAATTTATATCAAACTTAACAGAATAAATGACTAGGAAACGTTTGTCTCGTTAGAGTTCCCTTTACAAGGCTTTAAATATAAACTACTCATATATTTAGATATATAGGTATACCCTAAGACACAGACACACGTAAGGATACTGAATAACTCAATTAAAAGTTACAATATAAATAATTTTGGTTAAAATATTTTCACTTAACAGTATTTAGGATAGGGCTTCCCTGGTGGCACAGTGGTTAAGAATCCACCTGCCAATGCAGGGGACACAGGTTCGATCCCTGGTCTGGGAAGATCCCACATGCTGCGGAGCAACTAACCCCACGCGCCACAACTAATGAGCTTGCATTCTACAGCCTGTGAGCCACAACTACTGAAGCCCGCATGCTCAGAGCCCGTGCTCCGCAACCAGAAGCCACCACAATTAGAAGCCCGTGAACCGCGACGAAGAGTAGCCCCCACTCACTGCAACTAGAGGAAGCCTGCGTGCAGCAACGAAGACCCAACGCAGCCAAAAATAAAAGTATTTAGTATATACATAAATCAGTTGTTTTATGGTAGCTATAAAATGTTTTTAACAGCAAGCTCCTAATACCCACTAAAATGATAATCATTGAATTATTAAATTCCAGACTATCCAAAGAGTTATCTGAATTTACCATTTACCAAATTAGTCATTTTAATTAACTACCGGAGTTGTCAGACACAACCAAGCTTCAGGCTGGTCTGCTGAAGTTCTTTCTCCAGATGCGAATAAGCTCCCCCCAGCTGCTTTCATAACACTTTTGTGAAATACACAAAAGAAAGATGGTTGAGTGTGATACCAGATTACAGAGGCCCAATTTGTGGTCCACCTTAAGGGTTTGGCCTTCCTCCAAAGGCAATCAGAAGTCATGAAAGCTTTTATAAAGGAGTGCCTGACAAGCTTAAAAAGATCACTAGCTATATATATAGTGTATGCAGAATTGACTGGAAGGTGGCTAAAGCAAGGATGGACACTAGTTAGATTTTACACCACTCATGGTGCAAGACAATGCTTGTTGATCAGGGTAGAGGCAATAAAGATGTTTTAAACCACTGGAAAAAGACTTACTAGTTATGAATCCTTCTTGTACAAGTAAGATCTGCTACATTTTTATTTTTAGAAGGAATCCCAATTAACACAACAGTGGTTATTCTTGGAGAAAGGGATTGGCATGAGAAAGACTTTCATTTTTCACTTTTCTTCTGTATTGTTAACTTTTCAAACAGCATATATATTATTGTAAGCAGGGATTTATCAGGGTGATGAGCATACTGGGCCATTTTTCCTTCTCAATACTTCTGTTAAAAAACTAACCGAAAACTTAAAAGTACCCAGGATTAAGCCCGTAAGGAAGTTAACAGGTAAGTGCGAAGTCTTCTTTCCCTTCCTATACAGATTTCTCAAGAGGATCAGAGGTAACAGAGGTTGTGAGGGCAGGGCAGTGGGGGTAATGCAGGAGCGCAATCAATTAATCTGCCCTTTGAAACCATATTTTTAATGTTTTCATCAAACTGTGTCAATACAATTTGAAGCAAATGCCAGCTGGAAAACCAGGCCCAGAAATTCATAAAGGAAACAATCTTCCAAACAACAAGGAATGCCAAGGTGCTCTTCCACTCCAGCTGCACTATTAGTGGCCATGATGGTACCAGTCAGCCAGTGTTATCCATGTTACCGACTGTTTACCTGAAAAGAGAAAAACTTAGATTTCAAAACCTGTAAGGACAGAATTTTAAGGATGGAAGATGTTTAAGGTGGTTATCCAAATCTCCCTATTTTTATAGGTGAAAAAAGACTAGAAGTATGAACTGTTTTCACCCAGACTAGCAAACTAACAACATTTACTGCCCCCCACCCCAACTCTTCAAAAATATGCCTTTTTGACCTTGTAGGGAAATTCACGACCTGTATATACTTACCACATCATCAATTTTCAGAATGCTCCGGACAGTTTCAGTTGCTAGAGTCAGTGCACTGACTGAAACCAGCAGAGGCTGGACAACCAGTTCCTCCAGTATGTTGGAAATACCACCCTGCAAACCAGTACAAGTTGCTTTTAGTGTTTGTAACTGATCCGTATCACCAACTACAGTTACCAGTAAACCTCAAGGCCTCTCAAACTTAGTTTTCCCTTAGTCTAGTCAAGAGTCAGATACTCTCTACTAAGCTCTTCTCTACACTGTAGCTTGTATTTCAACTAAAATTTGGAAAAATTGAATTCCAAGCCTAACTCCAAAACAACTCCTTATAAGCATCTTTTAGTTAAAAATACCCTGGCAAAGGGCCTTCCCTGGTGGCGCAGTGGTTAAGAATCTGCCTGCCATTGCAGGGAACATGGGTTCAATCCCTGGTCCAGAAAGATCCCACATGCCGGCCCGTGCACTACAACTACTGAGCCTGCGCTCTAGAGCCTGTGAACCACAACTACTGAGCCCACGTGCTGCAACTGCTCAGGCCCGCGCGCCTAGAACCCATGCTCTGCAATGAAAAGCCACCACAATGAGCCCGCGCACTGCAACAAAGAATAGCCTTCACTCGCCACAACTAGAGAAAGCCCACGTGCAGCAATGAAGACCCAACACAGCCAAAAATAAGTAAATAAAAAATAGGGGCTTCCCTGGTGGCGCAGTGGTTGAGAATCTGCCTGCTAATGCAGGGGACACGGGTTCAAGCCCTGGTCTGGGAGGATCCCACATGCTGCGGAGCAACTGGGCCTGTGAGCCACAACTACTGAGCACGCGCGTCTGGAGCCTGTGCTCCTTAACAGGAGAGGCCGCGATAGTGAGAGGCCCGCGCACCGCGATGAAGAGTGGCCACCACTTGCCACAACTAGAGAAAGCCCTCGCACAGAAACGAAGACCCAACACAGCAAAAATAAATAAATAAACTCCTACCCCCAACATCTTAAAAAAAAAATTTATTAAAATATAAAAAAATAAAGAGTATCCTGGCAAAAATTACGTAGATGATCATAGTTATTAAAAATTATGAGATTTGTTTGCTGTACACCTGAATCACAATATTATAAATCAACTATATTTCAGTTAAAGAAAAAAGTTATAAGATTTTAAATTATCTGATTCCCAATTCTGAATTTGGACATGTCTGCTCTATACCCTGCTTTTACGTCATTCTCACTTCCCACTTTTAGATTCCTACTGCCACTATCCTAGTCACCTTTATCCTAGGATTACTGGTGATGGTCGTAACAGGTGAACCTATCTCCATTCTTCCCTCCTTAAAATACTCTTTTCAGCACCTTAGCCTCTTGGTTAAAAAAACTTTAGTGGCTCCCAACTACTGGAATTAAAACACAAAAAAACACAAACACCCATGCCTGTCTCAACAACTTAAAGGACTCCTCATTCTAGCTTTTATCTGATCTTTCCAATCTTAAAGTCCACTGTATGACCATCATATAACCTCTGCTCTAGACAAAATGAGTAACTTCTTGGTCCCTCTTACCTGTAAACCACTGCTTCCCCATCTGAAACTTTTTCACTCCCTACCAACCAAGGCTGCAGCTTCATGAAACTTTCCCTAACCAGGTAGTGCCCTCCTTTGAGTTCTGTAACCATTCCAAAAATATCATCTTGGATTGTCAATTTTTTTCCATTACATATTATTTGTCATCTCGATAAAAGGAGACATAAAACATTAATACAAAAGGGGAAATTATTATTGTTCTATGTGTTTACCCTATACAACTACACTAGGCTGGTGCTCACAACAGCAGCAATGGTTGACTACACACCAGGCATCTTTGTAAGAACTTTCTAATTAGTAATCCATTTAATCCTCACAGGCCTATGAGGGAACTATTAATAGTCCCTGTTTTTACAACCAAGAAAACTGAAGCACAGACTACGTAACTTGTTAAAAATTGTACAACCATTAGATGGCAGACTTAATGAACAATACTTCTCACTTAAGGCATAATCTTCATTCTCACTAGATGGCATACATTAATTAATCTGCAGGTCTTATACTTAAATCCAAGGTTAACTCTATTTTTGATTACAAAGCCTTTCATTTGACAATTATGAAGCTTTTAGTATTTTATAATAATCAACATTTTCTGCAGTAACTAAAGATTAAATTATTACCTTTCGGACATTAATGCCTGTAGTTTTTTCTCCTTGGGCATGCCTGTTTCTTAGTTCTGTTACTGTAGAAATGGGATTCAGGCCAGCATTTTCAGCTAGTGTAGATGGAATGACCTCCATAGCATCTGCAAAAGCACGAACGCAGTAGGATTCCATACCACTCAATGTTCGTGAGTATTCAGTTAACCGCAGGGCCAGTTCTATTTCTGGAGCACCACCTCCTGCAATAAGAGCCCTGAAATTCACAAATATATTTTTAGCTTATTTTATCCAATAGAAACCTATTTTTTAAAAGTAATAACTTAGTATTTATACCTTAATAATAAAAATACCCAAGTTTTTATGTTCAAAATGTTACACAGTAATTTAATATTACCTCTTCTTCACTAAACAGCGAATAACACATAGGGCATCATGAATGGAACGCTCAGCTTCTTCAATCACCAATTTGTTAGAACCACGAACAACGATTGTAACTGTTTTTCCAGGGCTTGCACAGCCTGTAATCTTTAGTAAACAAACTCCTAATTAGGTATTTGAAGGATTAAAACAAATAAAAAAAAAACCAGGCAAATAGAAGCTTAATTTTAATATTGCTACCTTGATCAGTTTGCCAGAACCATTTAAGCTGACCTCCTCAGCTAACTCAGCCGATCCCAGCATGTCAGCAGTGAACTGGTCAATATGAGCAACTGGTTTGGTTCCAATAGTCTGAGAAAAATAGTGGTATACACAAATTGAGAAGTCTGAATAGTGAACATTTTCACACATACAGATACTAAGAATATTTTACCTTACAAATGAATTCAATATCTTCTCTTTCAATATCCTTAACCACCATAATCTTCATTTTGTTCAGGAAATGTAATGCAAGATCACTAAGAGCATCTCTAAAATACAAAATCAGTGATTATGTCAATACTAGGTTAGGAAAAAACTTTGCTGTTCAACTCCTTTTTTACGGTTTTAGTAATTTTACTGTTGTTTAAATAGCCAATGATTTAAAAACTTATTTGTGAAGGAAGATGCTTTAAACAGCTTACCAAGTTTATGACCTCAAAATTCTTAAATAAGATTTCTAATGAATATTTAAAACATATCCCAACGACACCATTTGTAAAACACACAATAAAAATTATTTTTCTTAATACTAAATAAGTATAACTGATAATTAACAATCGATGCTTTATGAATTTAGAAATTAAGTATGATGTAATTCAAGACTCCACAAATTTATACACTTTTACACAAATTACCTGCAATGATCCTCCTGACAACCCTTGATACTGAAGGGCAGATATTACTATCCTTGTTTTACAAATAAGCACACTGAGCTTTGAGAACAGTTTATTCAAGGTTACTAGCTATTACATAACTTGTATTTAGAACCAGGTATTCCAACTCTTCATCAAGGTTTCTATATCAAGAGCATCCATAATACTTTCTGGCATAACATATTAATATAGTACATGAGAATATGTCTACCTATTACAAGAAAACACTGAAAACACACAAAAAAAGGATCAGTTCAAACTTTGGAGAATTCTTCCAATCCATGGACTATCCAGCATTCCCCCAAAAAGAACTTCTAAAATTTCAAGGCAAGCTATTGCATGGACCTTTAAATAAATGCCTCTAAAATTTTAGCTAGCTAATTAATTTTAGACTAAAGTTAGGTTTTTACTTGAGAGTGAGGATCTTGGTCTAGAAGGATAATATATCCCACATTTAAATGATCATAACAGGAAGAGAACTCACTTTAGATCATTTACCAGAATACAACAATATCCTAAAATGCAGATTCATTCCAGATTTCTAGTGGTTTACCCACCTCGAATGTTTCTTAAAAAATTGCTAGAAGGGATCCAAAATCAATTATCATTAAGAGGTGAACAAAATAAATAGCCCCACACCTTAGAATAGACTTCTGTATGAGAAGAACATTACATCCTGTTTTCTTAATTTGCTTCACTAAATTTAGAATATAGGCTCTCTCCTCTCGAAGTACTCGGTCCATCTGGACGTAGTCAGAAACTACTATTTGATTGTCCATCTGTTCAGAAAAAGGACGTATTAATAATTTGCATTTTAAGAGTCCTTAAGCAAAAAAGTGAGACTTTTAATGAAAATATTATGTATAGTATAAATTCAACCAAAATCATACAAGAAATTATAGACACGCACAGAAAAAATTCAGAAAAAGGAGTATACACAAAACTTAACTCAGGTTTTTTACTTTCATCTATACAAATTGCTGTCTTATTTTTTAGAAGTACATTTTTGATGATCATAAAACATAAGAATGATTATCCTATTTCGTGAATGTCAGTTCTTTTCATATGAATTTACGCATTACTGAAATATCAATAATTTCAGTTGCAACCTTTTTACTCTATGAATTGTTAAAAAAACTGGCATGCTGAAAGGAACTACGAAGGACAAATACTGTTATACAAAGACCTACAAAACAACGTTTTTATGTGGGTTAAAATCTGGGAAACAAACGACTCAACAGGAAACTTGTATGCCAACACAATGTAAAATGAGAGCAAACCTGAATGAGATGACAAAGATCAACCACTCCTTCAGGGGATGGTACTTATGACTGATAGATATGGGAATAATAAAAAATGGTGGTTTTCGGAGTGTGGGTAATAAACTGGTTTTAAAATTCCATTGTGCAAACATAAAGACAAAAGATCTGCCTGCTAGGGAAGGATGGGTAAAGGTTTCTGTTCTCAGAAAGCTAGAAAGAATCTGGAAAGTCCATTTATACTATCACTTTCACATAACCTATTTTTATTGTTTCATAGACATCCCTATCATTATTTGTCTTCATTTGTGAAGTGAATGCTCAATTTCAGTAAATAGCCAACTGAGATTATAGATTTATCATGTGTGGCATCCAACATTTTCTACTTTTATCTAAATTTTACTAATTATTTTTAGATCCTTGCTTTTTATCACTGGTATCAGCATTTTCTATTTTTATAAAAAGAAAAATTTCATTATTAAAAAGTCAAACACCTAAGGAATCATTTCATTTGGTTTTACTTACATCTGTTTTGGGAGCAGATAAGCAGAACTGAATAAGCCCAATCTTAGCCTTTTCAACCCTGGTTATACCAGAATTTGCCACCTTTTGAGTAAGAACCAGACCTTCCACCAACTCACAGTCATCAATTGTCCCACTAAGAAAAAAGAAAACGAAATAGTTATGAAGGGGTGGAAGTCTTCAAGTTTAATAGATTGCTAACAGATTAAAAATCATCAGTCTGAAAAAATGTGCGTCAGCCTCACTCACATTTATTAGTGCCCCATTCCTGAACCTCTCCAATCACACCACTGCCCTGCCATCATTAGGGAATATAAATAAATTCTTGAAATTCCCACATTAACACAAGTTGTCATGAAAACAAAACAACCAAATGTATGTGACTTTCACCTATGTACTTTTCATTTAACTTATTTATTTTTGGCAAGAGCTTATGTTTACTTTCAAAATTAATTTTTATTAAAGTTATAATTAGAGATGCTTACCCAAGTTTCTTAACTATTTTAACATCTCTAAGATCTACACTAGTAGCTGTGGCTGGGTCAATCACTTTCATCACTGCATTTACAGTCATTGGAGAAAGGAGACTTGAATATTGAGAGACAACCTAGAATTATTAAAAAAGAAAATAAAGTCAGTGTCGTAACACAAAAAGTCCTAGTTTTTTAATGATAAAGGTATTCAAGAAGTAATCTCAATCATTTTTTTGGCTGGGGTGGAGAGCATATGAGAAAACATTCCATATAAACTGTCTTTTCCACTCAGGTTTGTCAGTCACCATATAAAAACATATGCCTGTGTTCCTCTTTTATTAATATAGTAGTCAGGACTGACTAGATTACTAGTAATTCTACAGGAAATCCAAAAGAACAAGTTAATTTTCTGCTGAGGTTTCCTATCTAAAATGAATTTATGATCAGATGTTATATATGTGCACCCCTATTACTGAGGGGCTGACAAAAATAGCTAATGGTTAACATTTATTGAGCACGTATTATATGTCAGGCAGTGGTTTTAGCACTGTACATTCATATATTCATTCAACCTTCAGACGAAAAACCTGAAACAGCTTAATTAAGTGGAGCCAGCATTAAACCCAAGCAGTCTAGGTTCTATGACCAATGCTTGTAACCACTATGATATTCTGTCTATATTAGTTCTGGGGACATTTATCAATAATATTACTTAATATCACTAATACTATCTAGCTTTCCACTTAATATATAAATAATGCTGATGAAAAGGAAAAAGAATGGGGTGGGGGTGTGACACACAACATAACAGAAAACAGGTGACATGAGTTCCCAAGAAATTTAAACTTACATCACTTCTTTAAGTTTGGTAAGACAAGCAGCATAGATATTAGTAAGAGATGGACCATGATGGGCAGCCCTATCTTGGGTTCAAATCACAGCTCTACCTCTTATTAGTGGGTCTTGGGTAAGTTATATAACTTCACTAGACCTCTTTTCCCATCTGTAAAATGAAGATACTACAACTTACCTGAAAGCCTTGAAGGAGTAAATTTTACTTGAACTAATTCAGTTACACAAATTAGCTACCTAGTCACTCTTGAGAGTTAACATTTATGAACTGTACAGCATCAAAAATCACAGTGTAGGGACTTCCCTGGTGGCGCAGTGGTTAACTGAGCCCACGTGCTGCAACTATTGAAGCCTACGCGCCTAGAGCCCGCGCTCCTCAACAAGAGAAGCCACCGTAATAAGAAGCCCGCGCACTGCAATGAAGAGTAGCCCCTGCTCGCCGCAACTAGAGAAAGCCAGCAGGCAGCAATGACAACCCAACGCAAAATAAATAAATAAAAATAAAAATCACAGTTGTGCTTCTTAATGAACCTTAAACTGTAATTTTACAATGATCCCATAGTGCTTGTCTCACCTTTGAGTTCAATGAAGTGGCTGCACTATTTAACAAAGTTTCTCTGTCACTCAGTTCCACAGGTCGAGACATGTCAGTCAAGATTTCAATACCCTTTTCCAAAGCCTTCTGGAATGACTCAGAAATGATGGTGGGATGAATCCCTGCCATTTGTGAAAGGTGAGTTATTTAATTGTAACAGATAAACTTCATATTTGATATGACTTAAAATTTCTCTGTTCATTAAAATTTCAAAGTAGTCATAAATTTTAAATTACTCTTAAATAATAATGGTTTGAATAACCTTAACCACTAATATGTCTAATATTTTTTAAATTTCCATTTAATTTGGAATAGATCAATTACATACTCCTATAATATTTAAGACTAAAACCGATTTTTCACTTTTCAAAACTCTACAAATCTACATAATAATTAGAATAAGTGACTGGCGAGTCACTATGACATTTAGGCACCATTTACCAAAGCAGGAACCCATACTTTTTCTCCTAAATCACAGTTCTCATTTATATCTCGTTTAGTACACCACCAACCAGTCATTTTTGAAAAGGAAAATTTTATCAAGTTCCATTCAAAAGGAAACCTAGCCAAAACAAAAACAAATAAGAACAAACAACACCCCCCAAAACCAAACCCAGAAGCAAAAAGAAAAAAATTTCTAATTCATATGGTAAATATACCAAAATTTAATCTAAAAATTCCTGCTTAAAAAATTCTGCTCCAAATTAAATTGTAAATCTCATATTACTTAATATTTTTTTGCCTTTATTCAGTAATAAAGCATGTCCTATGTTCTACCCACCTTTCTGAAGAAGCTTGGTACAGGAATCTAAGAGAGAGCCAGCAATAATGACCACTGACGTCGTGCCATCTCCTGCTTCTATATCCTGAGCCTTAGATAGCTCCACCAGCTAAGTGAACAGAACATGTCAAATTGCTCAATGAGAACTATAAGAACCCAGTAACATCTAACTCAAATATAACATCAATGACCTTCACCATGAGGTTCACATATAGAATTTGATTATTATCAAAACTGTAAGATTCAATACACTTGACTTCTGATTCGCTGTCCACCTTGGTCTCATTTAAAAATGACGACCTATATAGTTGTGGCATGCAAAATTCTACTTACATACTTTCTAACAAGCTATATTATGATTTCCAGTTCAGACTAAGGGTTGTAAATTTTTTCTTCCCAGTACTTAAGAGAACTATGGGTACCCTGTAGACTCAGAAGCTATGAAATGCAGCATTCAGATGAGAGAATATTGTCAGTTTGAAATCCCTGGCCAAGTTTATCTAAACTGACCCTGCATGAAGCATAGTCTGATTCATTTTCAGTCATCTTTAACTAATTAAAAGAGACTTTTTAACAGATAGGAACTTCTAAGGAATTTGTTTTTGCTGAAATGGTGACTTCTCACTTGACACTGCAATCACTATTATGATCTGTAGTTGAATTAGAAACTGTTTTTAAAAATAAATGTCAGTGCAAGTTTAAACACAAGATTTATTTTGCAAACAATTAAAATGATTTTGCTCTCTTTCAGTTAACACCCATTGAACTAATAATTTGTACAATTTCATGTTTTTCTCCCTTCCTCATATGTGTGGCACACTGCTGTGAACAAAGACAAGGAGTCATGTTTTATTACAACTTGCAATGGAGAATATAATGCTAGACATACAATGTATCCTAAAAATATGCCTGTTTAACATATAAAAGGAAAAATTTTCACCGTGTTTTAAGCAATATCATGTGATCAAATAAGAAAAATTTAACTGTTTACCAAATATCAAACAATACACTTAAAAAACCCCCACAAAACCCTCACCTAAAAATTATACTTACCATTCTGGCTGCTGGATGTAACACCTGCATTTGTTTCAGAATGGTGGCACCATCATTTGTAATGGTCACATCACCTTTTCCATCTTGAATCTACAAAGTTTGGTTTTTTTAAAAGAAAGTTATATTTCAAAAATTTTGTTTTCTTCATCCAGTATTGATGTGAAATCCTAAAAGCTCTACTAATTTGAACACTTCTTGTACAGAAGTTAACTTATGTTTGCATAGTGCTTAACTTCAAATTGTTTTCCCTTACATTGGTATAATGATTTAAGAATACACACTAATATTCCAGCTTTGCAAATGAAATAGCTGGGTTTTTTCCTACTTAAAAGTGAAGGAACTGAGACACCAAAAAAGGGATAGAAACGGTATTATAAAGAATCATTATCATAAATAAAATATGAATTATAGTTAGGTCCCATTCATCCCAAAGTAATCTATCCCTTTCTGAACTCTCAAAGCCTTTCTAACACTTTACTTTTTAAACAGCACATCTTAACCCTCTATAGAGCGCTTGCAGTATGAACAGCAGCACTCAGTAAGTAATGAATGATTGAGCCTTTCACCATTTTATCCATTCCTTTCGGTCCAAGGCTTGTTCTAATAGCATCAGCAACGGCTGTAAACAGAAAAAAAAATAAATCAAGACCCTTTAAAGAGCATTTTTACCCTCAAATAATCATTTTGGACTTATTAGAATATGGTGGACAATTCACCATGTTCACTAAAGAAAATTCAATGTCTAATAATAATCTACTGGAAACAGTAATTATTTTACTCCTTTAATTATACAACGCCTCACTTTTTGTTGATAAAATCACTATACATAGCACTTGTACTCTGCATGTGGTAAAATAAATTTTGAGGGTTCACCTAATCTTCCTTTAAGTATCAAAATGGTATAACCTACTTATGCGCTCTGAATGAGGACTATATTATTTTCTCCATGCCTTAAAACAAGCCACGATAATAGGACAACTATATAATTTGCTTATTTGTTTACTCTGTCTCTCCCAACTATAGTATAATTTCTGAGGGCAAAGACTTTTGTTTACTAATGTGAAGCTGGTATATGGATGGACCACAGTTTAAAAAACAGTAACAAAAACCCTCTTTGAACCCAAAACCAAATCAAAAACCCCACAAAAAAACAAAACCTCAAAACCTTAACTAAATCTAAAATCATAGTATTTTTAAAAATTTTTATTTATTTAAAAAATTTTGGCCACACCGTGTGGCATGCAGGATCTTAGTTGTCTGAGCAGGGATTGAACCTGCGCTCCCTGCAGTGGGAGCACAGAATCTTAACCACTGGACCATCAGGGAAGCCCCTAAAATCATAGTCTTTAGACATCATTACTATGTTATGAACCATCTCTGGACATATAGTCTACCACTCCATTCTTCTTATTACTTGTCCATGAGCATGTTTCTATTTTATTGATCCACTTATTATTTTCTAAGAGAAATTGTAATTGATGTACTTGATCCCCTTTACTGCGACAGGTCCAGGACAAACGATTAAATCTCCCCACCCTTTTTTTAAAAAAGATTTAATTTTATTTATTTTTGGCTACTTTGGGTTTTCATCGCTGCGCGTGGGGTTCTCTAGTTGTGGCGAGCGGGCACCACACTTTGTTGTGGTGTGCGGGCTTCTTGTTGTGGTGGCTTCTCTTTGTTGCGGCGCATGGGCTCTACGTACGTGGGCTCAGTAGCTGTGGCACGCAGGCTTAGTTGCTCCGCAGCATGTGGGATCTTCCCAGACCAGGGATTCAACCCATGTCCCCTGCACTGGCAGGTGGATTCTTAACCACTGCACCACCAGGAAAGTCTGCCTTCCCCTTTCTCATATACCATTTCACCCCATATACAAAGGGCTAAGATAGTGCCCTATTGTTGTATACTCCACAACTAGCATAATGCTTCCCCTTCATTGTATAAACAACGCATAATCTGGACTTCCCTGGTGGTGCAGTGGTAAAGAAGCCCGCACACCCTAGAGCCTGCTCACCGCAACTACTGAAGCCCGCGCGCCTAGAGCTCGTGCTCTGCAACAAAGACAAGCCACCGCAATGAGAAGCCTGCTCAATGCAATGACGAGTAGCCCTGGCTCGCTGCAACTAGAGAAAAGCCAGAAAAGCCTGCGCACAGCAACGAAGACCTAATGCATCCAGAACAAAAAATAATAGTAATAATTTAAAAAAAAACATAATCTTAAAGAGGGTAAGAGAAAATATTTGGTATAGTTTAAGAATTATATTCTACTTAATTATTTCATAATTTGGGGCTGCATTTCCTAATTATTCAGCCATCCTTACCCTTTCAGGTGATTTTAGCGAACCCACATGGCCACAATTCTACAAGCAGACCAATTCATTTTAAGAATGCGCCCTTATATTCATCTATGTGAAGACTCTAGAAAGACACATTGTGCAAAAAATAAAAAAAATTCTAGACTGATTACCCCTCTGAAAGTGTTTGAAGTTTAACACACTGCGTAGCAGTACACAATTATATGTTAAATGACTTGTGCTGAATAGTACTAAACGACCACTACTACTTTTGTGTGTGTGGTTTTGATATCATCAACCAATGGTACTTAATATACTTTTTGGTTATTAGCAAAATAAAAAACTGGCTCCATGAATTACGCTAAAGATGCATCTGGCAAAACCTTTTCTCAACCAGTTTGTAGGGTTTTGCCTGACTTGGACAGACTACGAGTGGCCCTTAGTTCCACAAGCTCTCCTCACTTAAGATGTAAGGGTCATGTTTATAGGTAAATAGATGGCCTTTTCTTCCTATATGCATACCTCCCTCGTTCAGTTTTAATTCTCTGTGCACTGATGTTTCAAAAGCTACCAAAGTAAACGTCCCATCTTGTATCCTCCTTGTTTGTTGAAAATCTACCATATTATATAGCATTCTTGCCCACCCCCCTCCAACAGCCCCAGAATTTATCTTAACATCTTCTTTCTAATGTAATAAATCTAAGTTTCAACTATGCTCCCTAGATAACTATCCACCAACTTTTATTTCCAGGTAAATATTCTCTCTTGAACTTCCAAATGATTCCTAAATTTACCCATCTGGTCATTCTGACCTCCTCAACTCATTTAGGCTCAAACGAGAACCTATTCTTTCTTCTTCTACCATCCTCCCTTCAGCACACCTGCTTCTTTCAGCAGCAGCATCACACCCTCAGTCACCTAGACAAATAACCTCAAATATTTGTAAGGCTGTACTTTGTATACATCTGGCTCTTCATATGCTTTCTCATTTAATCCTCACAGCAACCCTCCAAGTTAGGTACTATCTCACTACACTGAAGAACAATCTGTAGCTGCGCGAGTTGTTTTAAAACCCTTTCCTAGACACCAGGCCCTTCCAGATTCGGACCGACTTTACCTTTCCGATCTCACCTCTCATTTCTTCATGCACCTTATGCTCTAACCCGAATGAAATACTCACTGTAGCAAATACACATAACGGCAAGATCTCTAAGCATTTGTTCTCACTTTTCCTTCCAGACTCTTCCACCTCAACCCGACTTATCTTAATCCTCACAACTCCCTTTCTGGAAAAAAGGGCAACTTTCCCTCCCCGATTTTATAGGTAAGGAAACCTTGGTTAAAGGTCACAAAGCCACGAAGTAACGTAACTGAATGAAACCCAGGACTTCTTAAATTCCACGAAAGGCCAAACTGTTCTCTATTTGCTCGTTGCACGTGCAGGGAGGACATCAAAGCACAATGCGGCCTCATAATTATTCTCAAACAAGATGGGTCGGTTGGTTCCCCACATCCCAGTACAATGGGCCCCGCCCCAATCTAAGGCGCAGAGAGTGTACCCGAATTCGTTTCAATAGCTGTACCGAAAGAAGCTTTTTAGTAAGAACAAGAAAACTGAAAAGTATTGTTCAAACATTCTACCAGTGGACCGCTGCATGCGGGCCTCGGCCTCTTTCTTAAATAGGATGAATGAATGCAGCACGGCCCGGCAAGAAAAATTATGGGCGTCTAAGACGCAGAATAGGGCAAGTCCAAAGGCCTCCATACTCGGGGTCGGAAATCATGGGCAGAGAACAGACAGGAGGATCCCTGCACTGAGCTTATTCTATGGGAGGCCCACAGGGGATCATCCGAAGGAACAGAAAACGAATCATGCCCATCCAAGACTGGGAGTGAGAATGCACAGCTAAGCCCGGAGGGCCACGGCTTAGGCCGGGCAGCGATACCTTTGGCCGCGGAGATGTTGCTGAAGCGGATCTGGGCCGGCTTATCGCGGTCCTGATAGGCGCTCTTCCCGCGGCCG
Organism: Tursiops truncatus; assembly: GCF_011762595.2. NCBI lineage: Eukaryota > Metazoa > Chordata > Mammalia > Artiodactyla > Delphinidae > Tursiops > Tursiops truncatus. Next base: position 37,324,082 of record NC_047047.1, on the reverse strand, counting down.
GCGGCAGCACCGGCGGGCGGCCCGCTCCGGGTGACTATGTTTTCCGGCATGGCAAGCTTGGACGGGTCTGCGTGAGCTCTGGAAGGACGGATGGACGCGGATTCCGGCTGGCCCGGGACTAACGGTAAGCACCCACCGCCTTCTCGAAGCTTCCGGAAAACTACGCCGGCGCCGGGAGGAGGAGGCGGGGAAAGGGGCCTCCCTGGAGGCCCGGCGCCGCCGTGACGTAGAAGGCTGCCCGCTGCATGCCGGGTACGGGGGTCGCGCCGCAGATCTTGGGGCTGTTGGGAGCTGTTGGCCTGCGGCCCAGTGGGCAGTGGGCGGGCTCCTGGGAGGCAAAAAGGACCACCTGCGATTGAATAAGGCTGGAGTTGGGACATCTCATCTCCTTGGCCCTGAGGTCCCTTCTGTTAACTCAAGCTGGACCTGTCCGCTAGGTGTTGTAGCAGCCGGGAGTTACTCCTGGGTGGGTGGGGCAGGGCTGAGTTGGTTTTTACTGGCGGTAGACGTGTATTTTATTCAGTTTTATATATTTTGAAAGCGAGTTGGAAGAGAGGTTGGAAGGGGTGACTTCTTTTCCCCCCTTTCTTGTTTTAATTGAGGTATAGTTGATTTACAACATTGTATTAGTCTCAGGTGTACAACTCAGTGATTAAAAATTTTCATGGATTATACTCCGTTTAAAGTTATTATAGGGAATTCCCTGGTGTTCCAGTGGTTAGGACGCAGTGCTTCCACTTGAGGGGGCACGGGTTACATCCCTATTCTGGAAACTGAGAACCTGCAAGCCGTGTGGCGCAGACCAAAAAAACAAAAAAACTAATTATAAAATATTGACTATATTTCCTGGGCTGTACAATACATATATCCCTGTAGCTTATTTATCTTATATGTCCTAGCTTCTGCCTCTTAATCCCCTATCCCTGTTTTGCCTCTCCCACCCTTCCCTGTCTCCACTGGTAAACACTAGTTTTTTTTTTTGTTTTTTTAAATATTTATTTATTTATTTTTGGCTGTGTTGGGTCTTCGTTTCTGTGCGAGGGCTTTCTCTAGTTGCAGCAAGCGGGGGCCACTCTTCGCGGTGCGCGGGCCTCTCACTATCGCGGCCTCTCTTGTTGAGGAGCACAGGCTCCAGACGCTCAGGCTCAGTAGTTGTGGCTCACGGGCCTAGTTGCTCCGCGGCATGTGGGATCTTCCCAGACCAGGGCTCAAACCCGTGTCCCCTGCATTGGCAGGGAGATTCTCAACCACTGCGCCACCAGGGAAGCCCACTAGTTTTTTTAAATTATGTTATCTGTGAGTCTGTTTTTCTTGTTATATTCATTCATTTGTTTCAGTTTTTAGATTCTACATATAAATGATAACATATAGTATTTGTCTTTCTCTGACTCATTTCACTTAGCATAATATCCTCTAGGTCCAATGCATGTTGTTGCAGATGGCAGAATTTCATTCTTTCTATGGCTGGGTAGTATTCCATTGTGTGTATATACCATATCTTCTTAATCCATTCATCTGTTGATGGACACTTACGTTGCTTCCATATATATATATATATATATTTTTAAAGAACATTTATTTTATTTTATTTTATTTTGGCTATGTTGGGTCTTCGTTGCTGCACGCGGGCTTTCTCTAGTTGCGGGAGCTGGGGCTACTCTTCATTGCGGTGCGCCGGCTTCCATTGCGGTGGCTTCTCTTGTTGCGGAGCACGGGCTCTAGGTGCGCGGGCTTCTGGGCGTCCGTAGTTGGCTCATGGGCTCTAGAGCGCAGACTCAGTAGTTGTGGCGCACCTTGTTTGCTCCGCGTCATGTGGGATCTTCCCGGACCAGGGCTCGAACCTGTGTCCCCTGCGTTGGCAGGCGGATTCTTAAGCACTGTGCCACCAGGGAAGCCCGATATCTTGACTAATGTAAATAATGCTTTTATGAACATTGGGGTGCATGTATCTTTTGGAATTAGTGTTTTCATTTTCTTCAGATACATGCGGAGAAATAGAATTGCTGAGTCATGTGGTAGTTCTATTCTTTTGAGAAACCTCAATGCAGTCTTCCACAGTGGCTGCACCAATTTACATTCCCACCAACATGCCTGCCAATATTTGTATTTTTGATGCTAGCCATTCTGACAGGTGTGAGGTGATACCTCATTGTGGGGTTTTTTTGGGGTTTTTTTGCGGTACGCGGGCCTCTTACTGTTGTGGCCTCTCCCGTTGCGGAGCACAAGCTCCGGACGCCTAGGCTCAGCGGCCATGGTTCATGGGTCCAGCCACTCCGCGGCATGTGGGATCTTCCCGGACCGGGGTACGAACCCGTATCTCCTGCATTGGCAGGCGGACTCTCAACCACTGCGCCACCAGGGAAGCCCTCATTGTGGTTTTGATTTGCATTTCTCTGATGATTTGCTATGTTGAGCATCTTTTCACAAGAAGAGTGTCCTCTATTCAGGTCTTCCGCCCATTTTTTAATTGGGTTACTTTTTTTTTTTTGGTACTGAATTGTATGAGCCGTTTATATTATAATTTTTGATATTAACCCCATATTGGTCATATCATATCATTTGCAAATATTTTCTTCCGTTCAATAGATCGTCTTTTCATTTTGTCAATGGTTTCCTTTGCTGTGCAAAAAAGCTTTTAAGTTTAATTAGGTCCCATTTGTTTATTTTTGCTTTTGTTTCCTTGTGACTGCTTTTCTTTGATTTAGATGTTGGAGTTGGTTGTAGAATATTGATTGATACTAGGTGGTAGTTAGAAATTTAAATATACACTGGTTAAATACCAGAGAATCTTAAAAGTTTTGGACCTGTGATTGCCTACCAAATCAGGACTGCCTGTCCAGTTAGTACAGTGCCTTAGTTTTACAGTATTTTCTCCTGCATAACATAGCCACTGACTCTTAGGGAGCCTGAACATTTTCATAACAATCATTTAGTTCAGTTATGTGCTAGTTGCAGTGCTAAACCCTTTACACGTTTCATCTCATTTAATACTCTCAACAATCCTGTGAAGTAGGTGTCTATCTTTTTTGGTAGGAGATAAGGGAACAAAGCACAGAGAGAACTGAAGCCCAAGGTAAACCTGTAAATAGATGGAAGAAGTATTCCAATAGAGCAACGACTTCAGAGGTCATGAGCTAAACTGCTGGGCTTTTTTTACTTCTATATTTTAATATGAAACTAATGCAGGTGAGGTTCTTCCAATATTTGTTCACAAATAGTTACTTAGCATCCATAAAATGATGGATGCCTGGGATAAGTTCAAGGACAATTGTTCATAGTACTTAATCCTGTGATCTTTAGGAGCTTATACACTCACTCAGGTTACTGGCCGTAGAAGATGAAGCTTCTTAGGTGCTCTGAGATCTGTAAGTCTAGGGCTGATTTCTCTTTAAAGGAGCAGATTACTTCTATGCAGCCCACAAACATGCTATGATTATTTGTTAAAACAACTGGTGTAGTATGATGGAAACAAGTGTGATGATGATGGAAATAGCATTAATTTGGGGGCTCAAAGTTCTGGCTTGAATTCCACTTCTACTATGTATTAGCTATGTAATCTTGGGTGAGTCATTTAAGTTCTTTGGGTCTCATTTTCCTCATCTATAAAATAGGAGGGTTGAATTAGATGGCTTCTAAAGGCTTATTAAACTACTAGTTTTATTAGTGTGAGGAATAGACCTGTCAGCCAGAAAGGACAAAGCAGAATTTGGAAGATGCCATTATTGGCTTTTGGGGACAGTCTCCATAGGTATGACAATTGCTTTAATTAGCTGAGAGGTTTCAAGTTATAAATACATATTTTTCTTTTTCTGTGACAACTGATATTGGAGTTATTTTTCTTCCTAGGATTAAGCAATAATAAATGCTGAACATTTGATTGCTTAAAAGTATTGGTGTACACTAATTCTCTATTAGAATGGAATTTCAATAAGTATTAAAACATACAACTTTTGTAGGATACTTTATAGATACAAAGCACTGTTGCTAGTGAAGGATAGACATGTTGGAAAAATTCCTATTGTATCAGATCCAAGCATAGTTAAGACATATGTGGGAATGTTGGCAATAACAGTAGCCTTATAGAAGTTCTCTAATGATTTGTAAAATAGTTTTTATAAAACAATAATATTTGGCCAACCATCCAATTGAGGGTTCTCCTCTCTAGGATGGATGCTGAACCACGTGCTAAGCCCTCAATAATAAGACCAAGCCAGGCACCATTTTGGATTGGAAAAGGAGGTAGGAATGTGTTTAACTTTTCTCTCTTAGGTTTTCACTCCATCTCAAAGACATTTTTTTTTTTTTTTTTTTGCGGTATGCGGGCCTCTCACTGTTGTGGCCTCTCCCGTTGCGGAGCACAGGCTCCGGACGCGCAGGCTCAGCGGCCATGGCTCACGGGCCCAGCCGCTCCGCGGCATGTGGGATCCTCCCGGACCGGGGCACGAACCTGCGTCCCCTGCATCGGCAGGTGGACTCTCAACCACTGCGCCACCAGGGAAGCCCCTCAAAGACAATTTTTAATTGTTATTTTTTATCCATATTTCTTCTCTTCCGAATCAGTTTATGTTGTTGAGACCACCATTAAGCTCTGTTTTCCTAAACCGTATTGTTTGCATCATTCTTTTTAAAAGTTTGGCTTGCAATATGTTAACATGAAGCAGGGGCCTGTTTTCCTTAAATACATTTTGATTTTTCTAATTTTCTCTGAAAGGTTTCTAGTTCACATTTTTATCACTTTCTAACCCTCCCTGTTATAAGATTTCTATCTGAAAATGGGAGAAGGAAAAACCAAAGGGGGGTGCTGGAAAACTTAGAAGTTTTGTGATCTATTATAAGTAAACAAGTAACCAGATGTCCTATCTAAAAACAGAAATGAACTAATATTTAATTATTGTAGTACTATCCAGAGCCATAGAAGTTGCAAATTTGTGGACAAAATTGATGACTGTTATTTTGGAGGTCTAGGGTGTGGAGGGACACAACACAAAAAGAGAGGCAGCAGACACTAGATACCTCCTGATGGAACACGAAACAAGCTGAACCTGAGTCTAATCAAGTTCCTAGATCTAACTACTAATTTACAGATTTTTAGGACATATAAGGATAGAAGAATATATTTTTAAAAAATGATATCATGAGGGTATAATCAATAAAATCTAAATTGTGGGAAACTCAGTAGGACAAATGATTTACAAATGAATTGCAAGAAAATGAAAACAAAAAGCAATGAAGTTGGAAGGGGAACCTATAGGTAATTGCATTTGGCTGGCTAATCAACTACTTAAATATTCAGACAAACAGTTAAAAAATGTGAAGTTTGTAAGACTATCAGAAATTTGAATACTGATTGATATTCAATGATTGATTATTAAGAAAGTATTTTTTAATTAGAATATGGAAAAATGTATTATGGTGTTTTTAAGAGCTTTTAAGAGAAGCATACTGAAATATTTACAGATAAACTGCTATGATATCTGGGATTTTCCAAATAAAAGAGAAGGGTGAAGTGGATGGGAGTAGAAAGGAAACAAGATAGGCAGTGTGTTGGTATTCTTTGAAGTTGGTGATGGGGACATGGGAGCTCATTATACTATTGTTTTTACTTTTTATGTGTTTGAAATTTTCCATGAGAAAATGTTTTTTAAAAATGTTTGGCTGTTCAAAAAGAAAACAAGACTAGATTTCTCCATGTATTTTCCATCTTTCTAAATTCAATCCCATTTAAATCTTTGAGTCTGAATTTGAATTAAAAATACTTTAAAATGCAGAATGAGAGTTTTGTTCTGTGGCAGTTTCATTCCAAATGCTTGCTGTGATAGTTATCTTGATTAACACAGCTCATTAAAGGATACAATAACACACAAGATACATAGAGAGGTAGCCCACAAATAAATGAGCACCCGTATGCTCTGAACCATCATCTACTCTGTCACCTAAACCAGAAACCTGGGAGTCATTCCTTTCCTTCTCCCCTCATCCAAACTCTGCTAATTTTACCTCCTTTATGTCAAAAATCCATCTCATATTCTCCATCCTAAGTGCAGCTCCCTTAGATCAGACCCACATCATCATCAATTTGATTACTGTGATAGTCTAGCTTTTGGCCTCCCTTGCTCCTTCCGTTCGTTGCCACACCACTACCACAAAGCTCAAATCTGATCTTGTTATTACTCTTCTGCTTAAAACCTTTCAGTGACTCTTCAAGGACCAGATATAAAAATCAGCATTACATGGAAACTTTCCATCTCTATGACTGAGGCCCTGTCTATCTTTCCAGGTTTATTATCCTAGGATCCTGGTTCCACTTTGCTAGTGTAGGGGCGGAAGCTATATCTTTTTCTTTCTACCCTTCTAGGTGCTTGGCTGGGGCTCTGTAACAAAAGATAGATAACAGAAAAGCATACAGATTTATTTAATGTAAGTTTTATGTGGCAGGAGAGCCTTGATAAGGAAATTAAGACTTTGAAGAAGTGGTTAAAACTGAGTGTTGCTGTGATTTGATGAAGAGTGGAAAGTTGTGGGAAAATGTGATGGGACAAAAGGATATGAGCTATGGGTAGTCTACTGGGAAAACTTAGTAAAGCCTGTTCTTCTCTCTGTCTTTGGAGGTAAGAATGCTCTGGGTATAGGGAGGGTACCTCTCACATGAGGGTCTTATGACCTGCTTCAAGGAGAAGGGGGAGGTCAGAGAGTCCTTGCACCTGTCATTTCTCAGGTTCCTTCAAATATTCAGTGTGCCAAGATGCCATATTTTGGGGTAGTGTGTCCTGAATCCTACCATTACACTATGGGGTTCCTAGTGTACCTCAACACACCACTATGTTTTGTGCTTGCATGTATAGGGACGTGCTATTTCACCCGCATCATACCTGGCTATTCACATTAAGCCTTTCTTTGGCTGATTCAAACTGAGTTAATAATTATTTTCTTTCTTTCTCCACCAATTCTGATAGCTACTTCTAGGCACTAAGTAGTAACAACCCTTAGTTCATTGCATTTAAATAATTTATTGATACAGAGGAGGAAAAAATAATTTTCCCTCCCACTTTTCTGTTCTGGCTGGGACCCCTGTATCAAAAGACAGATTAATGAGAAAAACAGAGGTTTATTAACGTGTATACCTCATGTATACATGTGACATACCCAGGGAAAAATGAGTAACTCAAAGCAGTGGCTTAGAACTCCTGTTTATATACCATCTTCAGCCAAAGACAAAGGAAAGGACCATGTCCAGGAGCTCATTTATGGAGAGATGACAGGGAAAAGCATGGTAAACAAGAGTAAGTTATCGCAGATTTAAGTCGGTGCATTCTCCATTGATAAGGGTCTAAAGTTGTCTTCTGGGATTGGTTTTTGTACTTTCTGGTAGACAGGGAAGGAGGGACACCTTTGAAAATGTATGTCCTGTTTTTAGGTGAATAGGAGAAGGGCTGTGAGCTTTCCTTGTATCTGCTTATTCTCAGTTGCCTTCAGCTCAAAAGAATCCTTATGCCAACGTGGTATATTTTGGGGTGGCATATTCTGCTACCCTTCATTTACATACTATTTTCCTTTACCAGAATGTAAGATTTTAGAGCAGAGTGTCTTATTCATTCTGTATCCCCTGGAGCCTAGCAGAATGATTGGCACAAAGCTCTCAACCAATATCTGTTGAGTGGAGAGTGAATGGAGATTAAAGTAGAACTGGAAAAGGCAGAGGAGAGACAGGGAGCAAGGAGAGTTTATTGCAAAACTTAGGGGCCCCTGTATTTCCACATTATTTCAGTTCACATTTTAAATTTTAACATTTTGCAGAGCTGGAAAATCTTATAAAAACATGTATTGCTGGCCTAAGACCAAACAGCCTGTAAGCCATAATAGGAGCAGTTTAATAGGGGAAGCGACTAGTTGCTTAATGAGACTTAGAATGGGAACCTATCTGACCACAATGAAAAGGAAACCTGTTTAGCAGAAGGGCCACTAGTTAGATGCTTATAATTTCCTTTGAGCCAAGGCTCAGGGTATTTTCCTTGCTGTTGTCTCACAGCAATTAGGCAATTCTTTTAATAGGCCTGCGTCCAGGTTTATCATCTGCGAAACAGGTTGTGTTTTGAAATTTAATAAAATAAAGCTTGTGCTTTGATCCTTTTGTTTGAAACGCATTCTAAAAATGCGGCTGTTACCAGCCTTGAACAGTTACATTGGCAATAGCAGCCCCTGGTGGCACAGGGATGATTTTTTTTATTGGTCATCTTGGTGTTTTGGAACTTGTAGGCTCAAGCAGGCCCTGTGTTAAAAAACAAAATTCAACTGAGTAAATTTTAAAGATTTTACTGGCTTTATTCAGTGATTCATGAATCAGGCAACATCCAATCTAGCAAGTAGAAAGTAGCTCCAAGGAGCTGTACAAAATGAAAAACTTTTATAGACAGAAGGGAGCGGGAACATGGAAGTTACACTAGACAAAAAAGAAGGTTGGTTATTACAAGGTCACCTTCGTTTAGTGGATGGCAGGGATCTATCAGTTTACCTAACTGGTGTTGATTAGGAGATTCCCAGTTGGTAATTAAGTCTCAGTTTGGTGATGTGGAGCCTAGCGTAAGTGACTCCATTTTGGGCCTCCTTCCTTATTTTTAACAAGTGATATGTCCAGGTATAACATACCTTGGAATAAAAGTTGAATAATGATAGTGATATGCAGAATTTCCCCCTGCTTCTAATAAAAGAGCAATCTATTTATTGTAAGGATTAATTAGAACTGGGAGTACTAAGAGAGAGTTCTTAGAACCAGTAGAAAACTAGCAGGCTTACAGAAACTTCAGAGGGGTAAATTAACCCCTAGATATTGTAGACTACATTTGGTGTGTACTTGCATTTTGGGGAGAAAATATCTGAGGCCTCTATAAGATTCTGAAAGCATCTAATTTTATCAAAATGGTTATGAAACACTATGTAAGGTGTGTGGCTTTTCTCAGTAATGCAGAACACATGTTCTTTAAAGCTTTTCATTAAAAGAATTCTGATTTTAGGACACACATCTTTTTTTAAAACTGAAATACAGTTGATTTACAGTATTGTGTTAGTTTCAGGTATATAACAAAGTGGTTCAGATATATATATATATTTTTCCAGATTATTTTCTATTATAGGTTATTATGAGATATTGAATATGGTTCCCTGTGCTATACAGTAAATCTTTGTTGCTTATCTATTTTATGTATAGTAGTTTGTACCTGTTAATCGCATATTCCTAATTTATCTCTCCCTTCCTTTCCTCTTTGGTAACCATAAGTTTGTTTTCTATGTCTGTGGGTCTGTTTCTGTTTTGTATATAAGTTCATTTGTATCATTTTTTTTTTTTAGATTCACATATAAGCAATACCATATGATATTTGTCTTTCTCTGTCTGGCTTACTTTACTTAGTATGATATTCTCTAGGTCCATCCGTGTTGCTGTAAATGGCAATATTTCATTTTTTATGAATGAGTAATATTCCATTATTCCAATAATATTCCAATATGTGTGTCTGTATACATATATATGTATCTATATATGTATGTATATATACCACATCTCCTTAAACCAATTGTCTGTTGATGGGCACTTTATTTATTTATTTTTATTGGCTGTGCAGTGCGGCTTATGGGATCTCACTCAGTTCCCCCACCAGGGATTGAACCCAGGCCATGTCAGTGAAAGCCCGGAATCCTAACCACTAGGCCACCAGGCAACTCCTGATGGGAACTTTATCTTTTCATTAAATAACTTTTTATTACAACAATATTATATGTACACTGTAGACATTTAGAAAAATCAGGTAAGCAGAAAGAAGCAAATAAAAGCCATCTGCTCAGAGATATACTTCATAACCATGTTGGTAAATAACTTTCCAGACTTTTTTAGGCGGGTTGATAGATTCAACTATATAAACCTAAGGAACACATTGCAATGTAAGTGACAAACATTAGTATTACTAATGTGTAAAGAGATGTTAGAAATCACTGAAGTGACAAACCTCTGTAGAAGGTGGACAAGGAAATGGGAAGAAATACAAGCAGTCAATAACTATATATAAAAAAGTCCTCACGTCGGTCTTCCCTGGCGGTGCAGTGGTTGAGAGTCCGCCTGCCGATGCAGGGGACATGGGTTTGTGCCCCGGTCCGGGAAGATCCCACATGCCGCGGAGCGGCTGGGCCCGTGAGCCATGGCCGCTGAGCCTGCGCGTCCGGAGCCTGTGCTCCGCAACGGGAGAGGCCACAGCAGTGAGAGGCCCGCGTACCGCAAAAAAAAAAAAGAAAAAAAAAAAGTCCTCACGTAAAGGTGGTTGTTTAAAACAAGACAGCAGGCCCCAAATGGAGTCACTTATGCTAAACCAGTCCCACATCACCAAACCGAGAATTACAGTTTCACCTTTCCCAGAAATGGAATCTTAAACCAGCCAATCAGGAACCGCCTAATCACTAGTTACGTAATCTGCCTAATAGATCCCTGACGTCCCCTAAAGGAAGGTGACCTTGTAATAACCAACCTGCTTTTTTGTTTTGAGGTACAACTTCCTTATTCTCACTCCCTTCTGCCTATAAGTCTTTCATTTTGTACAGCTCCTTGGAGCACCTTTCTAGCTGAGATTGAATGCTTCCCTATTCATGAATTGTTGAATAAAGCCAATAAGACCTTTACAATTTACAAAGTTGAATTTTGTTTTTTTAACAGTTCAAAAGGTACAAATTCCATTTTTAAATAAGTCCTGGGGATGTAATGTACAGCATGTTAATTATAGTTAATAATAGTGTATTGTCTTTTTTTTTTTTGGCCAAGCTGTGTGGCTTGTGGGATCTTAGTTCCCCAAGGCCCTCGCAGTGAAAGCGAGGAGTCCTAACCACCGGACCGCCAGGGAATTCCTGAAAGTTGCTAAGAGAGTTAATCTTAAAAGCTGTCACCACAAGGAAAAAAAAATGTAGCTGTGTGGTGATGGATGTTAACTAGACTTATTGTAGCGATCATTTTGCAATATATACAAATATGGAATCATTATGCTGTACACTTGAAACTAACATAATGTTATATTGTCAATTATATAAATAAAAAAATTCACTCTCAAAATTTAAGAAATACATATTAAAACAATAAGATAGTATTTCTCATGTATCAGATAGCAAAGATTCTAAAGAATAATACCAGTCAGTGTTAGTAAGGTTTCATGGAAATAAATGAGTACAGCCTTTCTGGTGGGTAATTTGGAAGTCATGTACTTAATAGTGCTTTCTATCCACTCACCACACTTATTTTACTTTTTCCCTTACATGGACCATTCTCTGCAACTCCTGCAGGCACAATTAACAGGATGTATAGTTTATCTCTAGGTTTGTTTTTCTTGGAGTTCTGAAATCATCTCTGAATTTGCTTTTTAGAAAATTAATTCCTTTAGGGAAAGAACTATCTTATATCTTTTCTAGTATAAAGAATACCTCCTGACTTCAGGCAAATGCTGGATAAATATTAAAGTAGTCTAGATCAGTGATTCTCAGCAGCGTGGCACTACTTCGAAAGGGGTATTTCAGTTGTCACAATAATGGAGGGGGAGGAATGGCCAGGGCTGGACAGGCACCAAGGATACAAGACATCTTGCCATGCAGGGGACATTCGTATAGGTGAAAAAGCTACCTGTTTATTATTGTCTGAGCCTGAAACGTAACATTTATACATTGAAATGCATATATTATAACTTTCTTTCCTTTTATTTTTATCCTAAATTACAGTTAGGTCATTATATTGATTTTTAAATTGTGATATAATTCACATACTGTGAAGTTCATTTTCTTTTAAAGTGTACAATTCAGTGGATTTAGTATATTCACAAAGTTGTACAATCATAGCCACTATCTAATTCTAGAACACTTTCATCATCCCCAAAAGAAACCCATTAACAGTCACTCTCCATTCCCCACTCCTCCAGTTGCTGGCAACCATTAATCTACTTTCTGTGTATATAGATTTGACTGTTCTGCACATTTCATATCAATGGGATCATACAATATCTGGCCCTTTCTGTTTGTCTTCTTTCACTTAGCATGTTTTTAAGGCTCATCCATGTTGCAGCATGTATCAGTAACTCATTCCTTTTTATTGGTGAATAATATATTGATTTTTGGAAATTATATGGGTAAGAAGTTATATTATCTATGCACTTTATTTTAGGATAGTAAAGAAAGTGTTAACAACATGTATGTTATAGAAAGGAACATTGGATCAGAGCCACTAATCTAGCTGGAAAGACAACACACATGTATGTAAAAAGGCAATTAACAACCCAAAAAAACATATTACCAGGGTATAGTTAAATTTTTCGTGGACAAAGGTGCACAGGTAAGGATTAGGCAGAGGTCAGATTTGAGTGATAGATGCTATTCAGTTAATGGATTGGCAAAGCTTGCAGTGAGATACAGCCATCCGAAAGTTAAACTGCCACCCGCATAGGATGCTACTCCGTCTAAAGTAATCTCCATTGAGCAATTTTTTTCTTCGACAAGCCCCTGGAGTGATGAACGAAATAAGCGGAAGCAAAGTGAGCGGTATGGAACTTAATGGATTGATAGCTCCGCGGTGGCAAACCTAAGGGTTGGGTTTTGCAGAGCTGGGAGGGGCCAACACCGACCCCTGCTGGAACTCCGCCGCCACTTTCCTCTCGCGCCTTTGTCCAGCTGTTTAGGCCCATATCGGCTGCCGTGGCGGGGCCACGCTCAGCTGTTGGGGGGCGGGGCCTCCGCCAACTATGGCGGGCGAGCTTGAGGGCGCTAAGCCGCTGAGCGGGTTGCTGAGCGGCCTGGCTCAGGACGCTTTCCATGGGCACCCGGGCATCACGGAGGAGCTGCTGCGGAGTCAGCTCTATCCGGAGGTGCCACCTGAGGAGTTCCGCCCCTTTATGGCGAAGATGAAGGGGATTCTTAAGGTACCGCTACTCCCTGCAGCCTCCGCCGCGGAGTCGAATCTCTTCCCCGCCGCCCTCCGACTCGTCACCCCAGAAGCTGAAAGGCTTCCCTCCTCAGATCTCCGCTCCAGGGGCTCCACATTACGCTTCTTCAGATCCCCTGCACTCGCTCTGTCCCTTTTCTCACTTTCTTAGGGCTCCCCGCAGCAGTGCTGACCGACACCCACCGGAGAAAACTTGGGTTTTGTCTACAGACACTTCTCTCTTGTGTAGGTTACGATTTCGAGTTGCCTCGGCGGATCTGTGCGCTCCATACTTTTTAAAATTAAGAGCGATCAAGCTATCAGCTTTCCCAGGCCGTGGAAGTGTTCAAGAATGTTAAAGTGATCATGTGTATGCCGGGATAAGGGGTGGGTTAGCCGGAGTGAACCCTAGCCAAAGCAGTCCACTGTATGGTTAAGAGAGCACGTTCACTAGCTTGAAGTCAAAGAGTAGCTCAGCCTGTCCAATAGAAATGTAATGAGAGCCAGACATGAAATTTTTACAATTTCTAGTAGCCACATTAAAAAAGTAAAAAGAAAAAAGTGAAATTAATTTTAACATTTTGTTTAACCTAGTATATCCAAAGTATTGTCTCTTCACGTGTAATCAATATACAAAATATTAATGAGATTTTTAGATTATTTTTTTCACTAAGTCTTTGAAATCTGGTGAGTATTTTACACTTAAAGCACATGTCAGTTTGGACTAGTCACATTCCAAGTGCTCAACAGTCACTTGTGGCTAATGGCTACCATATTGGACAACACTGGTTTAGACTAAGAACTAGTGATAGGACTGAATCTAGTAATTAAGTGTACTCTAGAGATAACCTGTAAAAATTATTTTTGTGGGCCTCCTATGTGTTAGGAACTCTGTTAGACATGTTATATTTTATTTAATTTGTTTCTTGCAAAAACCTTATGTGGTGTACACCCATTTTAAAGATTAGGAAACAGGCTCAAGGAGTCTAAGCATTTAGCCTAAGCATTACACTTTGATTAAAGTCAGTGTTGATATTTCATCTGTTATCCTTTTGCAGTTACTATGTTTCAAAATTGCTTATGATACCTTAAAAAGGCAGTTATTTATTTTTTTTAAAGATTTTGTTGTTATGGACCATTTTTAAAGTCTTTATTGAATTTGTTACAATATATGTATATTTTTACATCTTTATTGGAGTATAATTGCTTTACAATGCTGTGTTAGTTCCTGCTATATAACAAAGTGAATCAGCTGTATGTATACATATATCCCCATATCCCCTCCGTCTTGAACCTCCCCCTCATCCTCCCTATTCCACCCCTCTAGTTGGTCACAAAGCACCGAGCTGATCTCCCTGTGCTATGCGGCTGCTTCCCACTGGCTATTTTACATTTGGTAGTGTATATATGTCCATGTCACTCTCTCACTTTGTCCCAGCTTCCCCTTCCCCCCAGCCCCCCACCCCCTAGTCCTCAAGTCCATTCTCTACGTCTGCGTCTTTATTCCTGTCCTGCCCCTAGGTTCATCAGAACCATTTTTTTTTAGATTCCGTATATATGTGTTAGCATACAGTATTTGTTTTTCTCTTTCTGACTTACTTCACTCTGTATGACAGACTCTAGGTCCATCCACCTCACTACAAATAACTCAGTTTCGTTTCTTTTTTAAGGGTGAGTAATATTCCATTGTATACATGTGCCACATCTACTTTATCCATTCATCCGTCAGTGGACACTTAGGTTGCTTCCATGTCCTGGCTATTGTAAATAGTGCTGCAGTGAACATTGTAGTACATGTCTCTTTTTGAATTATGGTTATGAATTTGTTACAATATTGCTTCTGTTTTATGTTTTGGTTTTTTGTCCACGAGGCATGTGGGATCTTAGCTCCTAACCAGGGATTGAACCCTCACTCCCTGCATTAGGAGGTGAAGTCTTAACCACTGGACCACCAGGGAAGTCTCCTATGTTTCTCTTTTCAAAACTGCTTTTGCTTAGAGGATTTGAATCTGGACAAAAGAAACAAAGCAATTATTTCACAGAAAGTAAATGGATTGTCTCATAGAAATGTAAGGAGTAATATCTCATATGTGATTCTAGACATTCTAAGTAATTTTAGTTGATATCATAAATCACTAGTGAATACCTTGTATTTCTATCAAATATTACCCTTTGAGTGGTCAGAAAAGGTTTCCTGGAGAATTTGACATCTTACCTGAGTTTCTGAAGTGTTTGCTAGGTCTACAGGGGATGAGGATAAGGGACTGCAGGCCAAAAAGTAAGAACAGCACTTGTGTAGGCAATGTCTTAGGATTTCTAAATATTGGGGGCTACTTCTCTCTAGGTGGCCCGTATTTTGATTCTTTTGTTATGAGATAAAAATTGCAGTATACTGCGAGAAAAGATTGTCTAGAAACTCTCTCTCTTATTTTCTTTAAAATACATTGCTAAATAATATCTAGGTCTTGCTCTCACTATTCTCAGTCCTCTGCCCGAGGCTAGAATACTTAAGTTTTCTGAGTGGTTTTTGAGTAGCATGGTTCTTTTAGTATTGGGAGTAGAATAGAAGATTTACCTGTGCCTGGCAGCACAGCTTCTGCACAGCTGCTGGTCTGAGGTACCAAGGGAAATAGCCTTTGATTGTTTGACTTAAGGCTGAAACTATGGGCTCAAGATAACATCTAGTTCCAATCTTCGTTTACCTTATAAGCAACACTGAGGGATAAAACATCTCTCTAATTCTTATGGAAACATAAAAAGCAAACATGATTTTTAAACAAAAAGCAGAGATGGAATGTCTAGCTGCAATAAAAGAGAACATACACAAATAAACATGATGCAAGGGTGCTGTAGCATTTGGAAATAGAGGTCTGAGTGGAGTACTGTGGACAGAAAAGAGATATTAGTTCCTTCTGGCAGATGGAGATGCCATTTTTTTGGGTTTTTTCCCCCAAATAATTAATTAATTATTTAAAGCTGCATTGGGTCTTTGTTGCTGCATGCAGGCTTTCTCTAGTTGCGGCGAGCGGGGGCTACGCTTTGTTGCGGTGCGCGGGCTTGTCGCTGCGGTGGCTTCTCTTGTTGCGGAGCACGGGCTCTAGGCGCGTCGGCTTCAGTATTTGTGGTGCGCAGGCTCAGTAGTTGTGGCTCGCGGGCTCTAGAGCACAGGCTCAGTAGTTGTGGAGCACGGGCTTAGTTGCTCCGTGATATGTGGGATCTTCCCGGACCAGGGCTCGCACCCGTGTTCCCTGCATTGGCAGGCAGATTCTTAACCACTGCGCCACCAGGGAAGCCCCGTTTTTGTTGTGCTTGAAGAACGTGTAGAGTATTTTAGACTGAAATGAAGGGCAGCCACATAGGGCATTTAGGCTAAGAATATAGCTGAGGTGGGGCAGGAAAATGTGGAGCAGCTTCAAGAAATGGTGAATAGCTCAACTTGACCAATGCATGGCCATACCCAATGTAGAGTATTGGTGTAGGAGGCAAGAAAAAGTGAACCAACTTTTTTATTCCTACTAACCTTTACTCCTGCATTTTTAGCAGGGTATTTTTTTTCCCTTCAATTAAAAAAATTTTGGTAAAGTACATAAAACATAAAATTTATCACCTTAACCATTTTAAAGTATGCAGTTCATTGGTATTAAATACATTCATAGTATTGTGCATCCATCACAACCACCTGTATCTATAACTCCTTTCATCTTGTAAAACTGAAACTCTGTACCATTAAACAGTGACTCCCTATAAACCACTCCCCCACCCTTCTACTTTCTGTCTCTATGATTTTGACTACTCTAAGTATCTCATATAGGTGGAATCATACAGTATTTGTCTTTATGGTGACTGTCTTATTTCATTCAGCATAATGTCTTTAAGGTTCATCCATGTTGTGGTATATGTCAGAAATTCCTTACTTTTTAAGGCTGAATAATAGTCCATTGTATGTATATACCACATTTTGCTTATCCATTCACCTGTCAGTGGACACTTGGGTTGCTTCCTTGTTTTAGCTATTGTGAATAATGTTGCTATGAACATGGGTGTACAAATACTGCTTTGAAACCCTGCTTTCAATTCTTTTGGGTATATACCCAGAAGTGGGAATGCTGGATCATATGGTAATTCTGTTTTTAATTTTTTGAGGAACTGCCATTCTGTTTTCAACAGCAGCTGTGTCATTTTACATTCCCACCAACAGTGTACAAGAATTCCAATTTCTTCACATCCTTACCAGTTATTTTCTGTGTGTGTGTGTGTGTGTGTGTGTGTGTGTGTGTGTGTGTTTTGATAGTAGTCATACTAATGAGTATGAAGTGAGCAGGGTATGTGTTTTTACGTATTGATGAGAGCACAGGTCAAAACAGTTTTTTCTTTTGTCTGTGGAGTCTCAACAATCTTGAATTCAACATGCAGGCTAGAATAAAAGCAGTGAGAAAAATACTAAAGAGAAAAATGTAGGAGTCTAAGCAGAGGGAAAAAAACTGAGGATAAAAATGGAGTAGTACCTCAATTGTCATTTGGTGGCCATACCTTTCAATCATCCATAGAACATCAAGTTCTATAAAGAGAGTGAAAATGAAAAGGGACAACAGGGATAGGAGGAAAGGGAAGGAGGGATATGTAACTCCCGGCAGGGAATGGGCAGTGGGTACACATTAATAATCTCCTTATTGCCAGCTGCCTGCATTCATTTATTCATAGCCCGTGTTTCAAGTTCAGGTGCTTCCTGAGCTGTAGCCTTTCCCTCTAATCTTCACGTTCCTTGCCTGTGTGTAGTGTACTGATTGCTCACATTTGTACTGGTCCCTGTTTTCCACTTGAACTGGAGCTTTTCTACCTTACTTGGCTGGGGTATTGACCCTCTGTAGCTTTGCCTGTTGATCACAAAAGGACAAACCCTTCATCTGCTCGTAGATACGTGAAGCTAACTGTTCACTTGCTTTAGTTTTATTTTTTGGTATCTCCTGTGAAGCAGTGAAATCAGTGAATTGAGAGTGGTGTGTTTAGTTAGGGAAATGACATCCTATATAAATACTCTGCCTTTTAAAAAAAAATATTTATTTATTTATTTAGTCTGTGCCAGGTTTTAGTTGGGGCATGCGTGACCTTTAGTTGCGGGATCACGGCATGTGGGATCTTTAGCTGCGGCATGAAGGATCTTTAGTTGGGATCCTTTAGGTCCTAAAGAAGGATCTTTAGGTCCACCAGGGAAGTCCTACTCTGCCGTTTTTAGCTAATTATTTTTTTGCTCACATTTGTAATTTCAACTTCTCATAGATATGTGTTTGCATACTCTCTATTTCTTGCTCCTGCTGTTAACCTCGTGGGTATGCTCCTTAATTCTAGTTTACTAGAATTCTAGAGAAGGATCTTTAACTATGAAGCTGGATCACAGTTTGTACACTTATGTTCTGTATTCACTACTGCCCTCTGTTGGTGATGATATTATATTTCATCACTGAAATCTCATGTTAAACAAAAATTTTTTAAAAAAATATTTATTTATTTATTTAGGCTCCGCCGGGTCTTAGTTGTGGCATGCAGGCTCTTTAGTTGCAACATGCATGCGGGATCTAGTTCCCTGACCAGGGTTCGAGCTCGGGCCCCTGTATTGGGAGTGCAGAGTCTTACCTACTGGACCACTAGGGAAGTCCCTAAACAAAAATTTTTGATGAAAATTCTATTGAATTTTTTGGGTCTATTGTTGATATAATTCTTTATTCAGTTCTGTCAATCAAATGTTAATTTTTCCATTTCTCTTTCCCTCTATAATTTTTTTTTCCTTTTTTAAAAATTTTATTTTATTTATCTTACTTTTGGCTGCATTGGGTCCTTGTTGCTGGCACGCAGGCTTTTTCTAGTTTCAGTGAGCAGGGGCTACTCTTCGTCGCAGTGCGCGGGCTTCTTATTGCGGTGGCTTCTCTTGTTGTGGAACACAGGCTCTAGGTGCACAGGCTTCAGTAGTTGTGGCTTGCGGGCTCTAGAGCACAGGCTCAGTAGTTGTGGCACACGGGCTTAGTTGCTCCGCAGCATGTGGGATCTTCCCAGACCAGGGATCGAACCCATGAATTCTTAACCAGTGCGCCACCAGGGAAGCCCTCCTTTTTTTTTTTTAATTGAACTATAGTTGATTTACAATATATGTTTCAGGTATACAGCATAGCAATTCAATATTTTTATAGATTATACTCCATTTAAAGTTCGTACAAAATAATGGCTGTATTTCTCTGTGCTGTATAATCTATCCTTGTTGCTTATTTATTTTGTACTATTTTCTCTGTAATTTAAAATTTTAAAATGTTTAGATCTTATTTTATTTATTTATTTATTTATATTTATTTATTATTTATTTATTTAGGCTGTGCCGGGTCTTAGTTGCAGCACACGGGATCTTCATTGCAGTGTGCGGGATCTTTAGTTGCAACATGTGAACTCTTAGTTGCAGCATGCATGTGGGATCTAGTTCCCTGACCAGGGATTGAACCCGGGCCCCCTGCATTGGGAGCGTGGAGTCTTACCCACTGGACCACCAGGGAGGTCCCTAGATCCTGTTTCAGAAGTCTACAAATACATGTGACAGCCTATGGATTGGCCTTCCTAATCCACTTCTGCCTCCTAGTCTATTCTCAGCACAGCTACCAGTGAACCTCTTTTTTCCCCCAACTTTATTGAGATATAATTGACAAATAAACCAGTGATCTTTTTAAAACATACATCATACCT
Organism: Tursiops truncatus; assembly: GCF_011762595.2. NCBI lineage: Eukaryota > Metazoa > Chordata > Mammalia > Artiodactyla > Delphinidae > Tursiops > Tursiops truncatus. Next base: position 37,304,428 of record NC_047047.1, on the reverse strand, counting down.
ACTAACTCTCGTGCTTTCAACCATTCCATATTCATGGCTTCACCTCAAACTTCAAATAAGATCCAGTCCTTTTACCATAGCCTTCAAGTCCTTGTGATCTCCCCCTTACCTGTTTCTCTGATCTCATTGTCTTATTCCAGCCATACTAATCTTGTCTTTATTTAAACCTGATAGGTGCTTTCTGAATTTCTTTAGGACCTTTGCAGGTAGTTGTCCATATGCCTGCAGTGCTTTTCCCCCAGATATTTACATGGATTGTTCATTACTTCATTCATTTTCTACTTAAAAGTGATTTCCTATGAGGTCTTCCCTGATCTATACAAAGAGCCTCACCCTTCCTCCCCACTCTTTTTGCCCTGCTTTGCTTATCTTCATACTTAGCACTAACTGAAGTTATGTACTTATTAGCTTGTTTATTTGTTGACTCCCCTATTATAATGTAAGCATTAAGAAGGCAAGACTTTATTATTATTTTTTCCTTTTTTATCACTAACACCTAAAACTGTTTCTGGCATGTGATATGCACTTAGTAAAAATCTGTAGAAAATGTGAATGAATGGATAGTGCTTAAATGTGGAGATTGCCATTGAAAAGGTAAGCACAGAGAGAAAACCAACACTATTTCTGTATGGGGAGAGCTGGAAGGTATAATACTCTGGAAGGTATAATCAGGGGTCAGCGAACTATGGCCCCTGGGAGAATCTGGCCTGCAATCCGTTTTTTATAAATACATTTTTATTGGAACATGGCCACATGCTCATTTATTTTCATCTTGCCTATGACAGCTTTCACCACTATAATAACAGAGTTGAGTGGTTGTGACAAAGATCTTGTGGCCTTCAAAGCCTAAGATATTTACTGTCTGAACCTTTACACAAAAAGTTTGCCGACCCCTGTTTCAGAATGTTCTTAAATTCATAATGTTTGGTATTTGCAAACAACATTGTATGTAAATTATAAGTTGGTTACTTGACTCAAATCTAAAATAGGAATATTTAGGAAATAGGGATTTGCTCTTATGTCCTCTTGAGGAATTTCACTAGTTTGTTCTTTATGCTCATGAGGTTTGTGGTAAATAAAAAATAAGCTTTGGGCTTCCCTGGTGGCGCAGTGGTTGAGAGTCCGCCTGCCGATGCAGGGGACGCGGGTTCGTGCCCCGGTCCGGGAAGATCCCACATGCCGCGGAGCGGCTGGGCCCGTGAGCCATGGCCGCTGAGCCTGCGCGTCCGGAGCCTGTGCTCCGCAACGGGAGAGGCCACAGCAGTGAGAGGCCCGCGTACCGCAAAAAAAAAAAAAAGCTTTAATAATTCTGTAGTACTCAGTGTGTGTTCTTGGTAAAACATGGTTATAATTTGAACTTGGAATTTTTCTTCATATTCAGAGGATGTAAAATTTGTGTTTATTAATATAATTTAAAATAATATAAAATTTAATGTAAACTTGAGAATCGAGTTTTTACTGTCAACATATGAAAACTGGTTTAAATTTATTTGAGAAAATAATATCAGTAACATATATTAAGATTTAAAGTAGTAAAAGACTAAGAAATATTTGTATTTTATTTATTTTATTTATTTTAAATATTTATTTTAGGGCTTCCCTGGTGGCGCAGTGGTTGAGAGTCCGTCTGCCGATGCAGGGGACATGGGTTCGTGCCCCGGTCCGGGAGGATCCCACATGGCGCGGAGTGGCTGGGCCCGTGAGCCATGGCCGCTGAGGCTGCGCGTCCAGAGCCTGTGCTCTGCAACGGGAGAGGCCACGACAGTGAGAGGCCTGCATACCACAAAAAACAACAACAACAAAAAAATTTATTTATTTATATTTGGCTGCATTGGGTCTTCATTGCTCCGCTCGGGCTTTCTCTAGTTGTGGCGAGTGGGGGCTACTCTTCATTGTGGTGCGTGGGCTTCTCATTGCAGTGGCTTCTCTTGTTGTGGAGCACGGGCTCTAGGCACGCGGGCTTCAGTGGTTGTGGCATGTGGTCTCAGTAGTTGTGGCTCATGGGCTCTAGAGCGCAGGCTCAGTAGTTGTGGTGCATGGACTTAGTTGCTTCGCGGCATGTGGGATCTTCCCGGACCAAGGATCAAACCCATGTTCCCTGCATTGACAGGAGGATTCTTAACCACTGCATCACCACGGAAGTCCTGAAATATTTGTATTTTAAATACCTGGTTTTGTCTCTTCTCTTGAAGCTATGAAAATTTATAATTTTTTTGAGAATTAGATTGACTGGAAAGGAAAGACCTGTGGTAATACAGTTTTTGTATATCTTATAATGGGGATAGGTCATGTGATGTATGCTGGATTTAATTTAATTTTTAATTTTGCAAACATTCAGCTACCTATATGCTTTCTCTTAATAATTTGTATTGTAAATATTATTTAACTTTATTAAAGAAAGTATAGAAATTTGAAATGTGTAAAAACACACACTATCATCTGCTGACATGACCATTATTAATATTTTTGTGTATTTATTCATCCAACAAATATTTATTAAGCATACATATTTTTTTAATGGAGAGTAGACTTTTTTTTTTTTTTTTTTTTCTGTACGCGGGCCTCTCACTGTTGTGGCCTCTCCCGCTGCGGAGCATAGGCTCCGGATGCGCAGGCTGAGCGGCCATGGCTCACAGGCCCAGCCGCTCAGCGGCATGTGGGATCTTCCTGGACCGGGGCACGAACCCGTGTCCCCTGCATCGGCAGGCAGACTCTCAACCACTGCGCCACCAGGGAAGCCCGAGAGTAGACTTTTTTAATTGGTATTTTCACCATTGTGTTTAATGTGTTCATTTAATTTAGAGCCGGTAAGCAAGTCCACGAAAGGAACATCACCAACTAAATGGTTTACGTTACTCCTCCAGTGTAGTAAAATTTTCAATACATCTTGGTTGTCCTTTTTACAAATCCTCCAGAACCTCACGAAGTGCTTGGCCCGTGGTGGGCAGTAGTAAATCCATCTTCATTAAGCAGCAAGTATTAAAAAATAATTGAAATTCTGTTAGAGGTACTAATTGAAGATATTCTATATTTACTTCACCTGACTCCTAAAACGTAAAATAAAAGACAGCGTACAGATACTTAGGCCTGTGTAACGCTGAAGAAAACTCAGCTTGGAAAGAGTTGGTCATTGGCCAACAAGAAATTTCAACAAATTTAGACTTGATGGGATTCAGTGGCCTCTGGGAGATGGGCGGGGGGTGCCCAACCCGGGCACCACCTGGCTTCCCTAAGCATCTTAATTATATACCATGCATTATGCTTGGGATAGTGCAATAAACATCACAGCTGTAGTCCCTGCCCCAGTGGATCAGATAGCTCCAGGAGAATATAGGCATTAAGCTAATGGTTAGGGGTATTTGGAAAAGGCAGTCACAGAGTACTCTGTGTCAACTTAAGTAAATTATAGGCAGTTTAGAGTAGCTCCTAGCCCACATGACAGCGTGAACAAAGAAAGAGAAAAGGGGGGAAAAGTCCTACTTTTTAAAAATTTTGGCTGCATTGGGTCTTAGTTGCGGCATGTGGGCTCTTTGTTGTGGTGTGCAGGCTCCTTTCTAGTTGTGGCACATGGGGTCCAGAGTGCGTGGGCTCTGTAGTTGCGGCTCTCTGGCTCTCTAGTTGTGGCACGTGGGCTTAGTTGCCCTGCAGTATGTGGGATCTTAGTTCCCCGACCAGGGATTGAACTGGCATCCCCTTCATTGCAAGATGGATTCTTAACCATTGGAAAAGCAGGGAAGTCCCAGTCTTACTTTTTAGATATAGTGGACTAAAAAGAAAAGATAGAAACAGCACAGAACTAACTTCCGCTAGTTGTGTAGCCCTGGTCCCAAGGTTGAGGTTTCTCATGAATATGGCTGATGAAAGTCATGATAATGTCTTTCTTGGATGAGTGTATGGCTGCTCCGGTACCTAATTTTCAGTTTCTTGCCTTGATCTTTGGGACCATATTGGCTGTCAGAGTGTCTCTTGACCAGACCAAGATGTGTGCTGTAGTAGCCATCTTCTCACTGGGGCTCAGCTTACTTACTGTGCCTCTTCTCAGATCCTGAAGCATGTTCTCAAGTAGCTCCTTAAGAAAGGATATATGAGAGGTAATTTCTTTCTTTTTAAGTCATAAAAGATATATTTATTCTAGTCTCACACTTAATTGCTAGTTTGGCTGAGAAGATATTTCTAGGTTGTGAATAATTGAGTCACAGTTTTGAAGGCATTGTTTCATTGAATGTGACTTGTCTTTTTCTCTCTCTGGAAGCTTTTAGGATTTTCTCTTTATCCTTTATTTCCTCGAATGTCACTGATGTATGATTTTCATTTCATTCTTTGGGCTACTGTGTGCCCTTTCAATCTGGAGACTCATGACCCTTTAGTTCTGGGAAAAGTTGTATTTCTACTTTATTTTCTTTTTTATTTAATTGAAGTATAGTTGTTTTACAATGTTGTGTTAATTTCTGCTGTACAGCAAAGTGACTCAGTTATACATACATATATGTGTGTGTGTATATATATATATATACATTCTTTTTTTAAATAAATTTATTTTATTTTTAGCTGCTTTGGGTCTTTGTTGCTGCGTGCGGGCTTTTTCTAGCTGTGGTGAGCTGGGGCTACTCTTCATTGCGGTGTGCGTGCTTCTCATTGTGGTGGCTTCTCTTGTTGCAGAGCATGGGCTCTAGGTGCGCAGGCTTCAGTAGTTGTGGCACATGGGCCCAGTAGTTGCGACTCATGGGCTCTAGAGTGCAGGCTCATAGTTGTGGCGCACGGGCTCAGTTGCTCTGCAGCATGTGGGATCTTCCTGGACGAGGGCTCGAACCCGTGTCCTGTGCATTGGCAGGTGGATTCTTAACCACTGCACCACCAGGGAAGCCCTACATTCTCTTTTGTATTCTTTTCCATTATGGTTTATCCCAGGACATTGAATATAGTTCCCTGTGCTATACAGTAGGACCTTGGTATCCACCCATTCTATATGTAATAGTTTGCATCTACTAACCTCAAACTCCCAGTCCATCCCTCCCCCACCTCCCCTCCCCCTTGCCAACCACAAGTCTGTTCTCTATGAGTGTGTTTCTGCTTCATAGATAGGTTCATTTGTGTCATGTTAGATGCTACATATAAGTGATATCATATGGTATTTGTCTTTCTCTTTCTGACTTACTTCACTTAGTATGATAATCTCTAGTTGCATCCATGTTGATGCAAATGGCATTATTTCGTTCTTTTTTTATGGCTGAGTAGTATTCCGTTGTATCATATCTTCTTCATGTACCATATTTTCTTTATTCATCTGTCAGTGGACATTTAGGTTGGTTATTTTCTTATCTCTTTTTTTCTCTATTCTCTTTCTAGCACTCTGATTTTTCAAATGTTAGACCTTCTAGACTGAATCCTCAAATTTTCTTTTATTTTCTCTATTTTCCATTTATTTGTTTTTTCTTCTACTGTTTGGTAGACTTCTCAACTTTGCCTTCTAGCCTTTTCTTTTTTGGCTGCACCACACATCATTTGGATCTTAGTTCCCCGGCCAGGGATTGAGCCCACACCCCCGGCAGTGGAAGCGTGGAGTCTTAACCACTGGACCGCCAGGGAAGTCCCCTTTCTAGCCTTTTAATTGAATTTTTCATTAGATCATGTTTTTAATTTCCAAGAGTTTTGTTTTGATACGGACAATATCCTATATTTAGCCAATGTAGGAAAGGAAGAAGTTTTTCCTTGACTCTCTTGGGATTCCTGGCCAGGTCTGAAATTTAAACTGACAAAGACAGATTGACAGGAGAGAAGTGTACAAATTTTTTTAAAAATAAATTTATTTAATTAATTTATTATTTTTGGCTGCCTTCGTTGCTGCGTGTGGGCTTTCTCTAGTTGCGGTGAGCGGGGGCTACTCTTCGTTGCGGTGCACAGGCTTTTCATTGCAGTGGCTTCTCTTGTTGCAGAGCATGGGCTCTAGGTGCGTGGGCTTCCGTAGCTGTGGCTTGTGGGCTCTAGAGCACAGGCTGAGTAGTTGTGGCGCACGGGCTTAATTGCTCCGTGGCATGTGGAGTCTTCCCGGACCAGGGCTAGAACCCGTATCCCCTGCATTGGCAGGCAGATTCTTAACCACTGCGCCACCAGGGAGGCCCCGAGAAGTGTCCAAATTTGTTTAATATAAGTTTTATGTGACAAGGGAGCCTTCAGAAGGAAATGAAAACCCAAAGAAACAGACCTGAGTATTTTATGATATGTTTGGTGAAGAGTGGACAGTTCATGGAGAAATAGGATAGGTTAAGGAATATGAAGTAATTGTAGTAAACTGAGGGAATTTAGCAAGGCCTGTTTGTAGGCTTCTTCTTGGCATTCCTTTGTTTTGCGAGATAAGAATGGACGTTCCATTCCTCTGTGTATAGTGAGGGCACCTCTCACATGAGGGTTTTATGACCTATTTTGGGGAGAAGGTTGGTGAGGAGGTCAGGGTGACTTTCCTCCTCTTCCTTTTCTTAAATTACTTCACCTTAAGATATTCAATATGCCAAGGTGCCATAATTTGGGGTAGAATGTCCACAACCACATCACCACCAGCCTCTCCTCTCTTTTTTAAAATACAAGGAGGAGGGGCTTCCCTGGTGAGGCAGTGATTGAGAGTCCGCCTGCCGATGCAGGGGACACAGGTTCGTGCTCCGGTCCGGGAGGATCCCACATGCCGCGGAGTGGCTGGGCCCGTGAGCCATGGCCGCTGAGCCTGCGCATCCGGAGCCTGTGCTCCGCAACGGGAGAGGCCACAACAGTGAGAGGCCCGCGTACCGCAAAAAACAAAAAACAAAAACAAAAACAAGGGGGAGCATACAATACATAATTTTCTGCATTTGGCTTTTAAAAAATTTGACTCTATATTTCTGAATATGTATTTTTTTCTTCTGGCTGTGTTAGGTCTTCGCTGCTGCTCACAGACTTTCTCTAGTGGCAGTGAGCGTGGGCTACTCTTCATTGCGGTGAGCGGGCATCTCATTGCGGTGGCTTCTCTTATTGTGGAGCACAGGATCTAGGCATGCAGTAGTTGCAGCACACTGACTCAGTAGTTGCGACACACGGGCCCTAGAGTGCGTGGGCTTCAGTAGTTGTGGCGCATGGGCTCAGTAGTTGCAGTGTGAGGGCTCTAGGCCGTGTGGGCTTCAGTAGTTGTGGTGCAGGCTTCAGTAATTGTGGCTCGTAGGCTCTAGAGTGCAGGCTCAGTAGTTGTGGTGCATGGGTTTATTTGCACCACAGCATCTGGGATTTTCCCGGACCAGGGCTCGAACCCGTGTCCCCTGCATTGGCAGGCGGATTCTTAACCAGTGTGCCACCAGGGAAGCCCCAATAACCTGGAAACTTTTGTGGAAAGTACATATGGTAAAAGCAGAGGCTTAAAAGTGAATTTGGTATCAAGTTACAAAATGACTCAAGGTCACTGCCCATTAGTGATTTTGTTATTGTTGTCAAAGAATGGTTTTACCAGCTTTTCTTTTGAAATTTCTCTTGTGGCATATATGCAGTGGAAAAGCCAGTTGTGAAAAAGCCATAATGCTTTTAAATATTGAGCTTTCTTGTCTCTGAAGTAGAGTTTTTGGATTTATTATATAATGATAAAAAATTTTACTGTGTAAGATATTTTAAAATCTGGTATTGGCCTTTCTTTACAAATGAAGAAAAGTATGTAAAGTAGTATCTTTTTGATACTTGAGTCAGTTTAAGAACAAACTTCACCTGTATACGTTTTGGACAGTAAATATTAAGTAATAAGAAATTAACTTGAGTATAAAAAATGGATGCAAAATATCTGGTCTTAAAATGTTTAGATCAGGAGACATGAATAGGATAGACTGAAAACATTTGACTTATTCTATCACATTTTCAGGATTCATTTGTCTTCTGTCTTAACTATAAGCAGTAGTTCTCTTTTTCTACTTTAGATGGCAGTAGAATATTGGCTTGCTAGTAACACTGATAAGATATGTTGGAAACAACGTGATGTTTAAAATGTTCTTTCTCTTGAATTGTTCTAGTTCAGAAAACAAAGTTGGCCACTCAACAATAAGAATTTCTTATCCAAAAGAAGTCTAAATATTTTGTTTGATATACTGAATTTAGTAATATCATTTTCTGGAAAACTTAAAGCTTTGTAAACAGATTCCTTTTGCTATAGTTCTTTAGGTTTTGTATAAGTAAATTTTACTAATTTCATTGATGATTTTTAAAAATTTAATTTAATTTAATTTAATTTATTTTTTTTTTTTGCGGTCCTCGGGCCTGTCACTGTTGTGGCCTCTCCCTTTGCGGAGCACAGGCTCCGGACGCGCAGGCTCAGCGGCCATGGCTCATGGGCCCAGCCGCTCCGCAGCATGTGGGATCTTCCCAGACCGGGGCACGAACCCGTGTCCCCTGCATCGGCAGGCGGACTCTCAACCATTGCGCCACCAGGGAAGCCCTAATTTTATTTTTATAATATATTTTTAACTGAGATATAGTTGATGTACAGTATTATATAAGTTACAGGTGTACAACATAGTGATTCACAATTTTTAAAGGTTATACTCTAGTTATTATAAAATATTGGCTATATTCCCTGTGTTGTACAATATATCCTGTAACTTATTTATTTTATACATAATAGTTTGTACCTATTAATCCCCAACCCCTATCTTGCCCCTCCCTCACTTTTGGGAATTAAGATAATAACTCATGAGATGTACTCCTACTTCTGTGAAGGATTGGCAAACAACTATTTGATGTTATATTTTTTGTGTCACTGGACATCACATGATAAAGCAGCAACTGCACATTACCAGCTAGAATTTGCAGATTATGTGAATAGGCTCAAATGACCTGTAATGAGGTGTTCTGTAAGTTTTTTTCCTTTCTTTCTTCGTTTAGAGTAAAATGCGTATTAATTGAAGACCTTTTTTTGGTTCTCCTATCTCAAAGCAACTATTCTAGGTCTGAAAACTTGACTTGGGTTGAAGGAGTTCCTGGGTAGGAATATTTTTAAAGAAAATTTCTATCTTTGATTTACCTATCAAATACAGTCAGTCCTGCTTATTCGTGGCTTCTGCATCAGAGGATACAGAAGGACAACTGTACTATGCCATTTCATATAAGAGACTTGAGCATCTGTGATCTGTGGACACCAAGGGACAACTGTATTTATTGAGTCCCTAATGTGCTATACCCTGCTCTGTACACAAAGGTGAATGTGGTAGTCCATGTCTTAAAGAATCCTGTATTATATGGTAAATGCCTTAAGAAAGGCATAAATAATGTGTTCTGCTAGAATGGATCCTAGTTTATAATCCTTATAAACTACAGAAATATAAAAAGTCAGGGGGTTTTGGTCATAATAAAACACCTACTTCTTTTGGCTTTGTTTTAACTTAGAATGTAATTTTTATAAATTTTAACTTCCTTTAAGGTTCATCTTTAATAAAAATTTATGTTTCAACTAGTTCCTTTTTTAAAAAAGAAAGCCATATGATACTAAATTGTAGAAATTTTGGTATGGGTTGTGTTATGTGTGCTGTATGTATGATTAAATTTAATGTTTTTATATGCCAATATGGGATTATCTCTGAAAGATACTGTTCTCTGTCATGACATCTGATTTCTTCCACAATTTTCTATAGAGTTCTTCCTTCCTCCCTTCCTTCCTTCCTCCTTTCCTTCCTTCCTTCCTCCCTCCCTTCCTTCCTTCCTCCCTCCCTCCCCCTCCCTCCCCCTCCCTCCCTCCCCCTCCCCCTCCCCCCTCCCTTCCTCCCTCCCTCCCTTTCTCCCTCCCTCCCTCCCTTTCTTCCTTCCTTCCTTCCTTCCTTCCTTCCTTTCAGCTGTGACGGGTCTTAGTTGGGACTTAGTTGGGATCTTCGTTGCCACGCACGGACTCTTCATTGCAGCGCGCGGGATTCTCTCTAATTGTGGCATGTGGGGTCCAGGGCATGTGGGCTCTGTAGTTGAGGTACACGAGTTCAGTAGTTGTGGCTCACGGGCTTAGTTTCCCCGGGCATGTGGGATCTTAGTTCCCTGACCAGGGATCGAACCTGCCTCCCCTGCGTTGGAAGGCGAATTCTTTACCACTGGACTACCAGGGAAGTCCCTATAGACCTATTTCTATACAAAGAAGCTACCATTTATGAAATCCTTAAATTTCCGATATGTTTTTCCTGAGCATATATTACATAGCATATATTATATTTGATTATTAAGAAATAATCAAACATTTACAAATCATCATTTATTTAAAATATGTTTGTTTATTCAGACAAACATTTATTGAGTACCTGCTACGTCCCAGGTCCTGTGCTGGAAATATGAATGAACCAAACTGACAATTTTCCTGCTTCCTGAACCTTACACTGAAGAGGGGCTGTGATTTCCTGACAGTAAACAAGAATATGTGCATAAAGGAATGGTGGCAGAAAATGTATTCATTTTTTATGTACTTCCTCCCCTTCACCTCTAATAATCTTTTTTGATCCATTGAAGTCAATGACAGACACTTCCCTGGGATAATGAATCTTAAATCATTAGTATCTTTGATTTTCTTTTAAGAAAACCACTAGATTTTACTTAAAATCAAGGTGATAGATGTTAACATATTAATCTTATATAAATTTCATGTTTAGAACGAAATCTCCTAGTATGTTATTTTTTTACCATCCAGATTTGCTTGGTATATAATAAATTTCTTGGTATAGAGATATAAAGTGACTTAATTTTTCTATTGAGGATTCCACTCCTATACATATATCATACATGAGATGTACTCTTCTTTAGATCTCTTTAATTATCTGTCCCTAAAGTCAGTGGACCTTTGTATCTTTTCTGGCTTTTCAGCTAGTTCCCTAGAAAGAACACTTAAATTTTATTTTCAGACACTTGTTAATTGAATATAGCATACATAAAGAAAGGTATACAAATCACATGTGTGCAGCTTAATGAATTTTCACAAACTGAACATACCCATATAACCAGCACCCTGATCAAGAAACCAAATACTACTAGCACTCTGGAGCCCTCCTTATGCCCTCTTCCTGTCACTAGGCACCCACCTCCAAGGGAAGCACTTTCCTAACTTGTAATACCATAGTTTAGTTTTGCCTGTTTGTGAACTTTATATAAATGGAATCTTATAGTACATACTCTTGTGTCTGGTTTCTTTCACTCAACATGTTTATGAGATTCAGCATTATTGCATATAGTTGTAGAGTCATTCATTCTTATTGCTGTAGAGGAGGGGTCAGTAAACTATGCCCCATAGGCTAAATCTGGTCTCCTGCCTCTTTTTGTATAGCCAGTGAGCTAAGAATAGTTTCTACTTTTTTTAATGGTTTAAGAAAAAGAATTTTTTTGTGGCACAGGAAAATTATATGAAATTCAAGTTTCAGTGTCCATAATAAAGTGTATGGTTGCTTTTGCTCTACAAGGGCAGCATTAAGTAATTGCAATAGAGACGGGATGATTGGCAAAGCCTAAAATACTTACTGTCTGCCCTTTATAGGAAAAATTTGCCAACTCCTGCTGAATACACCAGTGTTTGAATATATCACAATATGCTTATCCATTCTACTGTTGTTAGGGATTTGAGAAGTTTCTAGTTTTTGCCTTATTATGGATAGAAGATACTACTTTTCTTTTTATAAGTTTAATTATTTATTTTATTTTTATTTTTGGCTGTGTTGGGTCTTTGTTGCTGCATGTGGGCTTTCTCTAGCTGCGGCGAGCGGGGGCCATTCTCCTTTGCGGTGGGCAGGCTTCTCATTGCGGTGGCTTCTCTTGTTGCGGAGCACAGGCTCTGGGCTCATGGGCCTCAGCAGTTGTGGCTGCTGGCTCTAGAGCCCAGGCTCAGGAGTTGTGGCGCATGGGCTTAGTTGCTCTGCGGCATGTGGGATCTTCCCAGACCAGGGTTCGAACCCGTGTTCGATGCATTGGCAAGCGGATTCTTAACCACTGCACCACCAGGGAAGTCCCTGAGTTGTATTTCTTTTGAACACCTATATAACTGAGATGTGCTCTGCTTTGAAGCGGCAAATAATTAAATATGTTTGTATATTCTTTTCCTCAACTTTTATAACTCTGTTATCTCTCATCGTGCATTTTACAGCCTTTCCAATAGTTCTTTAATGGTCTTATGACCTAGTATAGCTAGTGCAGTATTTATCTTTTCTCTCGTTCTTTTTGAATTTTATTTAATTTATTTTTTTATATAGCAGGTTCTTATTAATTATCTATTTTATACATATTAGTGTATATATGGCAATCCCAATTTCCCAATTCATCCCACCACCACCACCACTTCCGCCATTCTCCCCCACTTAGTGTCCATATGTTTGTTCTCTACATCTGTATCTCTATTTCTGCCCTGCAAACAGGTTCATCTGTACCATTTTTCTAGGTTCCACATATATGCATTAATTTATGATATTTGTTTTTCTCTTTCTGACTTACTTTACTCTGTATGACAGTCTCTAGGTCCATCCACGTCTCAACAAATGACTCAATTTTGTTCCTTTTTATGGCTGAGTAATATTCCATTGTATATACGTACCACATCTTCTTTATCCATTCGTCTGTCAATGGGCATTTTAGGTTGCTTCCATGACCTGGTTATTGTAAATAGTGCTGCAATGAACGTTGGGGTACATGTGTCTTTTTGAATTATGGTTTTCTCTGGGTATATGCCCAGTAGTGGGATTCCATGATCGTACGGTAATTCTATTTTTAGTTTTTTAAGGAACCTCCATACTGTTCTCCAAAGTGGCTATATCAATTTACATTCCCACCAGCAGTGCAAGAGGGGTCTCCTTTCTCCACACCCTCTCCAGCATTTGTTGTTTGTAGATTTTTCTGATGATGTCCATTCTAACTGGTGTGAGGTGATACCTCACTGTAGTTTTGGTTTGCATTTCTCTAATAATTAGTGATGTTGAGCAGCTTTTCATGTGCCTCTTGGCCATCTGTATGTCTTCTTTGGAGAAATGTCTATTTAGGTCTTCTGCCCATTTCTGGATTGGGTTGTTTGTTTTTTTAGTATTGAGCTGCATGAGTTGTTTATATATTTTGCAGATTAATCCTTTGTCCATTGATTCATTGCAAATATTTTCTCCCATTCTGAGGGCTGTCTTTTCGTCTTGTTTGTAGTTTCCTTTGCTTTGCAAAAGCTTTTAAGTTTCATTAGGTCCCATCTGTTTATTTTTGTTTTTATTTCCATTACTCTAGGAGGTGGATCAAAAAAGATCTTGCTGTGGTTTATGTCAAAGAGTGTTCTACCTATGCTTTCCTCTAAGAGTTTTATAGTGTCTGGTCTTACATTTAGGTCTCTAAGCCATTTTGAGTTTATTTTTGTGTATGGTGTTAGGGTGTGTTCTAATTTCATTCTTTTACATGTAGCTGTCCAGTTTTCCCAGCACCACTTACTGAAGAGACTGTCTTTTCTCCATTGTATATCCTTGCCTCCTTTGTCATAGATTAGTTGACCATAGGTGTGTGGCTTTATCTCTGGGCTTTCTATCCTGTTCCATTGATCTATATTTCTTTTTTTTGTGCCAGTACCATATTGTCTTGATTACTGTAGCTTTGTAGTATAGTATTAGGTCAGGGAATCTGATTCCTGCAGCTCCACTTTTTTCCCTCAAGAATACTTTGGCAAAAAAAAAAAGAGAATGCTTTGCCTATTTGGGGTCTTTTTTTTTTTTTTTTTTGTGGTATGCGGGCCTCTTACTGCTGTGGCCTCTCCCATTGCGGAGCACAGGCTCCAGACACGCAGGCTCAGCGGCCATGGCTCACGGGCCCAGCTGCTCCGCGGCATGTGGGATCTTCCTGGATCGGGGCATGAGCCCATGTCGCCTGCATTGGCAGGCGGACTCCCAACCACTGCGCCACCAGGGAAGCCCCTATTTGGGGTCTTTTGTGTCTCCATACAAATTTTAAGATTTTTTTATTCTAATTCTGTAAAAAATGCCACTGGTAATTTGATAGGGATAGCATTGAATCTGTAGATTGCTTTGGGTAGTATAGTCATTTTCACCATATTGATTCTTCCAATCCAAGAATGTGGTATATCTCTCCATCTGTTTGTGTCACCTTTGATTTCTTTCATCAGTGTCTTACAGTTTTCGGAGTACAGGTCTTTTACCTCCTTAGGTAGGTTTATTCCTACGTATTGTATTCTTTTTGTTGCAATGCTGAATGGGATTGTTTCCTTAACTTCTCTTTCTGATCTTTCGTTGTTAGTGTATACAAATGCAAGAGATTTCTGTGCCTTTATTTTGTATCCTGCAACTTTACCAAATTCAATGATTAGCTCTAGTAGTTTTCTGGTGGCATCTTTAGGATTCTTTATGTGTAGTATCATGTCATCTGCAGTGACAGTTTTACTTCCTCTTTTCCAATTTGTATTCCTTTTATTTCTTTTTCTTCTCTGATTGCTGTGGCTAGGACTTCCAAAACTATGTTGAATAATAGTGGTGAGAGTGGACATCCTTGTCTTGTTCCTAATCTTAGAGGAAATGCATTCAGTTTTTCACCATTGAGAATGATGTTTCCCGTGGGTTTGTCATATATGGCCTTTATTATGTTGAGGTAGGTTCACTCTATGCCCACTTTCTGGAGAGTTTTTATCATAAATGGGTGTTGAATTTTGTCAAAAGCTGTTTCTGTATCTATTGAGATGATCATATGGTTTTTATTCTTCAATTTGTTAATACGATGTATCACTTTGATTGATTTGCATATATTGAAGAATCCTTGCATCCCTCGGGTAAATCCCATTTGATCATGGTGTATGATCCTTTTAATGTTATGTTGGATTCTGTTTGCTAGTATTTTGTTGAGGATTTTTGCATCCACATTCATCAGTGATATTGGTCTGTAATTTTCTTTTTTTGTAGTATCTCTGTCTGGTTTTGGTATCAGGGTGATGGTGGCCTCATAGAATGAGTTTGGGAGTGTTCCTTCCTCTGCAATTTTTTGGAAGAGTTTGAGAAGGATGGGTGTTAGCTCTTCTCTAAATGTTTGATAGAATTCACCTGTGAAGCCATCTGGTCCTGAACTTTTGTTTGTTGGACGATTTTTTCTTTTTTTTTTTTTGTTTTTTTGCTGTATGCGGGCCTCTCACTGCTGTGACCTCTCCCGCTGCGGAGCACAGACTCCAGACGTGCAGGCCCAGAGGCCATGGCACACAGGCCCAGCCGCTCTGCGGCATGTGGGATCCCCCCCCCCCCCGACTAGGGCACGAACCTGTGTCCCCTGCATCGGCAGGCGGACTCTCAACCACTGCACCACCAGGGAAGCCGTGTTGGATGATTTTTAATCACAGTTTCGATTTCATTACTTGTGATTTGTCTGTTCATATTTTCTGTTTCTTCCTGGTTCAGTCTTGGAAGGTTATTCCTTTCTAAGAATTTGTCCATTTCTTCCAGGTTGTCCATTTTATTAGCATAGAGTTGCTTGTAGTAGTCTCTTATGATCCTTCGTATTTCTGCAGTGTCAGTTGTAATTTCTCCTTTTTCATTTCTAACTTCATTGATTTGAGTCCTCTCCCTTTTTTTCTTGATGAGTCTGGTTAAAGGTTTATCAATTTTATCTTCTCAAAGAACCAGCTTTTATTTCATTGATTTATGCTATTGTTTTCTTCATTTATATTTCCTTTATTTCTGCTCTGATCTTTATGATTTCTTTCCTTCTACTAACTTTGGGTTTTGTTTGTTCTTCTTTCTCTAGTTGCTTAGGTGTAAGGTTAGGTTGTTTATTTGAGATTTTTCTTGTTTCTTGAGGTAGGCTTATATTGCTATAAACTTCCCTCTTAGAACTGCTTTTGCTGCATCTCATAGGTTTTGGATCATCGTGTTTTCGTTTTAATTTTTGTCTAGGTATTTTTTGATTTCTTCAGTGATCTCTTGGCTTTTTAGTAATGAATTGTTTAGCCTCCTTGTGTTTGTGTTTTCTACATTTTTTCCCCTGTAATTGATTTCTAATCTCATAGTGTTATGGTCGGAAAAGATGCTTGATATGATTTCACTTTTCTTAAATTTACTGAGTCTTGATTTGTGACCCAAGATGTGATCTATCCTGGAGAATGTTCTGTGTGCATTTGAGAAGGAAGTGTAATCTTCTGCTTTTGGATGGAATGTCCTATAAATATCAATTAAATCTATCTGGTCTATTGTGTCATTTAAAGCTTGTGTTTCCTTATTAATTTTCTGTTTGGATGATCTGTCCACTTGTGTAAGTGAGGTGTTAAAGTCCCCCACTATTATTGTGTTACTGTTGATTTCCTCTTTTATAGCTGTTAGCAGTTGCCTTTTGTATAGAGGTGCTCCTGTGTTGGGTGCATATATATTTATAATTGTTATATCTTCTTCTTGGGTTGATCCCTTGATCATTATGTAGTGTCCTTCCTTGTCTCTTGTAACATTCTTTATTTTAAAGTCTATTTTATCTGATATGAGTGTTGCCACTCCAGCTATCTTTTGATTTCCATTTGCATGGAATATCTTTTTATATCCCCTCACTTTTCAGTCTGTATGTGTCCCTAGGTCTGAAGTGGGTCTCTTGTAGACAGCATATATATGGGTCTTGTTTTTGTATCCATTCAGCGAGCCTGTGTCTTTTGGTTGGAGCAATTAATCCATTCACATGTAAGGTAATTATCGATATGTATGTTCCTATTACCATTTTCTCAATTGTTATGGGTTTGTTTTTGGAGGTCCTTTTCTTCTCTTGTGTTTCCCACTTAGAGATATTCCTTTAGCATTTGTTGTAGAACAGGTTTGGTGGTGCTCAATTCTCTTAGCTTTTGCTTGTCTGTAAAGCTTTTGATTTCTCTGTTGAATCTGAATGAGATCCTTGCTGGGTAGAGGAATCTTGGTTGTAGGTCCTTCCCTTTCATCACTTTAAATATGTCCTGCCACTCCCTTCTGGCTTGTAGAGTTTCTGCTGAGAAATCAGCTGTTAACTTTATGGGAGTTCCCTTGTATGTTATTTGTCATTTTTCCCTTGCTGCTTTCAGTAATTTTTCTTTGTCTTTAATTTTTTCCAATTTGATCGCTGTGTGTCTTGGCATGTTTCTCCTTGGGTTTATCCTGTATGGGACTCTCTGTGCTTCCTGGACTTGGGTGGCTATTTCCTTTCCCATGTTAGGGAAGTTTTCGGCTATAATCTCTTCAGATATTTTCTCGGGTCCTTTCTGTCTCTCTTCTCCTTCTGGGACCCCTATAAGGCAAATGTTGTTGTGTTAAATGTTGTCTCAGAGGTCTCTTAGGCTGTTTTCATTTCTTTTCATTCTTTTTTCTTTATTCTGTTCCACAGCAGTGAATTCCACCATTCTGTCTTCCAGGTCACTTATCTGTTCTTCTGCCTCAGTCATTCTGCTATTGATTCCTTCTAGTGTATTTTTCATTTCAGTTATTGTATTGTTTATCTCTGTTTGCTCTTTAATCCTTCTAGGTGTTTGTTCTTTAATTCTTCTAGGTCTTTGTTTAACATTTCTTGCATCCTGATCTTTGTCTCCATTCTTTCTCCGAGGTCCTGGATCATCTTCACTATAATTATTTCTGAATTCTTTTTCTGGGAAGTTACCTATGTCCACTTCATTTAGTTGTTTTTCTGGGGTTTTATCTTGTTCCTTCATCTGGTACAAAGTCCTCTGCCTTTTCATTTTGTCTATATATCTGTTAGTGTGGTTTTCCTTCCACAGACTGCAGAATTGTAGTTTTTCTTGCTTCTGCTGTCTGTCCTCTAGTGGATGAGGCTATCTAAGAGGCTTGTGCAAGCTTCTGATGGAAGGGACTCATGGTGGGTAGAGCTGGGTGTTGCTCTGGTGGGCAGAGCTCAGTAAAACTGTTATCCACTTGTCTGCTGATGGGTGGGGCTGGGCTCCCTCCTTGTTGGTTGTTTGACCTGAGGCGACCCAGCACTGGAGCCTTTGCTTCTCTTTGGTGGGCTAATGGCGGACTCTGGGAGGGCTCACACCAAGGAGTACGTCCCAGAACTTCTGCTGCCAGTGTCCTTGTCCCCACAGTGAGCCACAGCCACCCCCTGCCTCTGCAGGTGGCCTTCCAACACTAGCAGGTAGGTCTGGTTCAGTCTCCTATGGGGTCACTGCTCCTTCCCCTGGGTCCCAATGTGCATACTATTTTATGTGTGTCCTCCAAGAGTGGAGTCTCTGTTTCCCCCAGTCCTGTTGAAGTTCAGCAATCAAATCCCTCTAGCCTTCAAAGTCTGGCTCTCTAGGAATTCCTTCTCCCGTTGCCGGACCCCCAGGTTGAGAAGCCTGATGTGGGGCTCAGGACCTTCACTCCAGTGGGTGGACTTTTGTGGTATAAGTGTTCTCCAGTTTGTGAGTCACCCACCCAGCAGCTATAGGATTTGATTTTACTGTGATTGCACCCCTCCTATCTTTTCATTGCGGCTTCTCCTCTGTCTTTGGATGTGGGGATCTTTTTTGGTGAGTTCCAGTGTCTTCCTGTCGATGATTGTTCAGCAGTTAGCTGTGACTCCAGTGCTCTCGCAAGAGGGAGTAAGTGCATGTCCTTCTACTCCACCATCTTGAACCTATCTCTTTTCTCTTGTTCTTATTTTTCCTTTATTATTAAGTCATTTATATTTCCACAGGGTCAGGACTGTGTCTCCTATTGCAGACCTATGAACTTCATCTGGTAGTGGGGCTCTGGTTATAATAAAAGTTGACCTCTAAGCAATTCTGTTTCTTTCTTTCTTTCTTTCTTTTTTTTTTGTTTTGGCTGCATTGGGTCTTTGTTGCTGCGCACGGGCTTTTTCTAGTTGCAGTGAGCAAGGGCTACTGTTTGTTGTGGTGCACAGGCTTCTCATTGTGGTGGCTTCTCTTGTCGCAAGCACAGGCTTAGGCATGCAGGCTTCAGTAGTTGCAGCACGTGAGCTCAGCAGTTGCGGCACGCGGGCCCTAGAGCGTGCGGGCTTCAGTAGATGTGGCACGCGGGCTCAGTAGTTGTGTCTCACGGGCTCTGGAGCGCAGGTTCAGTAGTTGTTGTGCACAGGCTTAGTTACTCTGTGGCACGTGGGATCTTCCTGGACCAGGGATCGAACCTGTGTTTGATGCATTGGCAGGTGGATTCTTAATCACTGCACCACCAGGGAAGTCCCACAGTATTTTTTTTTACATAAATATTAATTTGTACAGTATTTTTTTACAAAAATATTAATTTAAGCACTTGGTTTGGATACTACACTAATCATGTGCTCTTTCCCAAGAGAAGGCTTTATGGTCTGTCAAGAGAAAGGGAAGAAGGGGTATTTTTTAAATTTTGTAATTGCTTCTGGAGACTTTCCCACACTTACATCCCTGAGCTGGCCACAAAATGTTCTTTTTGAAAAGGCAAAATTCTTTCTCCATGAACTTAGAGGCTAATGTCTTGCTTGGAGTGTTTAATAGGAGGAAACTTCCATTGTACCTCATCATGGATTTTTTTTTTTCCACTTGCTGACAGAGACAGAAGTCTTACCCCAAACGGGAAAAACATAGAAGATGAGTAAGTTATTGGGTAAAAGTAACTTGGCAGAATGAAAGCCAGTTAGTAACCATGAACTTCTAGTAGTAAAGAGTGTAATTTGGAAGCACCCTGAACATTAGATGCTCTCCTTGCGGCATAAATAGCCACTTAACAACAGGTCCAAATCACTCTTTGCTTCTCCATTGAATAGAGGAAGTCCTCAGCCTAAAAGATTTTTAGTAGAGAAAATCCTGGGTTTACTCAGAAATATATTTTCTATCTTTAATTATAATACTCGAGATAAACATTTGTAATCATTTAAAATGTGTTAAATTCTTGAGTTTAGTCATTTATAGAAGCATTAAAGTGTTACGTAAATATATCTAGTTGGTCATTGTTTCTTAGTATTAAATCAACCTAGCCTTATTTTGAGGGGAGGGGTGATTGATGAGTTTGCTTTACCTTTCTTTACCTACCTGATTTGTGTGTGTGTGTGTGTGTGTGCACGCACACACATTGTTTTTCTTTTATTGAATGAAAGATTCAATTCTATAGTTCTTTTTTTAAAATTAATTAATTTATTTATTTTTGGCTGTGTTGGGTCTTCGTTTCTGTGTGAGGGCTTTCTCTAGTGGCAGCGAGCGGGGGCCACTCTTCATCACGGTGCACGGGCCTCTCACTGTCGCGGCCTCTCTTGTTGCGGAGCACAGGCTCTAGACGCGCAGGCTCAGTAGTTGTGGCTCACGGGCCCAGTTGCTCTGCGGCATGTGGGATCTTCCCAGACCAGGGCTCGAACCCGTGTCCCTGCATTGGCAGGCAGATTCTCAACCACTGTGCCACCAGGGAAGCCCTGTAATTCTATAGTTCTTTACAGTTTTCAGAAGTTTCACACACGATTTCATATAATCCCATAATACCCCCTTTTTTCCCCACTACCCTAATTTTGCTCCTTCTCCCCCACATCACTGGTAACAACTAGTTTATTCTCTGTATTTGTGAATCGGCTTCTTTTTTGTTTTATTCACTAGTTTGTTCTATTTTTTAGATTCCACATATAGTGATATCATACAGTATTTGTCTTTCTCTGTCTGACTTATTTCACTTAGCATGATGCCCTCCAAGTCCATCTGTGTTGCTGTAAATGGCAAAATTTCATTCTTTTTTATGGCTGAGTGGTATTGCAGTGTATGTGTGTGTGTGTGTGTGTGTGTGTATACACACACACATATGTATATACCACATCTTCTTTATCCATTCATCTGTTGGTGGGCACTTAGGTTCCATACCTTGCCAATTATAAATAATGCTGCTGTGAACATTGGTTTACTTACCTGTTTTGCATGAATTTTTTTCATCTTGGTATCTAAGAAGCTGTCCAAAATTGGCAGTGCTACTGCTTCCTTTGTTTCTTTTATTAACTTACTATGTTTTCTTCATTATATAGGTACAAACTGGAAAATTAGGTTTTTTTGAACCCTTATTTAACTTTACAATTTTTTTCTTATAATGTGTTCTGTAGAGTGTTTGGACTTGAAAATTATATTTGTTACCACTTTAATAACAGACTGCACAAGAAGAAATGTAGGAGATAATAATTAGGTTTATAGCCTTTAAAAAATATATTATTTATTTATTTGGTTTTGCCAGGTCTTTGTTGTGGCAGGTGGGCTCCTTAGTTGCAGCTTATGGGCTCCTTAGTTGTGGCATGCGAACTCTTAGTTTCGGCATGCATGTGGTAACTAGTTCCCTGACCAGGGATTGAACCTGGGCCTCCTGCATTGGGAGTGTGGAATCTTATCCACTGCGCCACCAGAGAAGTCCCTATAGCCTTTTTAATACAGAAAATGACCAGGTCTTGGCTTATAATGTTTCATATTATGACATTAGAAAACTTGGTAATTTTTGGTGTTTAACAATGACATGGGATTATGTTTTTGGAGGAATCTGGGCCAATGCAGGAAGTATTCTAAAGATTTGCCCTGAAGACAGAATCTTAAATTCTTAGTCTGTTTTTTTGGTTCTGTTTCCCTCCTATTTTTTGTAGCTTTGTGGCTATTTTATTATCTTTCAGAAGTTTGTGAAGTTTAATTTTTTCCCCTGTTGCAGTTTTATGCAACTTGAATTTGATTAAAATAAACAAATGTGGAGCAATTCCAGAGATACTATTAACTATAATTACTTTTAAAGATCCCGTATAGACATCTGGCCAAAGATTGTATATTACCTATGTAGGAGAAGGTTAAGGTGGGGGTAAACCTCTGTTTGGAGGAAAATGATTAGAATCAAATTCATAGAATCACTATTGACTTTGCATGATTTCTGAATTAACCGTCTTAATTTGTTCCAGAATCACTAAAATTGTAGATCTTTTTGTTGAGTAACAGTGTAATTTAATATAATCCTAATATAATGTTCTGAAATTAGACTAGGGTAATATAGAAAGCAGCAAATTGCTTCCAAGATATCTAGCCTCAAGAGATCTTTGCAGAAGCAGATACTAGGCTGTTCTTTCAGGCATTTAGAATATTAAGATTTGAAAGCTGGCTTGATTAGTGGATTTGAAACAGAAAACACCACTTTTCATAGAATATCTGTCAAGATTTTTTCATTATTAAATTGTAAACCCTTTAACACTCCATCAGGTTAGTCATAGTCATTAATTTTCTCTGACTAGGTAGGTAGAGTGGATGACAGGTAATGCAGAATTGAAGTATTTATTTTAATCAGAATTGAAGTGTTTATTTATTTTATTTTAATCCCCTGATGTAGGGGACACGGGTTTGTGCCCCGGACCAGGAAGATCCCACATGCCGCGGAGCGGCTAGGTCCGTGAGCCATGGCTGCTGAGCCTGCGCGTCTGGAGCCTGTGCTCCGCAACGGGAGACACCACAACAGTGAGAGACCCGCGTACCGCCAAAAAAAAAAAATTAATGGGGGGACTTCCTGGTGGCTCAGTGGTTAAGAATCTGCCTGCCAATGCAGGGGACACGGGTTTGAGCCCTGATCTGGGAAGAACCCACATGCCGTGTAGCAACTAAGCCTGTGCATCACAACTACTGAGCCTGCGCCCTAGAGCCCGAGAGCCACAACTACTGAAGCCCACATGCCTAGAGCCAGTGCTCCACAACAAGAGATGCCACCACAATGAGAAGCCCACGCACCACAACGAAGAGTAACCCCCACTTGCTGCAACTAGAGAAAAAAGTCCACGTGCAGCAGTGAAGACCCAACGCAGCCAAAAATAAATTTAAAAATTTAAAAAAAATTAATGGGTATAAATCTGTAAGTATTGGGCCTGAGTCATTGGTTTGGATCAGGCTCTAATTGGGGCAAGCCATTAGAATTGCTTTTAGTGTCCACTATGTCTTAGCCTGCTTTGGCTGCCATAACAAAATACCATAAACTGGGAGGCTTAAACAATAGAAATTTATTTCTCACAGTTCTGGAGCCTGGGAAGTCTAAGATCAAGGTGCCAGCAAGGTAGGTTTCATTCTGAGTCCTTTTTTGGCTTATAGACACTGCCATTTCACTGTGTGCTCACATAAACTGTTCTTTGTGCATGCATGCAGGGAGAGAGAGGATAAACTCTCTGGTGTCTTGTCTTATAAAGGCACTAATTCCATTATGAGGGCCCTACCCTCATCACCTCATCTAACCTTAATTACCTCCCAAAGGCCCCATCTGCAGATTATTGCATTGGAGGTTAGGGCTTCAACATATGAATTTAGGGGAGCCATAAATTGTTATTCATGTTTGAAGAGGAAATTAATCTTCACGCTTACCGTTTAGTTTATGTATAAACTGCTTCTTGAGAAATTAATAGCCATCAGAATCTTTTAGCTAATGAACTTGACATTTTCAGATTCACATAATCAAAACCTGTGGAATGTCCTCATTCTGAAGTCTACCAAATCCAAGTTGTTTTTTGCACAGGGAGAGCAAGCAGTAAACAGAACGGGAGTTGGACATGTGTTTGAGTGGCGATACTGGCTTGTTCTTATCTTTTGACTAAAGAAGTAGGTAACAGCGTCCGCTCTGGCGAAACAACTCTGTCTCCTGTTCCCCTTAAAAAACAAGACTAAGGGACTTCCCTGGTGGCTCAGTGGTTAAGAATCCGCCTGCCAATGCAGGGGTCATGGGTTCGAGCCCTGGTCTGGGAAGATCCCACATCCCGCAGAGCAACTAAGCCCATGTGCCACAGCTACTGAGCCTGCGCTCTAGAACCCAAGAGCCACAACTACTGAAGCCCACGCACCTAGGGCCCGTGCTCTGCAACAAGAGAAGCCACTGCAGTGAGAAGCCCGCGTACCACAACGAAGAGTAGCCCCCGCTTGCTGCAGCTAGAGGAAGAAAAAGCCCGTGTGCAGCAACAAAGACCCAATGCAGCCAAAAAAAAAACAGAGACTAAAATTTTTCTTTTGACCACATATGTCTCCTAATATGAAAACATGCATTTAATTTTCTTTATAGTAGCTAAGATCACTGAAACACAGTACTGTTACTTTTTAAAAAATGTAAATAGATTTAATTTTTTAGAGCAGTTTTAAGTTTACAGCAGAAAGTACAGAGAGTTCTCATATACTTCCTGCTCCCACATAGGCACAGCCTCCTCTATTCTCCATATCCCCTCCAGAATGGTACATTTGTTACAATAGATGAACCTACACTGGCACATCATTATCACCCAGAGACCGTAGTTTACATTAGGGCTCACTTGTTCATCTCTCCCTCCCTCTTCTCCTTGGCAACCACTGTTTTAAAATTTTATTTATTTATTTATTTTTGTCTACATGGTTTTGCCTTTTCTAGAATGTCTTATAATTGGAATCATAGAGTGTATAGCCTTTTCAGATTGGCTTCTTTCACTTAGTAATATTCATTTAAGTTTCCTCCATGTCTTTTCATGGCTTGAAAGCTCATTTCTTTTTTGTATTGAATAATATTGCATTGTGTGGATATGCCACAGTTTATCCATTCAGCTGCTGAAGGACATATTTGTTGCTTCCAAGTTTTGGCAATTATGAATAAAGCTACTATAAATATCCTTGTGCAGTTTTCTGTGTGGACATAAGTTTTCAGCTCATTTGGGTAAATACCAAGGAGTGCAGTTGCTGGATCGTATGGTTAAAAGTATGTTTTTTGTTTGTTTGTTTGTTTGTTTTGGAGTATGTTTGGTATTATAAGAAACGCCAAACTGTCTTTCAGAGAGGCTGTAGTATTTTGCATTCCCAACAGCAATGACTGAAATTTTACATCACTTCACATCTTTGCCAGCATTTGGTGTGTCAGTGTTCTGGATTTTATCCATTGTAATGGGTGCATTGCTGTTACTTTTTGATTTGGTGGTTTGTTTCTGAAAATTCTAGGGACTGCTTGATTGTGTGAAAGTGTTATTAAATATCTTTCATGACAGACAATATATCAGAATAGAATCTAATTGCGATTGCCAAAGAGTCTTAAGTGTCTAAATGTTTACTTTGCTTTAGTATATATTTATACTCTGACTATCACTAGAATCACAAATCATATATGCATATAAAGAAGAGCTAGAAGGAAACTTTATAAATTTATTTATTTATTTTTATTTTTGGCTGCGTTGGGTCTCTGTTGCTGCACGTGGACTTTCTGTAGTTGCGGCGAGTGGGGGCTACTCTTCGTTGCCGGCCTTTTCTTGTTGTGGAGCATGGGCTCTAGGCACGTGGGTTTCAGTAGTTGTGGCACTCAGGCTCAGTAGTTGTGGCTCACAGGCTCTAGAGTGCAGGCTCAGTAGTTGTGGCGCATGGACTTAGTTGCTCCAAGGCATGTGGGATCTTCACGGACCAGGGCTCAAACCCATGTCCCCTGCATTGGCAGATGGATTCTTAACCACTGCACCACCAGGGAAGCCCAGGAGGGCTTTTCTTAAACTGAAGGTCAATGTAGCCATCGTCTGTATTGGAGAGCCTTGAGTATTTCACTTTACTACTGGGGATTCCAGTATCCAGGCTGGTATGAGACGGCATCATAACATGCTGACACAGCTACAGTCGGAGCCCCGGCCAGGCCACCCTCATGCTGACAGCTCCAGGATGTGTGTTAAATTTTTAATATTTGAGTTGATTTTAGTTATAATCCAGGCCTTTTGTTGCATCTTTGTGACATTTGTTTTTGTTAGGTACACATTTATAAAATCTTTTCTTAAACTTGGTCATTTTTTTCTTTATGTTTGATTATATTCCATAAATATGGCAATTTGATAAGAAGTAGAATGTGGACTACCATGAATTTTAATGACTTTGTATATTTAAAACATTAATGATTCTTAAAATACCTAAAATACCATACCCTTGGGTCGGTAATTCAGATTGCTAAATGACTTCTCACCTTAAAATTCTTAAATTCCACTCTTACATGTATTCTGTTAGGTTCCTTTGAAACTTGACAAATGTTCTCCTTGATTATGTTTTTCTTCAAACAAAGCAAAAATAAGACTTGAAAACAAATTATATCAGCAGCAAACAAAATATATAACAAATTATATATCACTTATGTGCTAAGTCATGTTGCAAGAGAAAGAGATTCAAAATTTAAAATAAAGATTTTGCTTTTATAAGAACTGCATTGCAGGAAGTAAGGAGGGGAGTGCTCACCAGTTAGATGGTGAGGATTGCCGTCTCATTTTCTTAGTACATCAAAATTATATTTTTCTTTTTTATAAGAGACCTGTTTTGTGTGGGGAGAGGAGAGGAGAGTGGACTGACTTATCAGCAGGGAGGAGAGTTCTCATGGTGCACAGGTAGGAAAGAGAAGACTTGAATCTCAGGTAGACGACATGAGATCTCATGATACTCAACCTTGGAGAGGGATATAGATGGAGCCAGTAGTCATAAGTGTTAGCAAACTTCAGAAAGACTGTTCGTTAGGCATACTGATAACAAACATTTGAAAGTGAACATTGTGTTTGTCCAGGAAAATGTTTGGATTTATCATTTGATTCTTTTTCTCTAACCATTGAAATAAAATGTTGCCTTATTGTGGAGAACCTGATTTCTTCATGTAAATCAGGGAATCCTAAAGCTTGTCCCACAGAATATCAGTACCTCAGGTTATTTTTTTGGAAGAAAAAAAGCATTTAGTGATCAATTAGAAGTGGAAAATGCCACATACTAGATTTCTTTCTTGGAAATGGGTGTTAACATATTAAAGACACAAAGACATTCTGCACAGAGAAACATGTTTGACTTTCTTTGACTTAGGGTTTCTCAACCGTATTCAGTCCATGGAAGCTCTTCTCCCCGACCCCCCACACCATAGCAACCGTAATAGTTTTCTGTGGAAGAGGTGGTCTATAATAGTTAACACTTACATAGTTCTTACTATATGCCAGGCACTGTTTTAAGTGCTTTACATATATAAATTTGTTAATCTCTGCTGTGCCTCTATCTTCTTTTTTCCTCCACCCCAAGTACTAGTGGCTCACAAACTGTGATCCATGGAACAAGAGACAGTGTAGCACAAGAAGCTGAGGGCCCGGACTTGGAGCCTTGACTGGGTTAGAATCCTAGTTGATTAAATCCTATTTACGGCTTGTGATCTTGAGCCAGTCACTTAATCTGTGCTTCAGTTTTTTTTAAAGATAGAAACAAAACTTTGAGTTATTATGAAAATGTTCAAACGTAAGAAAAGTAGAGAATAGTAACCCTTCACCTAATTTATCAATTGTTAATATTTTTAAATATTTTCTTTCCTTTTTTTTTTCCTGGAGTACTTTAAAGTATATGCCATGATATTTCACTTTAACTTTAGTGTGTGTCTCTAAACTACATAACACAATATGATTATACGACCAACACAAGTAACAATAATTCCTTAATATTCACTGGTCCCCTAATTGCTCCCAGAAATGTCTTTTATTGCTGGTTTATTCAAACCAGGATCTGATCATAGACCACAACATTGCATTTGGTTGTTATATCTGTAAGGAAAATCAGAAGTAGAGATGAGGTTGAGGGAGTCATTTTTGGATTTTAGTAATGAAGTAGGACATAGATTCCCTGCAGAGACTGAGGGGTAGGAAGGAGGATTTGGAGTCTGGAGAGGCTAGAAAAGACTTGGGATAAATATAGTCAGAGGTGGAGAAATAGACGCTAGGTAGCTTTAGTGGATGAGAATGCCTAGCAACAGAAGCATTGAGAGTCAATAATGGATACCACCTTAATCAAATGATCAAACTCAGCATCGTCAATAGACAAATTGACAGCTCTGCCTCATATATGATATTTCTGCCCCAAAATCATAAACCTACTCTAATGAGTAATTTTGCAAAACAACCACCCTAGACTCTTCAAAAAGTCTGGAGAGACAGAATCATTGTGGGTCATCTTGGAGACTGGCTACTTACTATAAGGAGGAACAAGTTTTCTAAGTAAAGAAAACCATTTATTGGGACATTCAAGTGAATATTCTAGTGGGCTTGAATATAAGGAATATGGAGTTTAGAAAAGATCAAGATTGGGAGTTGTCGTGATAATGATGATGATAGTACTGTTAAAATGTAATTTTCCAAAAAAGTCAAATTGTTACCCTCCTACAAAAACAAAAATGAACACACGTTAAAGAATTAATTTTACTCATATTATGTGAGACAACCAGACAGATACAACCCATTCAAAGGAAGAATCAAAGCAGCACAAATTAATGTGATGTAAAGGCATGGTATGAATTGTAAATTGAGACTAGGCAAAACTAGATTTTTTCCCCACTCCCCTAGGAAGGACGGGGGATGTCAATTAAATTACTATTTGACAGGACATAATTTACATATCTATCAGTAGTATACCACTTACGAAGAGTTGCTAAGTAGCTCCAAGTCATTTAACTGGACTAGAATCTGATAGCCTGGAAAAGTGTGCTATAGAGGATACATAGGATATTTTGTTCCGAGTTCCTCATTTAATCCTCACTACAGTCCAGCAGGGGAGATAAGCTTATCTCTATACCAGAAATGACAAAATTGAGGCTTAGAGTGGATGACTGACTTGCCCAAGATCTTACTTAGGGAAGTGGAAAGAGTTAGTACTGAACACAGTTTATTTTGACTCCTTAATCTGTAGTTTTAATCACACATAACAGATATAAAAATGGAACTATGTAGATAAACAGAAGGAAACCACTAGTTTCCTGCGCTGTGTTCTAAAGGAGTTGGAGAAAAGATGGGGTTGTAGAGGATATCACAACCAGAAGCACCTTGAACCAGAGCATTGAGATGTAAAAGATCCTGGGATATTTGGGGAACAATAAGTACAAAGAAATGTCAGCAATTCCCATCTTCCTGCTTAAAAGAAGAAATCATTCTGTTGGTTACTGAAAATGAGGTTTGGACCATTTTAGTGAGTTTGTGCATTTTAGGAGACAGTTTATTACTCTGGAAATAATAGGATTTAGGAGGCAGAAGACTTTAGTTAAAATTCCCAGTATTACAGTTTACTAGTTAAGTTGGGTGAGTTGCTTAATCTTTCTGAGCCTCAGTTTCTTCATATACAGAATAAGAAAAATATTTATAATTCAGCTAGAATTAGTAATATAATATATGTGATACTATATGTAAAACTCCTAAATGGTGCTTGGCATATGGTTTGTATTTAATAATCATAGCTATTATTATATTAAAATCCTGCTATGTGGTAAAGTGTTAATTCTCTTTACTCCTTCAGAAAAGTCATTTACTTCAGGGATCTGTATTTAGATCCAGTGGATACAGAATATATTACAAGGGTCCTCCACAGCTAAAAGAAGAGACCAGTTACAGAGTTAGTGTTTTTTAAATTAAACATAAACATTTGCATAAGTAATGTACAAGTAAGACTTTCCTCTTTATAAAGTTAGGTTTTAGTTATTTGTCTTTGAGAGTCATGTCCATCTGCAGTGGAATAAGCTTTTAGACACAATGATAACAGTCTTGTAAGAAGCTAAGTCATATGCAGCTGGGGACTTTTTAATATGTTTTTTCAATATCCTAAAGTGCTAACTAAAATTTTCAGTTTTGGAAAAGGAATTTGTCATGTATTGGCTTTTTCACGGATACCACCTTATCTATATAAGCATGACTACATGTTATTAAAATTCCAGATGGCTGCTATTGGAGTTCAAGAAAAATAGGAGTTATAGAGGAAACCAGCCAACTCCCAGGACAGTCCTCTTTACATGGCAGAATTTGGAGAGTGACTAGGATTCAGCATTGATGCTATACAGACGCTTTCTCTTTTGTCCTGGCATTCGGAACTGGTCAGTCTCTCAGAGGACAATCTAAGTAAACTTCTAAGAGACTGCTATATAATCCAGAAAGCTTTTTTTTTTTTTTTTTGTCATCTTATGGTTTAGCTCACCTCTTCATTGACCAAAATATTCGTATCCATCATTCAAGACACTTCTTTCTAAGAGGTGTTACCTGGAGACTTAAGTTATCTACAGAGTTAATAATTGGTTCGTTGCTTTAATTGGGGCAGAGAGAGTTGAGGGGGTGTGTGTCTTTAGGGTTCTTTGGAGAAGAACGAAGTTTCAAGTATGCTAAGGGTGTAGGAGACTTGATCAACAACTGGATAAATTCCAGAAGTCTTGGTGAAAAGCATTGTTAAGTTAGGAAAGGCAACCTGGGGAATTAAAATTTTGGGAAGATATGTGCCAAAGGAACTTGGCATATGGGGATGTAGCTGAACACTGCAGGATTTTTATCCCAGTTGTGTCTAAGACCCTTGAAAGACCCCATGGTCTTTATCGTCAAGCTCTCTGGCTTGAACAACAGGGGTACTCAAGCACTTGATAAATGAATAACTAAACGTTTAAATTTGTAATGTAGATAAGTGAAATACTCATAGCTTTGGGGTCTTTGTTTTGTCAGATACCCCTCTTTTTGTCGTTCTGTTCTATGTCAATATCTTGGGGTCTACTGGTAGAGTTCCAGAGGCAGACTACATGTCTGGATCCCCAAAATTAGCCTCTTCGTTTTCCTGGAATAAAGCCCTAGATTTCAGTGTGAATAATCACATTTGATTATGTTGTTATTTTCAAGTTCAAGTTTAGTAGATTATAAATAAAACAAATCATCCCTTTAACAGCACCTTTCTCCATTTGTTGATGATTTAAAATTTTCTTTTATCCATTATATATAGAAACTCCAGGTAACCTGCATGTTTCTCTTACTATTTAACTTTGGGAATTTGACATTGATGGGAATTAAAACCACCCTTTCAGCAAACCCTGCCAACTTTGGAGGCCTTGTCCTCTTTTTCAAATTGGCTACAAATCTCTCTTTCTTTCTCTAATGACATCTTTAATTCGTCTCTGACAGTAATGTCTACATCTGGAAAGGTCTTTGGATAAAATGTATATGAAGGCCACAAGTGGATTTCTATAAAACAGTACTCTTATTCCTGGCATTTCCTTGCTGTTATTTCGGTTGTCTGAATGACCAGGAGATTCAGATACCACCCATGTTTTACAGACCCTTCAATAGTAAAATAGGCAGCTATATTCCATGCATGGAGCACAAGTGAGACAGACAAATAAAAGACCTATTGGCTTTCTGTTCTCTGCTCCCTTTTCAGTCCTTAGTTCACCATAAACTTTGCAGAGATTGGCACTACATCTAAGGAGCAAAGAAAAACAAGGGAACAAACGTTCATTTTTCTTTTTTGGTATAATACTAAAATACCTAAGTCCTGTTTAAACATCAACTACATGTAAAAACAAAATGGATTTGAGATGTGTTTGTGTGTGTGTGTGCATGTGTGTGGCACGTGGAAGGAAGCAGAGAATGAAAAATAAGTTTTATTTATTAGTAGGCTTATCCCCTAGGTGGGACAGTTGGGAAAGCTGCCCTGGAGGGACCATGGGAGTGATGCTTTATGAAGAGAGAATCGGGGGATGCCCATACCACACACCCTAAATGAGTTTTGCCTCAGGCTTGTGCCCATCTGGGCTATCAGCATGAAGGAATAAGATCATAAATAAAATCTGTTTTTCTCTTTTAAAAGGCTTTACAAGTTCGTGTTGTGGATTGAAATTTTCAGTTAAAGGAGAAGGCTAAAGATATGAAATTGAGAACTAGACAAAATGGATGACAAATGGCTAGGGTAGTGAAGCATTCACTGGTTTGTCAGTGAGGCTTTATAAATTAGTGAAAGCGCCCACTAGAGCCGAATATTACTCTCCAGGGTGTTTGTTGTCTTCAGAGTGTTGAGGTTATGTTTATTAACTAGATATTAAGAATATCTTTTCTGTTTCATTGCTTTTATTTTTTAATTTTATTCCTGTTTCATTGCTTGATGTTGCTGAAAGAAAACTTTTCCAACTTGGGTCCAGTGGTTGCTGCCTACAGATTGTGACAGTAGACAGATTAAGAGGAGAAAAGACAAAGTTTATTTAAGCTTGCATGGTATACATGAGGGAGAGTGCTCAATAGCCAGTGATAAAAGGTTTATATATCAAATTTAACAAGGGTGGTGGTGGTCAGTTCAGGGCTTCAGTGGGAAGGTATGGAATGTTCTATTGGGCTTTTAAAATAAATTTTATGTGTTTATTTATTTATTTTTGGCTGTGTTGGGTCTTCGTTGCTGCACGTGGGCATTCTCTAGCTGTGGCGAGCAGGGGCTCCTCTTCGTTGTGGTGCGTGGGCTTCTCATTGCAGTGGCTTCTCTTGTGGTGGAGCACGGGCTCTAGTCATGCAGGCTTCAGTAGTTGTGGCTCATGAGCTCAGTAGTTGTGGCTTGTGGGCTCTAGAGCGCAGGCTCAGTAGTTGTGGCACACGGGCTTAGTTGCTCCACGGCATGTGGGATCTTCCCGGACCAGGGATCGAACCTGCGTCCCCTGCATTGGCAGGCAGATTCTTAACCACTGTGCCACCAGGGAAGTCCTGGGTTGTAGTTTTCTATTGAAAAATATTTCTCTCTGCAATCATAAAATTTCTTTCTACAGTCACCCCCATTTTGATCAATTATAGCAAAGTAAGATTATCATTATTTATAAAATAAGTCTAATATAATTAAATTTGGCCTAATTATTTACATAAAGGCAGCAAGAATGATAACTGACCACATAGACCTTTTCAATTTTTCTTTGCTGGACTTAAAACTCTCTTGAGGCCAGAAAGCCAAGCCAAGAACTCACCACCAGACTTCACCTGCAGTAATTTATCAGTTTGGGTGAATTCCTCTCTTCTTGAGGTCCCCTAAATGTCTTAAAGTTCCTGAGCTTGCCACCAGTGACCTTCCTTAGTCACCTGCAAGGCTGGTAACCTGTAAGTTAAGTTCCAGGCTAACTTCCAAGAGGGATTTGTAAACATCGGCTCTTTATATCAACCATATAGTTCCTTAAAACTGTCTGGTCATATCTAATTCTATGCACATCATTCTCAAATGTGGCATTTCAGTCCAAGCCGTGATAATATAACCAATGTTTCCAATTGTGTCCTGATACAAAGAGAACTTATGAGAATACTGTATTGCCATGAAAATAAGAATATGAAATAAGAGTTTCCAAAATCTAGAGGGTTCAGGCAGGGAGAAAAAGATATATGTTTTATTTTTGTTTACAAAGGTATAATCTATGAAGTTGTTTGAGTTATAGATAGCTTAAGAGAAGAGAGAAAGGGGGTACATTATCTCCAGAAAATAGAACGTTAAAGAACCAGCAATGTTCCAAACAAACAAAGAAAAAAACT
This sequence comes from Tursiops truncatus, assembly GCF_011762595.2. Classification (NCBI taxonomy): domain Eukaryota; kingdom Metazoa; phylum Chordata; class Mammalia; order Artiodactyla; family Delphinidae; genus Tursiops; species Tursiops truncatus. Next base: position 37,271,269 of record NC_047047.1, on the reverse strand, counting down.
ATTAAAATCATAATTATTCTTCATCAGTTGATTCGGTCACATGTAATTAATTCTCTTTCTGCTTGATCTTGGGTTATCAATTTTATGAATCCATCAGCCTCTTCCCTAGAGTTCTGGACTCCTTGCTCAGTCCAGTGGTATGACCATGAAGTTATTTAAGCAATGCCATCAGAAGCTTGTATCTCAGATTTCTTGTCATAGTCCTCTCTATGGGTCTCTAAAACAGTCCCTTTGTTGAAGATGAAGCATTCTGGTTTGTAGCTGATTGTAAGAGCTTTCAAGAAAGCATGAGAGTAAGACAATAACTATTTGTGAATGACAAAATACTTAAAATGGCCGTGGTTAAAGATCTGATGAGAGTACATTATAAAAATAATACAGTTGATGAGAAATTTGGTTTCTGTGACATAGCACATTTTAAGATAATAACTGGAATTATGATTCATAACATTGTATCAGGACATATCAAAGACTTCAGGGGCACTGACAAATTTCTAGGAACTGTGTAGATTGGGTTGCCAAAAAGTTCATTCGGGTTTTTCCATAACATATTATGGAAAAACCCAAACAAACCTTCTGGCCAACCCAATAATTTCTGAAGTACTTATATTAATAACATTTACTCATACAAATATAATCTAGGAAAGGTTAAGCATCACTTCTTATTTGACAGTGTTTCCCATGCAGTTTAACGTGTCAAATAAACTTAATTATCTCAAACATCTCTCTTTTTAAAAGATGAAAGAACAGATCCTTTGAGATTTTCAAGATCAAGATTTTATTTAGTATTTCATTTGGGGAAGGCAGAATATCAAAAGTTGTCAAAATGTCAAAAGGTTTGAACACTTGATTAAATATATCACAGGTCACTTTTTAAAAAAGGAAGACTCGGTTCTCTTAAATAAAGACATGGTAAAGCACCATAAATTATTCCAGTGGACACAGAATTTTTGTTTTCTTAGGTGGGTTACTTAAAAGGTAAAGAAAAATCTGTTACAGCTTCTTAAGAGCAGACCAATAGTCCAATAATCTTTGTTCCTTTAAGAGAGAAAAGAACCTAGTTCTAGTTGCATGTGTACACTATTGATATTAAAGCTCATTTTAGGACTTCCTTGGTGGCACAGTGGTTAAGAATCCGCCTGCCAATGCAGGGGACATAGGTTCAATCCTTGGTCCAGGAAGATCCCACATGCTGTGGAGCAACCAAGCCCATGTGCCACAACTACTGAGCCTGCGCTCTAGAGCCCGTGAGCCACAACTACTGAGCCCGCAAGCTGCAACTACTGAAGCCTGTGCACCTAGAGCCTGCATGCTGCAACAAGAGAAGCCACCGCAATGAGAAGCCTGCACACTGCAATGAAGACCCAACGCAGCCAAAAATAAATTAATTAATTTAAATAAATAAAGCTCATTTTAAAACCTTATAATAAATCCATTCAATCTTAACTACCTTCACCACATGAGATAAATTTCTCTCACTCTTTGTTTTCCCCACAGACCCTTTACAACTTTTCTATATCAGTTCACCTTTTTGTCCTTTCACTTTCCTCTTTCTCTGGAACAATCTTTAAGCGACCTCCAAACAACTACTTTAGGACAAAATTACTCATTCTTTTTCCCCCTCAATAAAAACATATCCTACATTCCTTGAATACTTTTCATACAGAGATGTTTTCCTTAACGCTTATTTGCTTCTAGTAGTTTTGGTTACATATAAAATGATAATTAAAAAAAATTTTACTTATTTATTTATTTGGCTGCATTGGGTCTTAGTTGCAGCACGCAGGATCTTCTTTGTGGCATGCAGGGTCTTTCGTTGTGGCATGTGGGCTTCTCTCTAGATGTGGCGTGTGGGCTCTAGACCACGCAGGCTCAGTAGTTGCAGCGTGTGTGCTCTCTAGTTGTGGTGCACAGGCTCTGCATTGTGGCGCAGGCTTCTTGTTGTGGCGCGCAGGCTCCAGTGTGCACGGGCTCATAGTTGCAGCACGTGGGCTCTCTAGTTGTGTCATGCAGGCTCTAGAGCATGCAGTCTTAGTTGATCTGTGGCATGTGGGATCTTAGTTCCCCAACAAGGGATTGAACCCATGTCCCCTGCATTGGAAGGCAGATCCTTGACCTGAACCACCAGGGAAGTCCGAAAATGATGATAGTTTTTTGTTTTGAATTTTATTTTATTTATTTTTTTACACAGCACATTCTTAATAGTTATACTTTTTTTTTTTTCTTTGCGGTACGTGGGCCTCTCACTGCTGTGGCCTCTCCCGTTGCAGAGCACAGGCTCCGGACGCGCAGGCTCAGTGGCCATGGCTCACGGGCCCAGCCGCTCCGCGGCATGTGGGATCTTCCTGGACCGGGGCACAAACCCGTGCCCCCTGCATCGGCAGGCGGACTCTAAACCACTGCGCCACCAGGGAAGCCCCATTAGTTATCCATTTTATGCACATTAGTGTATATATATCGATCCCAATCTCCCAGTTCATCACAGCACCCCCCCCCCACCCCCCCCCACCGCTCTCCCCCCTTGGTGTCCATACGTTTGTTCTCTACATCTGTATCTCAATTTCTGCCCTGCAAACAGGTTCATCTGTACCATTTTTCTAGGTTCCACATATATACGTTAATATATGATACCTATTTTTCTCTTTCTGACTTACTTCACTCTGTATTACAGTCTCTAGATTCATCCACGTCTCTACAAATGACCCAATTTTGTTCCTTTTTATGGCTGAGTAATATTCCATTGTATATAGGTACCACATTTTCTTTATCCATTCATCTGTCTGTGGGCAATTAGGTTTCTTCCATGATCTGGCTATTGTAAATAGTACTGCAATGAACATTGGGGTGCATGTGTCTTTTTGAATTATGGTTTTCTCTGGGTATATGCCCAGTAGTGGGATTGCTGGGTCATATGGTAGTTCTATTTGTAGTTTTTTAAGGAACCTCCATACTGTTCTCCATACTGGCTGTATCAATTTACATTCCCACCAACAGTGCAAGAGGGTTCTCTTTTCTCCACACCCTCTCCAGCATTTGTTGTTTATAGATTTTCTGATGATACCCATTCTAACTGGTGTGAGGTGATACCTATTTGTAGTTTTGATTTGCATTTCTCTAATAATCAGTGATGTTGAGCAGCTTTTCATGTGCTTCTTGGCCATCTGTATGTCTCCTTTGGAGAAATGTCTATTTAGGTCTTCTGCCCTTTTCTGGATTGGGTTGTTTGTTTTTTTAATATTGAGCTGCATGAGCTGTTTATATATTTTAGAGATTAATCCTTTGTCCATTGATTCGTTTGCAAATATTTTCTCCCATTCTGAGGGTTGTCTTTTCATCTTGTTTGTAGTTTCCTTTGCTTTGCAAAAGCTTTTAAGTTTCATTAGGTCCCATTTGTTTATTTTTGTTTTCATTTCCATTACTCTAGGAGGTGGATCAAAAAAGATCTTGCTGTGATTTATGTCAAAGAGTGTTCTTCCTATGTTTTCCTCTAAGAGTTTTATAGTGTCAGGTCTTACATTTAGGTCTCTAAGCCATTTTGAGTTTATTTTTGTGTATGGTGTTAGGGTGTGTTCTAATTTCATTCTTTTACATGTAGCTGTCCAGTTTTCCCAGCACCACTTATTGAAGAGACTGTCTTTTCTCCATTGTGTATCCTTGCCTCCTTCATCATAGATTAGTTGACCACAGGTACATGGGTTTATCTCTGGGCTTTGTATCCTGTTGCATTGATCTGTATTTCTGCTTTTGTTCCAGTACCATATTGTCTTGATTACTGTAGCTTTGTATTATAGTCTGAAGTCAGGGAGTCTGATTCCTCCAGGTCCATTTTTTTCCCGCAAGACTGCTTTGGCTATTTGGGGTCTTTTGTGTCTCCATACAGATTTTAAGATTTTTTGTTCTAGTTCCGTAAAAAATGCCGTTGGTAATTGGATAGGGATTGTATTGAATCTCTAGATTGCTTTGGATAGTATAGTCATTTTCACAATATTGATTTTTCCAATCCAGGAACATGGTATATCTCTCCATGTGTTTGTATCATCTTTAATTTCTTTCATCAGTGTCTTATAGTTTTCTGCATACAGGTCTTTTGTCTCCCTTGGTAGGTTTATTCCTAGGTATTTTATTCTTTTTGTTGCAGTGGTAAATGGGAGTGTGTCCTTAATTTCTCTTTCAGATTTTTCATCATTAGTGTGTAGGAATGCAAGAGATTTCTGTGCATTAATTTTGTATCCTGCAACTTTACCAAATTCGTTGATTAGCTCTAGTAGTTTTCTGGTGGCATCGTTAGGATTCTCTATGTATAGTATCATGTCATCTGCAAACAGTGACAGTTTTACTTCTTCTTTTCCAATTTGTATTCCTTTTATTTCTTTATCTTCTCTGATTGCTGTGGCTAGGACTTCTAAAGCTATGTTGAATAGGAGTGGTGAGAGTGGACATCCTTGTCTTGTTCCTGATCTTAGAGGAAATGCGTTCAGTTTTTCACCATTGAGAATGATGTTTGCTGTGTGTTTGTCATATATGGCCTTTATTATGTTGAGGTAGGTTTCCTCTATGCCCACTTTCTGGAGAGTTTTTATCATAAATGGGTGTTGAATTTGTCAAAAGCGTTTTCTGCATCTATTGAGATGACCATATGGTTTTTATTCTCCAAAATGATGATAATTTTTAACCATTAGTAACCTTTATAGAGAAAACTAGTTAGTAGACAACAGAATTGCCTGTCATATACTAGCATTTTGTAGCAGATTAGCACATTTGATGAATATATTATCTCATAACTTCTAGACATATATGCTTCTTCATAGTGTACCTTCTCAGTGTGACAAGAGCATGTTTATTTAGACATAAATATCTTTAGTCTCTTTGTAAGAATAAGAAAACAAAACTATATGCACTTAAACTTATATTCAGTAATAATGTTTCAATGTTTTATCTTATTTAGGAATGACCCACATATTCAATAAATATCTATTATTTAACATAGTATAACTTGAAGTTTCAAGTTACCAAAAAGATTTGGGAAAGTACTTCCAAGCAGTCACATTTTAAAATACAGTTATTGTTGAAATAACGTTTGTCAGAATAATGATTCGATTTGATTAAAATCAAACCTGTAAGTTTTATAATCTTAAGCATCTAGTAAATATAATATTGGCTTATTTGACTAGTAAGTCCAAGTAGAATAAAATGTATGTCTGCATTAAACTTAATGCTGACAAGTTTGAGGACCTTCCTGTTTTATTAAACCAACAATACTAAAGTTTTGTTATTTACCAAATCACATTATTTTCAAATCATGTGAACTTGAAAAATATTTTGGTTAGTTCCTATATTTCTGAGAGTTTTAGGAATATTTATAGTAAGTCCCCTACATACGAATAAGTTCCGTTCCGAGAGCGCGTTCATCATAAGTCCAATTTGTTCGTAAGTCCAACAAAGTTAGCCTAGGTACCTCACTGACACAATTGGCTATATAGTACTGTAATGTAAAAGGTGTATAATACTTTTTGCACAAATAATACGTAAAGAACAAACAAAAAATAAACATTTTAATCTTACAGTTCAGTACCTTGAAAAGTACAGTAGTACAGTATAACAGCTGGCATACAGGGGCTGGCATTGAGTGAACAGGGACGAAGAGTTACTGACTGGAGGAGGGAGAGGAGTTGGGAGATGGTAGAGCTGAAGGATCGTCAGCAATAGGAGACGGAGGGCAAGCTGCAGTTTCACTCATGCCTGACGTTGATGACACAGGTTCTGGTTCCTTGCTGGATTCAATTCTATCTACCCTCTTGAAAAAATGATCCAGTGATCATAGATGACATGGTAGCAACGGATTGCATTCTGAATTGCTCCTGCAACCTTCGTGTATTATTCTTCGTTCGCGTCCTGTGCCTCAAAAACTAATGGTGCCTCCTCAAATAAAGAAAATCCCCTTGCCATATCCTGCGTCGTGAATCTCTTCAGTTCTTTAGTTACTTCTTCTTCCTATTGTCGCTCCACTCTCAATTATTTTCACTTTTGTTTCCCTCATTATTGCTTGGTGCTTCTTAGAAGTACCAGCTATATCACTGCTGCTTTTACACTTGCTTCCGGACATCCTGGGCTTGAAATAAAGGTACTACTATCTTTACTGTACTACTGTACTCTATACAGTACTGTACAGTAAAGTACACAAAAGCACAACCACTTGTAGAGGATGCACACACGTGACAGTGTACTCCAGACATGCGAACTAACTTATGTGATTGGACCTTTTTATCTAAGTGGTTGCTTTTGTGTGTTCCTTGAGTCCTTAGAGGGAGTCGGCAGGGATCTGGAATTCCAATGACTGTAGGAAGTTGAGGGGCTGGAGTGCAATGGGGAAGCCTTAGAGGAGCCAGCTTGGGAAATCTTAAGTTTTTCCAAAGGAGCCTTGAAAGTTCTAAATTGTTCTTAGTAAAATCATGTCAACAAGGGACAAAGTAGAGTTAGTGCCATAGTGGCAGAGCGTATAGTGAGCAAGGGTTTGAGAAGGAGGATTTCAGTTGACTAAGTTCCCATGACAGGAGCAGGATCAAGTAGGGAGAACAGAGAGGCCTTGAAACAAAAATCCAAGAACTTGCAGCCTGAGAAAACAGAGGCTTCGAAGCAAAGAACAGAGAGGCCTTGAAACCAAAGCCAGGAATAACTTCCAGCCCAAGGTGTACCTTAAAAAAAGAAGCCTGGGACCCTAACCCAGCTTCAGAGAATATGCTAATTCAAAATGTGACTCAAACCATATGCCTTTTTATGACTTAGGCATGGATCCAAGAGATATCTGTCCCAAAAGCTACAGAAGTGACACGTCTATTTAAATCTTTTACCCATTTTAAAATTCAGTCATTTTGTGTTATTAGTGAGTTATAAGAACTTTTTAAAAATATATTCTGGATACAAGTTTGTTATCAGAAATATGATTGGCAAGTATTTTCTCCCAGTCTGTGGCTTGTCATTTAGGTGTCTTTTGAACTACAAAAGTATTTGATTTGGATAAAGACCAGCTTATGAATTTGTTTCTTTATGGGTTATACTTTAGCTGTTGTATTAAAGAGCTGTTTGCATAATCAAAAGTTCTCAAAGATGTTCTCTTCTGTTTTTTTCCAAGAAGTTTTACAATTTTAAGTTTTACATTTTTGTATATGATCCGTTTTGAGTTAATTTTTGTGTATTTGTGAGTTAATGTTCTCATACATTCTCAGTGGAGGAGAGAATTGGTTCTTTAAGAATGAACCAATTTTTTATGTATAAAGCAGAGATCTATAGTACATAAACAGATAAACAGGATATTTGTGGCATTAAAATTTTTTGAGGGTAGGGCACAATTAAGCTTAAAATGTCTAGAGGCACTTCTTAGGAATGTGATAATGAAAACTTAAGGAACATAGTCTAAATTAAACTTTATGCATGTGGGTGCACAGTTATCCCAGCCCCATTTGTTGAAAAGACTATCCTTTTTGCATTGAATTGCCTTTTCACCTTTGTTGAAAATCAATTGACCATGAATATAACGGTTTATTTTTGAACTCTCAATTTTGTTCCACAGATCTGTGTCAGATAACTTGGTTTTAAGATCACATATAATAGGTAGAATAATTTTTCAGGTGCTTTAAAAATTACAACCTCAAGATTATTTCCGAATAATTTTTATGTGAAAGAAATGCATAATTTTTCATTGAAGGAAAATGCATGTTTATATTTTTCCCCAAGTAAAAATTTGGATCTGAAATTTTTATTTCATTGTGAAGTGGATGGGAAAAGATGGCTTTCAAAAATTTTAGTTCAAATATATTTTGCAAGGTCAGGGAACTATTTGATTTTTCTTTAAGAATGAAATTATTTAGATTTATTCCAAACACCTGTTTGTTTAACTCAAAACATTAAAGAACAAGCAATGATTCAAACAAAAAGTCATAAAATATAATCATTCTCATCAGTTCACTAAATCCCATGTTACTAATTCTTATTCTGCATGAGTCCTGTTTTTCCATTAGAGTTCTGGAAATTCTTATCCATTTCAGTGGTGTGATTTTAAAGTTATAAAAACCTGTATTCTAGAGTACTTGTCAGTCCTTTCCATGAATCTTTCTGAAGATGAAGTACTTTTGCAAATGTATCAGAGTTAAATAGTGTCTAAAAATGACAAAAGACTTTAAAAAATGGCCATGGTTAAAGATCTGATGGACTTTTAATAAGAAAACTTAGTTATTTCTGTGACACAGCAATTTAAGATAGGGACTTCCCTGGTGGTCCAGTGGTAAAGAATCTGCCTTCCAATGCAGGGGATGTGGGTTCGATCCCTGATCAAGGAACTAAGATCCCGCATGCCGTGGGGCAGTTAGGCCCGTGTGCCACAACTACTGAGCTCTCGCGTCTCAACGAGATAGCCTGCATGCCGCAAACTCCAGGACCCCTGCGCTCTGGACCTTGCCCACCACAACTACAGAGCCCACGTGCCCTGGTGCCCATATGCCACAACTAGAGAGAGAAAACCCACATGCCACAGCTAGAGGGAAGCCCGCATGCCACAACAAAGAGCTCATCCTGCAGCAAAAGATCCTGCATGCCTCAACAAAGACCCTGCATGTCACAACTAAGACCCAATGCAGCCAAAAAAAAAAAAAAATCATTATTTTTTAAGATAATAATTGGACAACAAGGATATTGACAAATTCTATGATCTTCAAACAGTTTTTGGAATACCTGTATTAGTAACATATGTCCACACACATATAATCTAAAAGGCTTATCATCCATCTGGCAGAGATGAAAGACTTGTGTATTGAAAAACTACAAGACATTAATGAAAGCAATAGAAGAAAACAATTAAATGGAAAGATAACCTGTACTATTGACTGGAAGAATTAATATTGTTAAAATGTCCATACTACCTACATCTACAGATTCAATGCAATCCCTATCAAAATTCCAATGGTATTTTTCACAGAAATAGAGTTAACAATCCTAAAATTTGTATGGAACCACAAAAGACCCTGAGTAGCCAAAGCAGTCTTGAGAAAGAACAACAAAGGTGGAGGCATCACACTCCCTGATTAATTTAAACTATATTACAAAGCTATAGTAATTAAAACAGTATGGTTTTGGCATAAAAACAGACACATAGATCAATGGAACAGAATAGAGAGTCCAGAAATAAACCCAAACATATATGATCAATTAATTTACCACAAAGGAGGCTAGAATATACAATGAGGAAAGTACAGTTTCTTCCATAAATGGTATTGGGAAAATTGGACAGCCAGATGCAAAAGAAGGAAACTGGATCACTATCTTACACCACACACAAAAATTAACTCAAAATGGATTAAAGACTTGAACATAAGACCTGAAACCATAAAAATCCTAGAAGAAAACATAAGCGGTAAGCTCCTTGACATAGGTCTTGGCCATAATATTTTGAATCTGACACCAGAAGCAAAAGCAACAAAAGCAAAAATAAGTAAATGGGACTACATTAAAGTAAAATGCTTCTTCACGGCAAAGGAAACCATCAACAAAATGAAAATGCCACCTACTGAATGGGAGGAAATAATTGCAAATCATATTTCTGATAAGGGGCTAATATCCAAAATATGCAAAGCATTTATACAACTCAGTAGCAAAACAACAAAGTCATGCCTATGTAATGAAACCCCAATAAAAACTGGAATTTTTACCCTGGGTGTGTTTTTCTGGCAAACAATACTCTGTGTATTGTTATACATTGATGTGCCAGGAGGGTGATGCATCCTGACCCTCTGGGGAGAGGACATGGAAACTTTGCATTCAGGACCCTCTCAGACTTTGCCCTATGCATATCTTATTTTGGCTGATCCTGATTTATGTACTTTTTTGCTATAATAATACTGTAATTGTAAGTGTAGTGTTTTTCTGAGTTTTGCGGCTTGTTCTGCTAAATTATTGAGCTTAACGGGGTAGTTGGAACCCCAAATTTATAGCCACTTGGTCATAAGTATGGGTGGCTTGGAATCCCTCAGCTGCATGGCTGGTTTCTGAGGTGGTATCCTCTTTGTGAAGGATTTTGCCCTAACTTATGAAGACTGGCTCAACTCTGGGTCATTCATGTCCCAATTGCATTGCAGGGTCGATGGTGGAAGGGGACTAGGTAGCCCATCATTCAGTAAGTAGACCTACACTTTATCTCCCAGTTTTCAGAATGAATCCCTTACCTTGAGCTGTGCCTCGAGTCCTTGAGTCCAGAGCCCTCTAGTTTAACTCTGTAGAATGGAAACCCACAGTCTTTTACCAGGGGAAGTGATGGGGTAGTAGTTGGGTTAAGTAAGCAGATTTTCAACCAGTTCTTTGGTTTCCAACTTCTCTTTCACTCAGAAGTACCTAGTGCTTTCCATTTCTTTGTCTTTCTGGAGTTCTACAGTGGGAATTGCTTCTTAGCTGTACCAGAGAAATCTATATACCCAGAAGTCCTAACACTCGTTTCTTACTATTTTCTATTATTTCTGCCATCTTCTTTGTTATATTTTTCAGTTTTGTGTTTGTGATAAACAATTGAGAGATTGAGTAGTTTTTCTATACCTATTATTACCTGAATTTTATTTTTTTAGCTAGTTGACTTTAGAGTGTTTGATATATAAATAACTGTTTTGTGAATATTTAGAATAGCAGGTGTATTTATTTTGCTATAGATGAATATAATTAAAAATTCTAAAATTACTGTGGTCAGGTTTTTATTAATATGGAAGCATAAACATGGAAATAAAATTTCATGTAAAATGTGCTGAATTATTTTTAATTTCTGTAATTTCAAGCTGACAATTTCTGATAAATTACATATCTTATTTAATGGAGAAGACTATCTAGATTAGCAGTGTGATTTATCTTCTAGGCCTAGCTACCAAGTGGACTATTTCAAAAACCAGAGCCGAAACTACTTCAATAGAGAAAATTATAGATGTGATCAGTAGTTTCCCTACTAAACTGTAAACATAGTGTGAGCATGTATTTCAACATGGTGTCGAGTTTTGTGAACACTTAATAAATATTTGGTGATCAACTGACCAATGTTGACTAAAGTATGTGAAATCTTATAAATGACTAAGAAAGATCTTGAAAAAACAAGTGTAATCTGAGTTAGGGATAGATGTTTAAAAATCCACCAGAGTAGTTACTAAATGTGAAAAAAATGGCTGCTGCAAGGGGTTGAGTTATCTTTAAGGGCACGATAAATCTCAAGGACAGGAGTTGGAGCTTCAAAGTTCAGCTACCCTTCTCACATGAGACTCCTTTGCCTTTTTTTCCCTCAGTATTTTATTTTTTTTGCTTTAAAAAAAACTTTTCTAAGAATTTTCAAACATACAAAAGGGTAAATAAGTATTTACCTTATTGAAATATCAAGGTTTGATATCCTTAAGGAAACAAGTTCCATGAAGCTGCCCTGAAAATTCTGAGAAGTTGGGTAGGTATGCTTACTAGCTAAGCATACCTCCGAGAACACGATTAAAATTTGTTAGAGCACATGCCAAGTAAACTATGAAAAACCTAACAAACTTTATCTTAGGTATTGGCATATCCCAATGATCTGTACTGTTCTAGGGTGTGATGGCTTAGGAGTGAATATGATTTGAACCTAATACATTTTTAGAGGGTATCAAATTCAGAACCAGGCAGATCCATCTCCTGACCCTAAACATGGTCCTAAAGTAAATCGCTTGAGGAAATTGGATCCCAAAGATTACAGGTGGGGAATTTTGAAGTGTTTCCATATTTCATTGGAGATCAAAGAAGCCTAACTAAAAGAATTGTGGGCTGACTTATATGATAACTTCTTTTTGAAAGGGCTATTTTATCTTGAAGATTATGCGTTTGGAGGAACTAAGGTGATTGGCAGTGGAAAGAATCAGAACATGTGAAATTCCTTAAAAATTTATTGACTTAAATAACTTTGTCTGTGTTAACACATAATTAAAAAAAAAACCCTTAAAAAAAAAAAAACCCTTTACACTTAAAAAAAAAATTTGTTAGAGCACAATGACTAATTGCTGTATACCAAAGACTTCCCAATTGTTTGAAGCTGTTTTTATTTATTTATTTATTTATTGTTTAGAGGCTGTTTTTAAATTGTTGATGTTCAAGCTTCAGTTTTCACTGGTGTGCTGCTACCTGATATTAATATATTTAACCAGATTCATCACTCTGTTAGAGTGTATACTTCTATTTTTTCTCACTCTCACCTAGCTTTCTATCACCAGATTTTGGGCTTGGTTAACTTTTCACCTGTCTGCCCTTAATTGGATGTTAAAGCAGCCGGGAAACTGGAAAGTTCCTGGCATAGTGACTGTTACATAGTAGTTGTGTAAGTCACTGAACTTTGGAATGTGTCCAGAGGTACTCTAGGTGAGTCTGTCATTGGCTAAATTTTTGTCTTATGAAACCAAATTAATTTCTTTTTTAATGTGTAAATTTGTTAAATTAGAATGCAGAATATGGCAGTAGTACTCAACAGATACGCTAGTCATTGCGTATTAAATCTAGTAATGGGAAATATGAATTTGCGTTTGAAATATGATTTGATTGCACTTCTGTGTTTACCTGTGCCAAATGAAACATGGTTGTATTTTGTTTACAAAGACTCCAGCAACTTCCCAGGCATGGAGACATCAGATAAACAGAGACTTTATTATTTTACCACAGGTGGCAATAAACAGGACTAATTACACAGATGTGAGAGGAATAAATTCTTCTATCCACTCCATAGCTCTTCTTTTTGCTGAAGTTTCCTTCTATTGGTAATTTTCAATTCTGAATTGTGTAAGTTGAGAAATTCAAATGATTATAGCTTTTTTTTTTTCCTGTAAGAAGGACCAGGCATAGACAACAGTGATTTATAAAATTTGCTGTCAACTTGAAATATTTTCCTTTCTCCCCAGTGAAAAGTAATAGCATTTTTCTCTTTTCTTAATTTTAGCTTTGACTTAATCTTTCCAAGTTGTCCGTAGCCAGCACCTTATTTTCTTCTTGGTAACCTTTTTTTCCCCTGTTTAAATGTAGCCAGGATTTTTATTATAGTGGAAATGGGACCAATTAGCTATTAGTTGTTGAAGTCTGATATGAGATGAGTGTTTTTATTTTAAAATGCAGCTGACCTAAATTGCAAAAACAATAGAATCCTCAACACCAGTGCTTCTTAAATGATGTCTGTTGAGGACCAGATTTGTAGTGTGTGTGTGTGTGTGTGTGTGTGTGTGTGTGTGTGTGTGTGTGTGTTGTGTTTTTAGAATTTTCAGTCTCTCACCAAAAATACATAAAAATATAAGATTCAATTATTTTGTTAGAATAATCAACATAAAAATACCGTGACATCGCCACAAAAGTTTCTGAATGTTTACTCTCAAGTCTCTACAGCCACCTCATAGTGGACTTGTAATGAAGTTTGTGGACTGGCATTGATCTGCAGACTGTACTTTGGGTAGTACTGCTCTAGATTTCCTGGCAAATGAGGAAAGCCAAGGATGCTGCATTGTGCTTTTGGTTACACACCAGATTGTATGCTCTTCAAAGTCATGTTCATGTTATTCATCTTTTTTGAGAGCTTAGGACAGGGCCTGATAGGAAGGTGGTTGAAACTCGGTGATGAAGAAGATTATATGGTGATAACAAGTGGAGTCAAAACTGAGTGGGCTAGAACAAATTCTGCAAATACTCAAAACTGAATTGTGAAGTAGTAACATAGGAGGGTTTCCATATCAGATTATCTACTTTTTCTTCAGGGATAAAATAGGCCTTACAAAAATTTTCTAATAAAGTACATTCAATCCTGAATGGAATTGAGAGCCAGCTTTCATCATTTTGGTCTACTTTAAGAATACAAAAGCTAAAAAAAAAAAAAAATACAAAAGCTCACACTACCTATTATATAAAATAGATAAACAACAAGGATTTACTCTATAGCACAGGGAGCTATATTCAATATCTTGTAATAACCTATAATGAGAAGTGAAAAAAATGCAGATGTATACATATATATATAAAACCAAATTGCTTTGCTGTAACCTGAAACTAACGCAATATTGTAAATCAACTATACTTCAAAAAAAAAAAAAAGAATACAAAAGCTGAGTTATGCCAAAGATAGTTTATAGGAGGGAATAAAGCTTTGGAAATTTAGCAAGGTTGAACCACTTCAAATTACCATTTTTGTAAGTCAAAAACAGTTGCACACTGGCAATTTTGTGTAGCTCAGTGTATAGATACAGCAACATGGAATGTTAATACTGGGGGCGGAGTACATAGACATCATTTAGCAAATCCCCTTCATTTAATTTTAGGGAAACTAAAGCCCAGAGAAATGTTTCAAACAGAAAAACCATTTTCTAACTGTAAGTACAGTAAACCAGATTTTACGAATTTACTGAAGGTAGATAAAAGGCAAAACTGAGTTGCGGGACTTCCCAGGTGGTCCAGTGGTTAAGACTCTGTGCTTCCAATGCAGGGGGACTGGGTTCGATCCCTGGTTAGGGAACTGGATCCCACATGCATGCCGCAACGAAGATCCTGCACACAAGCCGCAGTGAAGATCCCGTGTGCGGCAACTAAGACCCAGCACAGCCAAATAAATTAAAACAACAACAACAAAAAAAACCACACAAAAACTGAGTTGCTTTTCTTTTGGACTGTTTCTGCTTATGTTTTGGACTATGTTCTACTTAAAATAATATCATAAGCAATTTCAAGGGAAATATTTAGTTTTTTAAAACAAGAAAACTGAGGACTTCCTTGGTGGGGCAGTGGATAAGACTCCACGCTCCCAGTGCAGGGGGCCCGGGTTTTATCCCTGGCCAGGGAACTAGATCCCACATGCATGCTGCAACTGAGGGTTCGCATGCCACAACTAAGGAGCCCGCCTGCCACAACTAAGACCTGGTGCAACCAAATAAATAAAATAAATAAATAAATACAAATTAAAAAAAAAAAACAAGAAGACCTTTAAGAGCATTAGAAAACACTAGTTTACCTAAACTATTTTTTGGACAGTTTCACTTGCTTTAGCTCATCATATGATTTTATATTCCAAGAGGCTATAGAAGTGCAACTAAGATCTTTTGACCTGGTATTTGATCTTTAATTGTGTAAATATATATTTTTGTCAGAAAATATTCTGGTGAAATAAATCAGAAGAAAAAACATTCTCTTTATTACCCTTTACTAACAAGCTAATATTAATAGTCACTAGAGGCAAATTGCTTTTCTTTCTCAAGGTCTTAATTTCTTTGTATTGACAGCTGGTAGCATTCTGTAGTTTATAGGCTTAACTAAGGGAATGTGTGCACATTATGGCATAGCATATTCTTGGAACCTTCACAGAACTGTTGACAAGTAAAGATTTTTTGGTTACCATGAGTAGTTTCTATGGGGGTTGAACTATTGTTAGTTCTTGGTTTGCCTCTATGCTTGTCAGTCTGTTTTCTTCAGAAATGATGAATTTAAATCTGCATGATGTGTTCCAGTTCACTTACTTAATGGAAATTAGGGGAGTGAATAACTTTCTGAAATTCTTAATTACTGTTCCCATTAAGGGGTTGGAGAAGCAAATATTTATATCTCATGCATTATCTTGCTTAATTCCTAATCATTCTTTCTCCTTGGATATAACTTACTCACTAAAGAAATACTATCTATTCAAACAACTGCCTTGGCATATTCCAGCAATATTTTTTTTCTTACAATATTAAAAACCCCACATATAATATAACTAGAAAAAGACAGTTATTTCCAAGCAGGATGAGATTGATGGTAAGTATATTATTTGTGGATGAGAATTTTCTGCTTGTTTTTTTTTTTAATTATATATATATGAGTTACTAGCAATACTGACCATGATAAAGAATATTTCTTACAATTAAACTTTGTTTCTTTCTTGGAAAAATAGAATTACCTAAATTCAAGGTCATCTTATATTTGAGTCAATAAGATACTTATCCTAGAAGTTTATTATTTATCTTTGACAGTATTTTATTGAGTTGATTAAAAAGAGCTACAAATTATTAGATTGCATTGATTTATCACTTATATTTGATACACTCTTAAGAAATAGTACTTTTGGGTTGTTGAAATTATGTCCCCAGTATTTATTCTTGGTCATAAGAACCAAGATTTTTCACATTAATTTATATTTATTATATTAAACTAGCAAGTTTGCTTTCCTCTTTTGATATGGAGTAAAATTAGAGAGATTAATGATTCTTGTATGGTAGTTCTATTTTTAATTTTTTGAGGAATCTCCATACTGTTTTTCATAGCGACTGCACCCATTTATATTCCCACTAACAGTGCATGAGGGTTCCCTTTTCTCCATGTCCTTGCCAGCGTTTATTATTCGTTGACTTTTGATAATAGCCATTCTGACAGCTGTGAGGTGATATCTTGTTGTGGCTTTGATTTGCATTTCCCTGATGATTAGTGATGTTGAGCATCTTTTCATGTGTCTGTTGGCCATCTGTATGTCTTTGGCAAAATGTCTGTTTAGGGGGCTTCCCTGGTGGCGCAGTGGTTGAGAGTCTGCCAGCCGATGCAGGGGACACGTGTTCGTGCCCCGGTCCGGGAAGATCCCACATGCCGCGGAGCGGCTGGGCCCGTGAGCCATGGCCGCTGAGGCTGCGCGTCCGGAGCCTGTGCTCCGCAACGGGAGAGGCCACGACAGTGAGAGGCCCGCGTTAAAAAAAAAAAAAAAGTATGTTTAGGTCTTTTGCCCATTAAAAAAAATTTTTTTTGATATTGAGTTGTATGAATTCTTTGTATATTTTGGATATTAACTGCTTACCAGATACATGTTTGAAAACACCTTCTCCCATTCAGTAGGTGGCCTTTTAGAACAAATTTTAGAATTATTTGTTCTAGTTCTGTGAAAAATACTGTTGTTGTTGTTGTTTTTTTTTTGGCTGTGTTGGGTCTTTGTTGCTGCTCACAGGCTTTCTCTAGTTGCGGCGAGCGGGGGCTACTCTTCATTGTGGTGCACGGGCTTATTGCAGTGGCTTCTCTTGTTGTGGAGCACGGGCTCTAGAGTGTGCGGACTTCAGTAGTTGTGGTGTGTGGGCTCAGTAGTTGTGGCACACGGGCTCTAGAGCGCAGACTCACTAGTTGTGGCGCATGGACTTAGTTGCACCACGGCATGTGGGATCTTCCCAGACCAGGGCTCGAACCCGCGTCCCTTGCATTGGCAGGCAGATTCTTAACCACTGCGCCACCAGGGAAGTCCCTGCTGTTGGTATTTTGGTAGGTATTGCATTGCATCTTAAATTGCCTTGGGTAATATGGTCATTTTAGCAATGTTAATTCTTCCAACTTGTGAGCACAGTATATCTTTCCACTTGTCTGTGTTGTCTTTGGTTTCTTTCATTAGTGTCATAGTTTTTTGAGTACAGGTCATTTACTTCCTTAGTTAGATTTGTTCCTAGGTGTCTTATTCTTCTGTAAATGATATTATTTTTAAAATTTCTCTTCTGATAGTTCTCTGTTAGTGTATAGAAATGCAACAGATTTCTGTATGCTTATTTTGTATCCTGCAACTTACTGAATTAAGTTATTAGTTCTAATAGTTTTTTGGTGGTATCTTTAGGATTTTCTATATATAGTATATCATCTGCAAATGGTGACAGTTTTACTTCTTCCCTTCTAATTCGGATTCCTTTTATTTTTTTTTCTCGTTTGATTTCTGTGGCTGGGACTTCCAGTACAATGTTGAATAACAGTGACGAGAGTGGGCATCCTTGTCTTGTTCCTGATCTTAGAGGAAATGCTTTCAGCTTTTCACCGTTGAGTATAATGTTGGCTGCAGGTTTGTCACATGTGACTTTTATTATGGTGAGGTATGTTCCCTCTGTACCCACTTTGTTGAGAGTTTTTATCATAAATCGATGTTGAATTTTGTCAAAAGCTTTTTATGCATCTATTGAGATGATCATAGGATTTTTATTCTCCAATTTGTTAATGTGGTGTATCACATTAATTGATTTTCAGATTTGAACCATACTTGCATCCCTGGGATAAATCCCACTTGATCATGATGTATGATCCTTTAAACGTATTGTTGAATTTGGTTTGCTAATATTTGTTGAGAATTTTTGCATCTATGTTTATCAGTGATACTGGCCTGTAATTTTCTCTTTTTTTGCAGTGTCTTTGTCTGGTTTTGTATCAGGATGATGCTGGCCTCAGAGAATGAGTTCAGAATCATTCCTTCCTCTTCAATCTATTTTGGAATAGTTTGAAGATAGGCATTAACTCTTTAAATGTTTAGTAGATTTCACCTATGAAGGCTTCTGGTCCTAGACTTTTGTTTATTGGAAGTTTTTTTGCTTGTTTTGTTTTTTAATTACTGATTCAATTTCATTACTGGTAATTGGTCTGTACATATTTTATGTTTTTTCCTAATTCAGTCTTGGGAGATTATACATTTCTAGGACTTTATCCATTTTTTCTAAGTTGTTCATTTTATTGGTATATACTTGCTTGTTGTAATCTCTTATGATCCTTTGTAACTTCTCCTTGTTCATTTCTGATTTTATTTATTTAGGCCCTCTCTCTTTTTTTTCCTGATGAGTCTGGCTAAAGGTTTATCAATTTTGTATATCTTTTCAAAGAACCAGCTCCTAGTTTCACTGATCTTTTTGTTTTTGTTTTGTTTTGTTTTAGTTTCTATTTCATTTATTTCTGCTCTGATCTTTATTATTTCTTTCTTTTTTGGGTATTTTAAAACATTATTGACCTACACAGAAGAATTCCAAATAATTTATATAGATACTTTGCCTCCAAGGAGGTGGAGCGTAACTTCCTAT
This sequence comes from Tursiops truncatus, assembly GCF_011762595.2. Lineage (NCBI taxonomy): Eukaryota > Metazoa > Chordata > Mammalia > Artiodactyla > Delphinidae > Tursiops > Tursiops truncatus. The sequence goes on along the minus strand of NC_047047.1, from coordinate 37,252,439 downwards.
TCTTTAAGTGTGGGCTGCTCATGGTGACTTCCCAACAAAGAGTAGATTATAGAAAAGGGGGAGAAAAGAGTTATTTTACAGTGGAGAAACCTGAAAAACACTACCTCAGCTAGTTTCCATTAGCAGTAGTAAGCCATGTTGATAGCATGTACCCTTGATGTGGTATGATGAGAATGGCAGTTCACCTCTGGTCTTTCTCCCAAAACCTATAACCCCAGTCTAACCATGAGAAAAACATGAGGCATATCCAAACTGAGGGACATTCTACAAAGTCTACCTGACCAGTACTCCTCAAAACTGTCAAGGTTATCAAAAACAAGAAAAGTTTGAGAAACTGTCATAGCTGAGGGAAACTTAAGGAGACATGATGACTAAATGTAGTGTAACTTGGATGGGATCCTGGAACATAAAAAGCACATTAGGTAAAAACTAAGGAAATATGAATAACATATAGACTATGGTTAATAATAATGTTATCCATATTGATCCACTAATTGTCACAAGTGTGACTTTACTAATGTAAGATGTTAATAACCTAGGAAATTGAGTGTGTGGTATATTGAATCTGTACTATCTTCATAAGTTTTCTGTACATCTGTTCTAAAGTTAGTTTTATTAAAAACATTAAAAAAATTGTAGATACTACTAGAGCCCTCTATATGCCTCTCAGATTTCATTCTCCTTGTCCTTTGAAGTAACCTCTGGCCTGCATTAGGTGTTTATCAATCTCATGCATAATTTTACATTTTTACTACATATGTATTTTAAATTTATAGTATTTTTTATCTTATAATATTTCATATAAATAGTATCATACTTTATATATTTGTGTGCAGTTGTCTTTTTTGTTATTGTTGTTCGGCATTATGTGTTTGTGCTTTTCCATGTTGATAGATATAATTCTAATTCATTTACTGTGTGTTAGTCCATGGTTTGAATGTCACTAACCATTTTTGTTTTTGTTGTTCCAGACATTGGAGTTGATTCTAATTTGTTACTATTACCAACATTGTTGCAATAACCATTCCTGCATAGGACTCCTAGTGCATAGGTATAAGAGTTCCTCTAAGTTTTTTCCATTGCAGAAGAGTTGCTGAGTTCTAGAATATGTACATCTTAAATTTTGACAGATAATGCAAAATTGCTCTTCAAAAATGTTCTGTTCCCACAACAGTATATGAGAATTGTTGGTGAGGAAGTAAAGAAACAGTCTTTAATATTGTGGGGCATTTTACTTTTTGCCAGTTTAATGGAAGGAAAATGGTATTAGTTTACATTTTCTTTATTATTAGTTATGTTGAGCATATTTTTATTGATTGATTTATTATTAAATTTCCCTTTCTATGAATAGTCTGCTCATATTTTTGGTCAAATTTTTAGCTGTTAGGTTTTTTTGATTTCAAGGAGTTCTTTATATATGCTGCATACTACTCTTCTGTCAGTTATACTTTACAAAATCTCAGTATTTCATTTGAATTTGTAACTTTAAAAAATGGTATCTTTTTTGTAAGAAGTTATTTTTTGCTTTTTAAAAAAATTGAGTATAATTTATATGATAGTACTTAAGTATTCAGTTTGAGTTTTTGAGAAATGTATATACCTGTGTAATCCACATTTATATCATCATCTTATCATCCTATCATCACCACAGAAAGTTCCCTCATTCCTCTTCCCAGTCAGCCCCACCTCTGCCTTAGGTACCACTTTTCTGGTTTCTGTTATCATAGATTAGTTTTGCTTGTTCTAGAACATAACATAAATTGAATCATACAGTATATACTCGATGTATCTAACTTTTAAAATTCAGCATAATATCTAAAATTTATGCATGTTTTTGTATCTATCACTAGTTTTTGGGTTTTTTTTTAATATACTTTATTTTAAGAACGGTTTTTGGTTTACAGAAGAATTGAATGGAAAGTGCAGAGAGTTAACATATACTCCCTTGCTCTCTGCTCCCAAGCAGTTTCCCCTATTATGAACATCTTGCATTAGTGTGGTACATTTGTTACAGTTGAGGAGCCTGTGTTGATTACATTATTAACTAAAATCCACGGTTTACGTTAGAATTCACTCTTTGTCTTGTACATTCTGTTTGTATATTCTTTCTACACAAATGTTTAGTTATGTGTTCCACCATTTAGTATCAGATTTTGTACACTATACAGAATTGTTTCACTGCCTGAAAAATCCCTTGTGTTCCACCTATTCATCTCTCCCTTCCTCCCTCTGAACTCCTGGCAACCACTGATCTTTTTACTGTCTCCATAGTTTTGACTTTTCCAGAATGTCATATAGTTGGAATTGCCATGATCAAACACTCACACAGCCCATATTCTAGGGAATAGGACATAGACCCTTAACTCTTTGTGGGAGAAGGGTCAAAGAATTTTGGAGCCAAGTTTTAAAATAACCATATTCTATATTATATCTACATATTATAAATGGGGAAATTGAGGTACAACAAGACTAAATGACTTTCCCAAGATCAAGTGAGTACAGTACTAGTTTTTTTTGGGGGGGATTCCAGATTTCATGCTCATCCAACTATTCACTCATTCATTATATATTTGCTGATCACCTACTATATGCCAGTCACTGTGCGAGGCTCCAGGGGTTAAATATTAAACAAGAGAGGCAAGGTCTCTGCCCTCTTAAAGAACTTATATTTAGAGCAAGAAATAGGCCTGATGTAGGTTTCTTTTTTTAATTAAGATTTTTATTTAGAGATAATTGTAGATTCACATTAAGCTATAAGAAATAATACAAAGAGATACCATTGTATTTTTTATTGATTTTATTGATTCCCCCTAATGATAACGTACTGCAAAACTGTAGTATAATATCACAACCACTATATTAACATTGGTACAGTCAAGATACTGCAAAACTGTAGTATAATATCACAACCACTATATTAACATTGGTACAGTCAAGATACGGAGCTTTCCATCACCACTAAGATCCCTCATGTTGCAGTTTTATAGCCGCATCTACTTTCCTCCCACCCACCCTTGCTCCTTCCTTTTTTTTTCCCCTTTAAACAACTGATAATCAATTTATTAAAATAGTTGATTTAAGCATCTGCAGTAGTGATTCAGCCTCGACTCCCGGCTAAATACTGATGGAAGTAATCTGCTTAACAATCTCAGAAAGACTGTTCAAGTCAATGAGTTTCTTGTATATCCTCATCTGAAAAAGAGACCAAATGTTTCAGCAGGAGTTTTTCTTGTAGTGATTCTCAGACATATATAGATGTGTTGTTTTGGTAGTTCAGAAATCAAAATGTGAATGGTATTGCCACTGGTAATGAGATTTTCCAAAATGCTCAACAACTTATTTGTAAAGTTCTGACCAAACTAAAATATTGATACAAGCTGTATTAGTTGCATTCCTGGAAAATTTAGAGCTTATTAAAACTGTGCCAAAAAATAATTTTTTATGTAAAAAGAAAAAGATTAATTTCTAGGCCCAGGTAATTATAAACAGGTTCCACATAATGTTAGATGGGACATTGCCAAGTCATGTAGGACATGTGTCAGTTTGTTTTGTAGGATGTTCTTGAGCAGGGGTTGGCAAACTACATCCTGCAGGACACACTATTTTTGTATAGCCCATTAGCTAAGAATGGTTTTTACATTTTTAAAGAGTTGAGCAAGTAAAAAGAAGAATATGTTACAGAGACGGTAACACCTTTTTTGGATGAACTGACCCCAGTTCAAGATATTATTGACTGGAACCCAACCAAAATAACTTCTGTCACAAGTGAAGTTAAATCAGAATAGATTTCTTTTTTTTTTTTTTTTGCGGTACGTGGGCCCCTCACTGTTATGGCCTCTCCCGTTGCGGAGCACAGCCTCCAGACGCGCAGGCTCAGCGGCCATGGCTCACGGGCCTAGCTGCTCCACGGCATGTGGGTTCTTCCCGGACCAGGGCATGAACCCGTGTCCCCTGCATTGGCAGGCGGACTCTCAACCACTGTGCCACCAGGGAAGCCCCAGAATAGATTTCTTAATATGCTTTGAGGAAAAGAATGATACACATCACCTGTGTTGTGATGTGATAGTGTGAAGCAAAGTGCCGGTAGAAATAATTTTATTTAATTATAATATATTATACAAATTAATGTTTCTGTTGAGTGGCATAGCCAGAGATTTTGGGTCCTCCTACCCAAAACTTGGTAAATAGGCAGATATTCAGTAAACATTTGTTGAATTGTAATGTGATGTAATGTGAAATATCTTTAATCTATGTTGTTTAATCTATGTTGTAATATTTATCGTACAACTTTTTCATATTAATGGAGGAATGAAAGACAGCATGTTTGTCTTTCAGCCTCCCTTCCACCTATTCTACCTATACTCCACCTGTACACTGTCTACCTTTACATTCCTCTGTTCTCACTGCTACTGCTCAAGTGTAGGCAGGACTCTTGGTTCCAAATGATAGGAATACAGCTTAAACTATCCTGAATAGTAAACGGGAGTTTTTGGTGCCTACAGGTGGAAAAGATGTCGAGATAACATACAGAGTTGAAGAAAGGTCTGCAGGAACCAAGGCCTTGGGGATTACAGAACAGGGTATCACTCCATTAGAACCCACTCTCATCTCTGCTTGGCTTCATTCTATTTTATTGCAATCAGGCTTTTGCCAAAAGATCAAAGATGTCTGTCTGCAGCCCTCCAGTCTCATGTTCTTCTGGTACCATGACCTCAGGAGACAAGACCACTTCTCCTCCTAAATTGGGAGATTAATTTGGATCAATCATTGTGCCCAGAGAAAGGAGGTACTATGATAGTTTGGTTTGGAGCTCATATCAATCCTCATGTCCAGGCAGGGGAAAGCTTGTTCGGAGACCAAATCATTAACCATCACTGACCTATTCAGGGCTCCATTGCCCCAGCCCTTTGATGATTTCCCGCTTCAGTTTAGCTGCTTACTGTTCTCAGAACAGCAATGGCAATTAAGGTTTGAAAATTTATGGAAAAGAATAAAGTAGTATACAGTTTCAGAGTAGTGTTATTGGATATTGTAGTAGTATTGGCTGTTTGGTTGAAGATGGGCTATAAAACTAAACTAATTCATTCACTTAACAAAATTTACTTAGTACTTCGTATGGACAAGGCATTACCCAGTTATAGTATATCAAACCAAGCCTGGCTATAAGGCACTGTGAAATTATGTAAGATTTCATCAGAGCACTAATTCATTTTATTCTCTTGTTTTATTATTTTTACATTTTAACTTTATTTATATTTTATTATTTCCTCATCATGGAACTGGATATTTATAGATTCTAGTTATTGATAGAGAATTTGAGTGACACGGATTTTTTTTTTTTTTTGGCCACGTCACGGGGCTTGTGGGATCTTAGTTCCCCTACTGTGGATTGAACCTGGGCCCTAGGCAGTGAGAGCATGGAGTCCTGTCCACTGGATCGCCAGGGAATTTCCAACATGGAATTTTTCACAATAGCTTTTCTGATATTCAGTATTTTCAAAGGGAATATTTTTGTATTTATGAAGCGCTTATTCTCATTACTGTCTTTTGATGACCCTTTTTGAAAGCTTATTCAGTGATTAAGAATCACTCAAAATGTGATCTGTAGTTAAGATGCATCTTTTTCTAGTTATCTACCAAATTCATATCTGTTATTTTTTCTGTCATTATAGTCTATTGCATCTGCAGACATGGATTTCAACCAGCTGGAAGCATTCTTGACTGCTCAAACCAAAAAGCAAGGCGGGATCACATCTGACCAAGCTGCTGTCATTTCCAAATTCTGGAAGAGCCATAAGACAAAAATCCGAGAGAGCCTCATGAACCAGAGCCGCTGGGACAGTGGGCTTCGGGGCTTGAGCTGGAGAGTTGATGGCAAATCGCAGTCAAGACACTCAGCTCAAATGCACACTCCTGTTGCCATAATGGAGCTGGAAATAGGGAAAAGTGGACAGGTGAGTTCAATTTCAATTTCCCTTTGTAAACTGTATTTTTCCATTACGTATTAGCCATACATTCAGAATGATTTTATGTAACAGTCTTTGTTTGCAGAGATAATGATAACACGAAAAGATTCTGGTTTTCAGAATCCCTTTTCAAAGATAGAATCATCTGAAAGTTTGGATATTCCCAACTGTGGATAGAGTCTGAAAACCAGCCTCCGGCAGCTATCTCAAAAGAACAAAGTGGGTCAATAAGGTGATTGCACAGAAGTTGGCCACTGTTCCCTTTTGGTTAGATCTGAGTTCGTGGCGTTTGGTCAGAATCTCCAAGGCAATGATAAAGACGCTAAGTAAAGACAAGGAATTGAGATTAAACAACATAGAACAAACCTATCTCACAAAACTCATCTTTATAGGCATTCAGGTATAGGAGGCAATGTATTTTTTTAATATAAATTTATTTATTTATTTTTGGCTGCATTGGCTCTTCACTGCTGCGTGCGGGCTTTGTGGTGAGCGGGGGCTACTCTTCGTTGCGGTGTGCGGGCTTCTCATTGCCGTGGCTTCTCTTGTTGCGGAGCACGGGCTCTAGGCATGCGGGCTTCAGTAGTTGTGGCTCGCAGGCTCAGTGGCTGTGCGGCATGTGGGATCTTCCTGGGCCAGGGCTCGAACCTGTGTCCCATGCACTGGCAGGTGGACTCTTAACCACTGCACCAACAGGGAAGTCCCAGCATTGTATTTTAATTACAACATTGTGTTGTTCCTAAAGACCCTAAAGTATACTATTTCTGTCCTTGAGCCTACAAATTGTTTTTAATTGATCTTGATTATTTACAAAACAGTACTGCTTTCCTTGCAGTTTCCAATGTCATTATAGCGGACATCTACATGGTTTTTCTTTGAAGTCTTCAGTTTGTACTCCAGATGACTGCCAGATCAGACTTTTAATGACCTGGTATATGTCTTTTGGGGAAAAAAAAGCAGCAACTTGTAATTAGGAAGAGAAAACCCAGATCACTGAATTAACTAACCAGATTTATTTTCAGATAAATAATCAAATAAGTGGTTCTATTACATCCTATAATAGAAATTTATATCTTTTCTTCTAATAATGAGTGCATTTTTTTAGCTGGCAGGTTTCCTCACATAATCCCTTCTTGAGTTGCTTAGGGTTTTTCCAGTATTTGTAGTTCCCTAATGACTTTAATTTTAATTTAAAAGATAATTCCTTTTAAAAAATTGTTCTTTTTCAAAATATATTTTGAGGACCTTTTATTCAGTTATTTTACAGTAGTGCTAATAGCCTTTACTGACTTTGGTTTCTCTGATCCTAAAGTCCATTTTCTTAACCACTGTGTTATACAGCCTTCCTCCTATTATTCCTAGACCAAAAATCTGACAGAAGGTGCAGAAAGTATTCTTGGATATGTAAGTTTCACCAGCCATTTTTATAGGCTGTTCATTTTTTATTCTGGCAGTAGTGATTTTGTCAAGTATTTATCATTTGGGCAGGAATATGAAAACATACATATCTACTTTGACTTTCCTAGAAAACTATTATAGTATTTCTTTAACTCAATATTTTCCTAATATTTCTTGGACTGGGGTTTATAATGTGCCTTTTGATTTTAGTAACTTATATACCATCTGAATATATTGGATACTGACACAGGAATTTTAAAAATCTATTTTTTTACGGTATGCGGGCCTCTCACTGCCGTGGCCTCTCCCGTTGTGGAGCACAGGCCCCGGACGCGCAGGCCCAGCGGCCACGGCCTACAGGCCCAGCCGCCCCGCGGCACGCGGGACCCTCCTGGACCAGGGCACGAACCCGCATCCCCCGCATCGGCAGGCGGACCCCCAACCACTGCGCCACCAGAAAAGCCCTTAAATATCTATTTTTAAGTTCCTATGGTTTTTCTTTCATTTTTTTAGCTAAAGTAACAAGGAAAAACATTTTTTTTAGAACAGTAGAATGTGTTTTTGTCAATCAGTAAATCTAAACATCACTACACATGATTTTTTAGCTAGCTTCAGGAACATTTCATGATTACTTAGAACAAGTTGGTAAACTTTTTTTTGAGAGGACAGATATTTTATGCTTGACAGCTCTACAGTTTCTGTCACAAGTACTCATCATTCTTGGTGCAGCTCAAAAGCAGCCACAGACAGTATATAAACAGATGGGCACTCCTATCTTTCTAGAAGGTTTACCTATTTCAATAGAATCAATAGGTCTTAGAAGTCAGAGAGTCCTTAAGTACTCATCTAAGGTGAATTACATAGGTGAGGTGGTATATCCTCATTTTCCAGAGAAGGTGTATGTGACAGAGAAGTGACTTGCTTCAGACATAGCTGATAAGTGGTAAAGTGAGAACTAAAATGGGGATCGGGGCTTCCCTGGTGGTGCAGTGGTTGGGAATCTGCCTGCCAATGCAGGGGACACGGGTTTGAGCCCTGGCCCAGGAAGATACCACATGCCGCGGAGTAACTAAGCCCATGCGCCACAGCTACTGAGTCTGTGCTCTAGAGCCCGCGAGCCACAACTACTGAAGCCCGCATTCCTAGAGTCTGTGCTCTGCAACAAGAGAAGCCACCACAGTGAGAGGCCCATCAACCGCAATGAAGAGTAGCCCCCGCTCTCTGCAACTAGAGAAAGCCCGAGTGCAGCAACAAAGACCCAATGCAACCATAAATAAATAAACAAACAAACAAACAAATAAATAAATAATAAAATAAAATAAAATTAAAAAAAATAAAATGGGGATCACCAGACTTAGTTTTTCCAAAAACCATTGATACCAACATCTAGGAGCTTTTGTTAGCTTCTCACAATAGTCTATGCCAAGAAAACATGTTGGTTATAAAACATGTTGGTTATACAGTGTGGTAATCATGAGCGTTGATAGGAATATCACTCAGCAATAAGAAGGAAAGAACTTTTGATATACGCAACAAAATGGTTGAATCTCAAAATCATTTGCTGAGTGAAGTAAGCCAGATAAAAACTTTTTTTAACATAATGTATGATTCTACTCATATAAAATCCTAGAAAATGCAACGTAATCTATAGTGACAGAAAGCAGATGCCTGGGCATAAGAGTAGAAGGAGGGATAGATTAGATTACAGAGGGGTGTGTGAAAATTTTTAAGTGTGAAAAAAATGTTTATGTTCATTGTGGCAGCTGTTTTATGGATGTAAATATATGTATGTCAAAACTTATGAAATTGCATGCTTTAGATATGCAGTTTATTGTACATTACTTATACTTCAAAGTTGTGAAGAAAATGGTCACTGTGAAAATGATTGAAAATGCACTTTAACCCACAAAATCCTTTGAACGCAAATATATTCTTAAATCAAGAAAAGTTGTAAAGAAAGTAAACTGTAATAGAACCTAGGCTGGCAGTAAAATAAATATACAACCCAGATCCTACCGGAAATGTTTTTGTGAGGCCTGGATCCTTGGTTAGTACTGCTGTCAGCTTCTAGGTGAATGTTATTTATGAAATACTCTACTAAATCAACTTACCAGTTTTTAGAACACATATAGGCAACAAAGGCAAAGTTATTTTTACACTGCTGTCATTGGATGAGCTTGTGAGGGAATTAATGATTCTAGGATATTAAGAGGTTGCTTCTAAGAAGAATGACCAAGGTTTTTGAACTCTGGGGTGTGTGTGTCCATGTACCCCAACAACTAAATTACTGTCTTCAATTTATGTCATTTTAAATCAGTGGTTCTCAATCATGGCTACACATAAGAATCACTTTTGGAGCTTTAAAAATTTTCATGCTCTGGACATACTTCAGACCAATTAAGTAAGAATCTGTGGGGATGGGACCTGGGCATCAGTATTCTTTAAAACTGGTGATTTAAAAAAAAAACAAGGGTGGGGGGACTTACCTGGTGTTCCAGTGGTAAAGACTCCATGCTTCTACTGCAGGGGACATGGGTTCGATCCCTGGTCGGGGAACTAAGATCCTACATGCCACGCAGCGTGGCCAAAAAAAAAAGAACACAACAACTAAAAACTGGTGATTTCAGTATTCATCCAAGGTTGAGAACCACTATGTTAAAGGTGCCAACTACTCTGATTTGAAATGTTAATATAGCTTGGTATTAAATTTTTACAGTGAGAATTCAGTATATGTTGGCATATTACTTCTACTTGCCATAATTTGTGAAGTGCTTGGGGACTATTTATTCAGACACTAGATGTGGTACATTTTTTCTGTCTTTCCCTCTCTATTTAAATTTCTCTCTCCTGCTCAGTTTGTCTGCATTACTTCTTTCTTTGGTCCAAAAAGTGCATTTGACAATTGGCAGCCAAGTGCATGCATTAACTTTTTTTTCTTATTAACCACAATATATAATGCCTTTAGGATATGAGGAAGCCAAAGTAATAGAGAAGTAACTAAGGCAGTATATATTTATGGAAATATGTAAAGCTAGAGAAAATGACTATGCACTAGTGACCTAAATACCTTTCTTGTAGTGAATGTTTTTCTTCAACAGAAATACAATTTTTGCAAGAATAAAACATGAATTCTGTTATAAAAGTACACAGAAAACTCTGCGGTGAACATTTCATGTCCAAAGGGAAGAACATCAGTGTTTTACTCGTATAATTGAGATCCTTTCATATTTGATCATAAATCACTGAGGGACCTAATCCTTGAGGACTGTTGGAATCTGGCATGTGTCTTTAGGAAAGTTTTATTGTTCTGCTTACTTCATTAATACCACTGTTTTCCTTTTCTGGAACTTAAATAGAAATTTTCATAGAGTGTTTTCTTTTTTTAAACAGTAACTTTTGGGGAGATAATTTATATGCTTAGTAGAGTCTCATACATGGTTATTTCTCTTTTTTTGAGACTGGATTTTGGCATTTTATAAAGACATGTTGGTTTTTCTTTTGTGACTTCCTGTTTTTCAAAACCAGTAAGATGTTTTGTGAGGAAACATTTAGCCACAGCTTCTGTGCTAAACCATTTAGTAGTAAATTATTTCTTCTTTCTTCTGCTGAATTGTTCTTTCATAAGCATTTAGAGATTCCCTGCCTGTAGAGATCCTGAAATATAAATCTCTGTTTCTTTATTGTCTTTTTTATTTTTATTTTTTTTAGTATTTATTTATTTTGGCTGCACTGGTCTTAGTTGTGGCACGCAGGATCTTTAATTGTGGCATGCAAACTCTTAGTTGCGGCATGCATATGGGATCTAGTTCCCCAACCAGGGATCGAACCCAGGCCCCCTGCATTGGGAGTGCAGAGTCTTACCCACTGGACCACCAGGGAAGTCCATATTGTCTTTTTAAAACAATGAATAATGTTATTGCCTTTTCTAGTCTTAAGTTTTAGTGTACCAGAACTCTTCTAGTTTGGGGTTGTGTTTTCAGCAGACACAGGGAAGAAGATAGAATCTACCTTTACTGATATAATTTTTTTCTGGCCAACTCATCATATGCTCAATTCTGTCATTTTCAAGCAGTTAGATAAGAGAATATCACATATCAAGAGACTATATGCGGGCTTCCCTGGTGGCGCAGTGGTTGAGAGTCCGCCTGCCGATGCAGGGGACACGAGTTCGTGCCCCGGTCCGGGAAGATCCCACATGCCGCGGAGCGGCTGGGCCCGTGAGCCATGGCTGCTGAGCCTGCGCGTCCGGAGCTTGTGCTCCGCAACGGGAGAGGCCACAACAGTGAGAGGCCCGCGTACCACAAAAAAAAAAAAAAAAAAAAAAGAGACTATATGCAATGGTTAAAAAAAAAAGAGTATATACAATGGTAGACACACTCTGATTTCTAGGATCAAGACAGGTTAGGCTCTGGAGTAAAAGGCCAGCATTTTGTCCAAAACATAGGTAAACATCTAATCTCAAAAGAAAGTAATCACTTATTTTTAATTTCCACAATTCCTCTACAACAAGGTACACTGATCTCCTTGTATAATTCTGGTGGTAAGGAATAAGAACCTGCTAAAACCTATGATTAATAATCAGTTTATGCTGAGCTCTCTTACGTATAGCATTGTAGCTTCATAAGCCGGAGCAGAGCCACCACAACTCCCTGCTTTGTGTCATAGAAGAAGGAAAATTTAAAGCACATTCTCTTTCTCATGCCCTTTCTCTCTTACATACATACATACATTTATATGTGTACCAATATATGGGAAAATTTGTAAAGATGGGATATAGAGAGTAAATAAAATGCCATTTTATTTTATTAACACTTACCATTTTGAGATCATGTTGCTTTATTCTCAGTAGCTATGGAGGAAAGTTTAGATAATCTTATTTGGTTATACACGCTGTAATGCTTGGTCTATTTCTGATAATTCTTGTTTTTAAGGTTGGATTTTCACTTTTAACAATGTAGTAAAGGAAAGCCTCCAGAGAAATCAGTCAAGCTAATCTAATAAACAAACCACCCTTTGTCAGTACGGATTGATGAAATTTAACAGCTTGAGGATGCTTAAATCAGTTTAGAATACTTTTTAAAAAATATTTATTTATTTATTTGGTTACACTGGTTCTTAGTTGCTGCAGGTGGACTCCTAAGCTGCGGCATGCAAACTCTTAGTTGCGGCAGGAATGTGGGATCTAGTTCCCTGACTAGGGATCGAACCCAGGCCCCCTGCATTGGGAGTGCAGAGTCCTAGCCACTGCGCCACCAGGGAAGTCCCACTTATTTTTTAAATAAAGGAATTTTCCATTTTATATTTTATATCAGGTTTTGAACATTGAGTTTATTTAAACTTTAATTCTGAATGGGTCAACCCATTTTTGTAGCTCAAAGTTGTGTTTCATAATAGTTTGTTTTCTAAAGTCGTGGTCCTAAACTTAGAGTTCCTAGATACAATTTGTAGAAGGACAGTGCCTAAAGTCTATAACAACACAGAAAATAAATAGAATAAAATATTTGGTCCTCCTCGAAAGCCATTGTGATTTTCATTGTGTTCATTTTTGCTAAAAAACAAACATGGAGATCCAAAACTTAATATTTAAATTCTGACTAACTCTGAATTAGCTATTTACAAAAAATACCTTGTACAGAAGGAAATGTTTTACAAAAGAGAAAAAGATGCTAAAAAACTTTCAACGTTACTAATTAGAATGAATATTTCATAACAGAGAATAGGTAATAGCCAGTGGGGAAAAAAATGTAAGTGGTCATCTAGTTTTGAAACAATTAAAATCAGAACTTTTCAGTAGTTGATAATTTACCCATTAAAAAGTAGACATTTGGGGGTATGTTTTATGTAAGAATTGTGTAATAATAAGTGGTACTTAATATTTTTGATGTATTAAGATTAGAATGCTCTACTATTAATGTGCTTGGTTTTCTTAACCAAGCCTCTGTTCAAAAATTTATATAATGATTTTGCATTTATTTTGGTCTTAAATGACAGCCTTTTGAGACTTGATCCATGAGTCAACATTTGACATACTTGACTTCTCTTTTCTTTGAAATACTTGTCTTCCATGACACATTTGCCTAATTTTCCCCCTCATTTTCTAGTCCGTTCCTTTTTTTTCCCTTTTCATATCTCTTTTTTTTGCTGGTTCTTTCTCATTCACCCCACTTCTCAATGTTGGAGTGTCCCTGGGCTTAAGTCTTTGGTCCTGTTTTCTTCCCTATCTCCAACACACTTCCTAGGTGATCTCATTTAGTTTTTTGTTTGTTTTAATTAATTCATTTTTGGCTACATTGGGTCTTCATTGCTGCGTGCGGGCTTTCTCTAGTTACGGCAGGTGGGGGCTACTCTTTGTTGCGGTGCGTGGGCTTCTCATTGCGGTGGCTTCTCTTGTAGTGGAGCACAGGCTCTAGGTGCGTGGGCTTCAGTAGCTGTGGCTCTTGGGTTCTAGAGCGCAGGCTCAGTAGTTGTGGCACACAGGCTTTATTGCTCTGCGGCATGTCCAGGGCTTGAACCTGTGCCCCCTGCATCGGGAGGCGGATTCTTAACCACTGCGCCACCAGGGAAGTCCCAGTTCTATGGATTTAAATACTTCTATAGCCTAACAACTCCCAAATTTATATCTCTAAACTGGATTTCTCCCTTAAATTCCAGGTATATACTTATGACATACTTGAGAACTCTATTTAAATGTGAAAAAGGTATCAAAAAATTGAATATGCCCCAGACTAAGTTCCTTCTTTGCCTCCCATATTTGTTCCTCCTATATTTTTTATCATCTCAGTCAGTGGTACCTCCATTCTTCCGGTTCATATCCTCTTTTTCTCATGCCCACATCTAGTCCATCATCAAATCTTGTTGGGTTTAATTTGATTACTTTTCACTACTCCCCTCTACTCTGTTCAGATTACCATTACTTCTCTCCTAGATTATAATAACATCCTCCTAACTGAACTCTCTGCATCTGCTCTTTAGCCTATTCTCAACACACAGCAGTGTGTCAACAGAGTGACTGTGTTAAAGCCTAAGTCAGTTAATGTATTCATGGCTCTCATCTCACTCTAGGGGCTTCGTTTCACAGTCAGATTAATAGCTTTCTCCCTTGCTCAGTCTGCTATAGCTAGACCCATGCTGATTGCTGATTCATGGATCATGCTAAGCGTGCTCCCTCGTTAGGGTCTGTGCATTTGCTGTTCCCTCTCTCTGGATTGGTCTTCACTCAGATATTTGTAGAGTTAGCCTTTTCACTTTCCTGAGGTCTTTTTAAAAAAATTCATCTTCTCGGGGGCTTCCCTGGTGGCGCAGTGGTGGAGAGTCCGCCTGCCGATGCCGGGGACATGGGTTCGTGCCCCGGTCTGGGAAGATCCCACATGCCGTGGAGCGGCGGGGCCCGTGAGCCATGGCCGCTGGGCCTGCGCGTCCGGAGCCTGTGTTCTGCAACGGGAGAGGCCACAACAGTGAGAGGCCCGCGTACCGGAAAAAAAAAAAAAAAAAAAAAAATTCATCTTGTCAATAATGCTTTCACTGACCACCTCTCTAAAAGTTCAGTCCTCCACTTTCTGCTTTAATTTTTGAAAACTTTATTGAGCTATAATTTCCATACAATAAACTGTATCCATTTGAAGTGTCCAATTTGATTAATTTTGGCTGGTATATACACTTGTGAAACCACCATGGCAGTCAAGTGACAGAATGTGTTCATCATCCCTTAAAAGTCTCCTTCTTCCCCTGTACAATCCATCTCTCTCCAGCACAGTTCCTAGACAACCACTGATCTACCTTTTATCATCATAGATTAGTTTTTTCTGCTTTGTTTTTTCTTCTTGGCACTTATTACTATCTACCATGCTGTATATTTTATTGTAATTATTAATCTTGTCTGTGCTCCACATTAGCATGTAATGGGGTGAGGATTATTGCTGTTTTGTTCACAGCTGTATTCTCAAAGTCTAGGATGCTGCTTGGCACATGATATTCAGGAAATAGTTGTTGAATGAATAAATGAATCATATAATTCACTATTTTACTAAGCATCTACCATGTATCATGCACTGTGTAGGTGTTGAGGATGTATCAGTGAACAATATGGCCAAGTCTCTTATCCTAAGGAGCTGACAGTAAACAAAAAACAGTAGTAATTAGTGTAAGAAAGTGTATCAGAGACTGAAGAGCCTTATCAAAGCTCAGAAGACGAAATGGCTCTCTTTACCCAGTAAGCTGAGGAAGGCAGCTCTAAGAAGGTACATTTGCATTTGGTTTCTCTGATTTCAACTCTGATTCAGAGTTAAATGTCATGAACTAAGAAAAACAAAAAAGTTGGTACAGGTAGTATGACTTCTCTAGAGTTTATGAACATAACCCTTGTGTTTAGCACATAGGTGTGACCTTTGGCACTGGATTAGTACAGGTTGTCCTTCCCTTTCTCCCTTCCTCCCTTCCTTTCCTTCCTTCCTTCCTTCCTTCCTTCCTTTCTTCCCTTCTTTCCTCCCTTCCTCCTCCCTCTCTCCCTCTCTCTTTCTTTCTCTCCTTCTCTCTCTTTCTTCCTCCATCCCTCCCTCCTTCCCTCCCTCTCCCCCCTCTCCTTCCCTCCCTCTCCCTCCCTCCCTTCCTCTCTTCCTCTCTCTTTCTTTCTCCTCCCTCCCTCCCTCCCTTCCTTCTTTCCTTCCTCCTCTTCCTACTTGTTGGTTTTCCAGTTTCTTAAACCACAGGTGGTAACAGGCACCAAGAAGTAAATTGGCAGAAAAATCATTGTAAGCAAAAGCAAGACTCATTTACTACAGTGGGTCTCAGCATCACTGGGCATCAGACTCACTGGAGATTTAAAAAATTATTTAAAAGCCTTTAAAAAAGGGCTTTTGCTTTCGTTTGAGAGAGGGAAGTCTTCTCTAAGGAGGCAAGCTGATCTGAGAGCACAAAATACATGCAGAGGGAACAGCAAAGGCAAGAAGTTGGCCTTGGTAGGAAATCTGAATTTTTATTCTAAGTATAATAGGAAACCATTGGAGGGCTTCGTACAAGGGACTGATGCAATGTGATTTATGTCCTCATAGGATCCCTGATTCATGTGTGAAGGATGAATAATATAATCAAGAGTGAAGCCATGATACTGAGAACTCATTAAAAAAAATCACTATGGTTGGAACTGTTTTTTTGCACATTAAAAGCTATTCTCTTTTGCTTACAAATCTCTGTGTGGTAGTAGTTAGGTAAAACGGGATCTCAAGGTAAAAACAGAAAAACCCCAAAACTTAATCCTTCATTCTGTTAGCAAGGTTAGGTATACAGAATGAACAGAGCCAAAATTAATACTCCACTTCAAAATGGGGTTACGTGGACTTCTGACAATCTTCATTCCACATTTTTACCTCTTTTCCACAATTATGACAATCTCCTTCCTTTTTAAATTTTATTGTAACATGTCTCAAAATTTGGCAAGCCCAGGGCCTTCCCTGGTGACGCAGTGGTTAAGAATCTGCCTGCCAATGCAGGGGACACGTGTTCAATCCCTGGTCTGGGAAGATCCCACATGCCACGGAGCAACTAAGCCCGTGCGCCACAACTACTGAGCCTGCACTCTGGAGCTCGTGTGCCACAACTACTAAAGCCCGCACACCTAGAGCCTGTGCTCCGCAGCAAGAGAAACCACTGCAATGAGAGAAACCCATGCACCGCAAGGAAGAGTAGCCCCCGCTCGCCGCAACTAGAGAAAGCCCACACACAGCAATGCAGCCAAAAATAAATAAATACAATAAATTAAAAAAAAAAAGGCACGCCCAGAGATAATACAAACCATTATTGTGCCAAAAGGGAAAAAAGTGAAGCCAAGAGAACGCTTAGAGGGCACTATGGTACTGGTCCAGGTAATATAATATTAGCCAGGAAGATGGAGATAATTTTAACAGTCAATGTGGAGAGAAGTGAGCAGATAGAAGAAACATTTTAATTTATTGTAGATGAGTTGCTTTGGGATGGGTTGGAAGGGATGTAGAAAGTGAAAGAAAGTGAGGAAGTGGGGATAACTTTTTTGCATGAATATGTTAGTGTAAATTGGTAACTCTAGTCTTTGTTTAACAGTCTTATTGGTAAATTGGTCATCTAATACACAAATTAAGTTTTTCGCCAGCCCTTCCCACTGGGGAAAAAAGTAAATCAAAAGAAATTAACATTTGGCAGTTAAGAAAATGCTTTTGTGCTGAAGTAATTTTATTAAAAAAACCCCAGTTTATGAAAGATGCCTTTGAGATTATTGAGCTTAAATTTTACCTAACAGGCTTTAAAAAAAGTCATTGTTTCTTATGATGTACCCTTTTCTGTATGTATATTATGCTTCAATATAAAGATTTAAAGAGGTAGAGATATGAGTGTTTGTCTTTGCAAACTCGTTGCACCTGTGAGAACAGGGCTTTAGCACAGCTGAAGTCCTTGGCTTCTGACTAATATCCTGCCAATAGGCAGCCCCTGGTGTTGAACTTCTTTCAGATTGTTACCATTCAGGCTCTTTGGTTCTATTCTTGTGGACAGTTGGGGTGCTTGAGAGGAAGCCAGGAAACCAAGCCTTAAGAGGATTTGGAAACAATTTTTGTGCTAAACTCAGGGTGACAGTGTATCCTGCCCAGAAATGTTGAAACTGCTTGTGTTTGTGTAGTATTTGTGTACTGGCTGGTGGGCTGTGGGCTTCATTCCATGTATGCTGCTGCTGTACTGCCAAGATGAAGGCCTCTGACCCAAGCCCATTCTTAGCACTTTTTTTTATTATGTAAACTATACATACATAAAATTTACCATTTAACCATTTTTAAGTGTATAGTTCAGTGGTATTAAGTATATTCACAGCGTTGTGTAACCATCACCACTCTCTATGTCTAGAACTTTTTTATTATCCCAAACAGGAACTCTGCACCCATTAAACAATAACTCCCCATTGTCACCTCTCTCTGGCCCCTGGTAATCTCTGTCTACCTTCTGTGTCTTTGAATTTGCCTGTTCTACTAAGGTACCTCATGTAAGTGGAATCACACAATAATTGCCCTTTTGTGTCTGGCTTATTTTGCTTTGCATAATGTCTTAAGATTCATCCATTTTGTAGCATTGTCTCAGAATTTCAATGCTTTTTTTTTTTTTTTTTTTTTTTTTTTTTTTGTGGTACGCGGGCCTCTCACTGCTGTGGCCTCTCCTGTTGTGGAGCACAGGCTCCGGATGCGCAGGCTCAGCGGCCATGGCTCACGGGCCCAGCCGCTCTGCGGCACGTGGGATCCTCCCGGACTGGGGCACGAACCCGTGCCCCCCGGCACTGGCAGGCGGACCCCCAACCACTGCGACACCGGGGAAGTCCTCAGTGCTTTTTAAGGCTGAATAATATTTCACTGTATGTATATTCCACACTTTATCCATTCATCTGTTGATGGACATTTGAGTTGTTTCCATCTTTTGTTTTTTGTGAATAATGTTACTGTGGACATGGTGTACAAATATCAGTTTGAGTCCCTGCATAGAGTGTATACCCAGGAGTAGAATTGTGAGAGCATATGGTAATTTTATGTTTAAGTTTTTGAGGAACTGCAAAACTGTTTTCCACAGTGGGTGCAACCACTTTATATCCTTTTCAGCAATGTGTGAGGGTTCTAATTTCTGCCCATCCTCATCAGCATCTGTTATTTCCTTCCTTCCTTTTTTTTTTAAATTGCCATCCTAATGGATATGAACATTCCCTAATTATTAGTGATGTTGAGCATCTTTTCATGTGATTATTAGTAATTTGTGTATCGTCTTTGGAAAAATGTCTACTCAAGTCGTTTGCCCGCTTTTTAATCTGGTTGTTTGTTGTTGTTGAGTTATAGGAGTTCTTTATATATTCTGGATATCAATCACTTATCAGATATATGATTTACAAATATTCTCTTGCATTCTACGGGTTGTCTTTTCACTCTCTAGATAATATCCTTGGATGCACAAAAAATTTTAATTTTGATGTAGTCCAGTATATCTATTTATTCTTTAGTTTCCTGTGCTTTTAGTGTCATGACCAAGAAATAATTACCAAATCCAGTGTCATGAAACTTTTCCCGTTTTCTTCTAAGAGTTTTATAGTTTTAGCTCTTATGTTTAGGTCTTTGATCCATTTTGATTTAATTTTTATATATGGTGTAAGGCCTTTCTTAACACTTCTGAATGGATTTTTTTTTTTTTTTTTTTTTTTTTTTTTGCGGTACGCGGGCCTCTCGCTGCTGTGGCCTCTCCCATTGCGGAGCACAGGCTCCGGATGCGCAGGCCCAGAGGACATGGCTCACGGGTCCAGCCGCTCCGCGGCATGTGGGATCCTCCCAGACTGGGGCACGAACCCGCGTCCCCTGCATCGGCAGGCGGACTCTCAAGCACTGCGCCACCAGGGAAGCCCCCTGAATGGATTTTTTAAAAATGATTTCTCAGTTGAGGGAACAGAAGGTGGGACATTTGAATTTAGAAGCTAAGTTTCAGTTTTATCATGTTTCTGAACTTTCTAGATAGCTCTGTCTGTAATTAAAGAGAGCTCAGTATTATCACCCAAGTTACAGGTGGCACTTAATAATGAGTGGTAGTCACTAGGAATGAGCTCAGATTAACTGCCAAATAAGTTCAACGTCCTTTTCATTGTCAGGGTTATTAACTTAAGTAGATTAGAGGAAGTCAATAATAGTGGAAGTATATCTGAATTTTAATAAGTCATTTAATAGTCTGTGGTTATAGTAGAGAAACAAGAACTGAATTATGATGATAAAGCTCATGAGTGCATAGCTAATTGAGTGGTGACATCCAAACAACATTGATCACAAAGTGAGTTTGGGACTTCCCTGGTGGTGCAGTGGTTAAGAATCCACCTGCCAATGCAGGGGACATGGGTTTGAGCCCTGGTCCAGGAAGATCCCACAGGCTGCGGAGCAACTAAGCCCGTGCACCAGAACTACTGAGCCTGCACTCTAGAGCCCGCGAGCCACAAGTACTGAGCCCGCATGCCACAACTACTGAAGCCTGCGTGCCTAGAGCCCATGCTCCATAACAAGAGAAGCCACCGCAATGAGCAGCCCACACACTGCAACGAAGAGTAGGCCCTGCTCCCGCAACTAGAGAAAGCCCGTGCGCAGCAACAAAGACCCAACACAGCCAAAAATAAATAAAAATAAAAAGATTAAACAAAAAAACAAAGTGAGTTTGACCAGTTATCCTATGATAGATAACTCCCCCTCACACATTCCCTTAGTCTAGAAAAAACAGCTTAGCCCTCTAGGAATAGAATTTAAGGTTTCCATGCTCTATCACCTATTTATATTGTACAGTCCTACCAAGAGGGACTGTATTTTCCATACATGCATATCCTTTTCTGTTGCTACTTGGAATGTTCTTTATCCATCCCCATTTTCACTTGGTTAAATTCTCTCTCTTCTTTAGAGTTCATATTACTGATTATCTCTGCCATGAATTCCTCCCTAGTTATCTCAGCTGGATCAGATAATCTGAATTCTCAGGATATTTGAACCTTTCTTTGGCATTTCATACAACTTAGATTTAAAATGAAAAACAAAGCACCTACATTAGTGTCTAACTTAAGCAAAAAAAAAGGAGATTAGCAGGTTATGTACTTAGGAAGCCCAAAAGTGGTTCTTGGCTTCAGATACCTCTTGGCTCTCTCTGACTCTGTTCATGTCATTCTGTAAACAAACTTACTCCCTGTGGAGGTAAAATGATGGCTGTCAAGCCCAGACTTACCTTTTCAGCTTTGCAATACCAGTGGAAAGAGGTACTTCTCTCTTCCCAACGTATATATATTGACTAAAGGCTGAAATTCTTATTTACCCTGCTTAGGTCACATAGCTACCCATGGAGGAGTCACTGTTTACAGGAATTAGGGTAATTGAAACTTGCAGTATTTGCCCAGCTCTTTAACCAGGGGTAAGGTAAGGTACAGATTGACAGCTGATACTACAGGGAATAGGTGAGGAGTAGTTTCCCAAAGGAATTAGGTATATTGGACAAACAAAACCAGTGTATGTCCACTACAGTGCCTTGTTAGTTTATGCCTTCAAGAAGCCGATATATATATATATACGTGTGTGTGTGTGTGTGTGTGTGTGTGTGTGTGTATATATATATATATATATATATATATATATGTATGTATTTTTTTGGCTGCACTGTGCAGCATGTTAGTTCCCCGACCAGGGATCAAACGCATGCGTGGGAGTCCTAACCACTGGACCACCAGGGGATTCCCAAGAAACCTACAATTTATCATTAATATATGTATCCCTTATAGCCTCAAAATATTAAAGTAGGTGTTTGATAAATTTTTGGATGAATTGATAAGGGAGAGAATCCATGTGTTAGTTATCTGCTACTGCATAACAAATTACCCCGGATATTAGGGGCTTAAAAAACAACAAACATTTATTATCTCACATAGGAATTGCGATAGGAATTTGGGAGCAGCTTAGGTAAGTGATTCTAGCTTAGGGTCCCCCATGAGTTGCACTAGGTGTCGGCCAAGGTGTAGCCATCCCACTGCTTGACTGGGACTGGAGGATCTGCCTCCAGGCTCACTCATGGCTGTCGGAAGAGGCCTGAATTCCTTTCTTGCTGTTGGCCACTAAGTAACATAGCAACTGGTTTTTTCCACAGTGGATGATCCAAGAGAGAAAAAGTAAGCAGGAAGCCACAGTGCCTTGTATGACCTAGTCTCTGACTTAAACACCATTACTTACGCTTTAAAAAAAAAAAAAAAAGCAAATATATGTCACAGTTTATTTTCGCTGGGAAATAATGAGGGATAGAGCAGTATATCAAGTATGAAATTAATGGAAGTTAGCTCTTGTTGTCTTGTTATTGTATGTTTTAGTTTTCATCTGTTTAGCAAATACCTGCTAAGTGTTAAATATCAGAATAACTATAGCTATTATTTATTATATCCTCACCGTGTTCCAGGTACTGTTCTAAACATATTTTATGCATTGACTCAGTTCTCTTACCAACTCTCTGAAATAGGTATGATTTTTTTTTTCTGGCTTTAGGTTAACTTTATTTTTGAATAATTTTAGGTTTATACAGATGTTGCAAAGATACTACGAGTTCCCTTATACTCATCCAGTTTTCCCTGTTAACATTTTACATTATCATGGTATATGTGTAAAAATAAGAAACTAACACTGATATATTGTTACTAACTAAACTACAGATTTTATTTGTACTTCACTAGTTTTTCCGTTTATTTTTCCTCTCTATTCTAGGATCCAATCCAGAGTACCACTGAATTGCTAAATAAACTAAATTGCATTTCTCCCCAGTTTCCTCTAATCTGTGACAGTCTCTCATCTTTCCTTCTTTTTCATGACCATAACAGTCTTGAAGAGTACTGACTAGATATCCTGTATAATTTCCCTCAATCTGGGCTTGTTTGTTGTTTTTCTCATGGTTAGACTGGGGTTGTGGGTTTTGGAAAAGAATTCAACAGAGGTGAAGTGCCTTTCTTGTCACACCATATTAGGGGATAAATGCAGTACACATGGCATCACTGTTGATGTTAATCTTTATCACATGTTAAGGTAGTAGCATTTACCAGGTTTTTCCATTGTAAAGTTAATATTTTTCCCTTTCCCTACTCTATTCTTTGCAAGTCACTTTTTTTTTTCTTATTGTTAGAAGTGAGTCACACTCCAGGGGAGGGGAATTAGGCTCTACCTTTTGACGGAGGTGTCAAAGAATTTGTGAACATATTTCAAACCACCACAGTTCACTCTCTAGCCAAAATTATTGACACTCCTCTCACCTGTAAAATACACTCACCCTCTCCCAATATCCTGCAAAAGTCTCTCCTTTATAGCATCAGCTTATAGTCCAGGATGTTGTCATCTAAATCAAGTCTAGGTTTGGATGAGGCTTCTTAGACGTAGTTCCTTAATTTTAGCCCTTTGGGTCCATTGCCTCTCTGTCTGAAGACCTGTGAAACTAAGGAGGCAAATTATCTGCTCTGCAAACACCCAAAATGCAATGGTTGAGTAAGAAGAAGGTAACCACTATAGGTACTCTTGTTCAAGGTGAGGGAAGATGTTGGCACAAAGGTGTCATTACTTCATACCACTTCTAAAATTCGTAGGGCATAGGCTGGTAATTCCTTGATTAGAATTTAAAGTCTGGGAGTAACTCTCCATGGCTCTTAGCGCCATCTCTTGGGCTTTTACTTCTACACTCTGCATTCTCTTTCCTTTTCTATGAAAGGTAGCCTGCATTTGCAGCTGTGTAGTTTCTTCTACCTATTTCCTGCTTGTAGATGTTTGGACACCTAAAGGACTCTTCATTTTGTACTCTTTCTGCTCCTTTCAGTCCAAATGGGTGATTTTTCTGCCTGTATAATTCTCTTAACAACTTTATGGCACTCCTGTAAATCTTATTTGAGCTCACTCCATTAGGTAAAAGCCACACCTAAAACTCTCTATGTGAGATAAGCCATTTTCTGTTTTAGGATTCTGCTAAGGGACAATGGCTTTTAGCATGTTAGAAACTCTAGTGTTTGATTAAAAGACTGTGAGTCATACTTTTTAAATCTTTAGAAGATCTTTTGTCTAACTGAATAGTACTCAGAGTCACCATCTTAGAGCTTTCTGAGGCTGTAACAAAGAATTTTATAGCTATACTCTCAGCCTTGTCTTTTGGACCATGTATTCTTGGCAATGCCTTGGATTTGAACTTTTCTTGGAAGCCATTTCTTACTTTAATATTGTTTGCATCTGGAAAGACTGAGAATCTTCAAAACCAACAAGTTCTGGCTCCTTTTGTTAAACCATTCTTGAGATGTTTATTAGGAATTTGGAAATTTGGGTCTGGGTTTCAGTGGTGTAGACTTGGCAAAAAGAAAGGTCTAGGAGTCATGAGCATTTATTCAGTGGCCATGGAATTTAAGAAGTTATTGAGGAGCAGAATGAAGGCCAAGAGCAGAACTTTGAGAATTGTGGACCTTTAGTGGGCAAGTGAATAAAGAGTGTGAGGGAGGCAGGCTGGGAGGGAGTCAGCGATGGATTGGAGAAATGAAGAGTACGAGATTGGAGAAGTATTGACGATAGCACTGCCTCACTTACTTTACATGCTGAATTCAGTGGAAAGTTTCCATTTTCCTCTTCATATAAACTCTTTGAGTCAAGGAGGTCAGTACCTTTATATCATAAAGTTTATGACATTAGCCTTTCTATTAAGCTGAAGGATGAAAACACCACCATGGAAGCAAAGTTGAAGAACATGTCTATATAGCTTGCCCTCTGTGGCCATAAAGTGTGAGTGTAGAAATAACTCCTGTAGAAAAGAGTGCTAGGGACTTCCCTGGTGGTCCAGTTGTTAAGAATCTGCCTTCCAACGCAGGGGATGCAGGTTTAATACCTGGTCGGGGAACTAAGATTCCACATGCTGTGGGGCAACTAAGCCCGCACGCTGCAACTACAGAGCCTGTGTGCTCTGGAGCACGCATGCCACAACTAGAGAAGCCCATGCTCTGCAACTAGAGAGAAGCCTGCAATAAAGAGCTCGCGTGCCACACCGAAGACCCAGCGCAGCAAAAAAAGAAAAAAAGAAAAGAAAAGACTGCTATATGCTTAAAGGCATTCATACTTTAAAAAACTATAGGTTGGGGCTTCCCTGGTGGCACAGTGGTTGAGAGTCTGCCTGCCGATGCAGGGGACACGGGTTCGTGCCCCGGACCGGGAGGATCCCACATGCTGCGGAGCGGCTAGGCCGGTGAGCCATGGCCGCTGAGCCTGCGTGGCCGGAGCCCGTGCTCCGCAACGGGAGAGGCCACAACAGTGAGAGGCCGGCATACAGCAAAAAAACAAAAAAAAACAAAAAAAACCACAAAACAACCCTATAGGTTGTCTTTTTTGTTGTTGAGTTTTAAGAGTTCTTTATATATTCTTTTTTTAAAAAATTTGTTTGATTAATTTATTTTTGGCTGCGTTGGGTCTTCGTTACTGCGCACAGGCTTTCTCTAGTTGCGGTGAGCAAGGGCTACTCTTTGTTGCGGTGCGCAGGCTTCTTATTGCGGTGGCTTCTCTTGTCACAGAGCCTGGGCTCTAGGTGCATGGGCTTCAGTAGTTGCAGCACGCAGCCTTAGTAGTTGTGGCTTGCAGGCTCTAGAGCACAGGCTCAGTAGTTGTGGCACACGGGCTTAGTTTCTCTGTGGCATGTGGTATCTTCCCAGACCAGGGCTGAAACCCGTGTCCCCTGCATTGGCAGGCGGATTCTTAACCACTGTGCCACCAGGGAAGTCCCTATAAATTCTTGATATTAAACTCTTATCAAATATATGATTCAAATATTTTCTCCTATTCTATATGATGTCTTTTCATGTACTTGGTAATGCCCTTTGATGCACAGAAGTTTTAAATTTTTATGAAGTCCAGTTTATCTGTTTTTTCTTTTGTTGTTCATGCTTTTAATGTGAAGTCTAAGAATCCATTGCCAAATCTGAGTCATAAAGATTTACCCCTATTTAGGTTAAGAGAAATAGGTCAGTGTAAGTATTTAGGTCATTGATCCATCTTGAGTTAATTTTTATATATGGAGTGAGGTAGGGGTTGAATGAATTTTTGTTTTTGACGTTATATTTTCTTTAGACATTATATTTTAGAGTGAAAGAACCCCATCCTATAATGTAGTTTTTAATTCTTCTATGAGACTCTAAGCAAGTTGCTAACTCATAATTTTTGAAATTTTTTTTGCTTTTTTTTTTAACCTTTTGAATATTGATAACAAAGGAGGATAGCTGTAGAAACTGTAAGTTAGATATTCTAAGATCAGTCTTCTAATGTTATTTATACCAAGTGCTTCCTTTTCCTTTACATGAAGTGGGGACCAGTGTAAGCTGAGTTACTTGGTGAACAAATTATGAGGGTAAAGTATTTTTAGCAGTCTGTTTAAATATTTTTTTAGAATGTGTTTTAATTCTAGTTTCACATTTTTATTTGCTTTTAACAATTGACTATGTGAGTACTTCTGAATAACATGATTCTTGTAAATTCATACTTTACACTCTTGCTGCTCTAGTGGAAATGATAATAGTAATAAAAAAATAGAAACTCAAAAGGCTTAGCCACATTAATAAATGATAAACTTGTCTGTGAACCTGAAATGGAATCAAAGAGCAAAGTGATGAATGAGTTTAAAACTGTGGGTCTTCAGTCTCCACAGTAAGTGTTGGTAGCTGAGTTTGATTCCTGTGCAGTCAAAGGAAGGAAATGCATTTCACATATACCATTTATAAAAAGTTTAAAAAAATATCCAGATCACTTAAAAGATATGCATGGGGTGGTAAATAGTAGGTACCTCTGAGGAGTGAAGAGAGGAAAATGAGATAAGGGAAAAAAACAGTGGCACAGCATAAACTTTTATTACTTAAAAGATACCCAAAAACAAAAAGAAAATTTGAGTGTGTGTGTGTTGTGGGGAAGAAGGGGTACTCATAAGAATTTAGCCTAAGGAAGCAACCTGAGATTCTACAAATATTTATTTATGTAAATATTATGGTATTTATGTGATGGAAAATTAGAAACAACTGAATGTCTAATAATAGGTGAATGAATGGGGACCAGTGAGGGAGAATAAGTGAATAACCATACAAATGTTTAGATCCACTCTATGAAATACTCTACAATCACTATTTTTAAAAAAATCAATGTTTTTACAGATTATTTAATGATATTAGAAAATGAGATAATGTTCAGTGTGGGGAGAAAAAAGCAAAATACAGAACTGTATATATAGTATATGTTGTAAAATCCAAATTAAAAAAATTTGTTTTATTCTTGTAAAATATATATAACATAAAATCCACATTTTAAAAAATTTATTTATTTTATTAAAAAAAATTTTTTTTGGCTACGTTGGGTCTTCAATGCTGCGAGTGGGCTTTCTCTAGTTGTGGCGAGTGGGGGCTACTCTTCATTGTGGTGCACGGGCTTCTCATTGCGGTGGCTTCTCTTGTTGCGGAGCACGGGCTCTAGGTGTGAGGGCTTCAGTAGTTGCAGCATGTGGGCTCAGTAGTTGTGGCACACAGGCTTAGTTGCTCCGTGGCATGTGGGATCTTCCCAGACCAGGGCTTAAACCCGTGTCCTCTGCATTGGCAGGTGGATTCTTAACCACGGTGCCACCAGGGAAGTCCATAAAATCCACTTTTAATGACATCTAGTACATTCACAGTGTGCAACCATCATAATCCAAATTTTAGAAATATATATTTACTTGCATAGGAAAAAATACCCCCCCACCAAAATATACAAGAAGTGTTCTCAGAGATTATTTTTATGTGTTGGAGATATCTGTATTTCTTATTCTTCATCGATTTTAGTATTTTCCACATTTTCACATGCTTTGTTTGTTTGTTTTCCTATTCCTAAAGAGTCATTCTAAGCTTGAAAGTAGTAATGTTTATTTCTTTTGTTTTTACTCATTAAAATGAAATGTTTATTTTCTCTTTGTTTACTTTGAAATGTCATACAAACGGCTGAAGGGCTTGAATGATTCATTTTTGGCATATGTCCAAGAAAATGCTATACTGCATCAGGTTAATAATAAGGAAAAAGGTTAATTAAGAAGTTGAATGAGGTTTAAAATTAAACTCTTTGATAATGTTTTAGGTTCTTTCTCATTATTGGACACCATTCTAGAATGTTAAGATCATTATTTCATTTAGGATTTAAAACTTATTAATAAATATTTGTGTTAATATTTTCTGGTCAAAAATGCTCTCCATATATATTTTAAACCATAATTAGCAGTATTTGGGTAATGAAGTTGTAGAAGAAATCTTTGCACTGTGTTTGGATTTAAATCTGCTAGAGACAATATTTTATTTTACTTGCAATCTGCACAAGAAAAAGCTAGACCTAGGTAGGATCTTTTTCAACTAAAGGAAATATGTACAAGATTTTTAGTGTTAATTATAAGCCTAGTGAATTTCTTTATAGTATATGTGATTGTGCTCTATAGATAAGTAAATTATACCTGTATCTTTTCTGTTGATGGTTACATTCCAGGGAGGTTAAATAGGAATTTTGTATTGAACCTGTCGGGAAGAACTTTAAAGTTATCTATGAATATCTCAGAGAATCGTGCTTTTTCAGGACCTGTATAAATTCAAATTTAAACAAGACCTTTCCCTACCTGTCTAGTCTCTTAAGGGTGTTCTTTGTTTATAGGCTCCTGTAAGTATGTAATGTGATGTTACCTTATCTAACTAATGTGAGTTACCTTATCAGCATGGTATTTTGAAAATTCAGAATATTTACCATAATATTATTTTCTACCCAAAATTATCTAATACCATTCTGACCTGAAATTTCTTTTCCTCTCAACCAGGTGTAGACTGAAAAAAAACACACAGCATGAGAGCTGTGAGTTCAGTTTTATTTGGGAACTTACTGAGGACTGTAGCCTGGGAGACAGCCTCTCAGATAGCTCTGAGGAACTGCTCTGAAGAGGTAGCAGGGGAGGTCAGTAGATATATGATTTTGGTGAAGGGAGTGCAAGCAATCAAGCACACATCTCGTTAGAAGTTTGCTGCTAGTTACAAGGAACAGGTGTCTCTGTTAATGATTTTAGTGCTCTTCTAGGTATACGATGCAAAAAGTTGGATTCATAAAATTTTCTCCTGAAAATATCTATCTGAAGACCTGTTCTGCCAGTTTTTCCCACAGCACACAGTGCCTCATTCCTCATCTCCACCTTGAGCTCCTTTCAGGGTGTGTAAAAGGTTGGCGTCTGCAGTGGCTAGTGACTTAATTCTTGAAAAACCAGATGGCAAGTGACATTTTTTAGTTGATGGTAGAAGAGGGTGCTAGGCCAATAATAATAAAAAAAAGATATCATTTGCTTTCTGACAGGTAAGCAAAAGCCCAGTGGCGATGTACTGTTCTTATCCCTACGTTGCACATAGGAAAACTTGGGCATGGAGAGGTGATGTAACTTGCCCAGGATCACAGAACTAACTAGTAGAAGATAGAACTAGAATTCAGACACAGGCCTGTTTGAGTTCAATCAGACCTTATGTTATAACTCAGCAACCCATCTAATTACCTATTGCTGTGTGATTGGTGCTCTCCCTCACTGTTAGCCACTTAGGGCTAGTCTCTCTTGGGGGTATACCTCACCCTTTGATGCCAAGGCCCCTCTGTTTCCTAAGGAGGTGATGTTGTCATGAAAGGTATAGGGGAAAGATGGTAGATTCTGGGTCCTACCATTCCTGGACTTAAATTCCACCTCTGATACTTACTGGCCAAGTCACTTAACCATTATGGTCCTCAGCTTTCTCATCCATAAAATGGGCACAGTAACATATTCTTTTAAATGTTATTTTGAAGGTTAAAGATAATGTATATTATGTGTATGAATATATAAGGTATATAATATGTATATATTTCGTGATGCCTGTCACACTTAAAAAATAACTAAATGGGGCTTCCCTGGTGGCACAGTGGTTAAGAATCCGCCTGCCAATGCAGGAGACACAGGTTCGAGCCCTGGTCCGGGAAGATCCCACATGCCGTGGAGCTTAGGCCCGTGCGCCACAACTACTGAGCCTGTATTCTAGAACCCGCGAGCCACAACTACTGAGCCCGTGTGCCGCGACTACTGAAGCCCGTGCGCCTAGAACCTGTTCTCCGCAACAAGAGAAGCCACCGCAATGAGAAGCCCGCATACCGCAACGAAGAGTAGCCCTCACTCGCCACAGCTAGAGAAAGCCCACGCGCAGCAATGAAGATCCAACACAGCCGAAAATAAATAAATTAAATAAATTAAAAAAAAAAAACTAAATGGTTAAAGAAAAAGATTCATTCTTTCTACAACTTATCTACTATCATTGTCACCTATAATTCCTTTAATTTTAGTCAAAATTCTTTTTTGAGGATTCTAATGATCTCTTTTGCTACTTATTTTGGTACCACCTGGTTTTGTGTATACTCTAATCCTTTTTTATTTCTTTAATGATAAACCACTATCTTAGTACTATTATGATATCATGTGCCATTGATTTGTAGTTTTCTCAAAAGTCACTAGCCTAAAACCTTAAATCCCCATCATGGATAGAGTGTAGTCTGGTGGTTTCATTCTTTTTTTTTTTTTTGCAGTACGCGGGCCTCTCACTGCTGTGGCCTCTTCCGTTGCGGAGCACAGGCTCCGGTCATGCAGGCTCAGCGACCATGGCTCACGGCCCAGCAGCTCCTCGGCATGTGGGATCTTCCCGGACCAGGGCATGAACCCATGTCCCCTGCATCGGCAGGCGGACTCTCAACCACTGCGCCACCAGGGAAGCCCTGGTGGTTTCATTCTTAATATGTCTAATTATATCATGGATAAATTCTGAATTATGTGGGCTATAGGAGCAGCATCCTACATTTCCAGCTCATGTTTCTCTTCTGGCTGGTACAAAATGAAGAGCTATAAGGTTTTATAAAGCCATGGTTCTAATATTTGTTCTAGTAATTTGATCTAGTGAATTGACTATGTTATTGCTAATTCTTTAGAAGAGCATAGTAAGAATTCTACTAAGAATGGTTGTTTTATTCTTAGTAACATACCCTGTATAGGATTGTTTTTACTTTTTTTTTTTTTTGTCGTGTGTCATGTCAGGTAAAAGTTACTGGCAGCATGGAAACACCTCCTATAGAATCATGTTGGAATATGGGCATTGCTGTGCATATTTTGGAGACATGTAAATTTTTAGCATAATTTTGTGACAGAAAAGAACAGTAATGTCTTCAAGTCCTGTGTCTTAATTTAAAAATGAGTAGTAGTAGCAACTAATTTGGGTCCCTAATTTTGATAGTTCATGTTAGCCTGTTTTGGACATGAAAGCAAACAGCAGTTTGGAAAATCTTCACTTTAGAATACTTTAGAGACCTAGTGACAATGCCAGCGTGTTCAGAAAGAATGGAGTAGGAACTAAGAGTCACCAGGGAGAGTTCTGCTGCCCAGATGACTCCAGTTATGGTTTTATATAAGAATCTTTGCAGAGACAATCTTTCCAGTATGATCACTCCTACATCGGTCTGCTCTAAGGTCTTATTTTTCCAGTGGAAAGCGAAGGGAAGTCGTTTTCAGAAAGAAGAGAGATGATAGCTTTCTCTGAAATTTACAGGGGCTTAATCTCCAATTTTGACACACTTTAATGTTTGGTAATAATTTAGCAGATATTTACTTTAAAAAATTATCTTTCAAAGCTTTATGTAAACTGTAAATGTGTATCTTTTATAATTCAAGAATCCAGTAGTTTTATTAGCCCCATTATTTTGATTGATTTTTTTTTCAGTTGACCAATAAAGCTATTTAGTTTTCATCAAAATCTTCAATTGGATTATTGTTGAAGCAAATTCCAAAAATTATCTGTAAAAACCATATGTCTCTTTACATGTATAACCACAATACTATTATCACATCTGAAAAAAATTAACAATTGTATCTTAACATCATCAACGGTCTAATGTTAAAACTTCCCCAACTGTATAACTTTTTAAAAGTTTTTTGTTCTAGTCCACACACTGTCTATGATTCATATGATTCTTAAGTCTCATTTACTCTGTATAACCCCATCATGGTTTTCTCCCTTGCAGTTTTACTAGTTTATGAAATTAGGTCATTTGTCCTGTAGAGTTTCCCAAGTTCTGGATTTTGCTGATTGTATTACCATGAAGTTCTTAATTTAGCCTGTTTCTCTGACCCCTATATTTCCTATTAGACCTAGAGAAGGGTTTCTCAGTCTCCCACTACTGCTGTTTTGTGCTGGATAATTTTTTGTTGTGGGAAGTTGTCCTGTGCATTGCATGTTGTTTAGCCACCTTGTTGGTCTCTAGTCACTAGATCCCAATTATACCTCCCTTGCTTCCCCAGTGTGACAACCAAAATGGCTCTGCACATTAACAAATGCCCCAGGGGCAAAAATCGCCCCTTGTGGAGAACCACTATCTATGATATTGTTGGCAAAAATCCTTTATATGTGATGGTGGTGTTTTCTCCCTTTTCTGAGCACCACTTTTAATCTCCTTTGTCACATACATATTCTCTTAACATACTATATACTTAAAATATTTCCTGATACTATAGTAGCCTTAGTTTTGACCTTTAACATTTATTTGAGCATATTATATGCTGACATCCAAAATATATTATTTTGCCATTTATTTTGAGCTTTAGAAAGAACCAATATATTCTACAATTTGATAAAAATACACAGTTACAATATACAAGGTGACTATGTATCCTCTTAAATTATTTTCTTTTATGGTCAGATGATTCTCCTTATTTTAATCTTATTTTAATCTCCTTATCTTAAAGTACCAGTTATTTAAAAAGGGATAATACTTACTATCATTAGGTAGATTTCCAAATGATTAATAAAAGCATGTACACAGGCTAAGTATACCTTTGAGGTTTTGTGAAACATTTTCTCAATTCTTCAGCTCCTGGCCACATTGGTCAGTGCCTCACTACTCTTTTCACTTTTTTGGCAATTGACCTTGGTCTCTTGACCTCTTAATTGACTTCTTTTCATCTTTTATAGTATGAGAACTTGCTTGCTCCAGTATAAAAGCATCACATCCCCTTACTAATTTATCTGCCTTCTTTTTGCCTTTATTTTCCTCTCAGGAGCTCCACTTAGTCTGACATTATACCTGCCAGCCCCAGCTCAGATTAGGTTGCCTTCACTTTTAGGCTTCTTTCTTTACCCCCCTCTGTAAATCATCACAGTAGTTAGACATAATATCCCTGATTCTAGTGAACCAGGCCTCTATATGATATAAAACAAAATATAATTAAGTCCTAAATAAATGCTACTGTGTTTAATGAATACTTTTTCTTTTTCAATCAAGTTTACCTGGAAACTCAAATGCATTCAGTAGATACTGTTTCATATTTGATCCTTTAAGCACTCAACTGTATTACTGAAGGTCATAGATATTTTTTCCATCCCAATATTGGCTTGACTTATAGCATGTTAAGAAGCATAATCCTTGGGACTTCCCTGGTGGTGCAGTGGTTTAGAATCCACCTGCCAGTGCAGGGGACACAGGTTCGAGCCCTGGTCTTGGAAGATCCCACATGCCGCAGAGCAGCTACGCCCGTGCGCCACAACTACTGAGCCTGCGCTCTAGAGCCTGTAAGCCACAACTACTGAGCCCACGTGCCACAACTACTGAAGCCCGCACGCCTAGAGCCCGTGCTCCACAACAAGAGAAGCCACCACAATGAGAAGCCCTTGCACTGCTGCAACTAGAGAAAGCCGGCGCACAGCAACAAAGACCGAACGCAGCCAAAAATAAAATCAATTAATTGAAAAAAAAATCTTGGTAATAAAGAAGCATAATTCTCATTGGTAGGTTACAAACCAAAGCACACTACTTGTCCCTAAATGTGCTTCACCAGTGAAAGTTGTTGGTAATTGAAATTTATTAACATATCTGTTTTTCCATTTTACTTCAAACTGAAGAGCCAGGGTATCATCTTTCACTGGGTTCATCTTTTCTCTGGGAACCTATTGCCATTTATGTTAAACTAAATTTTGTTTGGTTACTTACTTTAGTGATGCCACACTTGCATTGAATTTTATTTTCAAAGACCTTCACTCTGTGATTTTTGGTGACTTAAAAATGGTTTTGCATTCTGAGAAAGAGTTAGAATTTGATCTCTAATTGAATCATGAAGAAAAGGCTTGTATGGTGGGATTCTGGTGACCTTTACTTAGATTTTCTGTGTTTGAAATAGATAGAAACTGAGTTGTTTTAGCTTCCTTTACATTTGCATTTGAGGGACTTCCCTGGTGGTCCAGCGATTAAGACTCCATGCTCCCAAAGCACGGGGCCCGGGTTTGATCCTGGTCAGGGAAGTAGAATCCCGCATGCCGCAACTAAGACCCAGTGCAGCCAAATAAATAAATAAATAAATATATATATATATATATATATATATATATTTTTTTTTTTTTAATTTGCTTTTGAGAACATCTGCTATCACATTGACAGCAACACTTAGTTGATTATTGTTTCTGTGAAACGGCCTTTTCTACTACATGGTCAACCTTTCCTTTATAGTCTTCTGGCACTTTAGTTTGTGTAACACAGTCTAACAATTATCAATACATGTCCCTTTATACTTTGCAAGTTCTTCTACCATATGGTTTCTTATTTTTATAGTTGAATTTAATTTCTTTTTGAGTACAGGAACTGTCTGATATATATTTTACACTGAACATATAGAAAATACTCAGAATATGCCTGTGATTGATTGTCAAATGATTATAAACTGCCCGATTTTGTGAATTGCTCTTAGGAAGAATTACTTCAAATTTGATTGTGCTAGAAACCACTGACTCATAGGAGTTAAAAGCCATATATCTGTTTTTCGAAGCCCAAACTATGTTCTTTGAAATTGAGAATTGTTTACTTTAGTGGAACCTAATCCACTCATATAGACTTCCCCTTGCTGCTCTTTTTCTACTGGTTTAACCTCTTTAAAACAGGGCAGAAATAAAAGTATATTACCTTAAATTTCATTTTTGGATTCCTGGGCCATTTATGACTACTCTGTATTCAGTTACTATTTTTTACTAACTTTAAGTTAGTAAATTACATGAATATTACAGGAGCTGATTTACTGATTCTTTGAAATATTACAGGAGCTGATTTACTGATTCTTTGAAAGCAAGAATATCTGGTATAAGGACTAATTTACCAGAGATGAGTGAAGAAACTATAGTTCTTAGATGATTTCTGCTGATAGGATTTGCTTTAATTACACTTCTACTCACCTTTCTCCTCTTGCTTTAGCTCACATGGGTAATCTGTAGCACAGGCAAGAAGAAAACAAAGTCATCTCCCAGTATGCTGTCCTTTTCAGAAGACCACATAGTCTTTAAATTATCATGCGTTACAATTTCAGGATATATGTTTAGGTACAACAGCTAGTTTATTTGATATAATGTGTTTGGTGGTGAGAAAGTAGTGGAGCTGATATTGGCTTCTCTGGAGCTGATACAAGTGTTATTGGTTTGTTGTGTTTTTTTTTTTCTGACCTTGTATGATTTAAACTTTGAGATCAGCTCTGACTTTCCTGATGCTTTTTGTAGTTGCAGTCTCTCATTGTTTGGTGGTTTTATATTTGCTCTATCAATCATCTTCATCCTGGTTCTCTTCCGAATTTAAGGTTTATTTTGAAAGGTAAGTTAAGTTTGAGGTTTGCTCTCTATTTGACACTTGGGATTAATAAACTTGGCCTGCTAGTTGATAACTGCTCTAACCCTGGAAAGTTTGTGCTGGTATTTTAAGAAATAATACTTCTTTGATTTATGAGCCTTGTGTGTGCCTCTGACAGTAGTCCTTTTGCAGAGCATACTGAGTTATTATATAATGGTTACTCACGTGGGTGTGGACTAGAAGTTTATGCTGTACTTTGCACTCAAGTCCATTTATTTATGCCTAAAAATCAAGCGCTGTTGCCTCTGCTTCTACTTCAGGTGTCAGTCCATCAACAGTGTATGCTGTTCACCATTTATATTTCAGAAACTGCTGGTAAATCTTGAAATAATCCTTTACTCTGGCCAGCTGTTCTTCCATTTTAGTGTTCCTAGAGTCTGCAGCAGTTTTGGAGAGGCTTGGCTGACTTTTTGGCACTGCCCCACCCCGTTCCACCCCATTTAACTAGAATAGCTTATAATTTCCATTTAAGATTTTAGTTAAATTTTATTTGAAGAAAGGTGGCTATATTTAACGTTGGAAACAAATGACTTAACTAGTGTCTTTATGTCAGCATTGTAAATGAGGTGACAGTATTGCCAAAGAATGAAATGCTCCTCCTTTCTTCCTGTTATATCACACAATATCATGGGAGTAGTTCAGTAATTAGTAAACTCTATGTATTCATTATCTTTGGAACGGTACATATCAGATGTAACTTTTACTTTTACTCCCATCAATATATGTTTGTGGTAACTGTGAAAAGTGTTATTTTATTAGTCTTGTTCATATTTAGATTAGATTAACTTTATGGATTTCCCATAGGGAATGAGTCAGAAATATGAACTTTGATGGTGGTGTTTTATGCTGTGTTTTGTTGTTGTTGGTTTTTTTTTGAGTCATGATGATCCCCAGAAGTGCCTCAAAGTCCATCATGGGGGAGGAAAGGTGGAGCATAGGTGTACCGGGCTCTGGCCCCAGTATCCACTTCAGTCAGAGCAGGTGCGATTTTACCTATTGAATTAGTGGGGTTCCAGATTAGTAGAAAGACCTAGGAGTTAGGAAACCTAGGTACCAGTTCTGACTATCCATTAACTAGTTTTGTAGTGTTAGGAAAGTCACTTAACATATCTTTCTCAGTTTTTCATATGTAAAATAGAACTAATTCTGTCTAACTGATAGAGTTGTTTTCAGATAGTGGTTTTTAAAACTGATGAATCAAAAAGTATAATAAAGATATTGTTATTAATAGGTGTAATTCCCAATAACTGAGAAATCCAAAATGGTTTTGAATTTTGCTGTAGAATTTATCATAATAATAGCTATGGTTTTTTCCCCTAATTTTCTGTGATCTAGGGCATTGTTATTTCTTCTTCTTTTTTTAAAAATAAGTTTTGTTGGTAGCCTTCCTTAAAACTTGATTTCTAATGGAAGCCAATGACTTTATAAACAAAAAGGTATGTATATTTATTTTTAAATTTTTATATTAATTTTATTCCACTGTTTCTAATAACATAAGTAGATAAATGAAGCTTAGCTTGGAGAAAATTTTAACTGTCTCTGCATTCCCAAGAGAAATCAAGTCTGGGATGCTTGCATTAATTTCCAGTCTTTGAAGGGCCAGAAAACTGCGCCTGAAATTGGGTTAGCACATTTCTGAAACTGCTGTTACAGTTACTCTGCTTAGTTGGGTTGGGTGCCATTTCCTTTCTTCTTTCCTTGAAGCAGCGAATACAAGCTTCATGTTTTCTTTAGGAAACCATCCCAAGCCTGTAAATTTATTTAAATGCCACAGCTTGTGAAATCACGGGGACATGCATAAAGAATAGATCTTATTCAGAAAAGGCTCAGTAGTTGTGTTCCAGCCTTAAAGAGAACAAGTCTATGCTCTTCTCTTTTACCTGATGGAGTATTAGAATGGCCTCTTGTTAAAGGAGTTGATTAGCTAATTTGATTCAGAAAGAAGTGAGAATAACATTGTAGGGTTAGGTGGTACTGGCTGATTTTCTAGCTCTTGCACAGCATATGCATTTTAAATGTCGGAGGGATTAACCTGTTCCTTGCATCATACCACCAGAATGGGATAGCCCAGCTTACAATTTTGAGCAAAGCTGGCCAGTTTCTGCTGGTTGTTATGGATATATGGGAAAGCACAGTCCTATCTGACAAAGGAATGTATCTGCCTATGGGGTATTAAATGTGAGATATGCCAGAATGGTAGTATGTCCTATCTTCTGGAAGTTAACAAAATAAAATATCTGAAAAGATATGTTCTTTTTCCTTATTTAAAACTCTTTCTACTGAACAAAAAAGAAGTCCTTAGAACCAGCAATTCCAAAGGAATTAAGGAATTTTTAACTGGTCGGGTATTTTCTGGCATAGTAACATGCAGTTTTATTGATCAAAAGTCTTCCTGGGAAAAATATAGCAATTCCATAATAATTCTAATAATAGTCACTTGTTGAGTGCCTCTTATGTGCCAGTTCTTAAAATATTATTTTAAGGTACATAAATGAGGAAAAAGGTTTAGCGGTGTTGAACAATGTACTCAAGGTCATACAACTCAAGTAGGAGGGTTAGAGGGTTGAGCACAATTTTCCCTGGCTGTAAAACTCATTCTCTTTCCCTAACCATGCTGTTTCTCAGTGAAGAAACATTCATGAAATCTCTCTGTTAGTTTTCAGAGTATACTTTTCCTTTATGACAATTTATGTCAAGGGAATCCTACTTTAGTTTTATTTTTCATGGTGAAATTAGATACAATATACCTAAAAATTAAAATCCAAAAGACTAAATGAAAGTTAAGTTTGGACTCCTTGGGATTATATATTACCAACATTGATTAGTACACCTCTATCAGCTTGCTTTTTGTTTGTGTTATGTTCTTTAGTACAGAATTTTTCCTTGACCATTGATCACCATTTTCCTCTTCACACTGCTGTACTCCCTACTCCTAAGAGATTGTGGGGATCTTTTAGGTCCACACTACCAGAAACTTTGTTCTTCCTTCAGGTATTCATGACTAATATAGGGATGCAATATTACATTTAGTCAGCAGGTGCCATCATCTAACATCATGTGCTTCAGCCTGAAACTTCTTTCATTCATGGCTTTAGTTTATTTTAAATGAATCCATTTCTACTTTCTGGATCAACAATTTTGGATCTTTGTTTTGTTTATAATGAAAAATACTTCTAGTTTTCTTTGCTTGATAAATTACATTTGTAAAGTTGATGTATTTTCTGCTGTCTGTTTTATTAATAAAAAAATTGAGTAATAACTGTGCTGTTTTTACGTATATTATATGCTGACACTGAGGTAATGGTGCTACTGGTAAAAACAACCCTTTGATGAAGATATCAGGCTAGTTCATGCTTTTACCTTCCAAAGGTGTTTACGAGAAATTGAAATACCTCGTTTTATTTTTAAGGCCAAACAATACTTCAAACCTATTTTTCTGTGCAGATTTAGACACTTGAGAAGATTGTCAAGTATCTTCTAACTTTGGAGTAAGGAACACTGAGTGTACAGTCTTTCACCCACTAAACACACATTGTTTTATTCAAAGAGGCTAAGCCCTATCATCATCTTGAGATTTGTCAGTGAGTCAGAGCCTTTGGAAATAACCAGCTAAGGCGGTGATTCTGGGTATGGCTTTAGGCAAAGGAAATAGCTTATACCTTGGCCCTTGGCTGGTTGGAGATTAAATAAGAATAGCAGTCATGTTCACTAAGGATGTCTCTACTTAATAATGGCTAGGTGGTCTAAGGTGTCTCTTTAAATTCTCAGACTTGAGTTCACTGCCTTATTTCATATTTCTTTATTAGATGCCTTCTCTTCAGTTCACTCTCTCTCTCTCTCTCTCTCTCTCTCTCTACATATATATATCTATACATATATATGTATATATCTATACACAGAAAAATATATATATTTATTTTTTAAGAACCAAATCTCTTTAGAATCGGTTTTCAATCCCACAAGGAAAGGTTTAAAATTTTTGTTGTTGTTGTCATTTAGTGGTATCTCATATGCAGAAAGTACGTCCGTATTTGCTCTGTCCTTACGTGTAAATTTGAGTTAACTTGAACTTTACTTCTGGAAGTTAGGTCCAACTAAGTCTGCCCGCCAAATGATTGGGAACAGTGGCAGAATAGACTTTTCTGTAGTGTTCTACTTCCTGCTTGTATACAAAGCTATTCAGGATGAACCTGAAACAAAGACCGCAAACTGGTATAAGAGAGAAGGTGAAGGAGTACTATTCTTCATATGAATAGCAAGGAGGAAGCTTAGGTGCTTACCCTGGGAAACTTAACCTAACCAATTCCTTTTCATCCTTCATGTCTCAAATGTTCCTTGATTGTGGAGATTTTTCCTTGACTTCCCTGTCTTAGTCTCCCCTATTACATACCTTCCATAGCTTTTCCTTTTCCCTTGTTACAATACCTTATCCCAGTTGTAGTTGCTTGTTTAACTATCCATCTCACGAGATTGTAAGGGCCATGAAAGTAGGAATTAGCTATTCTTATTGCTTGTTGAGTCACAGGTGCTTATGATAATACCAAGCATAGTGATGCCAAATATAAACTTGTTGCATTAATGAGCAAATGAATGGTCAAATGTTATGAGAGACTAATAATTCTGGGTGAGGACTTGCCTAACTCATTCTCCCCAGAGTTTTAGTTCTCTAAAGTAAGAACTCCCCTCTAAAATCTTTGAACTACCTTGTCTAAGTAGAGGTAGAGAGAAGAACATTAAGGATGAATATGGAGTAAGTTAGTTGTTTTAAGGGAGGTCCTATATAATTTTACCAGGTGGGCAGTAACTTATTTTTTAATAACCACAGGTGCATTTGTTTCGAAATTTATTGTTCTGGCCTTTTGGGGTATGTGTATTTTATTTTTCTACTTCTTCCTGGTTAGGCTCTATATAAATTTTCTCTTGGATATTCATGTCAGCTTATGATTTTTGTCTGAGCGTTCATTGGTTTGATTTATAAAAGGGATTATAGATACGTAGGTTTTTACCATAGTAACTACTGGAGGGTACATTTGTGTGGGGGTAGAGCCTGAAAGATGGGGAATAAAATAATTATTTGAATGACCCTTTAAACCGTGCCTTAAATAATAAGCATTACTGTTCATAATAGCTCTGTATCACTCACTGTATCATTTAGGAATATTTGTTTTATCATTTGTAGAATGTTTTTGTGTCTCTAGGGGGAAGGGGTCATCAAAATGTTTTCCACAGAAAAACCATGATCCTTAAGGAGTAAAGTTTTGTTCTTTGTTCTGTTTTATGGCCTTCCTGCTGCTAACTTGCAGGTGTTCTTTGGCTTCCCCCTTGTTTGTATTAACTATACCAATAATTAAATTCCAAAATTATTGCAAATTTTGGCAGCAAATTTGTAATCCATTTGTTTATTCTTTTCCTGCATTGTGATTAATCAAGACTAGATTTTAATTTGTAGATTTACTTGAACTTGTGGGATTTACTTGAATTTGTGGCTTACGTAACAAACTTTCACTCTCTCCAGTTAATCTTTGTAAGATGTCATTTTGAAGGGAGAGGTATTTATCTTATATCTGATAGCCTTCTAATCTACCTCTTGGTTCATCTCTTACTTTTGTTATTTGTTGATTTCATCCTACTTTGATCCTTTTAACTGATTTCTATGTTGGCCTCTTTTTAACACTACCAGTTTAAATTGGAAATTAGGCACAGGATTTAGAAATGTGAAAGTCGCTCTTTAATGTAGTTTGTTTGCATAGTGCCTTCCCTGGTTCTATAAGTGTCTTATTTGTCTTCTTGGTATCTTTTTCTCAAAGGGTGAACCAAGTACTGTGGACTAGCAGCCAGTGTCAAGGAAAAGCGAAAAGAAGTAACAGAACAGGACTTTAGGGACCAGGGTTCTATTCCTTCTCCTATCAACTATCAAAGAAATAGTCTGGTGAGAATTGGCTTCTGCTCATTAATATGTAGGATGTCCAAGGAACAGGCTTCTAACCATGAGAAGAATGGCCTATTTTCTCCCTGTATAAACTATTAGGGGCCTTCTGTCATCACATTCACGTTAATTTGATCGGTAATACAGACATTTGGGGAACTGGGATTATTAGTATTGTTTTTATAGAAGAAGAAAATGAGTCCTGGATAAGTCATATAACTTCATTCTATTTCAGCTATCCTTTAGCAAGTGCTAAATGTATAGCTCAATCTGTGCTGCACAAATATGTTACACACAATTTGATCTGGATAAGGAGATAAGACAGGCACTTATGTATGCAATTCTGACCAATAAAGTTTATGATAATGTGATCTGAAGGACTGTGGACAAAAATGCTAGGCAACTCAAAGTCAAGGGAAAAGAGTTCATGAAAAGGTAGGGTTTATCCAGAGTCCCTTGGCTTTTAACAGAGCTGGGGTTTGTTGTCCATTATGGTATTCATTACGTGCCATAACTTTTTGCCTGAAAATTAAAATTAGTGTAGAACTCACCATGAAACATTCCTTGAAGAAGTTAAGCAAAGAGAAGAGCTTAGACGTACTACCTCTTGGCTTGATCCTCAAAACAGTTCATTTTCTTTGCAATGAATCTTGACAACATGATTCAAAGAATTTAGCAGATGACAGTTTTAAGGAAAGAAACTTGATTGATTTATTTTTTCTCTTTCTCTCCAATTCATGATTTACAAAGCCTTCATTTTTTCAAATGTTTACCTCTCTACCATAACTATAGCACTAGAGTACGTGAGTAGGTGAACTAATACATGACTTACAAAGATAGGACTAGGCAAGTGACATTCTTGTGAAGCAAATAAAGTGTTTGGTCTCTCTGTATTATCTTTGGATGCAGGTTAGAGGTAGTTACTGCCACCACCACCCTCAACTCTGGAAATAAGCCAGAGTTTCTTGCTTGAGATAGACATTAAGAAACATTCATTCAGTTTTACTGGACACCAAAAAGTATTCAAGAGGGTTAAAATATACAGTCCCTACTCTCAGTTTCTTTATAATCTGGTTGGAGAGACAGAAATGAAGAACATAACCTAAGGCTATGTATTGTTAGTACTTTACAGTTCATAAGCACTTTTCTCACATACTCTGTTTTAAGAGATTCTCAGAATCACCCTACAAGCTGCCCAGTTGACAGACTAGAAGCTATATGATTTAAGTTACTTGGATGAGAAACTAAATTTCACCACTTACTTGAATTGCTAAGATGTATGGTATGGACAATAAATACTAAAGGTCATGGAGGAATGAGAGAAACCATTGTCCATCAGTAGATTTTAGGCGGTTCACAAACTCCCTCACATTTTATGGTAAAGTTTGTATGCAAGTGCATTTTTCTAGGAAGAGAGTTCATAGTTTTCATCAGATTTTCCCCCCTTTTTTTTCAATTGATGTATAATTGCCATTTATTTCATCAGGTTTTGAAAGCGAGTCTGTGGCTCCAAAAAAAAGTTTAAGAACTACTTGTCTAGAGTATTTGGCAAACAGTTAGAGAGTGAGGCCTTAGATGAGTTTTGAACAATAAGCCAAGCGAAGAGAGAGCAATCTGAACAGAAAAGTGACAGCACCTAAAATTTCTTCTATTTTCTCCAAATAGTGCCCTGAGCTGCTAGATCTTCAGCACAGATTCCTGATGAGGTTTACTTTCTTGTGCTAATTTTCCTACTTCCCTTTGCTATCCCCCATGTTCCAAGAGTGTACAGGTAATTGGTTTGGATATAGTGGTTACATCATAGGTCTTAGTAATTAATTTTAGATATGATTTAACTAGTAGAAGTTTTTTTTAGGTAAAATGGGTGGGAGAAATACATCTAAGCAATGACAGTACACGTAGTAGAAATCATGATAGTTTATTCTGAAAATTGAATAATAATTGACTGCCCAATACGAAGGGTAGAATATCTATATATTTTAGCTCATTTAACAAACATTGTTACACACGACATGGGCCAGAAACTGCTGTGAATACAATAGCCAGAAAAAAACAGACCTAGCCCTTGTTCTTATAGAGCTTTAAAACCAGATTTCGCAAATGTGTCTATAACTTATGAACTCAATTATACTCTTAGATTTGTCTTTATGGGAAAATCCCAAATAAGATCATTGATATTGAGAGGACCCCTTTCTGATGGTTGTTCTCTTCCTAGATCAGTGGTTCTCATCAGGGCTTGCAGGGAAAGGGTTGCCTCCAGAGTACATTTGGCAATGTCAGGAAACATTTTTGGTTGTTGCAGCTGGGGAGATACTACTGATATTTAGTACATAGAAGCCAGGGTTGCTGTTAAATCTCCTACAATGCACAGGACAGTCTCCACAACAAAGAATTATTCAGCCCAAACTGTCAACAGTGCCAAGATTGAGAAACCCTGCCCTAGATGGACGTTTCAAAGTAACTGAATGAAATTGCCTTCATAA
Source organism: Tursiops truncatus (assembly GCF_011762595.2). NCBI lineage: Eukaryota > Metazoa > Chordata > Mammalia > Artiodactyla > Delphinidae > Tursiops > Tursiops truncatus. Next base: position 37,208,419 of record NC_047047.1, on the reverse strand, counting down.
GGCAGAGTCAGGACTTACTCAGGCATTTCAATACTGTAATGTCATGCCACCCTAAGGTTCTAGTGTTTCCTCATTAATGAGTTTCAGGCTTTATTTAAAGACTCCTTGATGTACTCATATTCTGCCTTTGGTTCATTTCAGTGAGTATGGTTAAAGTAGTAGGGGATGGTGGCTTGGGTTTGAAGTTTGGAACTATGCTTTCTTTTAAAAAATTACCCAAACTGTAGTGGTATGATTAATATATTCCTATTATTATCTCTTATTGTCAGTATTTACTGAATTACATGACTATATCTAATAGGTAAATCCCAGAACATGATCATTATAGATTAACAGATAGGAAGGACTTAGAAAGGAATCAACATAGGTGTTTATTTCTAGGTGAATACTCTAGAACAGTGCTTCACTAGCTTAATGTGCCCCTAGAAATCTTACTAAGATATAGCCTCAGTACATCTGAGGTGAGGCCTGAGATACTGCATTTCTGTCAAGCTTCTGGGTGGGAAGGCTAGGTGAAGCATTAGATCATAGCACAAAATAAGTATGCTTGAAGTATCACTATTCTCCAACTCTTCTCCAAAGAGAAGAGTAAAAGGCTTTTTCTGCTTTTAACTTATTTTTAATTTTCACTTTCTGGTTTTAATAGTGATAAAATTAATGTCGGAGAACATTTGAAAAACAGGAAAAAAAAGGAAAATCTCTAGTACTAATCTCTACCACCCCAGTAAAGTTACTATATTTTGTGCATTTTCTTTCTGTTATTTTATCTTAAGGGCTTTAAAATATATATCCTTAAATACAATATATGCATTATACAATTCTGTATCTACTTTTGTTGGAAAAAAGAAGAAAAAACTTCCCCTTATTTTTTTCTCATTTTCTTTGTCCTCTCTACTACTGTATTTTATTGTTCAGCTTTGAATAATTTAGTTTAGGAAAGAATTTATCACTTAGGAAGAGGCCTGCTGAGAGGGATAAAGGATCACATGCCTTGCTGTAAAGACTTCATTTTGTAAGCTGACTTATGTCATGTTGCAGTTAAAAATATATTTCTCATCATTGGGAAAAACAAACCTGAGAAAATTCTGTTCCTTTAAATTTGATTTTCTTTCTCCTTGGAGAATGCATAACTGATATTCTGGAACTTGACCTAGGCAAGGAACATGTCATCGCTATTTGAAATTGAACAGTTTTTTTCTTACGAAACTAACATTTATTCCTCATAATTGGAAGCTCAGTGATAAATGTGAGATTAAAGTACAGGCATACGTTGATATATGCAGGTACTGAAAGTCTGTGAGTGAGTTGAATATTTGTGATTGTGAGTCTTATTTTCTACTTACAGATCTTCCTTGACTTACAATGGGGTTATGTCCCAGTAACTTACAACCCATCCATCGTTAAGTTGAAAATATCATAAATCAAAAACCATTTAATGCACCTAACCTACCTAACATCATAGCTTAGCCTAGCCTATCTTAGAAGTGCTTCAGAACACTTACATTAGCCTACAGTTGGGCAAAATCATCTAATACAAAACCTGTTTTATAGTAAGTGTTGAATATCTCAGTAATTTATTGAATACTGTACTGAAAGTGAAAAACAGAATGGTTGTCTGGGTACAGAATGGTTGTGAATGTATTGATTGCTTACCCTTGTGATTGTGTGGCTGACTGGAAGCTGTGGCTCTGCCTGGTCCAAGAAAAGATCAAAATTCAAAATTCGAAGTACAGTTGCTCTTGAATGCAGATCTCTTTGCAGCATTTTAAGGCTGAAAAATCGTGAGTCGAACCATTGTTAAGTCTGGGACCGTCTTTACTTATATTAGTGCCCTCTAATGAGAAGATTGTAAATAAATTTACAGGTTGTTAGAGAAAATTACCCTTTGCTCTATGCTTTTGATGCAGCTTATTTGTCTTATCACCTACTCACCTTAGTTAGGCATATACTCTGGACTTTTTGGTTATCTTAAAAGTCCGTTTAACTTTTAAGCCACCTGAGGCCTCTGAAGTTTTAGTGAACCATGTGCACTTTTCCAGCTCAACCCATAATTTGTAGAAAGCATCAATTAAAAAAAATGTAGTCATTTTATAGTTGATTCAGAACTTTTATTGCTGTGCTGAAAAGTTTACCATTTTTTCATCTTGCATCATAATTGTCAATCTAAATGATTTATAACAAACTTTCTTCTGCTCTCTTTGATCTTTCAAGCCTCTTGATACTTTTTTGTTTTGTTTTGTTTTGTTGTGGCCATTTGGCATGTGGGATCTTAGTTCCCCAACCAGGGCTTGAACCTGGGCTCCCAGCAGTGAAAGCAATGAGTCCCAACCATTGGACTGCCTGGGAATTCCTGATAATTTAAGTTAACAGATTTCTGAGAGTGATTATATAACGTATCCCATTGGTTATTTGGCCCTATTAATGCTGTTGAGAGTGACTCTTTTACAGATCTTCTCAGGTGTGACTCTTTTAGGAATGGATTTTTTTTTTTAAGTCTTCTATAGTTATATCATAATTGGTTCCACTTGGGCCTCCCAGAATTGGTTGAAAGCAACGCTGTAAATAGTCCAAAGGTTTTTAAAGCCATACATTCAGTAAAGCATGTTAATGGTTCAGTAAGCTCATGTACTCTGTCAAGTCATCAACATGATTAGGCTTCATAGCAACTATCAGCATTCTGTGAATATGCCAAAGACTTAGCTGATCCACTCAGCTGAGTTCACTCTTTAAAAGACTCTTATTTATGCCATACAAACAACGCTTCAGACCTACCTCACTATATTGGAGGAATAGTAATTAAAAGTTCCTCATCTCCTTTCTCAAAGAATGTATCATCCTCTTCCAGTCTGCTTTAGAGGGATGACCCTCCGACTAAATCAAAAGGAATCTCTTCACCATCCTATTTTGCTTTATTTATTGAATTTGTTAGGATTAAGTTCAGCTGTCAGTCACAAAGATCCAAATTAACAAAGACTTTAAAAAGATAGGAGTTTATTTCTCTTTTACGTGAAAGCCCAGAGTTGTTTCTGTTCCACACAGCCTTCAGAGTTCCAGACTTTTCCATCAGATGGCTCTATTGTTCCTTGGGTGTAATCCTTGTCCTTGTGTCTGAAGAGGCCATTTTTTTAAAAATTTAATTTTATTTATTTTTTTATACAGCAGGTTCTTATTAGTTATCTATTTTATACATATTAGTATATATATGTCATTCCAATCTCCCAATTCATCCCCCCACCACCACCCCCCACCACCACTTTTCCCCCTTGGTGTCCATACGTTTGTTCTCTACACTTGTTTTTCTATTTCTGCCCTGCAAACCGGTTCATCTGTACCATTTTTCTAGATTCCACATATGTGTGTTAATATATGATATTTGTTTTTCTCTTTCTGACTGACTTCACTCTGTATGACAGTTTCTACATCCATCCCCGTCTCTACAAATGACCCAATTTCGTTCCTTTTTATGGCTGAGTAATATTCCATTGTATATATGTAGCACATCTTCTGTATCCATTCATCTGTTGATGGGCATTTGGGTTGCTTCCATGACCTGGCTATTGTAAATAGTGCTGCAATGAACATTGGGGTGCATGTATCTTTTTGAATTATAGTTTTCTCTGGGTATATGCCCAGTAGTGGGACTGCTGGATCATATGGTAATTCTATTTTTAGTTTTTTAAGGAACCTCCATACTGTTCTCCATAGTGGCTGTATCAATTTACATTCCCACCAACAGTGCAAGAGGGTTCCCTTTTCTCCACACCCTCTCCAGCATTTGTTGTTCGTAGATTTTCTGATGATGCCCATTCTAACTGGTGTGAGGTGATACCTCATTGTAGTTTTGGTTTGCATTTCTCTAATAATCAGTGATGTTGAGCAGCTTTTCATGTGCTTCTTGGCCATCTTTATGTCTCCTTTGGAGAGATGTCTATTTAGGTCTTCTGCCCATTTCTGGATTGGGTTGTTTGTTTTTTTAATATTGAGCTGCATGAGCTGTTTATATATTTTGGAGATTGATCCTTTGTCCATTGATTCATTTGCAAATATTTTCTTCCATTCTGAGGGTTGTCTTTTCGTCTTGCTGGTAGTTTCCTTTGCTGTGCAAAAGCTTTTAAGTTTCATTAGGTCCCACTTGTTCATTTTTGTTTTTATTTCCATAACTCTAGGAGGTGGATCAAAAAAGATCTTGCTGTGATTTATGTCAGAGTATTCTTCCTATGTTTTCCTCTAAGAGTTTTATAGTGTCCAGTCTTACATTTAGGTCTCAAATCCATTTTGAGTTTATTTTTGTGTATGGTGTTAGGGACTGTTCTAATTTCATTCTTTTACATGTAACTGTCCAGTTTTTCCAGCACCATTTATTGAAGAGACTGTCTTTTCTCCATTGTATATCCTTACCTCCTTTGTCATAGATTAGTTGACCATAGGTGTGTGGGTTTATCTCTGGGCTTTCTATTCTGTTCCATTGATCTATATTCCTGTTTTTGTGCCAGTACCATATTGTCTTGATTACTGTAGCTTTGTAGTATAGTATGAAGTCAGGGAGTCTGATTCTTCCAGCTCTGTTTTTTTCCCTCAAGACTGCTTTGGCTATTTGGGGTCTTTTGTGTCTCCACACAAATTTTAAGATTTTTTGTTCTAGTTCTGTAAAAAATGCCACTGGTAATTTTATGGGGATGGCACTGAATCTGTAGATTGCTTTGGGTACTATAGGCATTTTCACAATATTGATTCTTCCAATCCAGGAACATGGTATATCTCTCCATCTGTTTGTATCATCTTTAATATCTTTCATCAGTGTCTTATAGTTTTCTGCATACAGGTCTTTTGTCTCCCTAGGTAGGTTTATTCCTAGGTATTTTATTCTTTTTGTTGCAATGGTAAATGGGAGTGTTTAATTTCTCTTTCTGATTTTTCATTGCTGGTGTATGGGAATTCCAGAGATTTCTGTGCATTAATTTTGTATCCTGCAACCTTACCAAATTCATTGATAACTTCTAGTAGTTTTCTGGTAGCATCTTTAGGATTTTCTTTGTATAGTATCATGTCATCTGCAAACAGTGACAGTTTTACTTCTTCTTTTCCAATTTTTTTTCTTTTTATTTCTTTTTCTTCTCTGACTGCCATGGCTAGGACTTCCAAAGCTATGTTGAATAAGAGTGGCGAGAGTGGACATCCTTGTCTTGTTCCTGATCTTACAGGAAACGCCTCAGTTTTTCATCATTGAGTATGATGCTTGCTGTGGATTTGTCATATATGGCCTTTATTATGTTGAGGTAGGTTCCCTCTATGCCCATTTTCTGGAGAGTTTTTATCATAAATGGGTGTTGAATTTGCCAAAAGCTTTTTCTGCATCTCTTGAGATGATCATATGGTTTTTATTCCTTAATTTGTTAATGTGGTGTATCACATTGATTGATATGCGTATATTGAAGAATCCTTGCATCCCTGGGATAAATCCCACTTGATCATGGTGTATGATCCTTTTAATATGTTGTTGGATTCTGTTTGCTAGTATTTTGTTCAGGATTTTTGCATCTATATTCATCAGTGATATTGGTCTATAATTTTCTTTTTTTGTGATATCTTTTTCTGGTTTTGGTATCAGGGTGATGGTGGCTTCATAGAATGAATTTGGGAGTGTTTCTCCCTCTGCAATTTTTTGGAAGAGTTTGAGAAGGATGGGTGTTAGCTCTTCTCTAAATGTTTGATAGAATTCACCTGTGAAGCCATTTCGTCCTAGACTTGTTTGTTGGAAGATTTTTAATTATGGTTTCCATTTCATTACTTGTGATAGGTCTGTTTATATTTTCTAATTCTTCCTGGCTCAGTCTTAGAAAATCGTACCTTTCCAAGAATTTGTCCCTTTCTTCGTGTTTGTCCATTTTATTGGCATATAGTTGTTTGTAGTAGTCTCTTATAATTCTTTATATTTCTGCAGTGTCAGTTGTGATTTCTCCTTTTTCATTTCTAATTTTACTGATTTGAGACCTCTCCCTTTTTTTCTTGATGAGTCTGGCTAAGGGTTTATCAATTTCGTTTAATCTTCTCAAAGAACCAGCTTTTAGCTTTATTGATCTTTGCTATTTTCTTCATTTCTATTTCATTTATTTCTGCTCTGATCTTTATGATTTCTTTCCTTCTACTGACTTCGGGTTTTCTTTGTTCTTCTTTCTCTAGTTGTTTTAAGTACATGGTTAGATTGTTTGAGATTTTTCTTGTTTCTTGAGGTGAGATTGAATTGCTATAAACTCCCCTCTCAGAACTGCTTTTGCTGCATCCCGTAGGTTTTGGGTTGTCATGTTTTCATTGTCATTTGTTTCTATGTATTTTTTAAAAAATAAATTTATTTATTTATTTTTGGCTGCATTGGGTCTTTGCTGCTGCGCACGGAATTTTCTTTCGTTGAGGGGAGCCAGGGGTACTCTTCTTTGCGGTGTGTGGGCTTCTCATTGCAGTGGCTTCTCTTGTTGTGGAGCACGGGCTCTAGGCGTGTGGGCTTTGGTAGTTGTGGCATGCGGGCTCAGTAGTTGTGGCTTGCGGGCTCTAGAGCACAGGCTCAGTAGTTGTGGTGCGTGGGCTTAGTTGCCCTGTGCCATGTGGGATCTTCCCAGACCAGGGCTTGAACCCATGTCCCCTGCATTGACAGGTGGATTCTTAACCACTGTGCCACCAGGGAAGCCCTCTATGTATTTTTAAATTTCTTCTTTGATTTATTCAGTGATATCTTGGTTATTTAGTAGCACAGTGTTTAGCCTCCATGTATTTTTACAGTTTTTTTCCTGTAATTGATTTCCAATCTCATAGCGTTATGGTCAGAAAAGGTGCTTGATATGACTTCAGTTTTCTTAAATTTTCTGAGGCTTGATTTGTGACCCAAGATGTGATCTATCCTGGAGAATGTTCCATGTGCACTTGAGAAGAAAGTGTATTCTGCCCCTTTTGGGTGGAATGTTCTATAAGTATCAATTAAATCTATCTGATCTGTTGTGTCATTTAAAGCTTGTGTTTCCTTATTTATTTTCTGTTTGGGTGATCTGTCCATTGGTGTAAGTGGGGTGTTAAAGTCCTCTACTAATATTGTGTTACTCTCGATTTCTCCTTTCATGGTTGTTACCATTTGCCTTATGTATTGAGGTGCTCCTATGTTGGGTTCATAAATATTTATAATTGTTATATCTTCTTCTTGGTTTGATCCTTTGATCATTATGTAGTGTCCTTCCCTATGTCTTGTAACAGTCTTTATTTTAAAGTCTATTTTATCTGATACGAGTATTGCTACTCCAACTTTCTTTTCATTTCTATTTGCATGGAATATCTTTTTCCATCCCTTCACTTTCAGTCTGTATTTGTCACTAGGTCTGAAGTGGGTTGGGTCTCTTGTAGACAGCTTATATATGGGTCTTGTTTTTGTATCCATTGAGTCAGTCTGTGTCTTTTGGTTGGGGCATTTAATCCATTTTACCTTCAAGGTTATTATTGATATGTATGTTCCTATTACCATTTTCTTAATTGTTTTGGGTTTGTTTTTGTGGGTCTTTTCCTTCTGTTGTGTTTCCTGTCTAGAGAAGTTTCTTTAGCATTCGTTGTAAAGCTGATTTGGTGGTGCTAAATTCTCTTAGCTTTTGCTTGTGTGAAAAGTTTTTGATTTCTCAGTCAAATCTGAATGAGGTCCTTGCTGGGTAGAGTAATCTTGGTTGTAGGTTTTTCTCTTTCATCACTTTAAGTATATCTTGCCACTCCCTTCTGGCCTGCAGAGTTTCTGCTGAAAAATCAGCTGATAACCTTATGGGGATTCCTTTGTATGCTATTTTTTGTTTTTCCCTTGCTGCTTTTAATATTTTTCTTTGAATTTAATTTTTATTAGTTTGATTAATATGTGTGTTGGTGTGATTTTCCTCGGGTTTATCCTATATGGGATTCTCTGTGCTTCCTGGAATTGGGTGACTATTTCCTTTCCTATGTTAGGGAAGTTTTTGACTCTAATCTCTTCAAATATTTTCTCAGACCCTTTCTTTTTCTCTTCTTCTTCTGGGATTCCTATAATTCAAATGTTGGTGTGTTTAGTGTTGTCCCAGAGGTCTCTGAGATTGTCTTCAATTCCTTTCATTCTTTTTTCTTTACTCTGCTCCTTGGCAATTATTTCCACCATTTTGTCTTCCAGCTCATTCGTTCTTCTGCCTCAGTTATTTTGTTATTGATTCCTTCTAGTGTATTTTTCATTTCAGTTATTGTGTTGTTCATCTCTGTTTGTTTGTTCTTTAGTTCTTCTAGATCTTTGTTAAACATTTCTTGTATCTTCTCAGTCCATGCCTCCATTCTGTTTCCGAGATTCTGTGTTATCTTTACTGTTGTTACTCTGAATTCTTTTTCAGGTAGCTTGCCTATTTCCTCTTCATTTAATTAGTCTTGTATGTTTTTACCTTGCTCCTTCATCTGTGATATATTTTTTTGCCATCTCATTTTTTTTTTTTGAGTGGGATTGTGTTCCTGTCTTATTGGTTGTTTGGCCTGAGGCTTCCAACACGAGTTTGTCGTCTGTTGGGTAGAGCTGGGTCTTGGTGCTGAGATGAGGACCTCCGTGAGACCTCACTCCAATGATTATTCCCTGAGGTCTGAGGTTCTCTGTTAGTCTAGTGTTAGTCTAGTCTAGCAAGAGCTTCAGCCCAACCCCTGGCTCAGGAACCAAGATCCCACAAGCCATGTGGGGCAGCAAAAAAAAAAGAAAAAAAAATTGAGAGAGAACAATAACAAAGTAAAAAATAAAATTAGACTAGGAAACTAACAGATATGTTAGAAAGAATATAAAAATAAAAATATAGATGAATCAACAACTGGGCGGGTGGGAGGTCTTGGCTGTGGAGGGTGGGACTTAAGGAAGGGTGAGGTTTGGGTGGTGGGCAGGGCCTATGCTTAGGACCCACAGGGCTGGAAAAGGCCCTGGGGGCTGTTGGGGGTGTGTGGCTTAGGCTCAACAGAACAGAAGGGGTCCAGGCATGCCCCCCACCACTGGTCTCAGAGGGTGGGGGACCTCACCTGGGAACCCAGCAGGCTCCCTAGGCTCGAGTGGGCAGGGCAAATGCCCTCCGCTCCTTTCCTGCTCCTCCCAGAGGGCCCCTCCCCACCTGCCTCTCCTGTTCTCCCCTCAGCCTCCTTCCTATGCCCCCGGGACCAATGCGGCCAGGGAGGATGGAGGGCCTTGGAGGGCAGGGGACTGGCCTGGGATCTCAGCAGGCTCCCCAGCCCAAGTGGGCAGGGCAAACACCCTCCACTCCTCTCCCTCTCCCTCTGGAGGGCCCCTCCCGCCTGCCTCTCCTGATCTCCCCAGCCTCAAGGGGTGCTGATCCTGTCTGGCCTCCACTTCTTCTCCCACCTCAGTTCCCCCACATCCTACCAGTTCACTTGGGGGTTCCTCCCATCTTCTTGGGTGTCAGGGTCCCCCACCAGCAGCCAGCAGGTGCCCTAGTTGTGGAGAGATGCTAACTCGGTTTCTTCCCACACCGCCATCTTGACTCTGCCCCCAACAAAAATTTTCATAATTTGTATTTTCATTATCATTCAGTTCAAAATGCTTCCTAATTAACCTGGTGGGGTTTTATGCGTTTTTTTGACCCATGGTTTATTTTAAAATATTATGTTTCATTTCCAAATAACTTGGGTTGTTCTAGGCATCATGTTAATAGTTACTGTTTAATTTGATTGTGTTGAGAGAAAATATTCTGTATAAGTTTTCAATAAATTCTATTGAGATTTATTGAGATTTATCTTCTGACTTACCATTTGATCTATATTGTTTAATAGACCATGCACACTTGAAAAGAGTACATAGTATTGAATTGTTGGGTGTAGTACTTTACAAACATCAATTAGATTATGTTGGTTAATAGGCCTGTTCACATTATCTATGTTCCTACTGATTTTTTTGTCTAGTTATTATTTCAGTTACCATGAGAAAGGTGTTAAATTTGTAGTCATAGTTGGAGATTTTTAAAAGATCTATTTCTCCCTTTAATTTTCTAAAATTTTCTTCTTGTAAGTTGCAGCTCTGTACCAGGTCTATACACATTTAAGATTATATCTTTGTGATGAATTATCCATTTTATCATTATGAAATACTACTCTTTATCTTTGGTAATACTCTGTATTGAAGTCTATTTTATCTGATAATAATATAGCCACTCTAGCCTATTTAATATCTTTTTCTAAGCATTGCTTTCAACCTGAGTTCATATGTGAAATGCATCTATTGTAGGTAACGTTTAGTTTAGTTTAGTCTTGCTTTTGAAGTACTTTGCCCATTTATGTTTAGTGTAAATCTTAATATTGTTAGATTTAGTCTGCTGTTTTGCTTTCTTTCCCAGTTTGTTCCATCATAGGTTTGTGTTTTTTTGTTCGTTTGTTTTAATTCCTATTTATCCTTTCTGACCTTTTTGACTTGACACATTTTTTTGAGAATTCTATTTTAATTTCTCAATGGGCTTTTTTTTTGTGTGTGTGGTACGTGGGCCTCTCACTGCTGTGGTCTCTCCCGTTGCGGAGCACAGGCTCTGGACGCGCAGGCTCAATGGCCATGGCTCACGGGTGCAGCCGCTCCGTGGCATGTGGGATCCTCCCAGACCGGGGCACGAACCCATGTCCCCTGCATCAGCAGGCAGACTCTCAACCACTGCGCCACCAGGGAAGCCCTCTCAATTGGCTTTTTAGCTATATCTCTTTATAGAGTTTCACTAGAGATTGCATTGTACATCCTTAACTTTTCACAGTATACTTAAAATTAAAACTGTAGCATTTTGTGTAAAATATAAGATTCTTAAAACTATCAAATTCTGTTGATGTTACATCTTTTAAGTAATAGTTGTCATAGCTTTTTATTTTTATGTCTTAAACCCCATATTTCAATTACAATTTTTGCTTTAAGTAATCATATCCATTTTTAAGAAATTAAGAGAGAATAAAACATGGCCTTATATACTTAGCCATATTTTTACCACTTCCACTGCTTTTTGGTTCTTTAAAATTTATTTTTAAGTTCCACTGATTTATTTTCTTATGTCTGTGCAAATAATGCAGTGTTTAACATCTTTTTTGTGTGTGTGTGTGGTACGCGGGCCCCTTACTGCTGCATCCCCTCCCGTTGTGGAGCATAGGCTCCAGACGTGCAGGCCCAGCGGCCATGGCTTATGGGCCCAGCTGCTCTGCAACATGTGGGATCCTCCCGGACCGGGGCACGAACCCACGTCCCCCGCATCGGCAGGTGGACTCTCAACCACTGCGCCACCAGGGAAGCCCTAACATCTTATTTTTATTTTTTTTAATTTATTTATTTTATTGAACTATTCATTTCTTTTTGAATATCTGTTTCTCCATCTGGTTTTGTTTCTCATCAGTTTGAAGAATTTCCTATAGCATTTCTTACTGTGCAGGTATGTTGGGAATGAGTTTGCTTAGTTTTCATTTATCTGAAAGTATCTTTATTTCATCTTTTGTCTTGATGGATATTTTTGCTGAATTTGAAATTCTGTGTTTTTCTTTCAGGACTTTACATATATTGTTCCACTGTTTTCAGGTTTCCATTGTTTCCAGTCTAACATTAGTTATCATGTGTATTATTCTGTATGTAATGTGCCATTTTTAATTGGCTGCTTTCAAGATTTTCTGTTTATTAAAGTTTGCCTTTCAGCAGTTTGAATATGACGTGCCTCGGTATGGGTTTCTTTGTATTTATCTTCCTTGGTATTTATTGTTCTTCTCAAATTTGTACATTTATGTCTTCTATCAAATTTGGGAAACTTTTGGCTATTATGTATTTCAAGTCCCTTTTTTGCCTCACTCCCTCTCACTCCTCACTTTTTCTTATAGAAGTCCAATTACACATATCATGAATCTTTTATTTTTTAAATAAAAAATTTTTTTTAATTTTATTTTTTATTTTTGGCTGCGTTGGGTCTTCATTGCACACGGGCTTTCACTAGTTGCGGCAAGCAGGGGCTACTCTTCATTACGGCACCTGGACTTCTCATTGCGGTGGCTTCTCTTGTTGTGGAGCATGGACTCTAGGCACTCGGGCTTCAGCAGTTGCAGCATGTGAGCTCAGTAGTTGCAGCACATGGGCCCTAGAGCTCAGGCTCAGTAGTTATCGCACACAGGCTTAGTTGCTCCACGGCATGTGGGATCTTCCTGGACCAGGCATGAACCCGTGTCCTGTGCATTGGCAGGAGAATTCTTAACCACTGCACCACCAGGGAAGTCCCACATATCTTGAATGTTTTAACATTGTCCCACCTGTTCCTCAGGCTCTGTTCTCCCCAACGCCCCCCTTCAATCTTTTTTCTTTATTCTTCAAACTACATAATTTCTGTCTGTCTTCAATTTCAGTGACTCTTCTGTTATCTCCAGTCTTGTTTTTCCTATTTATTGAATTTTTTACTTCAGGTATTATATTTTTTAGTTTTAAAATTTTCATTTGGTTATTTTATAGTTTCTGTTTCTTTGCCAGTATTTCCTATCTGTGCATTTAGTTCAAACATCTTTGTCTTTACATCTTTAAATATGGGTATCATAGCTATATTTGCTAATTCCTACAACTGGGTCATTTCAGGTTTAGTCTCTATCCATTTAAGTATATGTCACATTTTCCTGTTTTTTCATATGTTTAATAATTTCATGTTGTATAATAGACATTATGAATAATGCATTGTAGATACTGTGGGTTCTGCTATGATCCTCTGAGGAATGTTGATTTTTTTGTTTGTGTTCTCCAGCAATTAACTTGGCTGAATCCAACACTGAACTGCAGTGGGTAGCTGCTGAAACTTCTGTTCAGATCTTTTAGCTTTATCTGGGCTGCTTAGAATCTGTCCCAAGCATGCAGAGTTTACTTGTCCAAAGTCAGATATTTCAGTAAAGTTCATATACAGAATATGGAGTTTCTTCACTGTGTCTCTCTCTCTCTTTCTCATTTTTTTTAAAGGATTTTTTGTTAATTTCTGGATGTTGTGATAGCCTCAAACTCTGTCTTCTTGGTTCCTCAAGCCAGAAATAGTGCAGATTTCAGAATTTTAGCTGTCAACCCAACACTCAGTGGGGCCTGTCCTCAGTAAAAAGTTGTTTAAATTTAAAACGAGGGCAGAGGGGCAGCAAACTCTCTCAGCCAGTGCCATTCCTAGATGTTGACTCTCCAGCAATTTCTGTCTGCTCTCATTTTTCTTTGCCTTCAGATATTTTTTGTTTTTGTTATTTTGTTTTGTCCAGTATTTATAATTCTCGTCTGTGGGATGGTAGGTTAAATACAAGTTACTCCACCATTAGTGGAAGTAGAACATTTTTGTTTGGTTTAAAGAAGAAGAAGAAAAAGAAAGAGTCACCTCAAGCTGTTTTTAGAAAAGAGCATGGGGAAAGAGGCCTTCAAACAGTGACTTAAGGTTCTTCTCTTTGGCCATTCTAGACATCAGGGCCATTCTAGACATCGGGGACATAGTTTTATTGATATTTTATATCCATTATCAAAAATTTGAAATAAGAAAGCAACATCATATAGGGGGAAACCCTTAGTGTGGGTGGGGTGTCAAGAGACCTAATCTGTAGTCTAGCTCTTGCATTGGTTTTCTATTATTCCAAAATTAATTTTTTATTTACTTCAAAAAACTGAGAAACAAATGTCTCTATTCATCTATACAGTATTTCAAGTTTTATCAGTATCCTAATTTGGCCTTGCCTATATCTTCTAGTGTTGTGGGATGTGTTTTTTAAATGTTGTATGCAACTAATGTTAGTATTTGGAACATCTTTTTGAGTCCATAGAATTTGAGTTGTGAGAATAGAAAAGTAACATAGCTTAGTGAAAAATAAAAAATGGTACTTAATGGAAAATAGAGACTACTCCTTGAACAAGGAGAAAAGTAGAACAGCATGCTAGTTGCTTATAGTCTCACCTTTCTAAACACACATTTAGACACTCTATTAATATCAGTAAAAGTCATCTCTGTATAATTAATTCTTAAACTTAAATTACTTGAGTCTCATTAAAGGTCAACAGAAAAAATATTGCAGTTTATTTTTAGATTTTTCTGGTCCTATAGAGTCTATGAATTTATGAAACTTGTTAAGGTCTTCAAACGTTATCCTGGTGGAGTGCTATTAAAAACACATCTGCTACTTGTATTATTGTGTCATCATCACCTAGTAGTAAAAGAATACATTGCCTACCAGCTGTACTCAGTTTACAAGACAGAGCAACAAGTAACAAAGGCACACTTGTTTAACCAGCTGTTGTTGAGTAAAGATGAAACTATTAAACACATCACCCCTGGACCATCCCTGAATAATAAACTATTCTAATTGAGATCTGCACTTCAAGTTGTTTTTCTAGTAGCAAGCATACACTTGTATAAATTTCCTCTATATCCTCTTGTGTCTGGTGGCACGTGTTTATGAGGAAAAATCTCTAGCTACTAAAATGTTTTAGAATCTGTCAGTTTTCACATTTATATGATTCTTTGCTTTTCATTGTGGAGTGTTTTCCTATTCTTACAACTCAAATTCTCTAGACTCAAAAGTTTGTTTCAAATACTAACATGAGTTGCATCTAACATTATACAAAGTTTTTCCTTCAAAAGAGTAAAGGAAATCTAGCGATGAGGAATTTAAATCTTAAATATTTTCTATTCATAACGAAATAATGAATATGGGGTCGGTCCTGCTGAAGAGCTCTGATAGGCCCATAATACTGAGTTGGAAGGCCACTGAAGACCATTTTGGAGCAGAAGAATACACATATTTGAATAAATTGTTTGCTGTGACAACAACATCGGGTTGTTACAGAGTTAGTGAACTCTAAACAATGTGTCTCCATTTACTCAGTGTGCTGTGCTGACTAAAGAATAAAGATGAATTGCTGTTTCTTGCCTCTCAAGAACTGTGAAGAGTCTGAGATTTTACCCTACTTGTAAGCTAACAGAGTAATCTGCCACCGTGTTGTGAATGCTGGCAGATTCCTGGGTCAAAGACAAAGGACTTTATTACTCCTGGTGGTGGTGGTAGTGGTGGTAGTAGTGGTGGTAGTAGTGGTAGTAGTAGTAGTAGTCAGAGCACCAGCATTTGCACTATTTGCCTAAGCCCCAGTTTTACTAGAGTGACGCAAAGAGGGTCGGTGAACCCTGCCTGGGTGGAGACATTATCATACTAGACAATAAACAAACCTACCCTCTGATCCACAGGGTGACTGTCTATCTTCCAAAGCTGCTTGTTATACTAACGTTTTTGAAAAGATAGTCTGGAACAAATAACAGTCAGTGCTTCAGCTCACAAAACATCCAGAAATGTGAGAGACCTATGGAAAATTGTTGCCCAATGGTGTCCTCTAAGATTTTCTTTTAAAACATAATATTATGTGGGTGAACCAATAAAAAACCACATGAATAAGTTTTCTTCCTTTTAAAGTATTATTTGATCAATACCTTCTATCAATACAGCACATTTAAAGCCTGTTCACATCTATTATTGTCTTATTCTTACAATCTCTCTATGAAGTTAGTAGAGCAAAGGAAGTCAACATTTAAGAGATGAGAAATTGACACCAGTATATTAGCTGCAAAAGTATTCTGATTGCCAATTACACATTATTTACTAAGTAACCTACTAATGAAAGTCTCTACAATCTTCACATATTTCTTGGTCATTTAGTCTGATTTGAAGCTTGACATAAAAATCAAAAAAAATTTTTTTTTTTTTTGCGGTATGCGGGCCTCTCACTGTTGTGGCCTCTCCCGTTAAGGAGCACAGGCTCCGGACGCGCAGGCTCAGCGGCCATGGCTCACGGGCCCAGCCGCTCCGCGGCATGTGGGATCTTGCCGGACTGGGACACGAACCCGTGTCCCCTGCATCGGCAGGCGGACTCTCAACCACTGTGCCACCAGGGAAGCCCGACATAAAAATCAAAAAATTTTTAACAACCGTAAACCAAGTATCACCTCATTTTCTTACTGAGAGATGTTAAATCTTTCTTAATTTTATTTATATGTGCCTAACACATAGGAGGTGCTCAAAAAAATATTTCTTAAATGATTGAATGAATGAACAAGACAGCTTTTCTTATAGTAAGACCAAAATATCAGGTTCCAGAGCACAGGACTATATTCCTTAAAGCAATGTTACTACATTAACTACTCTAAATATTTTTGGGTACAGGATTTGGCCTACATGCTTGCTAGAATTTTCTATACACACACATGTTAAGAATCTCTTTGGTATAAATTCTGACATCGCTATAGGCATTTTTAGTATTTTCCTTTGAAATTAGAGGAATCACTTTAATTTAGTGATTATATTTTCATTCCTAGAAATTCTTTTTGTCTCTTTCAAGTCTGTCTGGTCATTTAAAATGATATGTTGTTCTTCATTCTGTATCTTATGATTCCATTTTGTGACATTCTTGAAGGTCTGAACTCTGCAGTTTTTCTGCTTACTGTCACTCATGGTGAATGTATTAGTCAGTGTTCTCCAGAGCAACAGAACCAATAGGATAATATATAGATATATAGATAAGGGGAAATTCATTATAGGCATTGGCTTACACAATTATGGAGGCCTAGAAGCCCCATGATCTGCCATCTGCAAGCTGCAGAACCAGGAAAGCCTGTGGTATAAAAATTTAGTCCAAGTCCAAAGACCCGAGAACCAGGGGAGCCAGTGGTATTATTCCCAGTCTGAGGCTAAAGGCTTAAGAACTAGGAGCTGCCATGTCCAAGGGCAGAAGAAGGATGTCCCAGCTCAAGAAGAAAGAGAATTATCCCTTCCTCCTCCTTTTTGTACTGTTGGGCCCTCAGTGGATTAGATGATACCCGCCACCATGTTGAGGGCAGATCTTTACTCGTTCTACCCATTCAAATGCTAATATATTCTGGAAACACCCTCACAAACACAACCAGAAATAATGTCTTCCAGCTATCTGGGCATCCCTTAGCCCAGGCAAGCTGACACATAAAATTAACCATTGCAGTGACTTTTCTCTTCTTGTGTTTTATAATCTAGGGTTGAGATCTCATGTAATCTCTTTCTTCCCTTCTCTTAACGGAAAGATTTTTTGCCTTATTCACCCTTTGCTGAGGAGGAAGAGCTCTGAAGGTTGCAACTTTATCCAGGAGTCTCAGTTCCCTCTTTGCTTCGTATGGACCTAAGGCTTTATCTTCTGTATTGGCTGATCATAAAAATCACTGATTTTCAGCTCCCTCTTTGTATTTCGCCCTCTTGCTTTTTTGTGAGCTTAGCTATTTATTTAAAAGGATATGTATTATATTTACCTAACATTTTTACCTATCTTTTAAGGGAGATTTTATGTCTTTTAAGTGAGATTGTCCACTATGTTCTCAGAAACTCAACTTGCTAGTTACTTTAACCCATATAGTATTATTGAAGTTACTCTACACTGGATGGATGCAAATATATAATTCAGAGGGGCACAATCAGCCTTATTATATCAATATTTGTCATTGTAAAAATATATGCTATTTTTACAAGGCAAGTAGGTGATGAAGCTTGAAATACTATCAGTAGGATGCAGAGATTCAAAATATATGAATCAATAAAATACCTAGGAATAAACCTGCCTAAGGAGGCAAAAGAACTGTACTCCTAAAACTATAAGACACTGATGAAAAAAGTTGAAGATGACACAAACAGATGGAAAGATGTACCGTGTTCTTGGATTTGAAGAATCAGTATTGTTAAAATGAACTTACTACCCCAGGCAATCTACATATTCAGTGCAGTCCCTATCAAAATACCAATGACATTTTTCACAGAACTAGAACAAATAATTTTAAAATTTATGTGGAACCATAAAAGACCCCAAATAGCCAAAGCAGTCTTGAGAAGGAAGAACAGAAATGAAGTAATCACCTCTCTGACTTCAGACTATACTACAAAGCTACAGTAATCAAAACAGTGTGGTACTGGACTTCCCTGGTGGTGCAGTGGTTAAGAATCTGCCTGCCAATGCAGGGATCGAACAGTGTGGGTTCTATCCCTGGTCTGGGAAGATCCCACATGCCGTGGAGCAGCTGTGCCCGCGAGCCACAACTACTGAGCCTGTGCGCCACAACTACTGAAGACCGTGCACTCTAGGGCCCATGTGCCGCAACTACTGAGCCTGCATGCCGCAACTACTGAAGCCCACGCACCTAGAGCCTGTGCTCTGCAACAAGAGAAGCCACTGCAATGAGAAGCCTGCACATTGCAATGAAGAGTAGCCCCCGCTGGCTGCAACTAGAGAAAAGCCCATGTGCAGCAACAAAGACCCAGTGCAGCCAAAAAAAAAACAGTATGGTACTAGCACAAAAACAGACACATGGATCAATGGAACAGGATAGAGAGCCCAGAAATAAACCCACACACTTATGGTCAGTTAATCTGTGACAAAGGAGGTAAGAATATACAATGGAGAAGAGACAATGTCTTCAATAAGTGGTACTGGGAAAACTGGACAGCTGCATGTAAAAGACTGAAATTAGAACTTTCTGTAACACCATATACAAAAATAAACTCAAAATGGATTAAATACCTAAATGTAAGACTGGATACTATAAAACTGCTAGATGAAAACATAGGCAGAACACTCTTTGACATGAATTGTAGTAAGTTTTTTTTTGGATCCATCTCCTAAAGTAAAGGAAGTAAAAGCAAAAATAAACAAATGGGACCTAATTAAACTTAAAATCTTTTGCACAGCAAAAACCCATCAATAAAACAAAAAGACAAGCTACCGAATGGGAGAAAATATTTGCAAATGATACGACTGATAAGGGATTAATATCCAACATATATAAATAGCTCATACAACTCAACATCAAAAAAAAAAACCTGATTTAAAAATGGTCAAAACTGATAGACATTTTTCCAAAGAGGAAATGCAGATGGCTAACAGGCACATGAAAATATGCTCAACGTTGCTAATCATCAGGGAAATGCAATCAGAACCACGGTGAGATACTACCTCACATCAGTCCAAATGGCCATCATCAAAAAATCTACAAACAATAAATGATGGAGAGGGTGTGGAGAAAAGGGAACCCTCCTACATTGTTGGTGGGAATGTAAATTGGTATAGCCACTATGGAGAACAGTATGGAGGTTACTTAAGAAACAAAAAGTAAAGCTACCAGGATCCAGCAGTCCTGCTCCTGGGCATATATCTGGAGAAAACCATAATTCAAAAGGATGCATGCACCAATAGTGTTCATTGCAGCACTATTTACAATAGCCAGGACATGGAAGCAACCTAAATGTCCATCAACAGAGGAATGGATAAAGAAGATGTGGCACATATATATGAGGTGAATTGGGAGATTTGGATTTTACATATATACACTACTATATATAAAATAGATAACTAATGAGAACCTACTGTATAGCACAGGGAGCTCTGCTCAGTGCTCTGTGATAACCTAGATGGGAAGAAAATCAAAAAAAGAGAGGATATATGTCTATGTATAACTGATTCACTTTGCTGTACAGCAGAAACTAACACAACATTGTAAAGCAACTATACACCAATATTAATTTAAAAAATAAAAAAATAAAATGGGAAAAAATTTTTTTTAAGATACATGTATCCCAATGTTAATAGCAGCATTATTTACATTACTCAAGCTATGGAAGCAATCTAAGTCTCCATCAACAGATAAATGGATAAAGAAGATGCGGTATATATATATATATATATATATATATATATATAATGGAATACTACTCAGCCATAAAAGAACAAAATTTTGCCATTTGCAGTAACATGGATGGACCTGGAGGGCATTATGCTAAGAGAAATAAGTCAGACAGAGAAAAACAAATACTGTATGATATCACTTATATGTGGAATCTAAAAAACACAATGAACTAGTGAATATAACAAAAGCAGACTCACAGATATAGAGAACAAACTAGTGGTTACCTGTGGGGAGATGGTGGGAAAGGGGCAATATAGGGGTGAAGGAATAGGAGGTACAAACTATTGGGTGTAAGATAGGCTCAAGGATGTATTTACAACACAGGGAATATAGCCAATATTTTGTAATAACTGTAAATGGAAAGTAACCTTTAAAATTGTATAAAAATTAAAAAAAATTTTTTTAAATATATGAATCAAGGGGGCTTCCCTGGTGGCACAGTGGTTGAGAATCCATCTGCCAATGCAGGGGACATAGGTTCAAGCCCTGGTCCATGCTGTGGAACAACTAAACCCGTGTGCCACAACTACTGCGTCTGTGCTCTAGAGCCCTCGAGCCACAAATACTGAAGCCCGTGGGCCTAGAACCTATGCTCCGCAACAAGAGAAACCACCACGATTAGAAGTCCGCACACTGCAATGAAGAGTAACCCCTACTCACTGCAACTAGAGAAAGCCCCCGCGCAGCAGCAAAGACCCAGTGCAGCCAAAAATAAAATAAATAAATTTTTTAAAAATTAAAAAAAATATATATATATATATATGAGTCAAAACTGATTATGTCACTCCAGGCTACCATGACCCAGAAATTTACAATAGTGACATTTTGTATGCACTTACTTTAAGAGGAACCTGGAATTTAATTGTTATTTTTATTTCAAATACTCTTTCAAGAGTAGTATTTTTCAGGTAATGAAGATATGTTTATTGTAACTGTTAATTTGTTTTTAATAAAAGTCCCCTGAGTAAAACTTTTGATAGATTATAGCTCAAGGGAAAAATTAACCTGGATGTTTCTGTATAATTGAGGAGAAACTATTTAACTGGAAAATTCTTTGTGATGATTTAAATTCTGTAATGCAGTTTGATTATTAAATTAGAATTAGAAAAGCTGTGAAAGAAAATAAGAGAAATAAGAATGGGAAATAGCTAGTCACCATGGAGGGAGTATGTGACAAACCCTGTGGGTTGGTGTGGTGGTTGGGTCTTCCCAATTACCACTCTAGAAGTGCAGCAGAATTAGCAAGGATATTTCCCACTCAATTTTATCTGGTTATAGGCAGTGAAACTGACATTATTCAGACTTAATTTGAATTTACTAAGGCTTGTCCCCATTTTTTTTTGAAAGATAAAGTTGGAGGGAGGACAACTGGATTCACTGAATTATCATTTCTAATCTCACAATTACTTCCTGAAACTACGAGTAGAAAAAAACTCACCACCCCACCCTCTCTTTTTTCTTTACTGTTGTTGTGCTCTAACTCTTAAGGTGATCTTTGTTTAGCGTTTCAATACTTATACTATAGTTTGAAGGAGGAGAAGAGGGCAAAATATCTGTATGAAAGTGATTATGAAAATGCCTAAATTCTCAGAGGACAGTGAGGGGAAATTTTGACTACAGCTGCTTCATTCCTATAGTGACCGATCAGGGATGCAAATCAAGACTAAATTTATACAGTTTTGATAGGCTGTTTGTTATTGCTAAAGTCCTAGGTTCAAGTTTTAATATTCAGTTGTGGAGAAAAGGATGGAAATTCATGAGTACTTAAAATTAGACTCCTAAATGAAAAATTAGAAAAAAATATTTTAGTTGTGTGGCCCACTTAAGGCATTTTTCTGTTTGTTTTCTCACTTGACCTTCACTAATCCCATGTAATAGGTACCATTATCCCCAAGCCACATGGAGTCTTCAGTTCATTGTTGATAGGACTTGTACTAGAATTAATTTCTATTGATTCTTAGTCCCATATTCTATTTATAGTTTACTGCTTACTGTCTCAAATCCTAGTTAATGATGAAACACACTGATCATAATGTAGACATCAAATTGAAGTCATTTAGTTTGTGGTCCTAGATTAGAAAGACCAGAAGTAGACTCCCATATACATGGTCAATTGATTTCAGCAAAAATGCAAAGGTATTTAATGGGGAAAGGGTAGTCTTTTTAAGAAATAGGAGCAAAGAAACATTTGGAATTAAAAGTGACTCCCAGAAGTTAGTGCAAGTATAGTGGTTAGCTCCAAGGGGAAGATTAGAGAATGCAATAGGGAGGGGGGGATACAGCGGTTTCAAATATGTTGACATTGTGTTAATTTTTCAGCTGCATCATTGGGTACCATGTGTATTTATTATTCTTAGAGCCCTACATACATGTTGTATTAATTCTTTAGTACATGACTAAATCATTAAGAAATGAAATTTAATTAACTTTGAAAGGATACTAAAGACATTTTTGGAAAATAGGACAACCACTGTCAAAATCAGTCAGTCCCACTTTATTAAAGTTTTTGTTTAGAGCTGTAATACTTGGGATTTAGGAAAAAAATGGCTTTGCATAATACAGGACAGATATTTTATATTCTGGCTTTATTTTTACTTTTTCTGGTATTAACATGATATTAACTCTGTGTATTTTTGGACTGTGCAGAACAAGAACAGAGGCAGAACAAGAACAGAGGCAGATATGGGAGATTGGAAGGTTTTCAGCAAGACAGGCAAAATAATTTAACAATCTGATAGTAAATGATATACAATAGAAGGTGAGCCTTCATCAATTAAGGCTAAGGAGCTTATTTGACTTTAGAAAATAATTAGAGCTCAGGTTGTGTTTGTTAGGAGTAGAAACTCAGGTGGGAGGCCTGCCTGTGAAGGGGAAGGGGGCAGGTGAGAGTGGTGGGAAAGGCAAAGATTTAAAGTTGAATGAAAATAAATAATCATACATATTGCTGGGGCCTGAAAGACAAATTCTCACTGGTTGTATTTCTTTCTGGCAGACTTATGACAAGTTTTCAAGGGGGAATAAATATGAGTTTTCTATTTTGTTTTAAGAAAGGGATAATTTCCAATTTGACTTTGTCTTCTTAACGTAACATTTGGTACTTGCTTTGCTAATATTATCACTTGTGGCTGAAATACAAGGTCTTGAGTTTAGGCTATAATTGAGTTTAGGCTCCTGATTATTCCTGAGACTAGAATTCTCTCTGGCACCAGCAATTTAGATCTATCAAAATGTGTTAATAGTGTTAAATCTTACAGTTAAAGGATATACTCTTATAATACTGCAGTATTCAATTCTGATGTTAACCACCCAAAGTTAGTGCAGATCCCCCAGTTAAAGGCATGGTCCTCCAACAGACTGCCCTCACTTCAGACTCTGGTTGCAAGTTTGGGTGTCCCAGAACATCCACACTTTTGACCAACTGGATGCAAATATAGAAGCTTCCTGCAGCCCCCCCTCAGGTTTGATAATTAGCTAGAACAACTCACAGAACTCAGGAAAGTTATAATTTCAATTTAATTGTAAAGGATACAAATCAGGACCAGCCAAATGAAGAGATACATAGGGTAAAGTCTAAGAGCGTTCCAAACACAGAACTTTCATGCCCTCTCCCCTTGGAATCTGAATTCGTCTCCCTCCTAGCACACTGATGCATTCATCAGCCAGGAATCTCAACTGAGCTTCTGTGTCCAGAGTTTTTGTTGGGGTCACATTACTGAGCCATGATTGATTGTATCATTGGTCACATAATTGAACTCAATCTCCAGCCCTCCTGCCCTCACCAGATGTTGGGTTGATATTAAGTGGCTCAGAGTCAACCCTCTGATCACATGGTTGGTCTTTCCTGCTTGGTCTGACCCCATCCTGAGTCATCTTTTTAGTATAAGCTATCTAGGGGCCCACAGTGAGTCACCTCTTCAGTGTAAACTATCAGAGCCCACGCTGAATAACAAGACATTCCTATCAGTGGGGAAATCCCAAGGGTCTAGATGCTCTCTCAGGAACCAGGCACAAAGACCTGTAAAATCTGTATTATACAACACTCTTGATCCAGAGAGTTAAATGGTATTCAAGGCCTTTGCTGTCTATTTCTGGTATTTTCTATCAACAATAGTATCTAATTTGTCTTCTCTATTTTGTCTCTTATCATTTTCTCAGCACAGGAAAACTAAGAACCAAGTAATGAAACCAAAAGCATTACACCCCACTCTCACCAAGTCTTTGAATCTTCTAGCAAGGGAACTAATATGCAGCTTCTCCCTTCCCTCTGAGCCATTAAGGCATATATTGCAAATTGGTGACTTACAGTTTTTAGCAGATATTATATTGGTGCGTCCTTCAAAATTTTTTTAAATTACATGCCAATGTTTTAAAAAAAAAACACTGGAGAGTTCACATTAATGTGAACTTTCTGACTCATCTTAAAATTAAGAAATACAGGGCTTCCCTGGTGGTGCAGTGGTTGAGAGTCCACCTGCCGATGCAGGGGACACGGGGACATGGGTTCGTGCCCCGGTCCGGGAAGATCCCACATGCTACAGAGCGGCTGGGCCCATGAGCCATGGCCGCTGAGCCTGCGCGTCCGGAGCCTGTGCTCCGCAACGGGAGAGGCCACAACAGTGAGAGGCCCGCGTACCGCAAAAAAAAAAAAAATTAAGAAATACATATCACTGGCCTGTGTTCCTACATAGCAATATTTGGCTGCAGTCCCCTTTAAAAAGCAGTTTAGAAATCTCAACAATTTAACACAATCCTTACCCCCTTCCCCAATCCCCCTACCTCCATTGTGCAACTTGATCTTTAAGGAATCTCTGAGTTAAAAAGAAAAAAAAGTCCAGAGCCCTTTGTTTATGCCATCTCAGTTAATTCTGGATATAATCAGGTGAGGTAAGCATTGTAACTCCCATTTTGTAGTTGAACAAAATGAAACTGGCTAAATGAATTTTCCACATAAATTTCCCAAGGCTTCATAATACATGGAAGAGCTAGAATTCATATCCTGTTCTTTATTGGTTATAGTTCTGCTCACCTGGCCTCATACTTGTGACTCCTAGCCCATTCTTAAAGGCAGGTTCTATGTCTTCTTTTTAAATAAATTTATTTGTTTATTTATTTATGGCTGCATTGGATTTTTGTTGCTGCATGCGGACTTTTCTCTAGTTGCGGCGAGCGGGGGCTACTCTTCCTTGTGGTGCGCAGGCTTCTCATTGTGGTGGCTTCTCTTGTTGCGGATCATGGGCTCTAGATGCACGGGCTTCAGTAGTTGTGGCACGCGGGCTCAGTAGTTGTGGCTCACGGGCTCCAGAGTGCAGGCTCAGTAGTTGTGGCACACGGGCTTAGTTGCTCTGCGGCATGTGGGATCTTTCCAGACCAGTACTCGAACCCATGTCTCCTGCATTGGCAGGTGGATTCTTAACCACTGCGCCACCAGGGAAGCCCAGGTTCTATGTCTTACTCTTACCCCATACACATTTGCCTGTAAGCGTAGTGGGCATTCCATAAATGTTTGTTGATTTCAATTGGATTTTTTTGGTCAGAATTGAAATATTTGACAACTAATTTGATGTTAGCCACAAGAAAAAGGAAGTTGTCAAAGGAGACCATGGGAATTTGAGGTTGGGACTGGAAGGGTATTGATGCTATTTGGAGAAATAAAAGAAAACAGGGTGAAGAGAAAATTTGAGAGAGAAAATGACTAGTGTATTTTGAGTAATTTCTGTGTGTCAGGCATTGTGCTTATGTCTTTACATGCATTATCTTATTTAGACATAGTAACAAGCCTTTGCTGAAGGAACTACTCATATCTGCATATTACAGGAGAGAAAACAGGCTTGGAGAATTTAAGTAATTTAACCATGATCTCATAGCTAGTAAGTGGTAGAATTAGGATTTCAAACCATGATTCTGTGACATCAGAATTCATTTGGGGGCACATATTAGATTTAAGGCACTAGCCCGAAGGCTTTGTGGCAATGCCTAGCATATAGCTGGAAATATAGGAACTGTGCTCAGGAGATGTTTCAGGGCAGAATTATTAATCTGAAAGTAATCTGCAGAGGTGATTGTCGTGGCGATGAGTTGGTTCACATTTACCCAGAGAGGGAGTAAGGAGATAAGAAATCAAAAGCCAGAAAATAGAGGAACATCTGTTTACTGGGTGAGAAGAAGAGTTAAGATCTTTTTTACCTTTGGAGAATAAAAATAATTTTGCGTGTACTGTTTGCTAAGAATAATTCGTATGAGGCAAGTTCAGTTTCATGTTGTTTAAACACTAGCTAGCCATACATATTTAATTTGGTTTAAGATGGGAAAAATATCCATTGTTCCAATTTTGTAATAAAATTACAAAATTTTGGGGCTTCCCTGGTGGCTCAGTGGTTGAGAGTCCGCCTGCCGATGCAGGGGACACGGGTTCGTGCCCCGGTCCGGGAAGATTCCACATGCGGCGGGGCGGCTGGGCCCGTGAGCCATGGCTACTGGGCCTGCGCGTCCAGAGCCTGTGCTCCACAACGGGAGAGGCCACAACAGTGAGAGGCCTGTGTACCACAAAAAAATAAATAAATAAATAAAAAACAAAAATTTTTAACTTTGTTAGGTATACTTGTTAGAGTTAATATTATAAAATAGTGAATTTTTAAAATTGACATATAATTGACATATAACATGTAAATTTACAGGTATAACATGTTGATTTGTTATGTTTATATATTGTAATATGATTACCATTGTAGTGCTAATTAGCACCTCTATCACATCACATAATTATCATTTCTTTTTAGTAGTTGGAATAATTGTCTCTTTGCAAGCTGTATTTCCTCTCCTCTCCCCTTCCCTTCCCTTCCCTTCCCTTCCCTTTCCTTTCCTTTTCCTTCCTAAGCCAGTGCTCTTGTAGAATGTCTCACCTTCTAGATATCTTACTGTTGATACTTCCTTATGTGTCATTTACCTTGTTCTTTTTGTTCCTGTGTTCCTGTAAAATGATAATTAAGTCTAGAGATTTGATTAGATTTAGACTGGATATTTTTGTCAAGTTCATAGGTGAGTTTTTAAACAGAAATTTTTCTCAAAGGGAGGAATGAGGGACGATTTTTAGGGTGTAGAGTGTTGTGGAGGGAAAGGTGCAGCCAGAAAGGAGGGAGTGACAGAATAGTCCCAGGTACTGGAGACAAAGAGGTTTTTAGTTTTCATGAAGCCATTCCTATCTGTTGTTCATTCATTAGTGGACACATTGCCCTCAAAGTATTCAGTTTGATTGGCTACTGAAATTCTGACTTTTAAAATTTAATTAAATATCTCTTTATTCTCTCCTAAATAAAGCAAAATTTAAAACTTGAATGGTTTCTGGATTTGTTTTGTTTTTCTTTATAGGATCAGCTCTAAACACAGCTTCCATTGTCATAAGTCAGGAGAGCAGGTAGCTTATGCAGTGACCTCCTAATTCATTATTAAAATATTCAGTTTTATGACACCTCAGAAAGGCTCATTTTATCTTTTTTGTAACTAGTTGAAAATATACCACTATCAGTTGTTTTCTAAATGGTTTTCTTTTCTTTAGATGGCAGCCATTATTTTTATATGCATGTCTTGTCTGACTAGTATTCTTTTAAGTGTTCTGCATAGGCTCTATAATTGTTGTAACTGGCCTAAATCTGTAATAGATCAGATAAGCGAAAACTTATATCTAAAGTATTTTTAAAATTTTTATAGCCTTATCCAAGCACAGACTTTAGGCAAACCTGAAGTAGGAAAAATGACATCAGAATAATCCCACTGATCATTGATAATTAAGGCCTTTGGTCTGTGCAGTTCAGAAAACTACAAGAACATTATCTCATAACTCTCAAATGTTCTCTGAAGTAGGAAGGCAATTACTATTACCCTAATTTACAGATGTGTTTAAAAGGTTAGAGAGCTGTTCCACGTGGAGCTAAAGGCAAAAGTAGGGATGAATTGTAAAAACTTTCTTAGTCTTTCTAGACCACTCTGAGTCCACAGTTGTTCTTTTCAGAGGTATAAAGATTATTATAATGTAGTTTGAAATTTTTTCTAGTCAAAAAATAAAAGGCTGAAATGAAAATTTTAATCTGGTCTGGTTAGTGCATTTCATACTCAACCAAACATTTCTGGGATGCTTAATAAATAGTTAAGGATGGTCCCTCTTATCAAAAATATTTAAGACATTACAAAGAACAATGAACACACTATCATTTATTATTTATCACCTAAATGTTTTCAGTGTGAATAACATTTTGTTCTTAAACGTTCTCCAGGGCTAGATAGTATATCTAGCATCGAAAACCAATTTGGGGTGATTATTAATATTACTAACTTTTGAATAAAGAAATTTCTACATATGAATGTGTGTTATTCTTACTTTAAACATATTTCTGTCACTCATTTCCTGTTTCAGTTAATGGCATCACCATCCTACTTACATACCAGGCTGGAAGTATTAGTGATCTTCATTACTTTTCTCTCCCTTACCTCCAATCCATTTGGTTACCTAGTCCTGTATGTCTACAGTTTTTTGTGTACCCATCTATCCATTTATTCCCATGGTCACTGCCTGAGATGACGCCCTCTTCACCTGATCTCTAATCTTTTGCATCTCTAGTATTTCACACTGCTTCCTGAAATATACGCCTGACCATCTCACTCCTCTTGAATGGCTTTCATTCCTAATGGAATTAGGCATTAAGTCCTAATGCCTTACTATGAAATCTCATCATGGCTGTATCCCATCCTGACTCTTCTTCCATCAGACTAGACTTTAAAACTTTATACAGAAACTCTGTACTATTTTTGTACTTTTGCTGTTCCTTCTACTTCAAAATATCCCTGTTTCTTCCTGTAGAAATCCTAAACACATGCCATTTTCTTCATGAATCTCTTTAATTCTTCCAGTCAGATTTAATATCCCTCTTGTATATACATTCATAATACCTGGGCTAAACCTTTTTCTTTTACATCCTTGACATTTTATTTTGAATTGTAGTTCATTGTGTATATACATTTCTTTCGTACGATCATGACTTCTTGTCAGTGGAGACTATATAGAACACAGTCACACCTTAATAACTTTGCATGTAGTAGTAGTCTTAGCTTTCAGCTTTTACTGGAATTTTATAATTGATTGAGCAAGTCAGTTTCATAAATTGATTCATCTTCCTACTACAACTAAAAAAATGACTAGAAAGAATAATTTTGTTTCATAGGTGGTAAAAACTCAGGAAAAAGTTGCTATCTTTGGATGTGTTTCCTGAAATCAGCAATGTAGATAGAAATGGATTCTTCTATTGTCTGTAGTAAACTATTATAAACATTTAAAAATTTTAAAGTATGTGTTCTACCTGTATTCTTTCCTGTGAAACTGTTGTAGGACATTAATAAAGGCTGACAGAATTCAAAACTTCCCTTAGTTTGTTCCATTCTTCTAGCCTTCCCACCAGCTGCTCTTTATAATTTAGAAGTGCCTGCTCTGTGTCAGGCGCAATTCTAGGTGCTAGAGATACAGCTGTAAACAAACGTAGTTTGTTTTCTAGTTTCAGGAAACAGTCGTGTAAAGAAAGCAAATATATACAGTATAGCAGATTAAGAATTGTACAAAATACTAAGAAATACAGAAAATCTATTTCTATATGATTGTCAGAGTCTGGGCTGAATTGCTTGCTTTGAGTTTAAATATCTATTTAAATCCTTGCTTGTCTATCACATTCCTTGCCTATGCTAATTTTGTTTAGGGTTTGTATCGAATATTTTAGGTTCCAAATTACATAGCAATATATAAATATTAAACCTAAATAGAACTTATTAAACTTAGATATAATTTTGAAGTAAATGTTATTCATGCTAAATAATATATAAGTTCTTAGAAAATCATAAAAATCAAATTTTTGAAATTTTAATAATTTTTCAGCATTAGGGGATTATATTTAAATGCTAATTTTAAAAACTTTAGAAAATGAACCATCATTTTTCACTTGTGTGAAACTTAAGTTTTTTTTACATATATGGTAGTTTGCTTAAATCAGGGTATACACAGGCATCATATTTAGTCAAATGAACAATTTATTTCCATCGGGTACCAGTTAATCTTACATGTTTGCTAATCTTAAATGATTATCACATCACTTGGCTTTAAAAGTTCTCTGTGCTCTCCCTAGGGTAGCTTATTTTCTGCTCTTCCCAAGCTATAGCAAAAAATGTCTATCATTGCCTGTGCTACCCTGCCAACTGACCTAAGAGAAACTCCTTTCCCTATAGTCCTTGCTACGTGAGTAGTAAACCATGCCAGCTTTTTATCCCTACCCACTGATCCCCAGTTAATTAGATCAGAGGGAACCCTGAACAATGATTTCCCATCCATAGTCTAAACAGGTATTTGTGACATGGTTTGGTGTAACCGGCTCTGCTCAGGCAGAGCCTATGGTTTTGGGTTGAGATAGATTCTTTTCAGGATTTTCAACTTATTGATGTAGGGAAGCTGCCAGATGGTGATGAGCATTGTAGCTGAGAGGTCACATAGAGCTTGCATTAGAGTAGTAATTATGTGGATCATGTGTATATTGCAGAATTGGTTTTCTGGGAAGAAGAGACTAGAACTAAGGTGTTGGGGGGGTGGTTGGGGGGTGCACATGTGTCTGTGTGCGAGTTTGCATGTATGTGAGCGAGAATAATAACGGTTCCTGATGGTTTCATAAGCCCTGAAAGGCCCAGCCTGGCCTCCTCACTGTCCTACAGACCTACCATGCTCATTCCCAACTCTGTGCATTTGCCTAAGTTAGTCTCCCTATTTTTGGTCTTTCTTGAATAGTACCACCAGGTTAGTGTTCCTTAAAATCTCCTGCTAATGATATTTATCGGGCCAAAAATCATTAATGGTTTCTGTATTACCTTTGTGATAAAGTTTAAGTTCCTTAGTTATGTATATATGATCTTTTTAACTCTGCTTTCTAAGATGTTTTGTCTAAAAGAACAAAGCCCATTTAGTTTGGTATTTTAGTATAACAGGTCATGGTGAAAGTCCATAGCTCTATTCTTTTGGTCATTTGTCTCTAGGAACTTTACTGAGAATATCAGTTAGACTGAGAGCCCCATAGTCATTTGTTGCAGAAGAAAAGAGAAATGGCTCTCTGGTTGAAACATGAGCTGCCAGAGGCATGTCTCTACATTTTGAATGTAGGTGAATAGTGGTGCATTCAGGGGCTACTGCCCCTGGTGGAAGAATTTTATGAGTCCAGCCTTCCCTATCCAGCTTCTTGCCAGTTGACAGGCAGTCTGTCTGATGCTTAACCTGGCAATGTTGCCAAACTGTCCAGTAACCCTTTCTTTGAGTTTTAAATTCTAAATGTTTTTATTGATCAGAAAGAAATAGCCCTTTAGAGATCATTTAAGTTTTGCTTTGAAAGCCCTGACCACCACAGTGCCAACAGAATTGACTTATAGTGTGGTTGGTTAAACTGGCATTCGTTTGGGAATTTTTCAGAACTCCAAGTTTTATGGGTCAGCATTCAGCCTTATCCTCTAATTTGAAAAAGATGTGAAGAATAGCAACATATAACTCTTGGCAAGATACAAAATGCAATGATTTCCCCTCCTTATCATGGCCTTTATCTTTTAAAGGTTATCTATTAAAATCTTAACTCTTTACTCTAGAATTTAAGGTCTCTCACAATTTTTTCCCATCTGCATTCCATTCCTTCTCTAAAGGAATTCTCTTTTTTAGCTAAGCAAGTCTATCCATTCTCCTTCCTCCCCACAACATGCCAGGCATATTTCTCCCTCAGTGTCTTTGCACATAACGTTTGCCTAGCCTTAAATATCCTCTCTCCTATCTCTAGCTTGCAAGGCCCAGCATAATATTTACTTCCTCAAATCAAAATAATATAAATTATATATCAGCATCAATAAATACTTTAAAAATAAATGACTCCTCTTTTCACTGACAGAAGGCATATGCACTGTGAATTTATAGTTATCGTAGGTGACTGAGCATTTTGCATATAAAAATTTCAGGGGTGTCACACAAAAATGAAGTTTCTGGAATTTTTTGAAATAACAAAGATTGGTCAACACCGGGCCCACTTTTCTACAAATAAGAGGTTGGAGCTGAGAAATTATTATCCCTTTAAATGATACTTGTATTCACCACTTTAATCCCACCACTCCTTACTCTCTCCCCATATTGCCCCAGCCTGCTTTGGGTCTCTACTTGGCCCTCTGCCCCATAGGCAATTGAATTTAAGATGATGGCTATGGAGATACCCAAGGAGAATGAAAGGATAGTCTTCTAAGAAGAAAGGAAAGATTATCAAGGTCTTTGATAGTCTCTGTCTTAACAGCTAGGAAGGTCACTTCATATTTACCTCCTACCTCCTAATTGACAATAATCAGCGAAAATAACTCAGAAAGTAAGGATATTTAATCATGGGAAAGTTACCAAGAAATGAAATACCTTTCAGAAAGTAATGTTCTGACCTTAGCTCAGAATAGGGAGTAATCACTAAGAAGGCTGTCTGAGGGGGCTTCCCTGGTGGCGCAGTGGTTGAGAATCTGCCTGCTAATGCAGGGGACACGGGTTTGAGCCCTGGTCTGGGAGGATCCCATATGCCACGGAGCAACTAGGCCCATGAGCCACAACTACTGAGCCTGCGTGTCTGGAGCGTGTGCTCCGCAAAAAGAGAGGCCGCGATAGTGAGAGGCCCGTGCACCGCGATGAAGAGCGGCCCCCGCTTGCCACAACTAGAGAAAGCCCTCGCACAGAAACGAAGACCCAACACAGCAAAAATAAATAAACTTTTTATTAAAAAAAAAAGAAGAAGGCTATCTGAGACTTGACATCACTTTTAGGATCCATTTGCTCCAAAGGGTGAGCCCTTTGGGACAATAGAAAGGAAGCAAAGCTTTCAAAACAGTTAATATACCGGAGGTAGGGATTCATTTTGGCCTTAAATGTAGTTACTGTCCCTTTTCTCATCTGCCTTCCTATAAACATTTTGATTAGGCAATAATAGTTGGTATTTGTCCAATGTTTTAAATAAGTTCTTTTATTATGTTGCCTCATTTAAATTTCCTAAAACCCCTACAAAGTGGGATACAATGGATGAAGAACGTCAGGCTCCGGGAGTTTAACTGAATTACCTAAGTTCACATGAATATTAAGTGATAGAATTGGAAGTAGATCCTAGATCTTGAGATTTCTGGTCTTGTGCTGTGTAATTGTATACTGTCTGGGTCTTCATTATCTTCCTATGAATGATCTCATCCTGCTTTTGTATGTGTTACCAAAGGACGGGGCAATGACGCTAAGTCCGTAGCAAGGAGACAGTGATGTGAGAAATGAATTTTACTGAGACAGCCTCTTATAATTTATTCAGTCTTCTTTACCTCCTTGAGTAAACTACCTGGAAAGTGGCTAACGGTTTTCTCAGAACGTCAAAAGTCTTTTTCTTTTTTTTGACCATACCACACGGCTCGTAGGATCTTCGTTCCCTGACCAGGGATTGAACCCAGGCCCTTGTTAGTGAAAGCACAGAGTCCTAACCACTAGACCCTCAGGGAATTCCTGAATGTCAGAAGTCTTGATCTACATCTCTACTGTAGATCAAAAATATTGATCTACATGATCTAGTGAAATTGCCTTTTAAATTGTTTTAATTTATGGCCTTTTTTTCCTGTTAGAATGTTAGCTTCTCAAGGGCAGAGACTCCATCTTGCTTACCACTGAATCCTCAGTGTTTAGAACTATACCTAGCAGAGATAAGACAGTCAATAAGTATCTCATGCCTAATTCACTGACTTAGTGTTTTAATGTCTTTAGAGAACCTGCTGCCCCCAGTCAAATGTTGGTGGTTTTTCTGAAATCCACTTTTTCCTTTAGGTCTGACATGGGTGGTCAGCCCTGTGAAGGAGTGTGGACATTGACCTAGAGCAGCTTGGAGTTGAAACAATTATGTTTATGTGATAAAAGTCTCTGAGTCACATGGCAAATAGGTTTATCTTTGTATACCTTTTCTCTCAATGCTGCTTGTATTTGATCCTTTGTAGCCATCAATACTTTCAAGCCCCTTCAGTTCAGAAGTGTCCTGTGTTGTCTGTCTATACCACGAAGTGGGAGAGGTTGGGAAGCATTGCTTTATTGGATTACAAGCAGAGTCTAAGATTCTGGACTTCAGCAAGAGGTCTTCTACATGGTAAGAGTTTTGTGATAATGCAGGCGAGGGAAATACACAGACATGTTTGTAACAGAGCATCAGCAAGTCTGCTATTTCCAAGAACAGAAAGCACAAAAATCCAGATTCTGAAAGGTTAAAGAAGGGCTTACTGTTTAGTCCTGAGACTTTGCCAGTTTCTTCATGGTTGAGCCTAGCCTTTTCTAATTCCTAATATTTGAATCCATTGGGTGGTCTTGTTTAATAAAGACTACTATTAAGAAGGGAAGAGAGGGCAAATAGTGTGCCTGATCCTTGCAGGGAGAAAAAAAGTATGTTAAGTAACACTGTACTTGGGGCTTGTCATAGCCTGAAGCAGTTGGTGCTGTTTCCCAATGTGAGCTCTTTTTTGTTTCACCAGGACAATGTTAGGTCCCAGGAGTCTTTCACGTGACTGTTTGTCACTATTAAGAGCCAAGTGCCTGTTCTGAAGAAAACAGAGCTGTAGTTAAAGTGTTCAGGAGAACTCCTTTTGAAGTGTCAGGGGACAGGATGTGTGTAACAGGGTAGGAAGAGAGGCTAACATTTATTGAGAGTCTGTTTCACACAAGACAGTGCTGGGTACTTGCATATGTGCTATCTTATTTAATCTTTATAACAGTCCTATAAGATTAATACTATTTTTCCATTTTCTAGATTTGGAAACCAAAACTTAAGAAAATTAGATGACTTTCCCAATGTTACACAGCTTTTAATAGTGGAGCCATATCTAAATCTGAATTGTCTTAACTCTCAAACCAATGATTTTTTCCCCTTCATGATATTGCTTTGGATTCCATGTATGATGATGGAGAAGTCTCATTTCTTGATCTTCCTATAGAGGGAGAGGGAAACAGTATAAAATAGCGGAATTTACATGCATTTACATATTCCTTTCTAACCTTAACTTTCAAAATGTTTTAAATATACTGAACTTTTAAACATAATACTGAGTAAGGTCTTAATGGGTGATGCAGTGGAGTGTCTGAGAAGTACTTTTCTCCCTAAATTTAAAGATGTTTGCAAAAGTATATATTACTTTCTGGAAATTTCCAATTATGAGCCATTAGGTCCTAAAGAACAGAGGTTAATAGTGACCTTCAGGGTATAGCATCATCATTGTCATATGTTTAGACTTAACTCCGGTTGAGAATTCCCATTTCTAAAACAGTTCATTTTAATCTAAGTATTTCTTGAAGGCAGACTCAGACTTAGGGCCTCTGTCCTATAAATGACAGAATTACTGGAAGTTCTGTCTTAAAGTTCATACTATATATTTTTACTCTTCATTGATGAAAATAAAGACTTCGCATTAAAATTTTCTTTTGAGACTTCCCTGGCGGTCCAGTGGTTAGACTTCACGCTTCCACTGCAGGGGCCGTGGATTTGATCCCTGGTCGGGGAGCTAAGATCCCACTGCCATGCGGTACCGTCAAAAGAAAATAGATAAATAAAATAAAATTTTATTTTATCTTTTCATACTACAGATGTAAACCCTCATTTCGGCACAATAATGAGAACCAAATTTTCCGTTTGCTTTGCTAGAGGCCCCTCCTCACAGGTTGAAATGTGGGGCACAGAAATTTACTTGTTTGTTTCATTTTATTTTTCTTCCCCCTAGGGATCATTTGACTTTCATTTGAAGTTCTAATTGACATAGGGGGAAAAACAGAAAAATGGTGAAATATTTGAGATAGTAACATAGAAAAATACCAATTAAATTCGATTCCAAATCTCAAAAGTGGATTTGTATTTCTGTACTTTGAAGAATTGGTTCAGCTACTATAATCTTTTTTTGTTGTTTTGTTTTAATCTCTGACATAGAGTGATTTAACATAAATAGAATAATTTTATCGGTGTCTTCTAAGAGAAGGTGGGGAGAATGAGATTATTGTACTAAAACAATAGATTGGAAATGCTCTGCACACAAGCTCCCTTGCCCTCTTGCTATGGGCAAGGGAATTACGGAAATGAAGTAAGAATGGTATGTTAACTGTGGGCTTCCAGATTTTTCAGTGTTATTGTTGAAGATTAAAATTTGACTATAAGAAAATTGCTTGATTTGGCTGTTCTCTTTTTTCTTAGAACTGACAGTAATGAGTTGACAGGAAGGGATAGGCTTTGCACCTGAGCTCCTGACCCTGCTTTTAGTCACGGTATTCTCCCCTAAACAAGTTCACATTCTTGGCAGCTCTAACCTGGAGTCAATAGAGATGCTGCTTAATCAACCAATATTATTTTAATGTTGCTGGGGTATGAGATACTGTGGTAAAATCAGAGAATGTAAGATACAGTTTACCCCACCCCATCTGTGGTAAGTTGCCTTGGATGCATTATCTCATTAATTCTTCACAGCAACCCTATCCCTTAAATCTGTTAAAAATCATCATTTTACAGATTAGGAATTTAAAACGTAGCCAGCCACACAGCTAGAAATAGTGAAGTTTTAATTTAGGTTTGGATTTAGGCTTGTATGACTTCAGAACTCATGTTCACTAATCACTGGGGCTAGGAACTAGGGAATAGATAGGCATTTGCACGTATATAGAATCTCATTATGAGGAAACATCAGACAAACCCAAGTTACCATTCTGTAAAATAACTAACATATTCTTCAAAAATGTCAAGATCAAGAAACACAAGACAGGTTGACTGAGAAACTATTCTAGATTAAAGGAGACTAAAGATGCATGACATCTAAATGCAATCAATGTGTGATTGTGGGTTTGATTTGGAAGCAGGAAAAAAAAACTTCATAAAGGACATTACTGAGGTATTTGATAAAATTTGAATGTAGACTGGGTTAGATAGTAGTGTTTATCAATATTATATAACCGTGACTATATACGAAAATGTCTTGTCTTTAGGAAATATACACTAAAATTTTTAGGGTAAAAGGGCATGACATTCCCTATTTACTCTCACGTGGTTGTGAGAGAGAGGGAATGACAAAGAAAATGTGGCAAAGTATAAATAATTGAATAAATGGTGAATCTGGGGAAAGAGTATAGGAGAGTCATATTTTTGTCATTTTTTTGTATACTTGAAATGATGTAATGAAAATTTTTAAATGCCTTATATTCTATAAATGTGGCTAAAATTCTTCAGAAACCTTCAAAACACAACTGGGGCCAGGAGATGAGGACCATATTCTATTCATGCTTCCTCCATTGGCAAAGAACTTGCCAAACCAAGTTGAGGAGGTAAACATAGACTGTTATTTTGAAGAGGAAACATAAGTCATACTGTCAAGATGTTTTTCTTATATCTCCTTTGGGGACATACCTCTCTTTTCTTCAAAATAGTTCATTGTTTTCGCTGATATTTTTGTCCCATTTCTTTGGCCCCTCTTAGATAGTTCATATTTCTGACTTACTGACATAATCTTGGATAGAGTGCTAAATATGTTCTTTTTAACAAAAGAATAAACTACAAAGTAGAGTAAACACTATTTTTACTAATTATTTATGTTCGTTTATTTTTATCTTTAACAGTGTATATGCCGTCTACATTCTCTCAGTTTTAGGTGGTTTTTAGTCAAGCCTTGATTACATATGAGTGAACTATGCTGTTTCGGGCATTATCAGGGGCATGCTTTTCCTTCAGCCCACCCAGTCCTGTTTACCCTTGCCTTGGCCAGAGAACAGATGTGGGCAAAATATGAAGGATGTTAAAGGTTTAAACTCATAATTTAATATATTTTTCTCTTTTTCCCAATACTTTTTCATTCGCTTTCCTTTTTAAAAAAATTGAGATATGACATATAACATTATATCAGTTTCAGATGTACAACATAATGATTTATTTTTATATATTGCAAAATGATCATATTTATCTTTTTGTTTTCCGAAAGGGCTTTTAAATGCTGATGTGATTTTTTTCAAGATGAATAATTTGGTGTTCCTGGGTTAGATAACAAGGCAGAACTGGGAATTCCTTCTGATTATAGATGGAAAGAACTCCAGGGTTAAGCAGGTATTTTGGTTCTACTGGCTGTGATCTGGGAGAAGGAGTCTCAGTCAAGGAGGTCCACACATTAGTCAATAGAACAACAAAAGCAAATGTCACCTCCCACTTCTGGTGATCGGGACAAGTAACTATATATACTGTTGAATCCTCCCTCCCTCCCCCTGCCGCCACACACACACAGAAAGAGAGAGGGACTAAAAGGCCATCTTGCTTCAGAATAAGAACTCAGTCTCTTTATAATATGTCTCTGCATAGTAACTTTGGGTTATCGTACTATCAACACTGGCTTTCCTTTGAGTCTGTTAAAGTTAACTTAATCATAGATCATAGACTAACTTTCACATGTGGGTACTTAGTGACTATAAATAATGGTGTTTATGTTATTATATATGAATGTGAGTCAGGATTGTGCAATGGTTAAGTGCTTGGACTCTGAAGCCAGACAGACCTGGGTTTAAAACTGGCTCTGCCACTTATTACCTGTGTGGCCTTAAACAAGTTGCTCATCTTTCCTTATCTGTAAAATGGGATAAAGTTCTCCTCACCAATGTGAAATAATACATGTAAAGCACTTAGTGTTATGCCTGGCATTTTTATATCTTTGATAAATGTTAGCCATTGTTAGTTATCATTGCTATTAATATTATTATCATTAGTGTAATATCAGTATCCGCTTACATTTGCTAATGTCTTCAGATTTATCACACTTTTCCCATAATCTCTCCTACTCCTGCCTTCCAGGCTGACTTCTTTTTAATTGAGACATTTCATTTTTTAGGTGTTTCATTTTCCCCCAGGGTTCAGAGATGATCCTTGTATCCCCCTCAATCTCTTCTATTCCCTCCACTACTTCCAAAGCCTGCTGAATGAATGGTGACAAAGTAAGAAATTCTCTTTCTTCACCAGTTAGGACCTGACTACCTGTTCTGTCTTTTGCAAAGGGCTGAACTTTTAATCCTAGTTTCTAGAACTGTGGGCAATATTAAGCAAATGAGGCCTTACTTTCTTTTCCTCCATAAATTGGATCAGAAGTATATCAAAACCCATAAAATCCATTGCATTATCTGACGAAGTCTTCCTGCTGAATATAGCTAAAAAGATGTGATTTGGGGTCAGATGGACAAAGTCTGTCACTTCTACAGTTGTTTGAAGTACCTTACCTTTGGCTTGGTCTCTACTTAGTTACAGGGTCGTTCTAAGGATCAGATGAGGTAGGTCATGCATGTGAAAGGGCTTTCTAAACTGTAAAACACCATGTTAATATGACGGATGATTATTGTGTATGAACAAAGGCCCCAGCAACCTATGTGATGCCAGAATTCAACCCTAGACAATAAAGATGCAATCTCCTCTCTTTCTGCCACCTCCAGAAGTTTTCAGTAAGCTATTTGAGCTAGAGAGGCTAGTGACTAACTTCATGCAGTGACCACAAATCCTTTCTTCTTCCCTCATCCCCATATTCTCTTACAGAATGTTACGCCAGATTCTGAGTCAGTCTTCAGAGCTGGACTTTGGGATACAGCGTGGCAAGCAAGGTACTTAATAGGATCTAGGAGTGAGGATTAGGAAAGATTTCTTTTGTGCCATTTTCCAACCCCCTTCCTGGCAGCCCCTATTGATTAAATGACATTTCAAAGTCGAGTTCAGTAAGGATGAGGCCAGATATGGCTTCTGCCAAACTGGGCTGGCAGATCTGAGCAGTCAGCAGATAGCTTGTGTGTGTGTGTGTGTGTGTTTCTTGTTTCTGGATTATTAGAAATTCTTTCCTGTACGATATGAACAGCAAACCTAGACTCGTGTGAGATCATCATCATCATCATCATAACCGTACTTAGGGGATGCCTGATAACACAGTACACTCCAAGCACTGGGGATTATTATGAACTGAATTGTGTCCCCCACAAATTCAAATGTTAAAATGAAGGTTCCAACGTCCAGTGCCTCAGAGTGTTACTGTATTTGGAGTTAGTTGGAAATCCGACAAAATTAATCCCCATTCTCCACAACATTGCCAAAAAAAAAAAAAAAAGAAATTCATCCAAAACTTCTTCTCCCTAAATCAGCGTTTTCTGAATTCAAAAGTCCTCTTATCCTTAGTCATTTCAGCCTTTGCCCTCCTTACATAAAGAAGGGCCAAGGGAAATGCTGCTTTATGACTATGCCTATTTCTGCTTAA
Organism: Tursiops truncatus; assembly: GCF_011762595.2. Classification (NCBI taxonomy): domain Eukaryota; kingdom Metazoa; phylum Chordata; class Mammalia; order Artiodactyla; family Delphinidae; genus Tursiops; species Tursiops truncatus. The sequence continues at coordinate 37,168,370 of NC_047047.1, read as the reverse complement.
TTGTACTATCATGAATGACTTAAAAGGAACCACATTGAGAAAGCTGGGAATAGATAGATGGTGCTATTGGCAGAGCAATGGCATTGGCCTCTAATTAGACGTCCTCTAGTTGTCTTCTTCCCCTGTCAAGGATTTTGTCATTCATTGCCACACTCTTGTCTTTTTATTGGACATATTAAGGTGTTTCCCCCATTTTAATCTCTAGGTTATCAAGAACCCCTTAGAAAGCAAGTGCCATTGCATACTTTGTTCCTGCCTAGCTAATGGTATTGCCTAAATGAGCTACTCTGGATAAGGTGGGGTTTTTTGTTTGTTTTTGTTTTTTAATCTCTATTCCTTTCATGTAAATATATTTTAGTTTGTTTGTCAAAGTTGTTTGCAAATGAGTTTGCTCTGGAATGTACCTCATCAGGAATGATGAAGGGCCCCAATGTGAACTTCAAACTAAAATTAGCAACACTCTTTCTCATGTGCTAAAGAGTTTTGTCATTTGGTTTCTCTAAAATTTAAGTGAAATTTCTCCTTCCTTCAGCGTGATTTGCCTTTTCAGCTGTCTAGCAGTTGTTGCTCTGATTCTTTGTCCATTGTCACGTGGAAACTAGTTCTACTTAGCCAAAATTCTGTATTATTTCCTAAAGATCAAACCACAGCACCTAAAACTAGTTTTTTACCCAAATATTTTTCAGCCACAGTTTTTCAAAATACAGAAAATCTTAACAGCTGAATATTAAATCCAGCTGAAAATGAAAAGTTGTAAAATGAAGTAGAGCACAATATTTTGTAGAAATCAGCCAATGATCTAATTGTATTGAGCTTTTAGTGTTTACATAACTTGGCTCCATTTTATTTTCCTTTTTGGGTATTTCTAAAATACTAAATGTGTAAGTCTTGATGCTTATATAAATCAGTACAAAATCGGGTATTTCTAATTAGTTCCCATTCTACTCTGTTAAATCTACACTAATCAGGTTTGAAAGTGTCCATATTGAGGGTCAGATGTAGGTGTTAGTGGGCAATGGATTGAATCAAAGAGCTGGGAATTGTGGGCTTCATGTAAGTGGGGCTCTGGGTTTCTTTTGGTTTGAGTGGTAAAATGAAGATTGATGTGGTACCTTTACCTTTCACTATACACTGAAGAGGAGCAGATATGTGTCAGCCTGCTTTGAAATCTTTGGAGGAAGAAGAATAGTGATAGTCTTGGTTTGGCAGTACAGAATTTGGCCAATGAAAGAACCACTCATTCTTGCAAGGTCAAAACTATTTTCTCCCTTTCAGAAACAAGTCAGGTTGCCTGGGCCAAAAATACATTTTCCTTTTGACCACACATTGGCAGGACAGGCATGTCCAGTTTTCTTCTAGGTCATAGCTCTAGATTTTTTCCAGCTAAGAAATATTCAACCAAAAGAATCTCAGGGTCCTGTTCTTGGCCTATTCCCACTTTCTCTCTTCTTAGAAATGCAAACAACTTTAAGTGGACAGTGTTCTTGGGATCTCGTTGCCTTGTTGAGTCACAGGCCCTGAGCCTGCAGATGAAAATGAAAGCACCCCAGCAGAAGGATGTGTGTGTGTTTGTGTGTGTGTAAATTCAGCCTTTGGATTTCATTGAGATTGTCTTGCTAATGCCCCTTTATAAGGTTCACTAGATTTTCCTGGTGCCTAGTGACCCGGGTGATCAGGTGATTAGAAAGGCACGGAGAGTATGGATCTGGGATCTGACTAGCTTAAGATACTTCATCTATGGATCTGTGCATCTGATATGGGTTATGTGATACGGAGAAGGATTTGCCTTTGGTATTTTCCTACTTTTATGTTTTATGCCCTACCTATTCATCCCATTTCCCCCAGTCCCTCTTAATAGTAGGTACCCTATGATTTAGGGCAGGCTACTTGGGTTCATCCTTTCTGGAGGAAAATAAATCTCTTGATTTAAGTTGTAGAAAGCTGTTAATGACTTTTTTGTATTACCTCTCCTGGGAGTATTTCTGTTTTAAAGACATTATCTAGGCTGAGAACAGTAGTCCTGGTTACTAAAGGAAGGGAAATATTTGGGATAAGAACTTTCTGGCTTAAATTGCTACCATATGGGTATGATTTTCAAAAGTAGTTATGTGAAGTCACAGTTAAAGTTCCTCTAATTTCCTTTTCTATAAAACTTTTTGCAGAGCTGCTGTGATTTAGTCATACTAACCAGTTTAAATTTCACTTCCTTTTCCCATCTTGTAGAAATACTTAAAAGATGGACCAAAAAGGAGGAGGAAGTCAAGCAGCAGAGACCCAGATAATAGGTTTCTGAATAATGAAGATCTGATGTTATTTTATTTAAAATTTTGCCACTTTATATAAAACCTGTGTGCGCCACTTGGAAAGTTGAAGTTCGGTGCCTCAGATTTGTTTAGCAGTAACTTATATCTGTGGTAGATCTGAAACTCCCTGGATACCTAATGTCTGTTTTCTCCCTTGAGTTTCTAGTTAGCTGATTAAAAATTCATGTTTTCTCATAAAGTTTATCTTTTAATGTAATAAGAATTTGTGAGAGTGGGAACTTTTTAATTTTTTTAAGCACTTTAAACTCCTATTGTCAGGTTGTCCTCACAAAAGTGTTTTGAAATGCCTGAATGACATCACCAGAAAACTCAGTAATTGTTATCCAGTGATGGTTAATGCTTTTATACTACACTGGTAATACTCTCTCTTCTTCTAGGAGATTGCAGGAATATGAATAAATACTTCCTCTAGAAGCTGCTCCAGCTCTGAAAGTACCATGTCTTAGTCCCACATATGGTCTTAGCACATTATGGACATCTGTCGAGTTTTGGGGTGAATCATTTTAATTTAGTTGCTTGGTCATTAAGTTTCAGTCGTAGCTTCCAAAAGAGTCTGATTTTAGTATTTTCTGATCTTCAGTAGCATAATTTGCTTCGTGATTTACAGTATAATTTTTTTTTCCCTTTTGGAAAATTGCTTTATCATGCTTTTTACACAGTAGATGTAGGACCTGTCAGCTATTATATTTGAAATGAGGATTTCCTCAGGATTAAAAATGGCCTGAGTAAGGACCATTGGTTGTAATTATGTATTGCTAAAAATGTTCGTTGAAAGATTAAAAAACATAAATCACAAGTTTTCTTTTGGAAAGTATTGTTTTAAGCTACAGCATAAGCTATCCATTGCTTTAGATATAGGGTATAAGAACAGGTTGTAGAGATGAGGCCATGTGTCTGGTATCAAGACCCTTGATGCAAATTCTTCATGAAATGTCATCTCACACGGTTGTGGTTACTATTATTCTTTTTCTTCTTTTTTAATATCAAAATGCTGTTATAATTTTAATATCAAATGATGATAGAAAAAATTAAATACTGGTTCTGGTTCATACTATCATATTTATCACTTAGAGGGCAGCCTTTCTGCCAACTTAGTCATGATAAAAATTCTTGCTGTGCTCATCTTTGGAGTTTGTATTTGGTGATTATGTACTTTCACAGTCTGAAGAAACTCCTGTTTATACTGAAATAGTGATTGAGGCCAGAAGTAAAGTAGGAAGTAAAGAAATGATACCCTTACGTAGAAAATACTGGAAATGGCAGAGGAGAAGGAGTTGGGGGTAAGAGAATAAATGTCCTGACCTCTGTCTTCTCTTGTCAGAACCCAACTGTAAGCCAGAGAACAAAGGAATGACAATCTTATAGGACCTGGAACAAGGCAGAGAAAGGTGGAGAATGGCTATGAAAAGACAAGTGGAGAATAATCAGCACGGTTTTCAGGGAACTATAACATTTTAATTTTGGATAAGTGGTCCCTTATGAAGTAACTTGGAGGATTCTTTGCCACAGAGAAGCTATTTTGAGGTCTCCTGAAAGAGTTAGGAGCAGTATTGGTATAATCCTGAGAAAGCTGCAGAAAGTATGGGATTGAGTGGCGAACACAGATTTACTCATGAAGCTGTTTTAAACTTTTCTTGTGGGCAATGTTCAAAGCCTTTGGGTATCTTATTTATTATGTAATTGATCTTCAGGACACTATTGCCAATTTTGACCTTTGCCATACATTCTCTTTCTCTCTCCAGAAGACACAGAGTGGCAGAGCTGCAGCTCAGAGGGTTAATTTAAATTTAGGAAAGGACAGCCCAAACAGAGGGATAGACTTCATGGCTAAAAGTTTGTGCTCAGCCAAGAGTCCCTTTGTGTCAATAAATGAAGCCAAAAGAAGAATTGGAATAGCCTTATGAAAGCTGGTCACCTGTATGTGGCCTTCTGAATCAGTATTGGTTAGTAGGATCCTAAGGCATCCTTTCGCACTCTCATCCTCCATCCCCCAACTTTAGAATTTTTAAGAGGCCACAACATGTTAGAATTTGCCAAAGTTGTATTCTAATGCTAAATATGACCAATAATTTGGGGATAAAGCTTTATGGAAACTGCATGGGAAATAATACAGAAGATAGGCTATAAGATTTCTATTTTTTCTTATGTTCAGTTTATTCTAAATGGTTCTATTTAGGTATTTATTAAGTCATAGTCCTTTTTATTTTCTATCTTTAGCATTTTGTCACTGTAGTATTGTTTTGCCAAAGAATTGGTCAGGGTATGCTTCTGGACCTAGATAAGGACAGTACAGTTAAATGGACAGTACACACAGAGAGGTTACTTAATAGTATGTAGATGGAGAAACCAAACATTTGCTTAATAACAGCCTTCAAATTTTATATAAAATAATAATCAATTATACTCTCTGACCCTGTTGGGAAACAAGTTTAAGCTAAACCATTAAAGATTTAGGTTTGACAAGTAAGAGTTTCCTGAAGAATGTCAGAGTGGTTACCTGGGAAAGGAGTTCCTTAGGAACATGTAAGATGTCCTTCCCTAGAAGTCATTAAAAGCTAGCTAGGAAAAAAAAAAAAAAAAAAGCTAGCTAGGTTTTTTTTTGTTGTTAGTTTGGAGAGGGTGGCCTCTCAAAGGTCTCTTCTTAGGATTTTATGAATGTTTAGCTTTTGTACTTGGAAAGAATATTTGAATATTTTACCTTTGCTTTCTTTTCTAATTTGGAATAGTTACTTAAACCCTTGAATTTAGTACACTGCCATACTCACTGTGATCACAAAGTACATATTCTTAATAATGATGCACCTGCTTATTCACCTGATAACCATTTTCTGGCTCTATCCCATGATGTATCTGAACTCTGCTAAGAAGCAGGTTCTAACTCTTGACTCAGATATTTAAGTACAGGAATTTAGTCTTATCATCGCTCAGTATGACCAGATCAAGATGGGTGACTTTGAGAAAAAAATCAAGTGTTTCAGATTGCTCTTGTACTTTCTGCGTCTGGCTTGAAAAGCATCACCTGCATTTCTAAAGATATTTTCAAGTGTTTTAGATGTATTTTCTGTAGGGCACCCCAGCCAAATGCAAAATTTGAACAAAGCTCCACCTGTTAAGCCCCAGTTTAAAGGCCCCTGAATTCCTGATAAAAAAAAATATATATATATATATATTTTTTTTTTTGGCGGTACGCAGCCCTCTCACTGCTGTGGCCTCTCCCGTTGCGGAGCACAGGCTCCGGACGCTCAGGCTCAGCGGCCATGGCTCACGGGCCCAGCCGCTCCGCGGCATGTGGGATCTTCCCGGACCGGGGCACGAACCCGTGTCCCCTACGTCGGCAGGCGGACTCTCAACCACTGCGCCACCAGGGAAGCCCCTGATAAAATATTTTGATGACATAACTAGATGAAGCTAGGCCTTGATAATATAGTTTCAGGTAAACTGTTTCTTCAAGAGTAATGTATGGTTACATGTGTCTTTCTAAGACTGTTAGTGTGCATTGTTTCCAGGGGAGAGAGTTGAAGGTTGGGAGTGTGTGGAAAATATTTGTTTAACTTTGGACTCTGTTTAGCCTGCTTTTTCTCTCTAGTATTTGATTCCCCTTAAAAGTAAACCAAGCTTCATTAATACTTAGAGGTCCAATCAAAGATAATTTGAATACTGAAACTTATAACCAATTAATGACCTTCAGTCAAAAAAGACCCTGGCTATTTATTAATAAACTTTGCTCAGGTTTTCCTATCTCTATGCACATCGTCCTTGATAGGCTCTTCCCATATAAATGGAAATCGAGGTGATTTATTATTGTAACTGACTGTATCTCACTGAGGTGAAACATGGATTACATCATCTTTTCTGCCAGTTTCCTAAATATATATGTTAGACTCTGGTAATTATTAGTTTCTAGACCATTGTTCCAAAGGCCAAATATTTTTAAATGTTTTAAAGTTGGGCTAAAGAACTCAATAAAACTGAATGAAGAATAAGAGGCTTTCAAATCTGAGACCTGTTCTTAATTTAGCCAAGTGAAGTACCTAATTTGCCATACATTTGCTCTTATTTCCAAAAGGAGATAACCCTGCCTGTAGCTCAAACACAGGAGCATCTTTCTTTTTTTTAATTGGTTTTTGCTTTCGACTAAATGAAAACCTGGCAGTTTCTAAGCTCACATATGAGACTATACCCCTTTCCTATTTAAATACATGTTTGAGGAAAAAGTTCCTTGTAGCCAGGGAAAGCTGCCTTTCCTCCCTTTGAAAGACTCTCATCTGAGAGGCCCCTTCTTCCCCCTCTGTACTTGTTTCTCCTGGGTAATGTTCAGTGCCATCAGTATAGACACAGCACAGCAGCTCACCAACAGCAAAGGTACTTTTACAAAGTCAGATCCTGAAGGTTCTTCTAGCTGATGACAGAGTGACTCCCTCCCTCTGAAGATGCTCATTGGTCTTCCTTTGCCTGCCACTTTGAATGGGGGTGGGGAATGCCATGTATTTAGAAAGGAAAATATAGAGAAAAGAACATTGATCTGGTGACTGTGCCATCAACAAACGGGGATAATAGGCATGTCATTTAACATGCCTGGGGCCTCAATTTCATAACCTGAAAAACAAGGTTAGTTGGGTTATATGGTCTCTAAGAATTCATACTGCTCTAAAATTACATGGTTATTGTTCTTTGGGATCTTGAATATGGTCACTCTTAAAATCCTATACTTTTCCCTTGTCTCTCAAGACAGTGTGGACCTAGCATTTGTCCAGTGTTACATGAAATTTCTGTCACCACACTTCAAAGGCCTTTTTCTTTGATTTCTACCTAATTTGGGGTTGATTGATCCTAACAGTTATTGAGAGGAATGTTTTTGAGGGAAATCTTGGGAGAGTTGGCTTGTAGCAAGTGGAAAGGCCTCAGAAATGTTTAAGCTGTTTCAAGATCTGGTTATCTTTCAATTATCTGGTTGATGTTTCCCAAGCAACTTGTTCCCAGCTTGTCACAATTTCTAGTATAACCACTAAATCCAAGGTAGCCCAATTCCGAGGCAAACACAGAGCCAATCTAAATCCTCCTTCCATTGTTTTTATTACAGGGTGCTATGGAGACAGCATGGACTTTGGAGTCAGCCAGAGCTGGGAGTTCACAATCTGACTCTGCCTTTTTCTGATTTTGTGATACAGGTTAACCTCCCTGTGTCTCAGAGTCATCTATAAAACAGCAATACTTAAGTACTTACCTTAAAAATTATTATGGGATTAAATGTGATGACAGACAAGAAGAGCTTCTCATGTGCCTCTTAAAGAGAACACCAGACATTTGTATACCTCTTTAGCATTTATGAAACACCTCATAGAAGTAGTTTCATTTAGGGTGTTGTGTGGATAAAATATCATTTAGGTATTGAGGCCTGAGTCAGGCTTGCTGGGTAGGGGCCCTGGGCTTTGGAGCTAGGTCACACCAGATCCAGAGCCTTGGCTATCTTGAGGGTCTTGTCTAAAATATCCTTTTATATCTTCCAGGAATCTGAATTTCTGTGTTTGGAGTTTGATGAGGTCAAGGTCACCGAAGTCCTGAAGAAGCTCTCGGAGGTAGAAGAAAGTATCAGCACACTGATGCAGCCAGCCTAGCTGAAGATGGAGCTGTTGAAGCAAAGGTGTTCATGATCCCTCCCCAGGGACCTGCTTTTTTAAAAAAAAAAAAAAATCTTATTCCCCCAATAGTATTAAATCCTCAAGTTCAAATCTTGCCTGCCTCAGCTTGCTGCGATTTCTTTCTCTCTTCCTTTCATTTACTCTTATAGTTGATCTACTGCAGACGTTCTTATACTTCAGCATACAGAGGCACTCAGAAAAGCATTTTTTTTAAAAAAAGGCCTTAAGGACCTTATCCACAGAGACTTGGATTCAGTAGGACTGGGGTGGGATCAGCTTTAGAAACCCTTGCTATGGTGGCTTATTCCTGGGTAGGCTTATAGGAATTTATACATGATAAATCATGTATAAATTTGGTCAAGGCTGACCAAATATGGCCTGAGCTGAGGCCTAGAGGAGACTGCCTAACCTAGAAGAGGTTTACTGACCTTAGTAAGACATGAGATGCTTCTGGAACTGATTGAGGCATTTGTATTAGTTCTGCTTAAATCTTGGGGGGTCTGGTTTGATCTGAGCTACTGAGAAACTTGGGCTTTTCTGGAACCTAGAACTAAATTGGCCTTATCATAAAGGGTCTCCCTTCACTTATCTCAAGTCAGGATTGTGGGAAGGGAAAACGTCTCTTGAAGTGATGTGAGGTCTTTACCTCAGAAAATTTTACCTAAGTCATCAAATAAAACTTTTTCAAGACAGTTTCTTCAAGAAAACTAGCATAAAAACTAGGTCCTGGGAATTCCCTGGTGGCGTGGTGGTTAAGGATCTGCCTGCCAACGCGGGGGACACGGGTTCAAGCCCTGGTCCGGGAAGATCCCACATGCCGTGGAGCAACTAAGCCCGTGTGCCACAACTACTGAGCCTGCGCTCTGGAGCCCGCGCACCACAACTACTGAGCCTGTGAGCCACAGCTACTGAAGCCCGCGCCCCTAGAGCCCTTGCTCTGCAACAAAGAGAAGCCACTGCAATGAGAAGCCTGTGCACCGCAACAAAGAATAGTCCCCGCTTGCCGCAACTAGAGAAAGCCCGCGTGCAGCAACGAACACCCAGCGTACCCAATAAATAAATAAACAAACAAACTAGGTCCTGGTAGAGAAGTTATACCAAACACCAAGAATATTCTAAGAGGAGGAACTGTCAACTAGTACATTGAGGCTATGGTCCTTGTTGAACAGGTTTTGTCATCTGACACTGATAACATTTAGAAACTTCAGTTGCCTTTGGGATGTAATGTGTCCCAAAAATGTAGTGCTCTTGGTCTGTGGTTACAGCATATGTCAGTTCTAATGAGTTTATTCCAGGGCAGTAATAATTCCTCCTCTGTTAAGCATTTTCTCCTAAATCAGTTTAAAGACATTTTAGGAGCTTTTCCAAAACCCAAGCAGAAAATTTGGCTTCCTCCCTGATTAAAACCATCCCAGCAGTTAGCAGACAATAACCAGAAAGTTTTAAATGTAGCCCCTGTGGACCCTTCAGAAAACATCTTGAAACAGTATGGTAAATAGATTCAGAAAAGGCGCGTGGTTTGGCGAAAGAACTATTAAAACTTGCTTTCTGTTCTCAGGGCTACTGTCACGTGATCCAGGAGAATTTAGATAATGTCTCCTGCTGTAAAATGGAGGAAAAGAATATCTCATCAGATAATGGGATTCCAGATGTCACTGAAAGGAAGAACTGTAGCTACCATGTTAGTATTGAGTCACATTTCCAATGAAAGTCTATGGAGGCCTGAAGGAACAGTCCATGGGCCCACAGGGAGAGGGCATCATTGTTGTGGTTTGAAGCTCTATTTAGGTCATTCTGTGAAAGTAATAGCCACAAAAGTGGACATGGGCTTTTTTATTATATCCCCAAACCCTAGGTCATTGGTAAAACTGTGAATGCATACTGAATTTTTCAGAATAATGATAATAATAATAAAAGAAACTGGTTGCTGAAGGTGGGCCCCATATTTAACACTAAACACTTTTGAATGCAGGTGGTTTCAGACAGGGTGTGTTTGCATGTGTTTTATGTTTACTGGTGATTTTTTACTTTCTGATTGCCAAGGGAGTATTATGTTTATTATAGTCTATTGTGAAAATATAGTACTCACTAAGAAGAGCTAAATGACCCATCAACCTAATATACAGAGATAACAAAAAGAAGGCTAGGACTAGAAGAAGAGTTGACTTTCCCTGAATAAATTCCTGGAAGTGGAGCACATGGGTTTTTTGGGTTTTTTTATTATTATTATTATTGAGGTATAGTTGATGTACAGAGCACACAGTTTTTAAGACTTTGATAAACATTACAAATTGCTCTCCAAAAAGGTTAGTATCAGTTTGTATTACCTCTAAGAAAGTATGCGACTAAATCATTCCCTTTCTTGCCTATTGGATATTATCTGCTTTTTGTATTTTCTGGTACTGACCTGTTTTTGTAAATTTTTGCAAAGGGCACTTACTTATACTAGGACACCTTCCTGGGGATGGGGCAAGCATGGAGAAAGGACCAGGAAAGGAGAAAACTGGCATAAGGGTCCCAGCAGACCCCACTAGGTTTCCTACCTCTATAACCCTAGGTTAAAACCACTTTATTTTGAGTTCAGGAAATGTGGAGCAAAATAAAAATAATCCTCAGCCTGAATTGGGCCTTGTAGAAATTGTCCCTGCTTAAACCATAAGCACTGTAACTTTAGTCTGTTTAGAAACAGTACAGACAAGCCAAACGTTGCTTTCAAAATAAAGTCAGAAAGAATCTCCAGACTTCAGCAGTTTCATGTTGATAGGGAGCAAAGGATTTGGCCTTATTCTCAGGACTGCCTTTTCTTGGAAGCTCTGGTTCCTATCAGCTTCATCAGTGGAGGCTTAAATTCGACTATTATAGCCTCCTCTTTCCTTTATATAACCTCTCTTCCCCCAGTCTTGCTTTAACGATGATTCAAAAGGAATTGCAGCATTTTAAAGTTTAGTTTAACTTAGTCTTTCCCAAGTGCAAGCAGGTGGTGAAAAGCAAACGATCACATTGAGTATCTGAAATCTTAAATAGCTGACATTGTGTCAAGCTAGTAATTATTGAAGTTCTTTTTTTAGACCTGAGTGAAAATTTGGAAAACAGAATATAATAGAAATTAAAGGAAAATAAATGTTAAACAGATGTTAGAAAATATTGTTTTCTGAAGTACACAATAAATATCTAGACCAGTGAAGGGACAAGGATATAGAAGGAGGCCTTCTGGAGTCAGATCAGAAATGGTTTGATACTTTTCTAAAAGAACAGGATGCTGGAAAAGATGGGCCTTTGTGAGACAGTCGCCACCTTATAATTCTTAACTGTCCAACTTCCCAGCCAAGGTTTTCAAATATTTTAGATGGTGATTTAGCCAGCAGAAGGGAAAACGTAAATAGAACATAATTAGTTTGCATTTAACTCTAGTTGCAAAGTGTACAGTTTTTTACCTCAAAATTTGAGAAATAGCAATTTTTATCTAAGTGCAGTCAGTTCTCCCTTATCTGGGGACGGCCATAAACGTCTCTTACCACGTCACAACTACATGCCGTGCTCACTAGCTTATGTTGCAAAAGGAACCTGCCTCGGCCTGTTTCCTGTCAGATAAATGGTGCCAACCAACATAATTCACAAGTTTAGTACATATATTATCAGAATAAAATACTAAGCCTGTACATGAGAAGATAGTAAAATACGGGTATTTACATCTTTTAGTCACCAAGCACTGTAAGTAGGCCTTTTGTTTCTCTCTTACCTGCTCTTGGCTAGTTTTCTGTTTCTTACTAGTGTTAGGGTTTCAAGTTCTGTTGATTTACAGGATGGAGGTGGGGGAGAAATGGGAAGGGGGGAAATATAGGTTTGATTGCACAGTGGAATAAGAGATTAAACTACTAGTTTAAAGGAATTTAGGCTGAATAATGAAAATAGTTAAAATCCTTAATGCTGCTATTATACTGTTTTTACATTAAAGAAATAAAAATAAATTGGGGAATTTTATATGATTCATATTCTGGCTATTTTTAGAACCATGGCTAAAATTTGGCACTGATCTCCAAATGACCGATTTGGAGGCTTTTGTAGAAGCTATTTTATCATCTTGTCAAAATGGGGAAACATCTGGAGAGACAGGGCAGAGGACTTGTACAAGGCCATCGTCAGGAAGAGACCTTAAGGTACTGTCTTCCATCTCTATGTTCTACCTGCCAGACTCACCAAAAGAATAAAATGTGCTTGTAGAAAATACCTATGTCTTAGCTCATTGTGTTTAGATGATGATAATTTTTCCAGTGATGATTTTTCTTTGGAGATATGACCTTGAGGGCTGTGAGGTCCAGTGTCACTTGCAACCTGCATCCACATTAGACCTGTCTCTGTGCTGAGGCTGCTAATGTCCTTTGTAGAGCCTGATGCTATTTCTTATTATCTTGGCTTCACTCAATGCCACCCATCTCTAGGACAATGTGCAAGATGAGTCTGCTGCCACATGGGGCTTCCTGGCTGTCCACAGTACCCAGACAGGCAGCAGATTATCCTTATCCTTGCTGGACAACCATGACCCAAGCTTACTAAATACAACATAACTCTTGTTCATTAATTCATTATAATAATGTCTATAGTGAATTCTGTAGCAGCCACTTCCTCACTGTTACGGTTTTCTCAACATGGTCTACCCACAGTGCAGTAGAAGAGAAGTCAGATTTTTTTTTTTTTACATTTTAATTATAAAAGTAACACATGTTGGGAATTCCCTGGCTGTCCAGTGGTTAGGACTCCATGCTTTCACTGCAAGGGGCACAGGTTCAATCCCTGGTCAGGAAACTAAGATCCCATAAGCCACATGGTGCAGCCAAAAAAAAAAAAAAAAAAGTAACACGTGCTCATTAAAAATTATTAAAGATTATTTAATTTTTAAATCAGTATAGAATTGTATAGAATCAGTCTTCCTTGCCTTTTGCTTTCAAAAAAAGTCTCTCTCCCCTGAAGTAGTTGCTGTTAACAGTCTGGAAGGTGTGTTTCCTTCCAGACGCTTTCTAGGCACATCAAAGTAAGGGGGTATATACATACATACATACACACACATATACTATATCTATATCCATATATATGTTGATATAGTTATATGTTCAAGTATACCTTCAAAGCATCATTTTAGTGGTCCTTAACTTTTGGATGATACTTTATGTCTTAAAGAATCCAATGAAAGCTATGGTTTCTCTTTCCCAGAAAAAAGACATGCACATATTCACTGAATTTTTCATTCAGTGTCAGGAGTTTCATGAATTCCCAGAAAGCAATCTGCCACCACCTCTACCAATCCCCTAAGGTTTATGGAGCCAGGGGCAACCAAGAAAATAACAACAATTTGTAGTGGATTTGGAGAGGATTATTATTTACAGCAGAAACCTAATGAATCCGTATACTCAGGGTGCTCTTAGTTGAATTTTCTGGTCAACAGAGTTTATCACAAAATCTTTTTTAGTTACAAAACTTTGAATTAAAAACATTATAAAAAGTCTCAGTTCACTCCCCTCTGTGACAGACAAGGATCCCTCAGTACTCCATTCTCATCCCTTTGTGCCTGCTGAATTTTCACAACTGCCATCACAGCGCCTAAGCATTTTAGTACACCTCTTTGTCTGCACATCTGTCTCCCCCCACCCCTCCCCCCACCCCATGGCTGTGAACTCCTTAAGGAGAGGGACCTTATCTCATCATCTTTGTATGCTTCCCCCTCCCCCTGCCTACAAAAGTCTCCACAATTGTGCATGAGATGAATGAGCATCAGAGGTGTGATGATTGAGTTGAGTATTAATCAAATCCAGTGGTTCCATTTACTAGGGAAAAAGAAAGCATTGGAGTCAGAGAGATGTAGGTTTCAATCACAGCTCTGCACAGGCCTGACTGTGGGACCTCAGGCGAGTTTAGTTTTCTCATCTGAAAAATAGGGCTGATTTTTTTTTTTAAGGGATGATAAATCGAATTCACAGGATTAGATACTATAGGATAAATAGGATTTAGGAGATAGTCTAAAAGACATCTTTTAGAGACCCAAGGGCTCTTTGCCCGGGTCAAATCCTGGCTCTTTTATTTACAAGTTTTGCAAACTAGGGCAACTTATTTAACATCTCTTTGCCTCAGTTTCTTTATTTGTAAAAATGAGATGATAATACAATAATACCTACCTCAGTTGGCATACTAGGAGAATAAAATGAGTTAATATGTAGAAAGCACCTGGGATAATATCTGCACAGAGTTGGCACATATAAATGTTTGCTGTTGCTATTTTTATTATCATTATTACTACTGTTAGGAACTGTCTTCTTAGGAAGCTAAAACCAGTAACCATGAAGCAGTTTACAAGCATTTCAGGTCAGTGGTCAATTAAGTGCTAAATTGAATGGTACAAACACAATTGCTATGAGAGTTTCAGCAAAGAAAAAGGTCAGAGGGGGCTGGAGTCATCTGGAAAGGTTTATAAGCCAAAGCTTTTTAAAATCAGGTGAACTCGTGAAGATAGAGGGGTATGTTTTTGGATCTGGAGGTGGAAAGGGAACACGTTTCCAGGAATGGGTAGGGTCACTCCTTTTCATGGAAGGGGCCTGCCTTTTCTCTTGGTGGATGTTTACAGTTCCGAATCTTATCTGGCTCACAATCTGGGGCTCAGGTTCTAGGTGATGAGTTGTCATAAATGGAGAGCTGAGAAAAGGGAGACTAATGCAGTTGTGTTCCTGTGGAAGACAATCAAACAAAGCTAAACGTAGCTGGAGTCAGAGAATCTGTAACTACTAACAGACGCAGGACTGTGCAACTAACAAACCCCAAGGCTTACTCCCTCCCTGAGGAGGTGAGGCCACAAGCAGTTACTGTAGCATGCCTGGTGGAACTCTGGGCCCATTCTGGCTCGATTGAGAAGGAAGGTGAAGTCTGTTGTTCTTTCAAGGGTTGCTTACCTGCCTCCTGAAGAGAATTCCCAGGGCCTAGATTCTGGAAAGGGAAGGGAAAGCAACGAGAAATAAAAAACAACCTTTGTCTTGTTAGCCCATGAGATTCACGTTCATGCCCCGCAAGCACTTTGCAGGAAGGAATGAGTGGGTTTTTTTGGCTGCGTTGGGTCTTTGTTGCTGCGCGCGGGCTTTCTCTAGTTGTGGTGAGCAGGAGCTACTCTTCGTTGCGGTGCGCAGGCTTCTCATTGCAGTGGCTTCTCTTGTTGTGGAGCATGGGCTCTAGGCATGTGGGCTTCAGTAGTTGTGGTATGTGGGCTCAGAAGTTGTGGCTCACGGGCTCTAGAGCGCAGGCTTAGTAGTTGTGGCGCATGGGCTTAGTTGCTCTGCGGCATGTGGGATCTTCCCAGACCAGGGCTCGAACCCATGTCCCCTGCATTGGCAGGCAGATTCTTAACCATTGTGCCACCAAGGAAGCCCAGAATGAGTGTTCTTTAAAAAAAATTCATTCCTACCTGCTCTTTCCCACAAAGCAGAGTTCATTTGTGGCGACTTAACGGGGGTGAAGGTTGTTACTCTGTAAAACTGAACTTTGCCCAGAGAGTTTGTATTTGCTGTCAACCAACAGCCAAAGAATGGCCCAGGAAGGCAGATGGGCCAGGTAACATTCACTGTCCCCTGGAGCCCCACCCTAACCTGGAGTGGCCGGCCCAGGTAGGGGCTAGAGGTGAGGTGCCAAATCCTCTGGGCACTGAAGGTCCACCTGGCTTTGGACCTCATAGACCAAGGAGGTGCCTTTCCCCAGATCCCCTCTGAGGTGGAAGAAAGCAAATCACTTCATAAATTACTTACTGTATGATCCATTAAACCATAGATGTAACCATTTGCTGGTTAGTGTACCACCACTTTAAATATGGTCTATAGGGAATTTAGAGAAAAATCTTTTCCCCCAGTATCAGGAAGTAAGTTTAATAAATAAGTAAGTAAATAATAACTAACCAGATAATTTGAGTAGAGGAGTATCCAGTGGGCAAGTTATCAGACCCACCCAATTCCCTTGCTGAGACAGATGGAAAAAAGCTGATCCTTCTTTGCATCTATGCTTATGTATGTAACTTTAGTAAATGGGGAAGAGTAAGGCAAAAGTTTAACAAACAGTCCCCTTTCCTCTCCCTGTACACATAGGGAGCTGTTGAATAAAAAGCCAAGGGAATTTGATTCTGAAGTTCCCTGAAGAGCTGGAGAAATCTCCTCACGGAGGAGCTGACCCTGGGAGAATCAACTTGCAGGCCCTGTGGGAAAGCAGCCGGAGAATCACTGCTGGAGAGGTGAGACCCAGCTAGTCCCTATTGACCTGCATGAGCCCCCGGAGAGAAGTGGTTGCTGCATAACAGCAGGGCCATTCTTTGTAGATGGAACACTACACCTAGTTTTGTACCTGGAAGCTTAACCAATTAATAAGCCACTTAACTGTGGTTTGTTAAGAAGCTGGTTTGGGGAGAGACGAGGGTTTAAACTCTTATCCTTTCCTTCCATTTTATCTTATCCTTGTCCTGGAAAAGGACTGAAGATTGCTGGTGACTTGTTCCATTTCTTACCCTTATTTTGCCAGGTGCTAAATCACCCAGTCAGTCAGCATTAAGCACATGCTTCCAGCTAAGTTTTTTGAGAGATTAAAAATGTTTCAACTGTCAAAAGTATCACCATAGTCTTAGGAAAAATCAGGACTTTTGTAGGATTTCTGTGCTTTCATAGTTTTTTTGTTTTTTTCAGTTTTTTTAAATTATAAGTACAAAGAAGGGAGGAGACTCATAATCTTTTTACAGGGACTGTTAAGGGTCTTAATCAGGCCTGATATCCCACAAAGTTTCCAGGGTGCCCTGTGGGAGGAGTATAGGGCTGCCCAAGAGGCCGAGGCCACTGGAAGAGGGATTGATTATATTTCAGGGTTAAGAGGGTACCTCCCGTTCCGGGAGCTCAGAACATGGACCTTGGCCTTTTGGGTGGAAGTGTATGGACATTTCTGTCTTCAAGGAGCTGTTTTGGTTTGGTTTTAACTTTATGCAAATAATACATGGATACATTGTCCTTGAGAAGCATTTAAACCTTATAATTAAGGCTAAAGTCCTCTATGACCAATACCGTCCATCCTGGTTTCTTCCTCCTCTTCCTCAGCAATAATCTCTGTGATCACTTTGAGTGTATCTCCTTCCATGGTTTTTTTATGATTTTTACCTACCTGCATATATGGCCATATTTACAGTACTGTTTTATGTATTCCTGTAACACAAGTGCAATCACACTGTATGTATTATCCTGCAAATTGCTTTTTTCCCTCAACAGCATGTTTTGGAACTTTTCTAAATTAGTACTACAGAGACCAACAACCCACCAAACTGATATAGAGAATATTTCAAAGTGGAAGCATCTGAACTACAGAAGATGCTGAAAGAAATCTCATTAGAACTTCCCTTATCTGATCAGAACAGAGCTCTACTAGACCCAGCTGCCAGCACTCTCCCCCCATCACCCTTACGGCTCAAATTAGGGAGGCTGACCTTGGGCACCGAGACATCCCCCCAAAATTGTGTAAACACATCTCACCAGAGCCTTCCATCCTTTGAAGCCCAAAGCCCCTCCCCTCCTATTAACCTGGTATATAAACCTTTACTCCTAGCTATTCTGGGAGCTACTCTAGAGTAGTACAGGGAGTACTATGGGGTGGTCCTGCATTCATAATATTAATACATTTTTCTTCTGTTAATTTGTGTGTTGTCAGTTCATGTGCATCGCACTCCCCTCAGTCAGACCTAAGTTGGTAGAGAAGTTTTTCCTCCCAAAAGTTTATATAAATTTACCTCACTAATTTCAACTGCTGCATAGTATTACAGAGAGACAATAGGTTTGGGTTTTGTTTTTCTTTAATTCCCTATCAATGGATTTTTAGGTTGTTTCCAGTTTTTCCCCATGGCAAACAATACTGCAGTGAATATACTTGCACATGCCTCCCTATATACATGTGCAAATATATCTTAGAAAACAGGAATTGCTATATCATGGGTTATACGCTTTTTAGATTCTAGACACTGGCAAATAGACTGGAGTACGATAAATGTTTAACAGCCAGTCTCCCATAAAAGGAGGTAGGGGCTAATTTGTAGCATTTGTCCTATTTCCATTGTGTGAGTTCTCCCACCATGGCCAATTTCAAACTACTAATATTCATTACTGAACTTGGACTTGGGACGAGTTATACACCGTTAGCTCTTGCAAGCTGGTACGAACTGGCTCCAGCACAGTTCGAGAATTCCTCAAACTCAGGATGCAGATAGATACCGGCAAATAGCCCTCCGAAGTAGCCCAACCAACTTGTACTTTCGCAAGCAGTGTATGAACCTGTCTTGATAATATTACAGTTTTTTGCAAATATGAGTCAAAAAACGATACCTCATTTTGCCTTGCATATTCCCAGTCATCAATGAGGTTGAGCATCTTTTCACATTTTATCAGTATTTCCTGCTCTGTGAAATGGTCCATATCCTTTGCCTGTTTGTTTTTTCTTGTTGTTGTTTTACTTATTCATCTTTTTCTTACTGATTTGTTGGAGCCCTTGATGTAGTCTGAAAATATATTGTCCTTCAAGTAGTTTTCAATCTATTTTAGAGAATAAAATTGGAGGAATATTCCCAAATTCTATTGAGTACCTACTATATGAACATACCCATCAAGGACTGGGACTGAGAAAAGTACACATGATGTACATCAAATTCTGTGTGTACTTGTGTACCATTGTGGTAGGGTCAGTTGAACACACATGTGCATACCACTAGTACTAATAACAAGTAATTACTGTGAAAAATACATAAATTGTATTTTGGCTCAGTCAGGCTATTTGTTGTATTTTTCATAAGCATATTATCGATCATTTCTCTTGGGGTCACTTAGGTCACTGGACTTTTTTCCTGAAGGAATATATATACCAGCACTTCTTATTCACACTGAAGTCTCTTGTGAGTCTTCCTGTGAGGTCTCATCCTCATCTTTTCACTGTTGGCCCTGATCTGAAAAGGTGGAGTGCTTTTCTCTCCAGGCTATTCTTCCCTGAAAATGACTGGCTGCCCCAGCAGCTTGCTGTCTTCTGGGATGAATTAAGAACTACAGTTTTGCCCAGGAGGAACCAAGATGGCGGAGTAGAAGGACGTGCTCTCAACTCCCTCTTGTGAGAACACCAGAATCACAACTAGCTGCTGGACAATCATCGACAGGAAGACACTGGAAATCACCAAAAAGGATACCCCACATCCAAAGACAAAAGGGAAGCCACAATGAGATGGTAGGAGGGGACCAATCACAGTAAAATCATATCCCATCACTGCTGGGTGGGTGACTCACAGACTGGAGAACACTTATACCAGAGAAGTCCACCCACTGGAGTGAAGGTTCTGAGCCCCACATCAGGCTTCCCAACCTGGGAGTCCAGCAACGGGAGGAGAAATTCCTAGAGAATCAGACTTTGAAGCCTAGTGGGATTTGATTGCAGAACTTAGACAGGACTGGGGGAAACAGAGACTCCACTCTTGGAGGGCACACACAAAGTGTGTGCATTGGGACCCAGGGGAAGGAGCAGTGACCCCAGGGGAGACTGAACCAGACCTACCTGCTAGTGTTGGAGGGTCTCCTGCAGAGGCAGGGGGTGTCTGTGGCTCACCATGGGGACAAGGAAACTGGCAGCAGAAGTTCTGGGACGTACTCCTTGGCATGAGCCCTCCCAGAGTCTGTCATTAGCCTCACCAAAGAGCCCAGGTAGGCTCCAGTGTTGGGGTGCCTCAGACCAAACAACCAACAGGGAGGGAACCCAGCCCCACCCATCAGTGGTCAAGATTAAAGTTTTACTGAGCTCTGCCCAGCAGGGCAACAGTCAGCTGTACCCACCACCAGTCCCTCCCATCAGGAAACTTACACAAGCCTCTTAGATAGCCTCATCCACCAGAGGGCAGACAGCAGAAGCAAAAAGAACTACAATCCTGCAGCCAGTGGATCAAAAACCACATTCACAGAAAGATAGACAAGATGAAAAGGCAGAGGGCTATGTACCAGATGAAGGAACAAAATAAAACCCCAGAAAAACAACTAAATGAAGTGGAGATAGGCAACCTTCCAGAAAAAGAATTCAGAATAGTGATAGTGAAGATGATCCAGGACCTCGGAAAAAGAATGGAGGCAAAGATCGAGAAGGTGCAAGAAATGTTTAACAACAACCTAGAAGACTTAAAGAACAAACAGAGATGAACAATACAATAACTGAAATGAAAACTACACTAGAAGGAATCAATAGCAGAATAACTGAGGTAGAAGAATGGATAAGTGACCTGGAAGACAGAATGGTGTGGAATTCACTGCTGCAGAACACAATAAAGAAAAATGAATGAAAAGAAATGAAGACAGCCTAAGAAACCTCTGAGACAACATTAAACGCAACAACATTCACATTGTAGGGGTCCCAGAAGGAGAAGAGAGAGAGAAAGGACCCGAGAAAATATTTGAAGAGATTATAGTTGAAAACTTCCCTAACATGGGAAAGGAAATAGCCACCCAAGTCCAGGAAGCACAGCAAGTCCCATACAGGATAAACCCAAGGAGAAACAGGCCGAGACACATAGTAATCAAATTGGCAAAAATTAAAGACAAAGAAAAATTATTGAAGGCAGCAAGGGAAAAATGACAACATACAAGGGAACTCCCATAAGGTTAACAGCTGATTTCTCAGCAGAAACTCTACAAGCCAGAAGGGAGTGGCATGATATACTTAAAGTGTGGAAAGGGAAGAACCTACAACTAAGATTCCTCTACCCGACAAGGATCTCATTCAGATTCGATGGAGAAATCAAAAGCTTTACAGACAATCAAAAGCTAAGAGAATTCAGCACCACCAAACCACCTCTACGATAAATGCTACAGGAACTTCTGTAAGTGGGAAACACAAGAGAAGAAAAGGACCTACAAAAACAAACCCAAAACAATTAAGAAAATGGTCACATTAACATACATACCAATAATTACCTTAAATGTGAATGGATTAAATGCTCCAACCAAAAGACACAGGCTTGCGGAGTGGATACAAAAACAAGACCCATATATATACTGTTTGCAAGAGACCCACTTCAGACCTAGGGACACATTCAGGCTGAAAGTGAGGGTATGGAAAAAGATATTCCATGCAAATGGAAGTCAAAAGAAAGCTGGAATAGCAACACTCATATCAGATAAAATAGACTTTAAAATAAAGAATGTTACAAGAGACAAGGAAGGACACTACATAATGATAAAGGGATCAACCCAAGAAGAAGATATAACAATTATAAATATATATGCACCCAACGTAGGAGCACCTCAATACATAAGGCAACTGCTATAAAAGAGGAAATCGACAGTAACACAATAATAGTGGGGGACTTTAACACCTCACTTACACCAATGGACAGATCATCCAAAATGAAAATAAATAAGGAAACAGAAGCTTTAAATAACACAATAGACCAGATAGATTTAATTGATATTTAAAGGACATTCCATCCAAAAACAGCAGATTACACTTTCTTCTCAAGTGCACATGGAACATTCTCCAGGATAGATCACATCTTGGGTCACAAATCAAACGTCAGTAAATTTAAGAAAATTGAAATCATATCAAGCATCTTTTCTGACCACAACGCTATGAGATTAGAAATCAATTACAGGGAAAAAAACGTAAAAAACACAAACACATGGAGGCTAAACAATCCATTACTAAATAACCAAGAGATCACTGAAGAAATCAAAGAGGAAATCAAAAAATACCTAGAAACAAATGACAATGAAAACACGATGATCCAAAACCTATGGGATGCAGCAAAAGCAATTCTAAGAGGGAAGTTTATAGCTATACAAGCCTACCTCAAGAAACAAGAAAAATCTCAAATAAACAATCTAATCTTACACCTAAAGGAACTAGAGAAAGAAGAACAAACAAAACCCAAAGTTAGCAGAAGGAAAGAAATCATAAAGATCAGAGCAGAAATAAATGAAATAAAAACAAAGAAAACAGTAGCAAAGATCAATAAAACTAAATGCTGGTTCTTTGAGAAGATAAACAAAATTGATAAATCATTAGCCAGACTCATCAAGAAAAAGAGGGAAAGGACTCAAATCAATAAAATTAGAAATGAAAAAGGAGAAGTTACGACAGACACCACAGAAATACAAAGCATCCTAAGAGACTACTACAAGTAACTCTATGCCAATAAAATGGACAACCTGGAAGAAATGGACAAATTCTTAGGTATAACCTTCCAGGACTGAACCAGGAAGAAATAGAAAATATGAACAGACCAATCACAAGTAATGAAATTTAAAATGTGATTAAAAATCTTCCAACAAAAGTCCAGGACCAGATGGCTTCACAGGTGAATTCTATCAAACATTTAGAGATGAGCTAACACCCATCCTTCTCAAACTCTTCCAAAAAATTGCAGAGGAAGGAACACTCTCAAACTCATTCTATGAGGCCACCATCACCCTGATACCAAAACCAGACAAAGATACTACAAAAAAAGAAAATTACAGACCAATATCACTGATGAATATAGATGCAAAAATCCTCAACAAAATACTAGCAAACAGAATCCAACAACACAGTAAAAGGATCATACACCATGATCAAGTGTGATTTATCCCAGGGATGCAAGGATTCTTCTATATATGCAAATCAATCAAAGTGATACACCATATTAACATTGAAGAATAAAAACCATATGATTATCTCAATAGATGCAGATAAAGCTTTTGACAAAATTCAACACGCTTTTATGATAAAAGCTCTCCAGAAAGTGGGCATAGAGGGAACCTACCTCAACATAATAAAGGCCATATACGACAAACCCACAGCAAACGTCATTCTCAATGGTGAAAAACTGAAAGCATTTCCTCTAAGATCAGGAACAAGACAAGGATGTCCACTCTCATCACTATTATTCAATATAGTTTTGGAAGTCGTAGCCACGGCAATCAGAGAAGAAAGAGAAAGAAAAGGAATACAAATTGGAAGAGAAGAAGTAAAACTGTCAGTGTTTGCAGATGACATGATACTATACATAGAGAATCCTAAAGATGCCACCAGAAAACTACTAGAGCTAATCAGTGAATTTGGTAAAGTTGCAGGATACAAAATTAATGCATGGATATCTCTGGCATTCCTATACACTAATGATGAAAAATCTGAAAGAGAAATTAAGGACACACTCCCATTTACCACTGCAACAAAAAGAATAAAATACCTAGGAATAAACCTACCTAGGGAGACAAAAGACATGTATGCAGAAAACTATAAGACACTGATGAAAGAAATTAAAGATGATACAAATAGATGGAGAGATATACCATGTTCTTAGATTGGAAGAATCAACATTGTGAGAATGACTCTACTACCCAAAGCAATCTACAGATTCAATGCAATCTGTATCAAACTACCAATGGCATTTTTCACAGAACTAGAACAAAAAATTTCACAATTTGTATGGAAACACAAATAGTGTTTAGCCAAAGCAGTGTTGAGGGAAAAAAATGGAGCTGGAGGAATCAGACTCCCTGACTTCAGACTATACTACAAAGCTACAGTAATCAAGACAATATGGTACTGGCACAAAAACAGAAACATAGATCAATGGAACAAGATAGAAAGTCCAGAGATAAACCCACGCACCTATGGTCAACTAATCTATGACAAAGGAGGTAAGGATGTACAATGGAGAAAAGACAGTCTCTTCAATAAGTGGTGCTGGGAAAACTGGACAGGTACATGTAAAAGAATGAAATTAGAACACTCCCTAACACCATACACAAAAATAAACTCAAAATGGATTCGAGACCTAAATGTAAGACCTGACACTATAAAACTAGAGGAAAACATAGGAAGAACACTCTTTGACATAAATCACACAAGATCTTTTTTGATCCACCTCCTAGAGTAATGGAAATAAAAACAAAAATAAACAAATGGGACCTAATGAAACTTAAAAGCTTTTGCAGAGCAAAGGAAACGACCAACAAGAGGAAAAGACAGCCCTAAGAATGGGAGAAAATATTTGCAAACGAATCAAAGGACAGAGGATTAATCTCCAAAATATATTACAGCTCATGCAGCTCAATGTTAAAGAAACAATCCAATCCAAAAATGGGCAGAAGACCTAAATAGATATCTCTGCAAATAAGACATACAGATGGCGAAGAAGCACATGAGAAGCTGCTCAACATCACTAATTATTAGAGAAATGCAAATCAAAGGCACAGTGAGGTATCACCTCACACCATTTAGAATGGGCATCATTAGAAAATCTGCAAACAACAAATGCCGGAGAGGGAGTGGAGAAAATGGAACCCTCTTGCAGTGTTCGTGGGAATGTAAATTGATACAGCCACTATGGAGAACAGTATGGAGATTCCTTAAAAAACTAAAAATGGAATTACCATATTATCCAGCAATCCCACTACTGGGCATATACCCAGAGAAAACCATAATTCAAAAAGACACACGCAACCTAGTGTTCATTGCAGCACTATTTACAATAGCCAGGTCATGGAAGCAACCTAAATGCCCATCGACAGATGAATGGATAAAGAAGATGTGGTACATATATACAATGGAATATTACTCAGCCATAAAAAGGAACGAAATTGGGTCATTTGTTGAGACGTGGATGGATCTAGAGACTGTCATACAGAGTGAAGTAAGTCAGAGAAAAACAAATATCGTATATTAACGCATGTATGTGGAACCTAGAAAAATGGTACAGATGAACCAATTTGCAGGGCAGAAGTTGAGACACAGATGTAGAGAACAAACTTATGCACAGCAAGGGGGAAAGCCGTGGGGGGGTGGGGATGGTGGTGTGATGAATTGGGCATTTGGAATTGACATGTATACACTGATGTGTATAAAATTGATGACCAATAAGAACCTGCTGTATAAAAAAATAAATAAAATAAAATTCAAAAATTAAAGAAAATAAATAATTTACCTTGTAGGGTAACATAAGCTCTTCAAATTAACTGTATGCACAAATAGTAAAGCTTTCTGAACAATATACATCTTATATAAACTTATAAGGGTGACTTTTGTACACTATTTTATGCTTTATTTTATGCATTGAAACATTTTTTCAGTTTTATCTCAAAAAAAATAAAGAATTCAATCACCCCAACCAAAAAAAAAAAAAAAAAGGAACTACAGTTTTTCTCTGGGATGGACTGTTCCCATAATCCCTCAAATGCAGGATGCAGGAGATGGCCTGTTTTTACAAAGGCAGGGCTGTGGAGAAGAAAACAATAGAGGTGTCATCTGAGATGGGAGTGGTTATCTGCCAAATGCAGTTATGACTGCTTATAATTTGCTGCTCAGAGAGATTTCATACTTGAACCATATATCAAAAGTTTTAAGTTGAAAACATATTGAAATGGTACCAGGTGGTAGCGCAGATGTTAGGGAGGGAAACTCTTGAATCCCCAGGTTTCCTGACATTCTTGCCCTTCCTCCTTCCCCCAGTACCATGCCCAGTACTGGTTTTAGTGAATTCTGAACGAGGATCTTGATTCTCTGAATTCGCACTTAACTGGAAATGGTAACTTTGGTAATATGTTAGAGCAGCAAGTAGTTCTTAACCAGGGATGGACATCAGAATCCCCTGGGGAATATCTATTAACATGCCAAGTCTGCTGAATCAGAGTCTGGGTGGAGGGCAGGCATGTGTATTTGGTGAAAGTTCTTGAATAATTTTTTTTAATTGAAGTATAGTTGATTTACAGTATCATACACAGTTGTAAATATCAGGTGCACAGCACAGTGATTCAGCTTTATGTATGTATGTGTGTGTGTGTGTGTGTATATATACACACACACACACATATACACATACACACATACATATATATATGAATTTTCAGATTCTTTTCCCTTACAGCTTATTACAAAATATTGAGTATAGTTCACCATGCTATACAGTAGATCCTTGTTAGTTATCTATTTTATATAAAGTAATGTGTATATGTTAATCCCATCCTCCTAATTTATCCACCCGCTCTTCTCCTTTGGTAACCATAAGTTTGTGTTCTATGTCTGTGAGTCTATTTCTGTTTTGTAAATGAGTTCGTTTGTATCTTTTTTTTTTTTTCCAGATTCCACATGTAAGTGATATCATATGATATTTGTCTTTCTCTGTCTGGCTTACTTCACTTAGTAAAATAATCTCTAGTTCCATCCTTGTTGCCACAAATGGCATTATTTCATTCTTTTTTATGGCTGAGCAGTATTCCATCGTGTATATATACCACATCTTTATCCATTCATCTGTTGATGGACATTTAGTTTTCTTCCATGTCTTGGCTATTGTAAATAGTGCTGCTATGAACATTGGGGTCCATGTAGCATTTTGAATTATAGTTTTCTCTGGATATATGCCCAGGAGTGGGATTGCAGGATCATATGGTAACTCTAGTTTTTAAGGAACCTCCATCGTGTTCTCCACAGTGACCGTACCAATTTACATTCCCACCAACAATATAGGAGGGTTCCTTTTTCTCCACACCCTCTCCAGCATTTATTATTTGTAGACTTATTGATGATGGCCATTCTGACCAGAGTGATGTGATACCTCATTATAGTTTTGATTTGCATTTCTCTAATAATTAGCAATGTTGAGCATCTTTTTATGTGTTTTTTGGCCATTTGTATGTTTTCCCTGGAGAAATGTCTATTTAGATCTTCTACCCATTTTCTGATTGGGTCGTTTGTCTTTTTGATATTGAGCTGTATGAGCTGTTTGTATATTTTGGAAATTAATCCCTTGGAATAACTCTGATGTGCCCTCATGACTAGGAACAACTATTCTATACTAGTGCCTTTCTGTGGCAAGATTGGTACAGACATTCAGAGTAAGTGTTAGAAACATTTATAGCAATGTCTGTTGAATGTAATAAGAAGGTTGAGCTTATACAGGCATACCTGGTAGATTCTACAGGTTTTGTTCCAGACCACCACAATAAAGTGAATACCACAATAAAACAAATACCACAATAAAACAAATACCACATTAAAGTGAATCACACAAATTTTTTGTTTCCCAGTGCATATAAAGGTTATGTTTGCATTATACTGTAGTCTAAGTGTGCAATAGCATTATGTCTAAAAAAAAAGTATATAAAAATAGGACACGGGGAGGGGGAAGGGTAAGCTGGGACGAAGTGAGAGAGTGGCATGGACTTATATATACTACCAAATGTGAAATAGATAGCTAATGGGAAGCAGCTGCACAGCACAGGGAGATCATCTTGGTGCTTTGTGACCACCTAGTGGGGTGGGATAGGGAGGGCGGGAGGCAGACGCAAGAGGGAGGAGATATGGGGATATATGTATTTGTATAGCTGGTTCACTTTGTTATAAAGCAGAAACTAACACACCATTGTAAAGCAATTATACTCCAATAAAGATATTAAAAAAGATACTTTATTGATAAAAAAAAATGCTAACCATTGTCTGACAGCACAAGGTTTCCACAAACCTTCAATTTGTAAAAGTAGCAGTATCTGTGAAGTGCAATAAAACAAGGTATGCCTGTATCGTGCATATCTTTAATTTCATTTTGTGTTTTACAAAATTATGTATCTTACAAAATTATCAGGCTGTGATAGATTGGAAATTTTATAAATTTTCTGGTTTGGCAGTTTTCTGATCTTAGGTGAGTAAGTCTCAATGACCCCTCTGGTAGGTCGTTGAGAGGATTAGCAGTAATGAATGTACCTAAAGCACTTAGCACAGTGCCCGACATTAATAGAAGTTAATGGGATTCCTTCACGGAACAGTTCCTAACAAAACTATCTTCCAGTTGGCTGTTGAAGAACCCAGAATCATCGAGTGTTGTGAGTGAATCTTTTTATTCAGGCTCATGCATCATATTCTAACCAACCTAGAGTACATGGCATGGCAGAGATTTGAGTGCCTTTATAAACCATTCAACCATGAGTAAGGGGGCTTAGTGGCCATGGCACTTATAGGCCAACCCCTGGCTAGCAGATCTTCCCCCAGTCTCCTTCCTGTCTCCTCTCATATTCCCCTTCCCCATAGTACTTTTCTCTGTTTCTTCCCCCAAAGATCCCAACTGCTTTTATTTCTTAAAAAGCACAGTCATTTTCTGTTCCTGAAGGAGCATGGGGGGTAGAAATTTCTGGCCACTGTGGTCTGGCCTCCTGTTCAAGCGTCTAAAAATAACCAGACTGTTCATACTGGGCCAATTAACCTCCTGCTGGCATTGGTGCTATGTCCTTATTGTGCTAAAAGAGTATCTGTTCCTTCTTTTGACTTATTACAAAAAGCCCCTTTCTCTTACCTTCATCTTGGTAGATATCAGTATCATTATTATTGGGGGCAGTGTTGCATGATGGTTAAATATAGGTACTTTGAAGCCAGGAACTTTGGACTGAATTCTGACTCTGCTCCTTGTTAGCTGTGTTGCTTAGGGAAAACATAATTTTTAAAAATTATCGTAATTAATATTAGAAGCAATAATATCAGGGCTATTTATTCTAGTGGAGAATGAGTTTGAGCCCTAGCCTAACTTGAATATTCAAGAAGGTGAAATGTAGTAAAAGGCTTTAACAGGCCATCTTTTCTTCCAGGATTCCACAGTTCTTTTGGATGACAGCACAGATCACTGGTTTGGTCTGACTAATTCTGAACTTCTCTGGTTAGGGTTTTTAAATTTAAGTAATGTGATTTAAAATTCCTCTGTGATTGGGACTTCCATCGTGGTCAAATGGTTAAGACTCCACGCTTCCACTGCAGGGGCCGCATATTCGCTCCCTGGTTGGGGAACTAAGATCCCACGTGCCACGCAGCCCAAAAAATAATCATCATAATAAAATAAATAAATAAATGTGAAAAGAAACAGGTGAAATTAGTTTTAAAAAAAATTCCTCTGGGGCTTCCCTGGTGGTGCAGTGGTTGAGAGTCCACCTGCCGATGCAGGGGACACGGGTTCGTGCCCCGGTCCAGGAAGATCTCACGTGCCGCGGAACGGCTGGGCCCGTGAGCCATGGCCGCTGAGCCTGCATGTCCGGAGCCTGTGCTCCGCAACGGGAGAGGCCACAACAGTGAGAGGCCCGCGTACTGAAAAATAAATAAATAAATAACTAAATAATTCCTCTGTGATTTAAAAGTTACTTCCTGTAAACCAGAAGTCTAGAATCTTGATTAGCTCAGATTAAAAATTGTATCAAGAATACTTCCATTTTCTTTCTTTTTTTTTTAAATTGGAATATTGTTGCTTTAACACTCCTGTGTCAGTTTCTGCTGTACAGCAAAGTGAATCAGCCATACGTATACATACATCCCCTCTTTTTTTGGATTTCCTTCCCATTTAGGTCAGCACAGAGCACTGAGCAGAATTCCCTGTGCTATACAGTAGGTTCTCATTAGTTACCTATTTTATCTACCATTTTCTTGAGCCTAACTTCCTACAGAGATTTAATTCTAGCAACTAATTAGATGTTTGCTTCTCCATCTTTCTTCTGTTTATCTCCACTGACTTGTTCACCCTTCAGGCCTAAGCTCAGACAACACTCTCTCAGGAAAGTTGCCTCTGAGCCTGCAAGTCAAGCACATGGACCCCTTTTCTGGCTTCACCGGAGAGGATTGTACCTGGCTGCCCCACCAATTGGTGAACTTCTTATAGCCTACCTCCCACTGCCCTGTCTCCCCCTGACTTTCACCTCCTTGGTACCTGCCCATCCTTCAGTCCTCAGATCAAATGGTATACCCCTGTGGAAGCGTTCCCCATTATACAGAGCCATATTCTCCTGTGCTTTTTCTTTAATAGCATTTATCACAAGTCATTTAAAAAAATTTTTTTTTCATGAATGTCTGTCTCACTTAGACTATAAACTCCTTGGAGGCGGGACCATGTTTGCATTTGCTTACTGCTGTGTCCCCATCACCTAGCATGGTACCTTGCTCCCTGTAGCAGTTACTAAATATTTATTGGCTAATACAGGATGCTATTTCATTCATTCATCTCCTTTAGGACAAACTGTCTTATTGGTATTTGTGGCCTCCACAGGCCACGGGTATACAAGCTCTTTATGGTATGAGAGAGAAAGGCAGGAAAATAGGTCTGCATTGAGGCAAACAAGGTGGAAAAATAGGTCTCTATCACCTGTGAACTATTCTTATCAAAAGTTAAACCTGAACCTAATCAAGCCTTTAGGTCTAACTCCTATTTCACAGGAAATAAAGAGATAGAATATTTGATAACACCATGAGGAAGCAATCAAATCCAGAAATTTTAATTCTGCAAGACAACTGGCCTGGACAAAAAAGGTCATGAAAAGAAAAAGATGGGATGATTCTAAATTGAAAGATTAAACAGGCATAATATACAAATGCATTATATGATCCTTGATTGGCTCCTCATTGGTAAAAGGCAATTACAAAAGATATTTTAACTACAATTTGAGAAGTTGGAGTATGGACTCTATATTAGATGATACTTCGGAATTGTTGTTACTTTTCTTAAGTATCTTATGTAGAAAAATGTCCTTATTCTTAAAAGATATATGATAAAATATTTAGGGTGAAGTGTCATGATGTCTACAACTTAGACAAATGATTCAGGAAGAATAAAATACGTGTATAGATAAAGCAAATTTGAGCAAATATTCACAGTCACTTGAATTTGGGTGAAAGGTATACAGATGGTCACTGTAGAAGGTTTTTTGTTTGTTTATGGTTTTTGGATTGAGGGAGTCAGGTTTAATTTACATTGGTATAGAGTAAAATTCAAAAATTTTAAATTTACATCATGTAAAGTTTTATTACTTTTGACAAACACATGTACTTGTGTAACTACTATCATGATCAAGATCTAGAATATTTCTACTGCCTTCAAAACTCTCCCTTGACTCTTCATAGTCATCCCCTCATCCTACCCCCAACACTTGACAACACTGATCTGTCCTCCATCCCTGTAGTTTTGTCTTTTCCAGAATATGATATAAATGCCTTTTAAGTCTTGCTTCTGTAACTTACTGTAATAGTTTCCTAGGGTTGCTGTAATGGAATACCACAAACTAGGTGGCTTAAAACAACAGAAATTTATTATCTCACAGTTCTGGATGCTAGAATTCCAAAATCAGTTTGTCAGAAGGTCCATGCTCTCTGCATGGCTCTTGGAGAGAATCTTTTCATGACTTTCTCTTAGTTTCTGGTGTCACCAGCAATTCTTGGCATTCTATATCTTGCAACTGTGTAACTCCAATCTCTGCCTATGACATTGCATGGTGTTCTCCCTGTGTGTTGCCTGTCATTGCATTAGTTCTCCCTGTCTGTCTTTTATAAGGACACCAGTCATATTTGAATAAGGGCCCACCCTATTCAAGCATGACCTCATCTTAACTGATTACATCTGCAAAGACCCTATTTCTAAATAAAGTCACGTTTTGAGATTTTGGGGGTTAGGAGTTCATATTTTTTGGAGGGGAGATACAATTGAACCCATGACACTTAGTATAATGCATTTGAGATTCATCCATGTTTTCACATGTTTCAGGAGTTATCCCATTGTACGAATGTACCACACTTCTTTTTATTGAAGTACAGTTGATTTACAATATTATATTAGTTTCAGGTATACAGCATAGTGATTCAATATTTTTATAGAGTATACTCCCTTTAAAGTTATTACAGAATAATTGCTATATTTCCCTGTGCTGTACAATATATCCTTGTTCCGTATCTGTTTTATACATAGTAAGTAGTTTGTATCTCCCCTACCCTTCTCTTGCCCCTCCTCCCTTCTCTCTGCCAACTGGTAACCACTAGTTAGTTTTCTATATCTGTGAGTTTGTTTCTGTTTTGTTATGTACATTCATTTGTTTCATTTTTTTAGATTCCACATGTAAGTAATAACATACAGTATTTGTCTTCCTCTGACTTATTTCACTAAGCATAATACTCTCTATGTCCATCCATGTTGTTGCAAATAGCAGAATTTCATTTTTTACAGCTCTAGTATTTCATTGTATATATATACCACATATTCTTTGTCCATTCATCTCTTGATGGACACTTGGGTTGCCTCTGTATCTTGGCTACTGTAAATAATGCTGCTATGAACATTGGGGTGCATATATCTTTTTGAATTAATGTTTTAAAAATATATACCCAAGAATGGAATTGCTGTATCGTATGGTAGTTCTAGTTTTAGTTTTTTGAGGAACCTTCATACTGTTTACCATAGTGGCTGCACCAATTTACAGTCCCACCAACAGTGCACAAGAGTTCCCCTTTATCCACATCCTCACCAACATTTGTTATTTGTAGGCTTTTTGATGATAGCCATTCAGACAGGTGTGAAGTGATAGCTCATTATAGTTTTGATTTGCATTTCTCTAATGATTAGCAATGTTGAACATCTTTTCATGTGCCTGTTAGCCATCCGTATGTCTTCTTTGGAAAAGAAGACCTATTCAGTTCTTCTGCCCACTTTTTTTTTTTTTTTTTTTGCCCATTTTTTGATCAGGTTGGTTTTTTTTTTTTTTTTTGATATTGAGTTGTATGAGCTGTTTGTATATTTGGTGAATGACATATACTCTGAAAACTATAAAACATTTTGAAAGAAATTGAAGATGATACAAAGAAATGGAAAGATATCCCATGCTCTTGGATTGGAAGAATTAATATTGTTAAAACGTCCATACTACCCAAAGCAATCTACAGATTTAATGCAATCCCTATCAAAATGCCCATGACATTTTTTCACAGAACTAGAAGAAATAATGTTAAAATTTATGTGGGACCATAAAAGATCACAAATTGCCAAAGCAATCTTGAGAAAAAAAGAACAAAGCTGGAGATATCATGCTCCCTGACTTCAGACTATATTACAAAGCTACAGTAATCAAAACAGCATGGTACTTGTCCCAAAACAGACACACTGATCAACGGAACAGAATAGAAAGCCCAGAAATAAACCCATGTACCTATGGCCAATTAATCTATGACGAAGGAGGCAAGAATATACAATGGAGAAAAGACAATCTCTTCAACAAGTGGTGCTAGGAAAACTGGACAGCTACATGTTAAAGAATTAGATTAGAACATTTCCTCACCATGTGCAAAAATAAATTCAAATGGGTTAAAGACCTAAATGTAAGACCTGAAACCATGAAACTCCTAGAAGAGAGCATAGGCAGAACACTCTTTGACATAAATCATAGCAATATTATTTTGGATCTGTCTTCTAAGGCAAAGGAAATAAAAGCAAAAATAAACAAATGGAACCTAATTAAACTTAAAAGCTTTTGACAGCAAAGGAAACCATTGACAAAACGAAAAGACAATGTGCTGAATGGGAGAAAATATTTGCAAATGACATGACTGATAAGGGATTAATATTCAAAATATATAGACAGCTCATACAACTCAATATCAGAAAAACAAACAACCTGAGTAAAAAAAGGGTATACCACATATTGTTTGTGCATTTATCAGCTGAAGGACATTTGGATTGTTTACATTGTTAGGCAATTATGAAGAAACACTATGAATATAATTTATATTTATACAACACTATAATTATGAACATAGGGCTTCCCTGGTGGCGCAGTGGTTGAGAGTCCGCCTGCTGATGCAGGGGACACGAGTTCGTGCCCCGGTCCAGGAGGATCCCACATGCCGTGGAGCGGCTGGGCCCGTGAGCCATGGCCGCTGAGCCTGCACGTCTGGAGCCCCACAACGGGAGAGGCCACAACAGTGAGAGGCCCGCGTACTACAAAAAAAAAAAAAATTATGAACATAACACTAAATATAACACTATAATTATGAATAAATACTGCTACTATAGACATTTGCATATGGATTTTTGGGTGAACAGAAATTTTCACTTCTCTTGGGTAAATATTGAGGAGTGGGATGTTTAATTCTATGAGAAACTGCCAAACTTTTCCAAAGTGGTGGTACCATTTTCCATTCCCATCAACAATATAGTCCTCCACATTTTCATCAGCACTTGACATTGTTAGTCAAATGGCCGATTACAGCCATTTTAATGCATATGTAGTGGTATTTCATTGTGGTTTTAGTTTGCAATTCCCTAATGACTTATGATATTAAGCATCTTTTCACATGCTTATTTGCCATTTGTATACCTTCTTTGGTGAAGTATCTGTTCAAATATTTTGCCCATTTTTAGTAGGTTATTTGTTGTGTGAGCTCTCTGTGTATTCTGAATACAAGTCCTTTATCAGATATGTGTTTTTTAAGTATTTTCTCCCAATCTGTGGCTTGTCTTTTCTTTTTAATAGTGTCTTTCAAAGAGCAAAGCTTTTAATTTTGATGAAGTCCAGTTTATTTTTATGGGTTGCTCTTTTGATGTCATTGTACATGTTTTTCAGCCCTTCTGTGAGTTTGAGATTTTCTTTTATTTTTTTCTGCTTTTTTTGGGGGGGGGGGGCGTGCTGCTGAAGAAATGAAACGTTTCATAGTAAAAAGTTGGGAGGAAAAAGAAGGCAGAGACAGCTATTTTTTAAAAAAGCAAGCAATTATTAAAAGGCAAACAAATGGAGTTTTTTAAAAACTCCATTCTGGCTCCTTTTCACCCTTTAGTCTTCTGCAGATGCAGTCCCCTTCAAACCTTCTGTTTCTTCTTCAGTTCCTTGTTTAATCAATCTCAGAGAACAAGAGAGAGCAGGAGTGAGAGACACAGAGGGAAATATGATTCTGGAACATTCCAGAGTTCATGATGGGGAGTTTTGGACTAGAGTGGTAGTGATCCAGACTCCTCAGCCTCAGCAATTGGAGTTGATTTTGGCTGTGAAATGAACACCC
Organism: Tursiops truncatus; assembly: GCF_011762595.2. Taxonomy (NCBI): domain Eukaryota; kingdom Metazoa; phylum Chordata; class Mammalia; order Artiodactyla; family Delphinidae; genus Tursiops; species Tursiops truncatus. The sequence goes on along the minus strand of NC_047047.1, from coordinate 37,133,575 downwards.
AGCTCTTACTAAAAGCAGACTCTGAGACTGCAGAGGGATAGACAGTTCTGCTGGTCTCTGGGGTCTGACTTGGTGCTGCCTCAGTTACTGACGAACCTCGGGCAGTTGGCAGGCCTCCATGCCTCAGCCAGACCTGGTGAAGAGGCTTGCTGAAGCTGCAGTCTGGACCTGCAGTCTGAGGTAGTCCTCAGTATGGCAGGTAACATCTTGTTGCATGTAGAAGTCCTCCAAAACCAGAAGATGAGCAAAGGGAATTCCAGCCTCTGAACTGGCTTCCTCTCCTCCTGCTTCCCAGCTGTCTTCCTGCTGTACACACCTCTGTCATCTCTCCTGGGCAGAGGTTTGTCCATCCCATCCTATTCAGAGACTGTTGGTATCTCCCTCACACCACCCCCTCTATGATGCTTTGAAGTTGGTTTGAAGGGACAATAAGAACCTAGGACAGACTCCCTGTAGGATCTTTCAAGGTGGTAACCCAGATAGAGGAAGACCTAAGACATTTTTTGAACTCCTTGTCATGACCCTCTGGTTTCCCTTGCTTTCCCTGCTGTTGCACTCATTCTGCCAAAAAGGAAAAAGTTGAAAACAGATGGAAGCTTGACTCAATTTGGGTCCTAATTTTCTGATTCCTGGCCTGAGCCTGTGTCAGATGACCTGAGTTAGCCCTGTCATAAATTATATTCTGGATGATCTTTGGAACAGGTCCTTCTGGATGGTCTTTGGAATACCCTAACCTGCCCGAGTCTGTTTTGGGTTAAACCCAGCATTGTCACTTTTTCAAAAATAGGCTTCTCCCCAGGAGAAGGCACCTCTCTTTATTAGGGCCACAGCTAACTTTGAACCCTGCTGGCTGCCTTCAGTACATGGGTGATATGGTGGCTTTTGTGTGTCACTGACTTCTCGAAGTTCATACCTTGCAAACCAGCCAGACCCTATTTCATGCTTGATTCAGCCATATTGGAGTTTCCCTGTGGCCAGGTTCTCACTCCCCCAATCAGCTTCAGGTGCTTCCCCAGCACCACCAACTCCTTATCCCAGAGCACCTGCTAAGTACAGCCAATCTCCACGGCACTATTAGTACGTGGTTGCTGCTCCCAATAGAACAACAGCTGATGTTACTATAGCACTTTTCTATTTAGAAAGCACAGTTAAACACAGTCTTACTTCATGCTTACCCCAACCTTGTGAAGTAGCTACTCTTACTCCCATTTTTCAGGTGAGGAATCTGAGGCTCAAAGAGATAAAGTCACTTATCCATGGTTACACAGCTTGTTTTGAGAGGGACAAAACTGGGATTCAAACCCAGGTCTTCTGAGAAAAATAAAATATATGTCTGTAGTTGCTTTTATAAAATATCCTTGGAAATATATATAAGAAACTATTTTCATGGATGACCTATTGCAAAAAGAGAACTGGGTGGCAGAGGGACAGGAATGGCAGAAAGGTTTCCCACTATATGTACCATTCTGTGAACCATGTTACCGTATTATCCATTTAAAAAAAAAAAAAAAGCTTGTCCCTGCCTTACTTCTTTGGCCTGATCTGCTGATTCCTCTATCGGTGACCAGCTTAAAGACCACTCAGCTGAATGCATTAAGGCATCATGCTCCTGAAACTGGCAGTATTTTTGGTGTAAAATTCGTGTATAGCTTCAGTTTTCCAGCATGAATCCATTTTACATTACGTTAATTTAATGTGTGGAGACATACCCAATCTCATTTAGGGAAAAAAAGAAAGCTCTATTTTCCTTGTCAAGGCAGGCCTGACCTGTTATCTGGGCATTGCATCTCAGCCAGCCTATTAAGTGTCTGAGACTGCAGGGAGGTAACAGCACTTCCAGTGTCATCAGCCAGGGGAGGATCTGGGATGATCCACGGTTCTGGTAATTCAGAATTTGAGGACAGGATGGGGGATTTTTCCCTCTGTCAGATTCTTAGAGCTTGGCAGACCTTCTCTCTGGCAAACAACAATTTGGTGAAAAATTAGTCTCTGAGAATTGTCCTAAGGGCATACTGCAAATGAAGAAACATTCTTTCAGTAAGAACAGGGAGGGGCTCTGGCATTTGGGACACGGACAAGCTCCTTTACCCCTGCTCCCTGCTTCATGTTCTGGAAGTTCTACCCCAGAAGTTCTACATATTATACAAGTACAGCCAAGAAGACAGGGGCTCCTCCCCAGAATCCCCCAATCTGGGATTACAGTTTAACCCCAGGAGGGACAGGCTGCTAGTTTTCTCACACCTCTACCATAGCCCCTTGTTGCAAAAGCTCTATAGCAGGCAAGCACAGCAGAGAGGACCAGGTCTCCTTTCCCCCATCCAGGCTTCACTCATAGAAACTGGATCACTCATACATTGCTGGAAGGAATGTCAAATGGTACAGCCACTCTGGAAATCAGTTTGGCAGTTTCTTAAAAACCTAAACATACAACTACCATACAACATAGCAATTGCAATCCTGGGCATTTATCCCAGAGAAATGAAGACATATGTTCAAACCAAAACCTGTACACATATGTTTATAGCAGCTTTATTTATAATAGCTCAGAACTGGAAACAACCCAAATGTCCTTCAACAGGTGAATGGTTAAACAAACTGATGCATCCATACAATGGAATACTCCTCAGCAATAAAAAGAAACTATTGATCATGAAATAACCTGCATGAATCTCCAGAGAATTATGCTGAGTGGAAAAAAAATCCCAAAAGGTTATATACCATATTATTTTATTTACATAACATTCTCTAAATGGAAAAATTATAGAAATGAGGAAGAGATTAGTGGTTGCCAGGGATAAGGAGGGGTGGGGGCAGGAGGAAATTGGGTGTGGCTATAAAAGGATAACATAAGGGATCTTAGTGGTGATAGAAATGTTCTGTATCTTGACGGTATCAGTGTCAATATCCTGACTGTGATGTTGTACTATAGTTTCGCAAGATGTTACATGATGTTACAAAATGTTACAAAATGTTGTAACAAATGTTGTTACAAATGTTGTAACATTTGTAACATTACAAGATGTTACAAAACCGAGTAAAGGATTTTTGTATATCTCTATATTATTTCTTACAGGTATATGTAAATATACAATTAAATCAAAATAAAAAGCTTAATTTTTTAAAAAATTGGAAAGGATTTGAATAGACATTTGTCCAAAGATGTACAGATGGCTAATAAGTACATGCAAAGATGCTCAACATTATGAGTCATTAGAGAAATGCAAATCGAAATCACAATGAGATAGTATAGCTATAACCAAAAGCCAGACAATAACAAGTGTTGGGGAAGATGTAGAGAAATTAAAACCCTTATACATTGCTAGTGGGAATGTAAAATGGTGCAGTCGCTTTTGAAAACACTTTTGTACCACATGGATGATCCTTGAAAACATTTTAAGTGAAAGAAGTCAATCACAAAGACCACATATTACATTTACATTTACACTTATTATATTTACAATTATATTTATATCAAATGTCCAGAATAGGCAAATCTATAGAGACAAAGTAGGTTAATGGTTGCCTGGGGGCAACCTGTGTGACTGCTAATGGGTATAGGATTTCCTTGGGGGAGAATGAAAATGTCTAAAATTAGATTGTGGTGATGGTTGCTCAAACCTGTGAACTTACAGGTAAGAACATTGCCTTTTACCCTCTAAATGGGCAAATACTGGGTTGGCCAAAAAGTTCATTCGGGTTTTCCATAGGTGCTTACAGAAAAACTGGAATGAAATTTTTGGCCAACCCAGTAGTATGGCATGTGAATTATATCTCAATAAAGCTTAAAAAAAAAAAAAAAAAGCTTGAATTCAAGCTATCTTTTTTTTTCCAATAAATAAATAAATAAATTTCTTTATTTATTTTGGCTGTGTTGGGTCTTCGGTGCTATGCGTGGGCTTTCTCTAGTTGCGGCGAGCGGGGGCTACTCTTCGTTGCGGTGTGCGGGCTTCTCATTGCGGTGGTTTCTCTTGTTGTGGAGCACGGGCTCTAGGCACGTGGGCTTCAGTAGCTGTGGCGCTTGGGCTCCGTAGTTGTGGCTCGAGGGTTGTAGAGCACAGGCTCAGTAGTTGTGGCACACGGGCTTAGTTGCTCCATGTCATGTGGGATCATCCCGGACCAGGGATCAAACCCGTGTCCCCTGCATTGGCAGGCGAATTCTTAACCACTGCGCCACCAGGGAAGTCCCTCAAGCTGTCTCTTTCACACTCTTTTTAAAAATTTTTATTTGGAAAAAATTTAAAGTCACAAAAAGTTGCAAGATTTACCAATCACTGACATTTTGCCTATTTTTAAGGTCAAATTTCATTGGCTTCAGGCTGATCTATTCATTAGTTTTTTCTGTAGGCCTGGGCTTCAGATTGTGTTGCTTACTCTACTCCAGTGGTTTTCAGTAGGGCCATTTGGCGATGTTTGGAGACATTTTGGAGGCAGCTGCTACCGGCATCTAGTGCACAGAGGCCAGGGAGGCTGTTAAACATCCGACAGCACAGGGCAGCTCTCCCAACAAAAACCTATCTGGACCAAAATGCTAATAGTGCCAAGATTGAGAAACCTGTTGTACTCAGTGTATTTATCAAAAAGAGAAATATTATGGTCTGGTTAAACAGAGTGGGGATTTTATTCTCAGATGAGAGCTTTGGAGTGTGGAATGTGTGTATCTCATATGATTTATCAGTTGGTCTTTCAGTTGGTTCTCTCACCCTAAACATTTGCCTGTTGCCTAGGAGGGTAGGAGCCAGACAGAAAGTGCTGCAGCATCTGAGCAACACTATAAACTAATAGCCACTTAAGTATTTGGAAAAGATGATAGGGCAGCAACTGGGAAGTCAGGTGGCAGCATTAACAGGGCCCAGGGGGACAGTAAATCCTGTGGATTGGGAGGTCTGGTCCTAGTTTGAGGCAGCCTTGTCATGGCACTGGGATAAACCACAGCTATAGAACTTCAAGGATCCAAGAGGGTATTTCATACATGACTTTGTGCTACTGTGTTTCCCTCATGAAATGGTGTCACTGTGGCCATTCCCAGAGGTTGATTGCCGTGGGGGTGACTATATGCTAGGATATCTCTACATTCAGCTACCCAAGTCTTTCAGTGGATATACCCCTCCCAGTGCCATATGATGGGCCTCTGTGGGGTTTTTCATGGCCTCTAGAGAAGATGGGAACCACAAAGGGAATCTTGGGTCTTTTGAAAGGCCATTGCGTAGGAAGTTGAAGCTTTTATCCACCATTTCATATATACGCCATGATGGGCCTAGGGTGGGTATGTGGGAGGGTGCTGGTCATGAACCCCTGAATCCTTTATTTCTGCATATTCCCAGAATGTCTGAAGAGAGTATCCTGCTCAGAGAGGGCACTCAAAAATTTTCAGTAAATATTTGAGTCTCTCCTGTGTCTCAGGCACTGTATGAGGCACACTAGTGGACAAGAGAGACTAGACCTCTAACCTCAGACAGCATATATTAAAAGTAATATATATTTATTCATCAGTTGATTTTTCTCTGTTGAGAAACTGGCTTTATCACATCTTTGCTAGTTATCATCAGAAAGTTTTCAAGATGAATAATCCTTGCCCATGAGAGCGACATAGGGGCCATCTGTTGATTTTTCTAGAAGGGTTAATAATCATCAGCTGGAGTATGAGACTACTTGAAAATCCTTCTTAAGATATTTATAGTGAAATGGAAAATACAGGCGTATAAAGTGAACCTAAAACTTTGAAGACATCATATGGGAAAAGCTGAATGATGGCTTTTTAAAACAATGTTACTGGGGCTTCCCTGGTGGCGCAGTGGTTGAGAGTCCACCTCTCGATGCAGGGGACATGGGTTCGTGCCCCGGTCCGGGAGGATCCCACATGCCGCGGGGCGGCTAGGCCCGTGAGCCATGGCTGCTGAGCCTGCGCGTCCGGAGCCTGTGCTCTGCAACGGGAGAGGCCACAACAGTGAGAGGCCCGCGTACCGCAAAAAAAAAGAAAAAAAAATGTTACTGCATTTGAGTATTAAAAGTTAAGAGCATTCTTTAAAGCGAAATATAATCATTGTGGATGATAAATACTAATTTGGCCACATCTATTTTTCCTTTTAACTGATCTTAGTTCTGTTTTCCTTTTTGTTATTCTGTTTTACATAAAATATTTTAATTTTAAAATTTCTTCAAAGCTTTTTTGTCATGGGGTGGAGTATAAATAAATACTTTTTTGAAAAATCAGACCGGAATGTGGACAATAGATGTCCCCTGAGTTGAAGGTCAGGAAAGGCAGGGGTGGAAACAGGTATACTAGGAAGGATGGAAAGTCCCCTGATAGCATTATGCCTCTATGAGGTCCTGAGCACAGTTCTGTGTCATTCCAGACAAAACGGACCTTTGTCTAAAGAGTTATTTTTTTAAAGCCAAATATTTTTGGTACACCAAGGTCCTCTACTCCTTAGATAACTGAGATCCAGTAACTGTACAGTAACATGGTTTTATCCATGTTTGCAAGCTTGATACAATGAACAGAAGTTGAAGAAAATGAGAGACTTGAACTTGGATGATAATCTGGGAATCTTCCTTAACAGAATCCACTAGAAAAGGATAGGGTGCTCTCTCAGGTTGAAAATCAGTCCCATTTTGTCACAGGTGAACTTTGTTAGCTTTGTCCTATATCTTTGCAAAGCACAGGCAGAATCTGAACCCCTTTTTGGAGATCCAGAGAGTAAATGCCATTTCTTTTACCTGGAGTTTCAAACAGCCAACTTTGAGGCTCTGCTGGATCCAGGCAGTGATTTCCTTCTTTAACTCTTCCACAGAGTTGTGGAGTTTTGGGGGTTTTTTTTGCCTCTGAGCACCACAGAGATTTCCCTGACACAGTTTCCTGTGTTCACACGTAATTACTAGTGAGCCCATTACTGATGGCTCATAGGGATGACTTCGGAGGAACTGGCTTCCTCTCGTGCTCTGATCTTGCCTCTACAGTCCCTCATATGCAGGAGCTGAGTCTCCTCCACCCTCAAAGAGCCTAACTTGGAGCCAGGCATACAGACATGGCTAGTTAGTATTGGCTTAATTGTTTCAAGACGTTTATGGCTCTCTAAAAGAAAGTATGTACACATCTATTAGAATGGCTGAAGCAAAATTAGAAGTAACACCAAATGCTAGCAAGGATGCAGAAAAACTGAATCACTCATACATTGCTGATAATAATGTAAAATGGTACGGCCAGTCTGGAAAACAGTTTGGCAGTTTCTTACAAACCTAACACACACTTACCATATGACCCAGCAATTTCATTCCTTGCATATTTATCCTAGAGTAATAAAATCCTGTGCTCACACAAAAACCTATTCACGAATGTTTATAGCAGTATTATTCTTAATAGCCAAAAAGCAGAAATAACCAGATGTCCTTCAACAGCAGGTGAATGGTTAAACAAACTTTGGTACTTCTATTTATTTATTTATTGCCCACGCCTCACGGCATGCGGGATCTCAGTTCCTCGACCAGGGATCGAACCCATGCCCCCTGCAGGGGAAGCCCAGAGTCCTACCACTGGACCACTAGGGAATCCCCCAAACTTTGGTACTTTTATACCATAGAATACTGTACAGCAATAAAAAGGAATGAACTATTGATTAAAAAGCCCATCGAAAAAGATACTATATGATTCCATTTATAGAACATTCATAAAATAATAAAATTTTAGAAATGGAGGACGGATTAGTGGTTGCCTGGGATTAGGGTTGTAAGGAGAAGGAGCAGGATGAAGGTGGGTGTGGTTATGAAAGGCAACAAGAGAGCTCCTGTGGTTATGTAATTGTCCTGTATTTTGACTGGGATAGTGGATATACAAACCTATTCATGTGATTAAATTGTATGAACACATGCATGAGTACAAGTTAAATTAAAGAAATCTAAATAAAATTGGTGATTATACGAATGCCAGTATTCTGGTTGTAATAGTGTTTTGCGAGCTATTAGCATTGGGGGTAAACTGGGTAAACAGTGTACAGATCTCTCTGTATTCTTTCTTACAACTGCATGTGAATCCACACTTAATAAAATTTCAACAGCTGTTCATGATTAAAAAAAAAAACTCAGCAAACTGGAAATAGAGGGGAACTTCCTCAGTATGACAAAGAGCACCCACAAAAATCCTTGTCCTCCCCAGCAGCAGGCTTTTTTTTTTTAAGCCATTCTCATAGGTATATAGTGGTATCATGTTGTTGTAATTTGCAATTCCCTAATGACAAATAATACAGAGCATCTTTTCATATGCTTAATAATCATTTGTGGATCTTCTTTGGTGAGGTATCTGTTCAGATCTTTTGTTCATTTTTTAATTGGGTTGTTTATTATCTTATCATTGAGTTCTAAGAGTTTGTATAATTTATATACAAGTCCTGTATCAGATATATGTTTTGCAAATATTTTCTCCGTCTTTCACTTGTCTTTTCATTATTTTAATGGCGTCTCTTGCAAAGAAATTTAATTTTAATAAGGTCAAACTTATTAATGTTTCTTTCCTGGATCATGCTATTGGTGTTATATTTAAAAACTCGTTACCAGACCCAAGGTCTTGCAGATTTTCTCCATTGTTTTCTTCAAGAAGTTTTGTAGTTTTGCGTTTTACATTTAGGTCTATGGTCCATTTTGAGTTACTTTTTATCAATATATAAGGTGTAAGGTCTGTGTCTAGGTTCATTTTTTTGCATGTGGACATCCATCACCATTTGTTCAATCACCATTTATTGACAAGACTACCCTTTCTCCATTGAGTCACTTCTGCCCCTTTGCCAAAGATCAGTTGGTTATACTTGTGTGGGTCTATTTTTGGACTCTCTCTTCTGTTTCATTGATCTACATGTCTGTTTCTTCACAAGTACCATGTTGTCTTGATTATTGAAGACATACTGTAGTAAGTCTTGAAATTAGGTAGTGTGAGTCTGGAAACTTTGTTCTTTTTCTTCAGTATTGTGTTGGCTATTCTAGGTCCTTTGCCTTTACATATAAACTTTAGAATCAGCTTGTTATTATCTACAAAATAGCTTGCTGAGATTTTGATTTTGATTATATTGAATCTACAGATTAAGTTGGGAAGAATTGACATCTTAACAATATTGAGTCTTCCAATCCATGAAGATGAAATAGTTTTATTTATTTAAACCTTCTTTGCATCAGTGTTTTCTAATTTTCCCCATAGAGTCCTGCACATATTTTATTAGGCTTATTCCTAAATTTTTCATTTATTGAGTGCTATTTTTTAAATTAAATTAAATTAAATTAATTTTTTTTATTTTTGGCTGTGGTGGGTCCTCGTTGCTGCACGAGGACTTTCTCTAGTTGCGGCGAGCGGGGGCTTCTCACTGCGGTGGTTTCTCTTGTTGCGGAGCATGGGCTCTAGGCACACGGGCTTCAGTAGTTGTGGCATGTGGGCTCAGTAGCTGTGGCGCACAGGCTTAGTTGCTCCACAGCATATGGGATCTTCCCGGACCAGGGATCAAACCTGTGTCCCCTGCATTGGCAGGTGGATTCTTAACCACCGTGCCACCAGGGAAGTCCCTATTGAATACTATTTTAAGTGGAATTGCTTTTTGAAATTTTAGATTCTAATAGTTCATTGTTATTATATAGGAAAGTAATTGACTTTTGTGTATTAACATTGTATCCTGAGACTTTGCTATACTCACTTTTTAGTTCCAGGAGGGTTTCTTGTCAATTCTTTGGGATTTTCATGTCATCTGTGAATAGAGTTGTGTTTCTTCCTTTCTAATCTATATAGCGTTTATTTCCTTTTTTTGCCTTAAAGCACTAGCTAGGAATTCCAGTACAATGTTGAATAAGAGTGGTGTGAGAGGACATCGTTGCCTTGCTCCTTATAATAGGGGAAAGCATCCAGTTTCTCACAACTAAGTATGATGTTAGAGCTGAACAGATACCTCACCAAAGAAGATCTATAAATGGTTAACAAGCATATGAAGAGATGCTCAGTATCATTTGTCATTAGGGAATCGCAGATTACAACAATGTGATACCACTATATACCTATGAGAATGGCTCAAAAAAAAAAAACCGCTGGAGAGGACAAGGAGCAACAAGAACTCTCATTCATTGCTGTTGGAAATCCAAAGTGGTAGAGCCACTTTGGAAACAGTTTAGTAGTTTCTTACAAAACTAAACGTAATCTTACCATATAATCCAGCAATCATGCTCCTGATTTGAAAACTGATGTCCCAACTGGCAACACAAAAACCTGCATGTGAATGTGTATAACAACTTGATTCATAATCTTCATCAATAGGTGAACGACTAAACAAAGTATACATCCATACAGTAGAATGTTATACAGCAGTAAAAAGAAGCTGTTCAAGACATGGATGAATCTTAAATGCATACCACTAAGTGAAGGAAGCCAGTCTGAAAAAAAACAACAGATGTCTGAGTCCAATTACAAGACATTCTATAGAGATGGTGAGCAAACTATAGAGATGGTGAGCAGATAAGTGGCTGCCAGGGGTTCAGGGTTGGAGAGACTTGAAAAGGTGAAACCCAGGGGATTTTTTTAGGGCAATGAAACTATTCTGTATGATACTGTAATGGTGAATACAGCATTAAGCATTTTTCAAAGCCATTGAGCTTTGCATTACAAAGAAAAAATCTTGATGTACGCAAATTAAAAGAAGTAATTTAAAGGGTCAGAGATCCCATGATGGAATACAAGATGTGACTAAAGAATATAAATATATTCCAAATGTGTGAAACAACCTCACTGAAATAGGAAGGGAAATAACATGCTGACCTAAGTACTTTGGAAATGAGAGGAGTCTATATGACTAAAAGCAAAAAGAATTGTATATAAGTACCATTTTCCATGGGGGTGTGGGTTAGGAATTCTGAAACTACTATACATGTATATTGGAATTGAAGAATTAAATAAATGAATGATGGGTGATGGGAGCAAGGTTGTTAGAGTGGGAGGTTATAGATAAGCAAGCGGAAGAAGCTAGAATAATACATGTCCTAATGGATTAGAGTTGGAAATATCAGTATGAACGCATGTTTAGCTTAATATAGGTACAAGTGGTTACAAATAGAAATATTTAAGACGTGTATATATATATGGGTTAGTATACACATCTATGTTTATTTGTTCTGTCAACTGAGAGCACCTAAAAGATATGACACCCCAGTAACAATGAACACACCTAGAGCCCAGATCTTGGTTTCTAATACCATTCTCCAACAAAAGGAACCAAGGCTCCTTGGAGAAAAAGCTGATTCTAGGAATGGGGCAGGCTAGCTACAATTTGAGCCTAGAACATTTTGTAGTGCCAGGAAGTTAAAAAAAAATGTTCACAAAAACAAAAATCA